>NC_045426.1:277410365-278029919 GCF_902635505.1 Sarcophilus harrisii | reverse complement strand
GTAAAAGAGTGAATATAATAGAGGGGAATTTCTATTGTAGGCGACAGAAAAGAATTGCTTGAACAAGTAGAAAATTAATCTTGCCAAGGAATACAGCTACTTCATCATATGAGACAAGGATAAAGGAAGAGACAATGGAAGAAGGCATTTAAGTGAAAGGAAATGAGGAAAAAAAGAGGAGAGGTTTACAGAGGGTGATCTCATTTTCTGTAAAATATAAGGCAAGGTTTTCAGCTGAGAGAGTAGGAGGAGGGATGAAAAAAATCTGAAGAAGTACTGTGGAGAGTGAGATAGTGAGTTGATAACGAAAATATAGTAAAATTACCTATTAGAAATAAGGGCCCAGTTTAGATTGTATAATACAAATTTGCAATGAACCCCCAGCCATAATAGTTGTGATTTACTCCACCTTTTATTCAGCAGCACATATGTATGATGGGACTGATTCAAGTCTGAGTCTTGGTTGGGCATAATCAATGATATAGTAAGGAAGATAGGGATTCAATAAAAAAGGTCAATATAGAGTTAAATTTGTTGTCATGGAATCAAGAGAGTGTCTAGAGCAGGAGAAATAACCTGGAAGAGGATAGAGGGGTCAAAGAATTAGAGTTCACAGTGTGAATGAAAAGTAGAGTTTTGTAAGGGAAGGACAAAGGAGAAAGTGAAAAGTCAAGAAGATAATATTTACCTAAGAAGATTTAGAATTCAAAGAAGTTATACATTTGTATATAATGGAAACCTTATGGATATGACCCATCTTTGTGTGTGGTTGAGGTGGGATGGAGAGTAGGGATACCTCAGTATCTCAATAGCAGAATCATCCAGACTATAGAAGACTAGGACTAAACCTGACCCATCAGACCTATCCAAAAGTGCTGGAGAAAATTGATCTAAGCACAAAGTTCCAATCCCAGAACAAAGAATGGAAATGAGTTAAAAAAAACAAAAAATAAACAAAAAAAATCAAACATAATGAAAAAATACTTTGGGGTTAGAATTCTAGGTCACAGGACAATAAGATCATAACTTAGAAAATATTTTCACTCTTCAGTAATTCTCATGAATCCCTAAAAGACAAATTGTGTGCTAGATGTGGAACAATTATGGTAGGATCTAAGGAGAAAAGAAAGATCTCCAACAAGTAAAAAATTAAAATTTTACTTTAACTAACATTTAACTTTAAGGCAATCCTTCAGCATTTCTACTCCACCCATCAGTGATATATACAAAATGATCCCTTCTATATCCTTAGTCCTCCTTTGATGTTCAGATTGTTGGATTTTCAGGCCCCTCTGTGACATTACTAACTGCTGAGGAACTCGAAAACTGAGTGTTCCTGTTCGAGTTGTACTTCTACAACTTATTCCCACATATGCATTGTTCTCTGGCTTTTCCAAAGGCCCCTCAAAATGGGTTTACAACTACCCTGGAGCTTTTTCAGGAGAGACCTCTACTTTTGTAAGATCTAGACAGAAAGCCTATATGATTCGTCTGTCTGTGGCACCTCTCTAGTCTTACAGGAAGATTATAGGCTTATTTACTTTTGCCAGCCAGCTTTGCTGGCAACCCCCTTTCCCATGAACTGCCAGCTTCAGGCCTAAGTGAAAAAAACCTCTTTAATATAGTTTCTCATTAGATTTCTGATCATTATTTCATGTGATGAGAATATCAAATTTTCGTTAGAGTATGTATGGGAGAATTGGGCAGCCTGCCTCCATTTAGACAGACATCATGACTGGAAAATTATTTTGTGCTTCCAAAACAAAACAGAATATGGGTACTTCAAGTCGACTCTTTCACCCTTGATTTAAAACTGATTGCTAGATAATACTGCCATAGTCTTCTTAAATTTATTCCAAATAAGCTTCTTATTTTGTGCAGTCTTAATTTCCTATGAATATAGTAAACCTTACTGAGCATATACTATGTGTATTAAGTTCAGGGCACACAGAGGCAAGATACATTTCCTGCTCCTAAAAACAATATAACATGAATACATATAAGCATATTTTATAACTTAATAAATGCAAAAAAGAAGTTCCAATAGAGTTGAAGGAGGGAAAAGATTTCAACAAGTAGAAGTATCAGAGATATGCTACATGGATTTCATGTTCCTGTTCATTTTTTCTTCTGAACAATTTGTTTCCATCAGTTTGTTTGCCTTAGGTTACTATCTGCTAAGCAAAAATCAGAATGAAGCTTTATCAGTATCAAATAGAGGACTGTGTATTTAATCAGATTCTAAGTAACAAAAGCTTTATTATCATGGTTATGAAATTTTCAATGTTCCTTTCACCTGAAAATTATTTTTCTAGATCAACAAAACTCTGCTCAGAGTTGTTTCAATAATACTGAATAATTCATTTGTAGAGTTTCTGTATACCTCATATATCTCCATAACATGAATTTTATGACACCTAAAAGAAAAGGCATCAGTTTTTGTTGTTGTTCAGTCATTTCATTTACGTCCAACTCTTTGTGACCCATTTGGAATTTTCCTGGTAAAGATACTAGAATGTTTTGACATTTCTTTTTATGGTTCATTTTACAAAAAAGGAAACAGAGGTAACCAGAATTAAGTATCTTGTCCAGGGTCACACAACTAGGAAGTGTCTGAGGCTTTGTTTGATCTCAGACCTTCCTGACTACAGGCCCAATGCTCTTATTTATTGCACCACCTAGCTGCCCATTAGCCCTTGAGCAGAGGACAATGGATTAATATCTAATCTAGATCACAGGGTAGATGATACTATGTGTAATAATAGTTAAAAGAGCAAAAAGAGTGACAAGACCTTTGTTTATGTTCCAGCTGTGCCAAATGTCATGACTGTAAATCACTGAATGTCTCTAAAACCTGTCTTGCATCATAGTGTTGTGAAAATGCCTTGTGAACTATAAAGCATTATCAAATATTACCCTTTGATCTATATTATATCTTATATAATTTATATGGTAGGTAAGAACTATAAGGAAGTAGTATGTTGTGATAAGAGTAGTAGAGTATAGTATAGAGTAGTAGTATAAAGGGAGTCAGGAGACTCATGCTGAGATCTAAGGGAGTTTTTGGCACAATATTAGGAAGAAACTTTGAACAATAAGTAATAAGAGCCATTGTGATATAATAATAAAAAGTAACATGTGGCTTTATTCTCAGAAGATCCTGGTTCAAAACTTGCTGTTAACACTTCCTCCCTATCTGGGTGGCCTTGAACAAGACCTCAGTTTCCTAGTCTGTAAAATAGAGAGATTGAATGAGATAGTCTTTAAAATCCCTTCTAATTTTAAATCTAGATAACTAGTGAATATTCTTATATTGAAAGTGTTCAAGCAGAGGCCAAATTAAATAGTAAATATTACTTGATTGAATTAATACATAAATTGATGATCATTTATTAGTGATGTAAGTAAGGAGTTAGACTAAACTAAATTGATGGGCATCTCCAAGAAAAGAGGTTTCTGCATAGTAATGGATTTGGGAGACAGATTACAAGGAATTAGATATTAAGTAAGAAGTGAGGCAATGGAGAGTGTGTATAGACTACTTTTTTCTTGGAATTTAAGAATTTAAGGGATGTGGAAACATACTGAAACTCTCCCCCATATTCCTGTTTCTTTCTCTCTTTAGAATACACATTAAAAAGTAATATTAGGGCAGTATTTTAGTTTAAAGTCAGTCCTTGGGTCTTATTTATCTATCTTGGAAATTTTATCAGTCTTTAACTCAAAGAAAGGAAGCAAGCATTTAATAAGTGCTTTCTGTATACTGGGCACTATACTATATATCTCATTTGATCCCCACAACAGCACTGAAAGTTAAGTGCTGTTTTACAATTGAGGAAACTGAAGCAGACAGAAGTTAAGTGACTTGCCTACTTGTACAACTAGTAAACATCTGAGGCTGAATTAGAATTCAGGTCTTCCTGCCCCAGGGCTTTCCACTGTACCATCTAGTTGGTTCATTAAATAAATACTGCAGCAATGTACCCTGCATTAAATCTAAAGGTCTAACCACATTTTGAAGGAAATGGGGGAAATAATTCAGGGAGAAAGGTGCTTGGGCAAGAGCCAAGAGGTTTTGATTCATCCACTTAGGAGTAATACTCTTTCCCCATTCCCCCACTCCATGCCTCATGTGAATTAGGATAATAATCAAACCAAGAAAAAGATTAGTTATCTCAATCAGCAAGTTATTTTATCTTGAATAGGTGAAAAGGACAATCCTTAAAGTATATGTAGCAGCCATACCTTGGTAAACTGCCTCAGCTGATGGGCTAAATCAGGTTTAAGGTAACCAATGGGTCTCAAACAAATCAGTGATGCAAGGAGATGTCTAGCATGTGAAGATTTTCTCCAGCAGAATGGGCAGATGAGAACAATTTGTTCCAGTATTCATGAAAGTAGCTGAAGCAGAGGCTGCATAGCACTTACATTCAGACATTGAAGGCACAAGGCCATCCACTTATCTCAGGTCATCACCACTCGTCTTAACTTTTGTCCTGTCACTGGACTTGACTCTGAAAGAGAGTGAGACCAAAAGATTTGTGTCACTCTGCTTTACTTAAATCCAATTCGTGCACGAGTCATGATAGCATCCTATGCTGTCATTGGTCCCCTTTGAAAATGAAGGATGATCAACAATATTTGTTCTGTATCAAACTTGTTTTCACATCATTGTTTGCTTGTTGTCTTCCCCGGTAGATTGTGAGCTCTTTGAGGGGAGGGACTGCCTTTTGCCTCTTTTTGTATTCCCAGCTCTGGCACATTATAGGTGCTTAATAAAAGTTTATTGATTATTACTATGTGCCAGAAACTCTGCTAAGCATGCTTTCTAAAGGTATGCCAAAAGTCAAGTGATTCTTGTTCTGTTGATGAGGAAAATATTAACTGAACTTGTATCTTTCAACTGTTCTTATTGGGGTTCTTATTTGTTTACTATCTAGGAATGCTATAAATTTTAATTAAAAAAAAATTAAGTTAAAATGATTTCCAAGAGCAAGTACTTTTCTTCCTCTCGAATAAAAAAAAATGTTTAGTTTGGAAATGTGACAGGGGTCTGGCAAAAGTAAGTCTCATCTTTGGAGAATGCTCTGACTGCTGCCAAACCCTGAAAAAACATGATGACAAGTGATGGAAAGGCCTTACTTCAGAATCTGGAGCACAGGCAGAAATCTGTAATTCTGGTTAGTAACCTTGAGATAAATTATTGATTAGCTTCTAAGTCTGAATTGAGCCTTATTCAAAAGGTATAAACAGGTAAAGCAGGCCTCTTTTGCTTCCTCTCTTCTGTCTATCTATGTCCAAGGAAGAAAGTACACTAGGATTTTTTTTTGGGGGGGGGGAGATGGGAAGAGAGGCCTCAGGCTTTTGTAGCCCAAACAAGGCTGTGTTATATAAATAGTTGGCATGCTTGTGAATGCTGATTATAACATATTCAGGGTGAGCATTTATACCTCAGAAATTAGTAAGTGCTATAAAAATCAGTATATGATTTATTGTTTTATTGATTATCAAGACTTAAGAAAGTAATGGAGAAAATGTTAATAATGCAGATTAAACTTTTAAATGTGTCATGCATACATTTCCCCCCAAAAAGTTAGCTATTTAATATTTGTCAGGTCATCCCTGGAAGCCTTTATGTAATCCAAAAACACATGACTATACTGTTGCTTCTGTCTCTATTGTATCTGTTCATAATCTTTAATGAGAGAATTTGAGATTATTAAAACCTTGTGAGCTTTGAAAGGTCAGAACAGTGTGTGCCAGAAGTCTAGAAGCTGAATTCCATACCATGTCAGAGAGTGATAAACGGACCATAGAAGTATAATTTGTTATTGGGCCAGTACTAGAAGCAACTACTAACACTTTTGAGAATTCAAGATCAATTAAAATAGGCAATAAGAAAACAAAACTATCATTCTTTGCAGATGATATGATGATATATTTAATCATCTAGAAACTAATTGAAGCAATTAACAACTTTAGCAAAATTGCAGGATATTAACTACATAAATCATCAGCATTTCAACAAATGTACCAACAAATGCAGCAAAAAGAGATAGAAAGAGAAAAATTCATTTAAAATAACTACAGACAATACAAAATACTTGTGAGTCTTCCTGCCAAGACAACACAGAGACTATATGAATATAATTATAAACATATTTTACATAAATAAACATAGATCTAAGTAGTGCAAGATTTCAAACAGCATTACAAAATAGTGATTATCAAAACAATCTGATATTGCCTAAGAAATAGAATACTGGATCATTGGAATAGATTAAATATACATGTAGTATATGTATATAGTAATGTATGTAGTAATGTAGTGATGTAGTAATGTAGTAATAATGTAGTAATGTGCCTTTGGTAGTAATGTAGTAATAATGACCATAGTAATCAAAATAATAGTAGTAATCTAATCTAAACTCAAAGATCCAAGTTTTGGAGACAAGAACTCACCATTTGACAAAATATGGCTAGAATTCAAAGTCACTCCCATGCTATGATAACTCAGAAACTAACTTTGGTAATGCAATAATAGTAATAGTATTTATATAGCATTGTTGAGTTATAAAACACTTTGTTGTATAGTATCTGTATTACACCAAAAAAAATCACAGGGATACATTGCAAATCATTTCTAGCAAACAGTACCAAGTTAAACAATTATACATCTAGTTATAATGCTTATTCAAAATTATCTCATAATTTTCTACACCATTAGCATTAAAGTACAGAGTCATTCATTATACAAAAGAACTGCTTTTTATTTAAAAAAGATAGGGACCTAAATATTTTTAAACAAGTAGTGTAAGTTCCATGGAGGCAAGGACTATTGTAACTAGTCTAATTTTTGTACTTTTCCTATTGTACCTAGCACAATACTCTACACATAATAGGAACTTAATTTTTGTTGAATAAATAAATGAAGTTTGAATGAATTTATATTTGTAGTTTTTAAAAACCTTGGATCAAATTTAAAATTATGTGATTCTATAATATGGCATCTTCAAAGGCTGAACATAGTTTTGAAAGCTTCTATTAAGTAAATAGAAGTTTTTCAGTAACCACAAATATAATTTTATTCAAGGGTAGTACTGCCTCCAGGGCTTCTCTGCTAACTTAAACATGCACTCACAGAGAGTCAATTGACCGCCATTCTTCTCAGATTTCTAGGGATGACCTTAGGGAATTGGATTTTTCTAGTACTGTCACACATTAGGCTCCACCAGTATGCTTCCCACTGATTATCAGATAGACTGAATTAGCTTTTAGAAAGTATATATCATATACTTTATATATAAAGATATATCAAGGACAATGAGTACAGAATTAAGTCTTCCAAACTGGAGTCACTTTCTCTTCCCTGCACAAAATCCCAAGTTATAATTATAATAAAATGGTAGTGGGGAAGGCAGAGCTATGATGGAGGTGAAAAGGCATGAACTCTCCTGAATTCTCTCCCATTCCCCTTCAGATACCTTTAAATAATGCTTAAAATAAATTCTAGAGCCCAGAACCCACAAAAGGATGGAGTGAAACAATTTTCTAGCTTAAGACAATTTAGAAGATTGGCAGAAAAGCTCTATTTTACCAGTGCAAGAGTGGAACACAATCCAGCCCAGGCCATCCCAATGCACATCAGTCCTAGTAAACCAGGAACAAGCCTTAGAAGTGACTGAATTAGTGGCAGCAGTAACAGTCCCCATTCCTCTCAGCCCACAGTTTATAAAGGGGTTGGGCAACTGGTCAAAAGGGGATTACAGGAGTCCCTTTTTTGCCACCAGGGGGCGGGCTCTTTTGCACTGCCCATACTTGGATCTGGATTGCAGTCTTTGGTCTCAGTCCCAGGACAAGGAGGAGCACTAGAACTTTAGAGCTTGCAGCCTCAATGTAGTAGGAATCCTGGCACAGTTACAGAGTGGGAAAGAGTGCTTGTAGTCTCTCACAGACCAGTGTACAGTACAGGATACACCTTTCCCTGGATCATACCACCTTGGAAGAACTGGTTCCCGGAATTATCTCTGAAAATAGCTATTCAAAAAATCTGAGGCTGAGAATAGTGCTCCCTCAGTTCTGCAAGCAGAGTCCCATTTTATCATAAAGTTGAAAGTCAAGATATAGATTAGAAAATGAACAAACAGCAGAAAAAGATCCTGACTATATGTTACGATGGTGACAAGCATGTTCAAAACACAAACTCAGAAGATGACAGTAAAGTCAAATCTACATGCAGGGCCTTAGAGAAAATAATATGGATTGACTCCAGGCTTTGGAGGAGTTAGAAAATAATTTTAAATATCAAGTTAGAGAAATAGAGGACAAATTGGGAAGAGAAATGAGAGTGGTACAAGAAAATGATGAAAAAAGAGTCAACAGCTTGGTAAAGGCACCAAAAAAATCCAGAAGAAAATTGTGCCTTAAAAAACAGAATAAACCAAATGACAAAAAAAAAAAAAAAAAGACACAAAAATCCAATAAAGAGAAGAATGTTTTGAAAAGCAGAATTGACCAAATGGAAAAAGATGTACAAAAATTCGTTGAAGAGAACTTATTAAAAAGAATTAATCAAATGGAAAAATAGGTTCAAAAATCCACTGAAGAAAAGAGTTCCTTATAAGTTAGAATTGGCCAAATGGAAGCTAATGACTTCATAAGACATCAAGAAATTATTTTTAAGAAAGAAAAAAAATAAAAGACAATGTGAACTATCTCACGGGGAAAAAAAAACAACTGACCTAGAAAATAGATCTAGAAGAGATAATTTAAGAATTACTTGGCTATCTATTAGCCTTAATCAAAAAAGGGCCTAAACATCATCTTTTATGAAAGTTTCAAGAAAAACTGCCCTGATATTTTAGAATTGAGGATAAAATAGAAACTGAAAAAATCCACCAGGCATTCCCTGAAAGAGATCCTAAAAATGAAAACTCCAAGGAATATTATATCCAACTTCTAGAACTCCTAGGTCAAGGAGAAAATATTGTAAACAGACAAAAAGAAACAATTCAAATATCATGCAATCTCAATCAGGATAAACAAGATTTAGCAGTTTCTACATTAAAGTATTGGAGGGCTTAGAATATGATATTCTAGAAGGCAAAAGAGCTAGAATTACAACCTAAAATCACCTACTCAACAAACTGAATATATTTCTTCAGGGGAAAAACAGATACTCTGTTAAATAGAGGATTTTCAAGCATTCAAGCATGATGAAAAGACCAGAGCTGAATAGAAAAGGTGACTTTCAAATAAAAGAATCAAAAGCATAGAAAGGTAAATAGGAAAGAGAAATCATATGGTATTTAATATAATTAAACTTTATATTCCTACATGGAAAAATAATACTTGAAACTCCTAAAAGCTTTCTACTAGGACAGTTAGAAATAATATAAGTAGACAGAAAGCACAGGTATGAGTTGAATACGATGGAAACAATAGTTCACTATTTTTCTTAACAAAATCCAATTTATGAATATAATGTAATATTTTATTGTGTCATAAGAAATAACAAAAGGGTTAGTTTCAAAGAAACTTGGAAACACTTGTATGACCTGATGCAGAAAGAAGTGAGCAGAACTAAGACAATGCATTTATTATTAGGACAAATCACTTTTGAAAGACTTTCTGACTCTAATCAATGCAGTGACCAACCATAATTGCAAAAGGACCAATACAAAACCATGACACCCATCTCCTGAGGGAGGTATATACATGTATATTTCTATACATGACCAATATGGGAATTTGTTTTGTTTGGCTATGCATATTACAAAGATTCTCTTTCTTCTTTCCAATTGTGAAGGAAAGTGGGATTAGTAAATGTTAACTTAAAAAATTCTTTTTAAAGAAAAGGAAAGGCTTTAAGTGAGTGCTTTATTGTTTTATATGTACAATGTGTTTCAGTATCTCCTCACAAGATGTCTCATCCCTGTTTTTTACTGTAGGTGCCAAAGAGGAGGAAGGGAGAAAGGGGCAAAGACTCAGCTATCATAAAGAACAACTATCCAACAGGTCACAAATTCTAGTTTAGATTTCTTTACCTTTGTGTATATATGTCATGGATCCCTTTGACAGTTTGGTAAAACTGATGACACTTTTTCAGAATATTTCTTAATTTTAAAAAAGTGCAGATTACAAAGGAAATCAATTTATATTTAAATAGTTATCAAAATACTTTTAAAAAGAAAGTTCAGAAACTCCAGTTTAAGAACTTCTAAGTCTAGTAGACTTTTTAAAAGAAAAAAAAAGTTTTGGTTTTTTTTCATCTCTTTCTATTGGAAATCTCTAGCTCTGGATCTGTGAGATGAAAGCATATGCTTGGTAGTTGCTTTTTCATTTTGAATTAGAGACACCATTTCGTCAAGGTTCTGATGGCAACATAATACAGGGAACCAGTCACTGAATAGCGAAGAAATGAGCTTGATGGCTAGGTGATGGGTGGTTAATTATGAAGGAAGGGTTTGAGGAAAAGCTACTTTAGTCAGATGATTTTCCCTTTTTTAACCAAGCAATACTGGCACAAAATTTTTAGGCATGCTCCTTTCTATGATAACAAATAGAAGTGGAGCACAAAAGATATGGGAATGAGATTCCAGAACCTGCCCATGAGTGGTGCTGCTGCTCTGAAATTCTATCCCCCTCTGTCTTTTATTTTTCAATTTTGCTTCAGTAAATTTACTTTAATCCAAGTATGAGTCATCCTTTTGAGCTCACACCAAAGTGGGGAAGAGAGAATGAGGAAATAAATGGAATGAGGAAACAAGCCAAGATAATTATGGTTGTTGAGGGAATTAATGTATGCTCCTTCAAAAAGATAAGAATCTGGGAAAAGCTTCTGGTTTTGAGCCAGTGCCCATAAGCCAAAATTATGATTCCTGTCAGCACATACACGGTGAAAGTAAGTTGGTATGGTTTGAGTTTGGAGCCCCACCTAGTGGCTTTGACAGATTTGTACTCTATGCAACTATTCTAGCCACCTTCCTTTCCCTTATAGTGTCCATGTAATGCATGATTCATATTGAAAGAAGGGAAGTGGAGGAGAAGAGGTTATCTGCTTTTGCATGGTCATATACACTTTACAAATGTAATGGTATGAAGGGATAAGGAAACAGGAGACTGTCCCCCTCTACTCTGTTTAGAGCAAACTCTGTGGAATGTTGAACCTGTTCTTCTAGGAAAATGTTGAGAGAACATGGTTTTGTAGTATGACACAACAAACTCTTGGTGATACCTTAGTCCTCTCCCTATCCTATAACAATGGAAATAGAATAGGGTTCTGATGTTGCATCAGTTAAAGGGACAGCTTCTATCTCCTTTCTGATTCTGTGCTTCCAATGAGGGGTGCAAAAGGGATCATGTCCTTCTTTTCAGTCCAATGTCTAGGAAGACTTGGCAGCTAAAGCAAGGGCCTGATTATGTAAACTGGATCTGGACCTTAGAACTCTAGCTGCCTTTTCTGCTTTGTAATTCTTTACTGAGTATAAGTGATGAATATAATCCTAAAACGGGCATTTCTAGTTTTAGTGTCAGCTTTGTGAATTCAAGTGATTTTGAGTCCCTTAGTTAGAGCTGACTGGGATCTATATCAAAGAGGATGCCACCAGCAAAAAAATAAACCCAATCACTTTCCTGGCTTGTCAGATGACAGAGAACTAAGCAATTGTCTGGATAATGCAGAACTAAGGTGACATGCAAAATGCCCATTGATGATTTTTGAAAATTACTTTTTTTTTTTATGTTTATGTCTCAACTTCTTATTAGGGTATAATGGTAGTTTAGCTTGTTTACTTTTTTCTATTATTGCCGGTTTGTGAGTCTTTTGTGTCAAGCATTTCTTTTTTTGCATGTGTGGAGAAAATAAATAGCTGTTCTATGGTTGATTTATTTATATCTTGTGTATATTTTGTATGTTCTCTCCCACATTCGACTTTGAATTTCTTGAGAAGAAGAACATTTTTTGTCCCCTTTTTTGTATGGTCAGGCTTGGCACAAAGCTGACATATGGTAATCAACTTAACAGCTAGTTGACTGACTCACTAACATTGCATACCTTTGTAAATACCTTTCTATATCTCCTTTTTACAGATCAACTGAAGCCATACATACATTTTGAGTTATCTTCCCCTCTCACATTCTACCAAGATCATAGAGTGGAGCTGCAAAGAGCTGAAGGTGAAAAAAAGAGCCTTAATGTGGTGAGAAAAAGAACCTTAGTGTCAAGTAAGAAATTGAAAGACAATTCTCCTTGGACTCTGAAGAGATTATTTGTATTGTTGCATAAGGGACAGAAAGAAATCCTATTTGCTTAGTAAATTTAGTTTGCAAATCATTTTTAAAAGTTTCTTTTTTAAAAATGGCTCTCTCCCCCTCAAAAAAAAAAAATGGATCTTCAAATGGAAATGGCTCCTAACTCTTTCCCTTTAGCTAAGTATTTGTAAACAAACACTTTAGTATTCTGAGTCTTAAGGCCAAAACTCCAAAAGTAATGCAAACCATCTCTCCAAATATATCTTTTCAGTTTGGGAGTGACTGTGTATCAGATTTTCTTAAAAGGACAAATCTATGTTGCAAATTGCACCCAACCTTTCAGGCTACTTTGTGTATCTTATCATTTATTCCCAGTGTACAATTTAGTAATGGTATATCACCCCAGCTCACATTCCCAATCACAGAAATACTCTAAAAACCTTCCTAAAGTGTGGGGTTGGATTCGAATAGAAAGTTCCTCTCTAATCTCCAATTTCTGCAGAGGGTTTTTGGACTAGGTTAGTGATAGAGAAATATTTTGGAAGTGAAGGGCTGAAGGTGAAAGTGAATCACAGCATTTCAAACTACTCTGAAGTGGTCTAGAATTACTTCTAGGTTCTGGTCCTGATTCAATATTGATCTGGGTATATAAAAAGTAAATGGAATATTAATTATTAAAGTTATGGCATTCTCAATTGGTTGAACATCCCATGACCAGAAATTTTTTTTCTATAATAACCTTTTAGGCTACCCCAGGTTTAAAGTACTATGTGGGTCCCTACTTTGAATATTATAGCTCATAAAGACCTGTGAGGTAATGTGGTTACTTTTCAGTAGTCTACCAGAGGATACGAGTCTCTCAAAGCAATATCTATCCATCACATCCAGTCTCATTACATCTAGTAGTTTCATTAATTGAATTTGGTGACTCACTGGAATACTATGCCCTTCTTAGAGTACTAACATCTTTCTTAGGTTAGTTTCTTTACTGATAAGCCAGTATTCATTTTTATTACACTTTGAAGAGAATTGCAATTTTTTTTTTAACAAATTGAAAATTTGTGGTAACTGCACTGAGCAAGTCTATTGATGCTATTTTTTTCCAGCATGTGCTCACATCATGTCTCTGTGTCACATTTTGATAATTCTTGAATACTTCAAACTTTTTCCATTATTATTATATTGTTATTTGATGTTACTATTGTTATTGTTTTCAGGGACCATGAACCATGCTCATATGAACTTAATCAATACATGTGTGTATTCTCACTGCTCTACCAACCTGCTGTTGCTGTCTCCCTCTCCTCAGGCCTTTCTATTCCCTGAGACACAACAATATTGAAATTAGGCCAATTAATAAAAGAGGATAATAGCCTCTAAGTGTTCAAGTGAAAGGAAGCCAATTGGCAAATTTCATTTTTGTCCTACTTAAAGAAATGTTGACAGCCATCTCAACCTTTAGCAACCACTATCTTGATCAGTCAACAGTCATTAACACTGGCAAAATTTTCCACCAGTAAAAAAACAAAACAAACAAATAAAAACTACAACTCACTCAAGATTCAGATAGCACTTTTAAGCAATGAAGTATTTTAAAATTAAGGCATGTATATATTTTAATGATATAATATTATTGTACAATTAATAGACTAAAAGTATGGTGTTAAAAAAAAAACCTTTTATATGTACTGGGAAATCAAAAAATTCATGTAACTTGCTTTATTGCAGTGTTTTGGAACTGAATCTTCTATCTCCAAGGTATGTACAGTCCAAAAGCAACAAAGTAAATAAAAGACAGACTCACATCCCTGATTATCTGTTTGTGCTCATGGGAATGGCATTGAATTCCTTGAATTCCTATAGCTACCATGTTTCAGGTTCAGCAGAAATCCTCACTTAAGCTAATAAACTCCATGCTCCAGGATTCCTTCACAAACCCTTTTCCAACTGATAAAAGTTGCCAAGACCTTTCTGGGCATCTCTGATGAAATCTTTTAACCAGGGATAGGGCATGTCTTCACAGCGATGGGGCTAGAGCCAACATGTTCCAATAATTAGGAGAAGCAGGAAGGGTAGGGAGGGATCTGATCTGGGGTGAGAACAGATATAATCTGAAAAAGCCAGTTGGGGTTGATTACTAGGGTGTGTCAATGGGACAGGATCCTAAAGCTGGGAGAAGCTTTTGAACCTGTTGAACTTCAGAGATGTTAAACCAGGAGTCAGTAGAATATTAGTTAGCCAAAAGAAGAGGTTGCTCCAGGGAATTGACACTATCTGAATTCTTAAAATTTTGGGCTTTTTATTATGGTGACTTGTACCTTGTACCCCTTATCCCAGACTAAGGCTAGACATGGATGTGGTCTGCCAGCTCTCCTTCTGATTCAACTATTCCCATTATGCCACTCAATTTATATACAATGAAAATAGCACTGGGTCTGCAGTCTGAGGACTAGGGTTCAAATTGTGCTTCTCATGTCTACTTCCTGTGTGACGGGAGAAGTCACTTAATTTCCCATGAATTTTAGCTTTTTCAATCATGAAATAAGGGGACTGGGCCAAATGACCTTGGACGTTTCTTCTAGCTCTAAATCTATGATTTTCCTCAGAATCTGATCCTGGTCCTTGAAGAGATACAAATACAAAGAATGAAAATGCCCCAATTCTCAAGGACCTTACATTAATGGAGGAGACAACAAATATACATACACACACACACACACACACACACACACACATATATATATATACACATGTGTATATACATATATAAATATACACAGAGAGACATATGTGTGTGTATATCCAGAATAAATTTAAAAAACACAAAGTTACTAAATAAAAAATAGAGAGGGGAGAAGTAGGGAGACTCAAAAAACACTTCATTTGGAGAGTTGTGCTGGAGTCATATTTTTTTTCCTTTTTTTTATTAAAGTTTTTATTTTCAAAACATATGCATGAACGATTTTTCAACATTGACTCCTGCAAAATCAAATTTCTGCCCCCCTTCTCTCCTTCCCTTCCCCCATATGGCAAGCAATCCAATATATGCCAAATATGTGCAATTCCTCTCTCTATATTTCCACAATTATCATGCTACACAAGAAAAATCAGATCGAAAAGGGAAAAAATTGAGAAAGAAAATGAATTGCAAGCAAACAACAATAAAAAGGGTCAAAATGCTATGTTGTGTTCCACACTCAGTTCCCACAGTCCTCTCTCTGGGTATAGATAACCCTCTTCATCACAAAATCATTGGAACTGGAGCTACATCTTAAAGGAAGAAAAGGATGCTATAAATTGAAGAGGGAGAACATTCCAGATGTAAAAAGGGAGAGGGTTCTTCATTCAGATTAGTGTGATCAGATTAATTAATGTAGATTTTTGGGATATATGGATATTCAGGGAATGCTTGACCTCTGGTGTGAAGGCTGCCAAGCTCTTTTCAGAACTACTTTCCCCCTTTGATATGTACTTGATTCCCTGAATTTTCAACTGTGGCTTCAAGAAATTGTAGCATACACAGTAGTCACATATTGGCAACTATTTTGTCAGATACACTAAGCTAAGGTAACTGAGGGATCTCAAACCCATTAGTGAGTTTGTGGGGTGTTCCATTCCAAGCAAAGGAAGACTTTCCTGGTGGAATGGGTGGATGAGAACAATTTGTTCTAACAGCCTTGAAAGTGACTGAAGTAGGCACTGTGGAGTTCTTAAGAGTTTGGTCAGACATCAGAGATGACAGGTCATCTACCACATCCCAAGCTATCATCAGTAATCTTGACTTTTGTCTTGCCATTGGACTCTGGAAGAGTGAGGACTTTGAACAACTTTGTCCCGTCTTAATCCAATTTATCTGTGAGTCAAAAGACATCACCTATTTGAGCAGTAATGAACTGAACCAGCTACACCCAGCGAAAGAACTCTGGGAGATGACTATGAACCACTACATAGAATTCCCAATCCCTCTATTTTTATCCGCCTGCACTTTTGATTTCCTTCACAGGCTAATTGTACACTATTTCAAAGTCCAATTCTTTTTGTACAGCAAAATAACTGTTTGGAAATGTATACATATATTGTATTTAACTTATACTTCAACATATTTAACATGTATTGGTTAACCTGCCATCAGGGAGAAGGGGTGGGGGGAAGGAGGGGAAAAGTTGGAACAAAAGGTCTTACAATTGTCAATGCTGAAAAATTACCCATGCATATATCTATATGCTAAATATAGCTATAAATTATATATAAAGACATCACCTATTTCAGTCTACTATATGAACTATTTTTGCCTAACCTGTGGTAGAAATTTCAGAGCTTGTATTGGTCTGATCAGCCACAGTCTGGCACATTGTACCTTGAACCTGCTGTGGTGATGTTATTTGATCCTCTTCAAGCATGCTGGACAGCATCCAGATTAATGCAATTATGGAAGATGTAAATAATAATAAAAAAGAAGAGTTTAAGCAATTTTCCTAAAATCCTAATAATAAGTGAATAAGTCCTTAATCAATCAGAGAGTAATCTAAGACCTTGGCCATTGAAGATAATGGACATCACACAAGAAATATCATGCAACTGATTGAATCAGTTATGCCTCAGTTCTCTATAGGGTATGTCAAAATTTGTAGTAAAGTTTTAAGCTACTAATGCTTAACTGCACTAAGATTTTGGAACCTCCCCATATGTCAACTATCAATTAATTTATCAGAGGAGGAGTCTGGGCTCCAGAACCCTTTATGGGAATGACTACTTTGTCTATATAGCAAGAAGGGGATTTTCCTTTCCCTTTTAGTGTTGTTCATGTGATCAGAGCTTCTATATTGATTGATATATATATATATATATATATATTCTACTACTAGTCAAGGAGAAGAGGAATATAGTGCCTACTATGTGCCAGGCACAGGGTTAAGTGAGGTTTTTTTTTATTTTGTTTTTACAAAATCCCATTTGTAGAAACATATGCCTGAGAATGGATCCATATGTAGACACAATTACTGAAGGAAAGTAGATTGACCCAGGAGATTAAGACTTGAATTATTTATTGGCAGTTATCCAGTCACCTAAAGGGCATACAGCCCATGAGGAGTCAGTGCCACTCAAACTTAGCTGATGGTTCATGATGATATGAGACACCTTGCTCATCAGATATTTCTTTATGAAGATTGGATGAGATATAGACAAGGCAGAGGGCTGAATCTGTCTGAACCAGTGCTGTATTCTTTACATGCTATGGTTAAGTTCCATTTATTTATTGTTAGATGGTCAGTGATTGCTTCATTTTGTACTAATATAGAACCTGAACTATCAGACTGACCCTGAGTCAGTCCTGTTCTATACAACACTGTGGAACTGGAAAGTTCATTTCAAGTAGATTGGTGGCCTCAACTGTCGTGGCAGGCCTGGTTTGGGATGAAGAGAATGAGCTATCTTGTTTAGAGTATCTGCTAAAATGTCTGGGTATCCATTTGGGTTGGGGCAAACTAATAGCAAAACCTAACTGGGAGCAGGGGGTACACTGGGTTTGGGGGCGGGGGTGGTAAGCAAATCTCCTGTTCCACTGGCTCTATGGTATAGGCACATATTACATATTTTATATACTTATAATTTATATATTATAGTTGAAGTTACTAAAAAATCACAGATGATCTTTTGAAAGGTGATGAAAAAAAACTCACCTCTTTTATGTACTGCTTGGGAGGTGATGGCAGAGGAAGCAGTAACCATTGATTCCTGCCAGGGATTCATCAAAGGTGCCATGTCCACCTGAAGGGTTGATCTGAGCCTGAGTGTTGACATCTGCAACTGATACTGATCAAAAACTCTAAAAGCTCTGATTGAGATTGAACAGCTTCAGTTTACAATCTATAAAAAGTCTTGTTATAGTAATTGATCAATTAGTTGATCATATTAAGTTGTCCACAATAGCACATGTAATTATAATATCAAATACCTCCACTTCCCAGTTGAGGCAGTGTGATATAGGGAGAATGGCTCCGATGTAAGAATACCTGGGTTCAATTTTAGGAAAAGTCACTTACCTCTCTGGACTTCTATTTCCTCAATTTGTAAAAGGATGCATTAGATGGCCTCTGAGATCTTTTCAGGCTCTATATATGCAAATGCAAAGGGTGAAATGAACCTTCGAGATAGTAAAAACTTTCACTATTATAAAGGCATCCACTTCTTCCTCAAATAAAATCACAGGCGTTGTTCTTTATACCTTTATACATTTATGCCTTTGACATGGGCCTCTAATTCATGTAGCATTTCTGAATTGGTTTTTTTCCTAAGCCCTTTGGGTAAAAAAAAGTAGTAGAATGAAATGAACATTAGATTTAAATTCATTTTATCTAGATTTGGAGCTAATATTAAATTAATTACCAGGAAGTGGTTGGTGTGGATGGTGAGGGGATGGTGTCCCCTCCCATCAGGACTGATTCTTCAAGGGTTGTTCTGATTGCAAATGACTTTTTTCCCCACATGGCATATGGTCTCTATTTTGTAAGAAGAGTACATGCAAGGCTGGAATATGAAGGAGAGTGATGTGAGGGTAACCTGCTTGGCAACATTATATATGCCAGCCTCCATGATGAATTGTTTCTGTAGATCTGGTTTTATCCAGATTAGAGCAGCAATGAACTGGTTTTTCAGGATATTAAATGTTATTTTCCACCCCTGTTGAATGTTAGAAAGCCTTGATGCTTCAGCACATCCCTGATGGGTGCCAAAAAATAGAGAACCCAGGGATTAAGAGGTAAAGTTAAAAAAAAACTACTGTATATCTTTTGTACCTCCATTAAAGTCTAGCCTGCTCCTTGCATGGACCCATGCTACTCTTCACCAACTGTTTATGTGCCCTAGAGATAAATTATCTCTTCAAATAGGTACTTCACAAATTTATTGATGAGTGAGGCAACTAAGTAGCTCAATGAACAGAGTGTTTGACTTGGGAATCAAGAAAGTATAAGTTTGAAGCCTGCATCAGATATTTGCTTTTGTGTGACCCTGGATGAGGCTCTAAATTTCTCTCAGTCTCTATTTCCTTATTTGGAATCTGGGAATATAATAGCACCTACCTCCCAAAATTGCTATGAAGATCAAATGAGATGATAATATGGAAAATGATTTACTAACCTTAGTGCATTATGTAAATGCTAACTTGTTATTAGTGGGTCCCTGAGTAAGAACTAGAGAACTTAGGACAATTTAGCATGTTTGTCAGGATCTCAGGAGTTAAGTTATTGGGATGTAGCACTACTTCTAAGTCTAGAAGGTTTTGAAATGCCAAATTCATGAAACTCTGAAAAGTTTGCAATATTAATACTGTGTCTAAAAAGTTCTTCCATTCATTACCCATTTTGGTTCTAGACTAGATCATGTATTTGCATGAATAGTACTTTTTTTTTTTTTTTTACAACCAATCTATAAGATTTGATATTAATAGTAAAGGGTTATGGTTCTGGATGTTAATGGTTTTACGATCATTATAGAGGCTTGTTTCATAAGCTGGAAGGTGTCTCAACCATTGCAAGATCTGAAAACTTATCAACTATTGAAACCTACCTAGACCACATATTATTGTTTGAACAGCATTAGAGTTGTTCCAAAATTAGCCTTAATGGTTATTTAAAAGTCACTTAAATATGATTTGGGTTTACTATCTATTCAGTTATTGTTACAAACCCCCACTTTTCCTCTCTGAATTCCCCAAACCCATCCCTACTAATCATATGACATCATATCAGAATACTGAAAAGACATATTTAATGAAACCATTTGATGTTGCTGTAGTGACCAGAATTAGAGAAGTTTAGTTCAAGAATTGCTAACATGGAATCCAAGCACATATTTCAAAAACTCCATGTACTTTTATTTTCACTAAATTTCCATTTAAGTTGAATATTTTCCCAAATTATTAAAATCACTATTCAAAAGAATCAATTGACTTCAGCAGACTGCCAACTGTTAAATGTCATACAAAAAGTTTAAAACTGCTAATGTAAAGAGGGGAGAAGATTGAATCCTAATGTAACAATACTACAGCATTACCCAGTATTACCCAGACTGTTTGCTCCAATAAGGCTGAATCTATTACTTCCTAAAGCAACTCATTGTACATTTGGTTAGCTCTAGTTATTGGCTTTTCTTGACCTCAAACCTAAATTTGTCCTTTTTTACAGCTTTTTCTCATTTACTCCACGTAAGCTAGAATGGCTACTCTTCCAAACCCAACTAATCAGTTTCTCTTGGCTGCTTCAGGGCTTCGGCCACATCCAGAGGACAACACAATAAACTTAAATCCATTTATATATCTCGGACTCCCTTTTAAGGTTCTCTGCTGTTAAGGAAATGTATTGAATTATTGGTAAAATAAGATAAAGCCAATATTGGTTCAGATCTCACTTCAGATAACTTTTCAAACACATGATAGAAAGAGAGGGTTCTAAAAATCATTTACTCCCTAGGAAGTTAAATCTCTGAGACAAATTGTTAAATTGTCTGGGTGAATGTTAACACCTCAGAAATAGGCAAAATGATCATAGCTTGATTTATTGTTCTGTCAATTGTCTAGCCTTAAGAAAGTGATGAAGAAGATGTTAGTGGAGATTAAATTTAAAAGTTTGTTGTGCAAAAAAAAAAAAAAATATGGGAATGGGAGGAGCTGGTTGTTAAACATTTACTAGTATATCCTTGAATCAGTCAACCATATATATTCAATAGGATAAATGAACAGATAAAAAAATAACCAAAGAATAAATCACAAAGATTTTTTTTTTTTTGGCTGAGGCAATTGGAGTTAAGTGACTTGCCCAGGGTCACATAGCTAGGAAGTATTAAGTGTCTGAAACCATATTTGAACTTAGATCCTCCTGACTTCAGAACTGGTGCTCTATACACTGTGCCACGCAGCTACCCCTATCATAAAGATTTGCTTGACACTTAACAGATGTAAGGGAATTTGGAGTTATCTTTTAAAGAGTTTCCTTATGGTTCCAGCAGTCATAGTCACCACTCCATACAGTGGGAGGTAGAAGCTGGCAAGCTTTTATCCTTAGTTCAGTTCTTAATACCTAAGCACATGGCAGTTCTCCAAGCACTTTCCCAGGCCCAGCTTAGAGGCAAATCATCTTCCCCATAGCCCACCCCATCTCCATTCTAGTTCTTTAACTAGGAAGCTGAGCAATAGCTAGAGAAATATTCTGAGAACCAGAATGCTTAACTCTTCTGGACTATTCTTATTCTTGTGAGGATGGAGGTGGTAAAGAATATGACCCAGACATTGATTCATTGTTGGTGGAGTTGTGAACGAATCCAACCATTTTGGAGAGTAGTTTGGAACTATGCTCAAAAAGTTATCAAACTGTGCATACCCTTTGATCCAGCAGTGTTACTACTGGGATTATATCCCAAAGAGATTATAAAGAAGGGAAAGGGACCTGTATGTGCACGAATGTTTGTGGCAGCCCTTTTTGTAGTGGCTAGAAACTGGAAACTGAATGGATGTCCATCAGTTGGAGAATGGCTGAATAAATTGTGGTATATGAAAATTATGGAATATTACTGTTCTGTAAGAAATGATCAACAGGATGATTTCAGAAAGGCCTGGAGAGACTTACACGAACTGATGCTAAGTGAAATGAGCAGGACCAGGAGATCATTATATACTTCAACAACAATACTAGATGATGACTAGTCCTGATGGATCAGGCCATCCTCAGCAACAAGATCAACCAAATCATTTCTAATGGAGCAGTAATGAACTGAACTAACTATACCCAGAAAAGAACTCTGGGAGATGACTAAAACCATTACATTGAATTCCCAGTCCCTATATTTATGCACACCTGCATCTTTGATTTCCTTCACAAGCTAATTGTACAATAATTCAGAGTCTGATTCTTTTTGTACAGCAAAATAATGTTTTGGTCATGTATACTTATTGTGTATCTAAGTTATATTTTAATATATTTAACATCTACTGGTCATCCTGCCATTTAGGGGAGGGTGGGGGGGTAAGAGGTGAAAAATTGGAACAAGAGGTTTGGCAATTGTTAATGCTGTAAAGTTACCCATGTATATATCCTGTAAATTAAAGGCTATTAAATAAAAAAAAAAAAAAAAAAAAAAGAATATGACCCAGAAGGTAGGCTACATTAAGAAAAATAGAAATATAGGATGAGTTATCAGGAGAATAAAGTTTAAAACAACAAATACCTCCCCTGATTATTCAGTCTTTGCTGGATCTTCATTCAGATCAAGCCCTCCTACTACTTGGGTATTCCTCAGGGCCCTGGACCCTATTATTTTTTTCTCTCTCTACTATTTCATTTGGTGAGCTCATCAGCTCCCAAGGATTTAATTACTATCTCTATACTAATGATTTTAAAATCTACTTATCCTTTCTCAACTTCTCTGCTGACCTCCAATTTCACATTGCCAACTGCCTTCCAGACATCTCAAACTGGATGTTCAGCAGACATCTTAAGCTAAATGTCCCAAATAGAATTCATTATCCTTCCCTCTGAAACCTCCCTTCCTTCTGCCTTCTCTGTTACTGTAAAGGACAATATCATCCTCCTAGTTCTTTGGGCTCACAATTTTGGAGTTATCCTTAACCTCCAAACTATCTCTACCCAATCTGTTGCCATAGTTTATAGATTTTATCTCTACAAAAACTCTCATATAAGCCCCCTTCCCTTCTCTGACTACTGTCACCTCCCTGGATTATTGTTGCAGGCTGCTAGTGAGTTTTCCCATTCCATCCTTTATCCAGCCACCAAAGTGATTTTCCTAAAGTGCAGATCTGACAATGTTACTTTCCTACTCAAAAAATTCCAATGACTCCTTATTGCTCCCAGGTCAAATACAAAATGCTTTGTTTGGTATTCAAAACACTTTATATATATTATATATAATATTATGTTATATATTAATAATTATATTATAATATTATATATATTATACCCCATGAAACTTTTCCAGTCTTCTTACATCTTAGTCCTCCCTATATACCCTTTGATTCGATGACATAGACCTCCTTTCTGTTCTATAACGAAAACACTCCAATTCTTGGGCATTTCTTTTGGCTGTCCCCAATTCCTGGAATGTTCTCCCTCTACCTAATGACTTTCTTAGGTTCATTTAAGTCCCAACCAAAATCCCATTTTTTAAAGGAAGCCTTTTCCCAACACCTCTTTATTCTAGTACTCCCTCTCTTTTATTCCTATTTATCCTATGTGTATTTATATGTTCGTACATTGTCTTCACCACTAGATTATAAGCTCTTTGAAGGCAAGGGAATATCTTTTGCCTTTTTATATACATAGTGCTTATCACCGTACCTGGTTCATAGTAGGCACTTAATAAATGTTGATTGGTTGATTGTAGCTTAATGATTTTTTTGAGGGAGGAGATATTCAAGGTTAGTATCAGGAGGGTTTGAGATGGGACCAGAGTCCCATGGATCCTTATTACTTCTTGGAAATGGAGGAGTTCTCTGATTTCTCTAGGACTTGAGTTAGCAACTTCAATAGTAGAGACAATTTTGGCATATCAGCTTGTGGGGAGTGGAAGTTCTCCAGATGGCAAGTGGAAGGTTGGAATTAGTTACACTGTGGAGCGGGTACAAATGCTGATTTAAAAGGAGCTGTCTCTGACTGATGCCACAGATGTTTCAGTTTTTTAGTTCTCACAGATTTCAGGACAATAATTGGCTAGATGGGATGGTGAACTCAGAATCAAAATGCTTTCAGGATAACTGAAATCTTTTATCTACAGTCCCAGAACTAGAATGTTACCAACAAACAAAAAAAGATGAACATTGTTGTAATTTGGGGGAAAAAGGAGGGATTTTCCCAGAAGTTTAGGAGTATAAAGCAAATTATGATAGGCAAGAGATAATATAGGTAGTAAAACACTAGCAGTAATTGAACTCCTCACATTGAGTTCTTATATTTTTAAATAACCTGACCACTGTCAAGGGGAATGGCCTTGAGGCATGTTTTTTTGGGGGGTGGTGGAAAGGACCATTTGGGTCTTTGCTTTAAAGAAGTTATAGCATTCCCCTGAGACATTTCCAGCAAGTAAAATCAATTTATACACTAAAAGAAAGGATAGAGTTTATGGATTTTAAAATTCCTAAATAAGATATGTCTTTTCATACATTGTGCATAGTTGAATAAATTAGACACTATTGAAGCAAATGTGGCAGCCACAATTTTGTTGACACTCTTATAGGTGGAAAACCTGACTGCATATCCTAGCAGGAAGAGAGAGCCCCTAGCTCCTAGTCATTTCCATTCTTTTCTCCTTTTCTGTCCATTAGTCTTTCAACCCTTTTAAAGAAAGCCACAATAGTCATTATTTGATTAGAATAATATCTCCACTGTGAAGAGACAGACTGTGGAGAAAGAATAAGACTGCATTCACTCTGCCATACTCCTTGTGGCACTCTGGGAGAAATCTTTAACTTCTCAGGGGCCCAAGTTACTCTCTGATTTCAGCCACTTCTCACCCCAGGTAGTAGAGGGAGCTCTTTACATCAATGAAATCAAATTGGGAAAATCTTCAGTTACAGTTTCTTCTATAAGGACCACAGGTGACAAACTTCTTGTCCACAATAGAGTTCTACTACAGAAATTTAAAGTGGAGTGCTGGTCTTGGATTCAAGAAGACATGAATTCAAATCCAGTCTCTAACCTTACTATGTGGTCCTAAGCAAACAATTTAACCTCTGCCTCAAGTTTCCTCAACTGTGAAATGGAGATGATAATAATACCTACTTCCTAGTTGTTATGAGAAACAAATGAGATAATATTTGTACAACTCTTGACATATGCTACTTAATGAATGCTTGTTCTCTTCCTCCTTTCCCTTGATGCTGCTCCTTCATGGAAATGTTCTCCTAACTTTGTTCTTCTAACAGGCTGTATGATTATGCTCTTTAGATTCAAACTACTCAAGCCTCAGGCAAATGATATTTTTATCTTAAGAGTCAGACCAGCTGGACCACATACCAGGTGGCCCACATACATCATGTTCTTTGATCTGTTCTCTTCACCTCCTTCACAGATCCTCGTGAGTGACCCTACAGAGAGTTTCCATGAGACATGTTTTGCCTCTGAATTCTGACTAGGTGATCCCTTGAGGGCTGTTCAGGCAGTAGCTGTGACATATTTCCTCTCCACCAAAGGTCTTCCTGATTCTTGTTTGCACTAGGGTGAGTGACTATTTGTCTCTTCTGAAGCTCAAAGGAAGTCACCATTTCTCCAGAAGCTATATCTCATGTTGTCATTTGTTGTCATTTTTTGAAGATAAAACATTCAAATTGTTCTTTGTTGATCCTTTCTATTTGTTCCTGCCATGAACATTTATCATGAAGCTTTTATTCACATCAAAGATACACCAAAACACTGGTAGATGAGAGGGAGATCTAATAGATTAGTCTTCTGTCAACATTCTTGTTGTCAAAGCAAACAAAGAACTTCTCTCCTTTACACTAATCTTCTATTTCAGATAGAAAGGGCAAAAATGGACAACCTCATTTTATTTTTATTTTGTGTGGGAAAATTCTTCATTAAAAATAACATAAATCTTGATGTCTAAGATAATATTAAAGTTACTTTGATTCTTATATTTTTAATTTTTTAAAAAAATGACTAATTTATCAAAGGCTTTCTCAGCATCTAACCCTATGATACAGTTTTTATTTATTTTTTTCTCCTGTTGATATAATTTATAACAAAGTCTTACTTTCATGCTTCAGTATGGCATTAAGGTAGCTCTGAGTTCTCAAAGGCTGTGCTAGCAGAACCCAAATTTTGGTAGAATCTATCGTGCTAGAAAACCTTCAACTATTTCCAGAATACCATCCTTAATAATTAAAGAGACACATCACTAGTTGTCTAGTCATATGGTGATGAAAATTTTTGGTGGTAATGGCAATTCATGAAACAGAAGAGAATAGAAAATGATCTTCATTCCTGAGTGGTTCCCTTTTGCTTCTGCAGTGCTGATGTCAGAATAATGGGCAAAGGGGACAAAGAGTATTAAAAATCACAGTTTTTACACCATCAGCAAACTTACTGTTAATACTTTAAATATAAAGATCTTTATTTTATGACCAGCCAGTGGACATAGTACTAGAAAAGCTGAATCATATCAACCCCAATTCAGGTCCTCATTTTCATCTCATGCCTGGAATGTTACAATAGATTGCTAGCTTCTCTCTCTACCTCAAAACTTTCACCACTCTAATCTATCCTCCCACTAAGCTCTCAAAGTGATCTTCCTAAAACTCAGATTTGACCGTATTACTCCCCTATTCAACAAACTCCGATTGTTCCTTATTGCCTTCATGAAAATATATACATTATCCTTATCTCTACCTGTGTGCAATATTAGCTACGTTACATTTCTCACTTGTCCCTCAGGGTTTTATTGAATCCATAAATGGGATTTCCTTTTCTGAAATGGACTCTATGCTTATTATGTCCTGGTTTCCCCCAGATCCACCTCAGTTCCATTTAGACATTTAAAAGTCAGATTAACTTTTAAAAAGAAGGTGTGCTTCAAAAGGTATAATCAAAGATACACAAAGTTACTTCTTCAATACACAAGGCTTAATTCTTCCCCTCTTGTACTCTTCACTGAGCAGGGAAAGGTTAATATTTTAGTTCAATTCCTTATAGAACACAGTTTAGTTTTAGTTTATTTTCAGTTCTCAATTCTCTCCCTTTCCCCATTCCTCCATTAACTATTGAGAAGGCAATACAAATAAAGCACATTACCAGTATGTATAGTCAAGCAAAACAAATTCTGCTTTAGTCAAAAAAAAGAAGGAAAGAAGAAAGATGGAAGGAAGTATGCTTTGATTTATTTATACTCTTTTTTATCTAGAGAGAAATAGAATATTTCATAATAAATTCTTTGTA
Source organism: Sarcophilus harrisii (assembly GCF_902635505.1). NCBI lineage: Eukaryota > Metazoa > Chordata > Mammalia > Dasyuromorphia > Dasyuridae > Sarcophilus > Sarcophilus harrisii. The sequence goes on along the minus strand of NC_045426.1, from coordinate 278,002,728 downwards.
ATAGTGGGTTATTTTGTTGATCAGAGTTCCTAAGTCTTTCAGTGGTCATTATCTTTATAATATTATTGCTATTGTATAATTTGGTTTCCTGGTTCTATTTACTTCATTATGCATGTTTATGCAAATTGACTCAAAATCATCCTCTTCATCTCTTACAATACAATAATATTTCTTCATGTCCAGGTATCATAGAGGGCTACAGCAGTGCCACAGCCGTGGTCATCTGCTACCTCATGTCTGTAGGTCTCAAGAGCCACAAAGTTAGGAAGAATGTTTTGATAGCCTGATACTGCTGCCACCATAAGTGATGAAGCACACAGAATTTGTAAGAAATATGACCTGAGAATTCTATGTGTTTGCCTCTTAAGAGAAGTGGGCCATGGAATTGTTAAAGGTCACCAAGGATAATTGAGCTCTTAAGTTCAATTAAAAAAAAAAAAGAAGGTAGGAACTCATATTTGGTCAAGAGGAAAAAGGAAGAGCTCAACAACATGCTGTCTGTGATGAAGACTTTGCCAAGAAGGACTAAAACAGACTTTGCCTTCTTTCCCCATCTGCCCAATAAGGACTTGACTATATATATATATATATATATATATATATATATATATATATCTATATCATAGTTTGGTCATCTCCCTAGTTTTTAGCTCTTTGCTATTACAAAAAGGATCTGCTAGAAATATTATTTTGTACATATTGATTCTCCTTTTTCTTTAATCTCTTCAGGGTATAGACCAAGTAGCAGTATTTCTTGGTCAAAGGATATGCAGAACTTAATAGCTTAGGGGGCATAGTTTCAAACTGCTTTTCAGAATGTTGGACCATTCTACCAACAGTGCCTTAAAATATGTGTTTTCCTGCAGCCTCTCCAGAATTTGTCATTTTCTTTTTTTGTCAACTTAGCCAATCCTATGGGTATGAGGTGATCCTCAAAGTTATTTTATTATTTCATTACTGATTTAGAGCATTTTTCATGTGGCTATTGATAATTTGGATTTTCTTCTCTGAAAACTATGATCTTTGATCACTTTTTAATTAGGGAATAGCTCTTATTCTCATATATTTGACTCAGTACCTTGTATGGCTTAGAAATATGAACTTTATTGGAGAAACTAGCTGCAAAGAATTTCCTTCTAATCTTTTACTTTTCTTCTCATTTTAGTTTCATTTATGTAAAAACTAATCTTACATATTTTATGTAATCAGAATGATACATTTTACCTTCTGTTAACTTTGTTGTGTTTTGTTTAGTCTCTAATTTTTCCCTTATCAATAGATCTGACAGATAATTTCTTCCACGATTCTCATTTCCTAATGATATCACATTTTATATTAAATCCACTTCAATATTTTATTACTCTGTGATGTGAAATATTGGCCTCTATCTAATTTCTGTTAGATTCTTTTCCAGTTTTCCTAACAGTTTTTGTCAAATTGTGACTTCTTGCCCCAATAGCTGGGATCTTTGGGTTTCTCAAAGACTAGATTAACAAGCTGATTTCCTTCAGTATATCGAATACCTAAATCTATCTCTCTTACCAACCCAGCGCCATCTTGTTTTGATAATTATAACTTTGTAATATAGTTTGAGATAAGATATATGTTAATCCCCCCTTCTTCCCATTTAAAACAATCGATTCCTTTGATATTCTTGACCTTTTGTTCCTCCAGATAAATTTTGTTATTGTGTTTTTGTGACTCTACAAAGTAGTCCTCTGATAGTTTGATTGATATATCCCTGAATAAGCAAATTAACTTAGGTAGTAATGTCATTTAAAAAAAAAATCAGCTTCCCATATACAATTAATATTTCTTCAAAGATTTAAACCTGCCTTTATTTGTATAAAGTCTTTTGTAATTGTGTTCCTTTAATTGCTGTGTTTATTATAGCACCTTAGATTCCCAAGTATTTCATACTACTTTTAGTTATTTTAAAGGGAATTCTTGTTTCTGTCTCTTCCTTCTGGATTTTGTTGGTAATTACAGAAATCCAGATTGTTTGCATGGATTTATTACATATCTTTCAACTTTGCTGAAGTTGTTAATTGTTTTAATTAATTTTTAGTTGACTTTTTAGGATTATCATATCATCTGTTTTAAAAAAAAATGATAGTTTTGTTTCTTTGCCTATTTTTTTTTATTAAAGCTTTTTATTTACAAAGCATATGCATGGGTAATATTTCCAACATTGACCCTTGCATAACCTTTTCTTGCAAAATTTCCCCTCCTTCCCTCAGCCCCCTCCCCTAGCTGGCAGGTAGTACAATACATGTTAAATATGTTGAAATACGTTTTAGATACAATATATGTATACATATTTATACAATTATCTTGTTGTGCAAGAAAAATCACATCAAGAAGGAAGAAAGAAAAACTGAAAAAAAAATGCAAGCAAATAACAACAGAGAGAGTGAGAATGCTCTGTTCCCATGACTCTCTCTCTCTGGATGTAGATAGCTTTCTTCATTACGGCACAAGTGGTACTGATTTGAATCATCTCAATATTGAAGAGAGCCATATCCATCAGAATTGATCTTCATATAGTCTCATTGTTGCCATGTATAATGATCTCCTGGTTCTGCTCATTTCAGAATTGATCATCATATAGTCTTATTGTTGCCATTTATAATGATCTCCTGGTTCTGCTCATTTCACTTTGCATCTGTTCCTGTAGGTCTCTCCAGCTCTCTCTGAAGTCATCCTGCTTATAGTTTCTTACAGAACAATAATATTCCATAGCATTCATATACAATAATTTATTCAGCCATCCTCCAATTGATGAGCATCCATTCAGTTTCCAGTTTCTTGCCACTTCAAAGAGGGCTGCTCATGTGGGTCTCTTTTCCTCCTTTAACATCTCTTTGGGATATAATCCCAGTAGAAACACTGCTGTATCGACAGTTGTTTTAAATGGAATTTCTCTTTGTATCTCTCTTGCTGTTGGATTTTATTAGTAATGTATAAGAATGCTTATGATTTATGTGGATTTATTTTGTATCTTGCAACTTTGCTAAAGTTGTAGATTGCTTCTAATAGTTTTTTAGTTGATTCTCTAGAGTTCTTTAAGTATACTATCATATCATCTGCAAAGAGTGATAATTTGGTTTCTTCATATCTACTCTAATTCCTTTAATCTTTTTTTCCATTTCTTATTGCCAAATCTAGCATTTCTAATACAATATTGAAGATGATAGTGATAGTGGGGCAACCTTGTTTCACCCCTGATCTTATTGGGAAAGGTTCCAGTTTATCCCCATTGCATATGATGCATATGGTGGTTTTTAATAGATGCTATTAACTGTTTTAAGGAAAAATCCATTTATTCCTATACTCTCCACTGTTTTTAATAGGAATGGGTGTTGGATCAAATGTTTTTTCTGCATCTATTGAGATAATCATATGGTTTTTGTTAATTTGGTTATTGATATAGTCTGTTATGCTAATAGTTTTCCTAATACTGAACAAGCCCTGTATTGCTGCTATAAATCCTACTTGGTGTATTATCCTAAGGATTATTTTTTGTAATCTCTTTGCTAATATTTTATTTAAGATTTTTTTGCATCAATATTCATTAGGGAGAGATTAGTCTATAATTTTCTTTCTCTGTTTCCATCCTACCTGGTTTAGGTATTAGTACCATGTCTGTGTTATAAAAGGAATTAGGTAGGAAACTTTCATTCCCTATTTTTTTCATATAGTTTATATAGTATTGGAGTTCATTGTTCTTCAAATGTTTGGTAGAATTCACATGTAAATCCATCTGGTCCCGGGGATTTTTTCTTAGGGAGATGATTAATAACTTGTTCTATTTCTTTTTCTAAAATGAGACTATTTAAGTAATTTATTTCCTCCTCTGTTAATCTGGGCAATCTATATTTTTATAAGCATTTCTCCATTTCATTTAGGTTGTCAAATTTATTGGCATAAAGTTGGGCAAAGTAACTCCTAATTATTGCTTTAATTTTCTCTTCATTGGTAGATAGTTTTACCTTTTCATTTTTGAGATTAACAATTTGATTTTCCTCTTTCCTTTTTCTAATCAAATTAACTAAAGATTTAACCAACCAATCTGTTGGTTTTTTCATAAAACCAACTCTTAGTTTTATTTATTAATTCAATAGTTTTTTTTTTTTTTTACTTTCAATTTTACTATTCAAATTTATTTTAGAATTTCAAGTTTGGTATTTGATTGAGGGGTTTTAATTTGTTCTTTTTCTAGCTTTTTTACTTGCAAGCCCAATTCATTGATCTTCTCTTTCTCTATTTTATGCAAGTAAGCCTCTAGAGATATAAAATTTCCCCTTAATACTGCTTTGGCTGCATCCCCCAAATTTTGGTATGTTGTCTCATTATTGTCATTCTCTTGGATGAAATCATTGATTGTGTCTATGATTTGCTGATTCACCTATTCATTTCTTAGGATAAGATTATTTAGTTTGCAATTACTTTTTGGTCTGTTTTCCCCTGGCCCTTTATTGAATGTACTTTTTATTGCACTGTGATCTGAAAAAAATGCATTTAATATTTTTGCCTTTCTGCATTTGATTTTGAAGTTTTTATGTCCTAATATATGGTCAATTTTTGTATAGGTTCCATGAACTGCCAAGAAGAAAATGTACTCCTTTCTGTCTTCATTCAATTTTCTCCAAAGATCTATCATATCTAGTTTTTCTAGTATTCTATTTACCTCTTTAACTTCTTTCTTATTTATTTTGTGGTTTGATTTATCTAGTTCTGAGAGAGCAAGGTTGAGATCTTCAGCTATTATAGTTTTGCTGTCTATTTCTTCTGGCAACTCTCTTAACTTCTCTTTTAGGAATTTAGATGCTACACCACTTGGTGCATATATGTTTAATATTTATATCCCTTCATTATCTATGGTACCCTTTAGCAAGATATAGTTTCCTTATCTCTTTTAATTAGATCAATTTTTGCTTTTGCTTGATCTGAGATCAGGATGGCTACCCCTGCTTTTTTTACTTCGCCTGAAGCATAATAGATTCTGCTCCAGCCTTTTACTTTTACTCTGGATTGTGCTTTAAATGTTTTTCTTGTAAACAACATATTGTCGGATTCTGGCTTTTAATCCAATCTGCTATCTGCTTACTTTTTATGGGAAAGTTCACCCCATTCATATTTACAGTTAAAACTACTAATTCTATATTTCTTGCCATCTTATTAATCCCAAATTATACTTTCTCTTTCCTTTTCCCTTTTCACTCCTCCCCAGTATTTTACTTATGAGCACTACATACCTCAAGTAGTCCTCTCCCCTTTAGAGAACCCCCCCTTTTTTATATATCTTTCCCCTACTATTTCTGTTTTCCCTTTTATTTAAATAGCCCATCCCTTCCCTTTTCCCCTTTCCCCTCCCACTTTTCTATAGGGTGAGAGAAATTTCTCAGTGAAACCAAATATATCTAATATTCTTTCTCTGAACCAAATCTGATGAAAGTAAGATTCACACAATATTCATCACCTTCCCTTCTTTCCCTCAATTATAATAGATTTTCTTTGCCTCTTCCTAAGCTGTAATTTCCCTCATTTTACCTCCACTTTCCCTTTTTTTTTTCTGTTACCCTTTCCACCTCTAGTTTCTTTTTTATATTATAACAGTAAAATCAGATTATACATGTATTCTCTATGTATACTCATAATAGAACTACAATTCTCAAGAGTTCTTTTCTTTTTACCTTTTTATACTTCTCTTGAGTTCTATATTTGGAGATCAAATTTTTTGTTTAGCTCTGGTCTTTTCATCAAATATAAATGGAATTCACCAGTTTCATTGAAAGAAAATGCTCAGTTTAGCAGGGTAATTTATTCTTGGCTGCATTCCAAGTTCCTTCGCCTTTCAGAATATCAGATTCCAAGCCCTTCAATCCTTTAAAGTGGAAGCTGCTAGGTCCTGAGTAATCCTTCTTGTGCTCCTCGATATTTGAATTGTTTCTTTCTGGCTGCTTGTAATATTTTTTCCTTGGTCCAATATTTGGTCTGAAATTTATCCATGATATTCCTTGGGGTTTTAATTTGGGAGTCTCTTTCAGGAGGTGTTTGGTGAATTTTTTCAATGGTCATTTTATCTTCTAATTCTATGAAATCCAGGCAGTTCTCTTTGATGATTTCCTGAAAAAATAGCATCTAGGCTCTTTTTTTCATCATGGATTTCAGGGGATCCAATAATTCTTAGATTGTTTCTCTAGATCTATTTTTCAAGTGTTGTTTTCCCAATTAGGTATTTTACATTTTTTCTATTTTTTCATCTTTTTGCTTTTGTTTGATTGATTCTTGTTGCACATTAAGTCTTTCATTTCCATTTGTTCAGTTCTGAACTTTAGTCAATTATTTTCTTCATTTACTTTTTTTTAACTTCTTTTTGTATTTGTCCAGTTGAATTTTTAAATGAATTGTTTTGTTCTATGGAATTTTTTCCATTTCACAAATTTTGTTTTTTAAGGACTTGTTTTCTTTTCCTGTTTCACAAATTCTATTTTTCTGGTAATTGTTTTCTTTTTCCATTTTAAGATCCTTTTTAATTTCTTCTAGGAGAGCCTTGTATGATGGGGACCAGATTATATCACTTTTTGGGGCTTCATCTGGAGACAATCTGTCTTTCATCCCCTCAGGGTTTGAAATCTGTTCTTCTCTTTCACCACAAAAGCTGTCTATCATCAGAGCTCTTTTACTCTTTTACTATTTTTTTTTAAAGTTAAAGTCTACTTTTAGTGCAGGGAAGGTTTTCCAAGTCTCCTCTACAAGTGGCCACAGCTGTACTGGGTCATTGCTGACTCGCTCCCAGTTTTGGGTGGTTGTGACCAGGTCCTGTGAGATTCTGGCATTTTGGGGTTCACTATTTACCTTTTATATTTGTGTTGGATCTACTGGCTTTACACTAGGGTAGCGTGGCCCAGCACTGCTGTAGATTCCTGTAGATTCCTCCCCGTAGATTCTCTGCCAAGCAGAGTCTGAAGTCCCCCATGGAGTCTGCACTGCCCCATGGAGTCCGCACACTGCCCCAGAACTCTGCACTGTCTGTGCTGGCATTTGTGCTCAGCTGTTTGCACTTGGCTGCCTCCTTTCTGTTTCCAATTGAAACAGACCCTTTCTGCCGATCTTCAAAATTATCTTTTGTTGGTAATTTGTTGCACTCCCAATATTTATGGATTTTGCTGGTCTATTAGCGCGCTAATTCAGAGGCTGGATTTGCTAACTAGTCTGAGGGTTGTAGAAGAAAGTCAGAAAGAAACCTGTGTCCTCTCCTTCATCTTGGCTCTGTCCCCAGAAGTCCTTATTTGATTTTAAAAGTCTTTTTAAAAATTCTTCTACAAATTCTTTCTTGGCAGGTAGCCATTTAATGTCACTCTTTGAGGCAGAAGAGGATTTTTTTTTTTTTTACTTCAATAAAATCCTCTGAAAAATGAACCCTAACTCTACCTTATTCCCAAAGTACATTTCTGTGGTTGGGTTCTTTCTCCTTTATCTGATCATTTTTAAAAATGAGAATTTATTAGTGTAATGACCTCTAGTTCAGGGATAAGGGGAGAGATGCCTTTGGTTTCATTTAAGCTATCTCTTATGACCTGGAACCCCAAACCAAAAGCTTCACCCTTCTACTAGTGCCTGCAGCCAGTTATCTTCTCTGTCCCACTGCTTCTATAATCACCTGGTATGCTGGTTTCTTCTTGCCAGGGGCTGTGTTTCTGCAACACAGCTGGACCTGACTTTTCTTATCAGCTGAGGTTCCCTTAGTCTTCTCAAACTCAGATCTCTCCCCTCTAGAAGTTGAAAGTTTCTGTGGTTTGTAGCCTCAGGGATCCCTTTTTGCTATATTTGCAGAGCTAGCATGGAGGTGTTTATGGTTCTAAACTCATTAAACCTCATTTTGGGGTCTTTTTTCATTTCTTCTCTAGTTCCAGTAGGAACTTTGTTCTACCCTAAGTCTTAGTAGGTTTTCACTGTGTTTGCTGTGAGGTAGAATTTTGTTTTGTTTGTGGGAGAAATCTGGAGGATATGAAATTTTCTGATCTGCTCTGCCATCTTTTCAGAATCCTCCCTGAATTAATTTTTCTTTGAAAGTTTAATAAAATTTACATGTAAATACATCTAATTCTTGTACTTTTCCCCTCTTGGTTCATTTATGGTTTATTTGACTTATTTTTCTGATGTTGGGTTATTTAAATTATCTACTTTTTTCTGTTGTTTTGCATATTTCATTTTTGTAGGCATTTCCCCATATCATCTAAATTAGTGTTTAGCCTCCAATTGACAAAATAGTTTCTGATTGTCTCCTTTATTTCCCCTTCAATTGTTGTGAATTCTTATTTTTCATTTTTGTACATAAGAATTTAGTTTTACTCTTTTTTTTCCCCCTGAGGCAATTGGGGTTAAGTGACTTGCCCAGGGTCACACAGCTAAGAAGTGTTAGGTGTCTGAGGCCAGATTTTAACTCAGGTCCTCTCAACTTCAGAGCTGGTGCTCTATTTACTGCCCCATCTAGCTGCCCCAGTAATATCTGTTTTAAAAAAAAACCTTTTTGTTGTATTTATCATATTCTTTTCATGGATTTAAAAAATCTTCCACATTGTAATTAAAAAAAATTTTTCTTCTTATAAAACAGTGAACTTTTCAGGTGTTAGCTTAATTGCAGAATCTGCATAGACATTAATTGGATGTCATTTTGAACAGAACCTTTTGTATAATGCAAAGCCTTATTTATCTCTTTTGATCAGATTCTGGTTTAAAGTCAGACATAATCAGTGGCACTTTTACTTTTCATTATTTTTCAAAAACTTGGTAAAATTTACACTGATATTTGGGTTTGACTTAAATCTTTAGAAACTGAATGTTTTCCTTGTAAATAATAAATTGCTTGATTCTCTTTTTTATTCTCTTTTTTAAAAAAAATGTAATCTTTACTCCTTTTTCCTTATATTTTCTAAGTTTAATAAATTTAAATTTAATATTTGCCTTTTCTACTATTCTTTTGCAAATTTTTATTCATCAGAAATGAATACAAATTTTTAAATAAGATAGTTATTATAAAGAAAATCCTTCAGTTTTATACTAGCAACTCTGTTATTTCCTCAATTCTGGATTTCCCTTTGATCAAAGATAGACACTTTCTCTGCCCATCCTACTCCCCAGCCTACCTCCTTTCCTCACATATCTTCCTTTTCCTTTAAAAAAGAAAATCATGTAGTAGAATGACCAAGAGAATACTTTGAAGAGTCTTACTATTTAATTAACAATGACTTTCATCTTTATCTGAGAAATGAGAATTGTTTTGAATCAATTAAAAAAATTATCTTCAATTCAATTCGAGAAACTCATGTAGTGGAAAATGGAGGCCGCCTGGGTTGAAGTTGTGTGACTCTAAGCAAAATTTTTCAGGATCCACAGGCAACTGTTCAAGACTGCAGGTTGCACTTTAGTTGCCGATCTACATTGTCAAAGACAGGCCCCATAGCCAGCAATTATATCACAAGTCCAAAGAACAATTTAAAAAATTTGTAAGAGCCAGATTGTTGTCTTTGAGGCTTGATTATCATTTCAAAGCTTTTTTGAAATTTGTTATTCACAAAATTTTTCAATATTCTAATACTTAAATGTTCATCCCTTGACTTCCCAAGGGATTATTTTTATAGTATGCAATATAAGTATAACATATATAATATAAAATACTTAATATAAATGTAGCATTTAATATAAGTATATATACATTGGAGGTGGGAAGGTGGAGACATTTGATTGAAGAAGTTAACAGCTCCTATCCTTTAGGCAGAACTGTTCTTTCAGACCCTATCTATCTTCTCTCACCTTTTGTGATTTTCTCTGTAGTCACTTTGGCAACTTCACTCTCAGCCTCTCTGAACACTAAAGGAAGAGAGAAAATTTTGCCCCTACTTCTCAGAGCACCTTCTCTGGCAATTTGATTTTCTTCTTTCTTTTTTCTAATCAAATTAACTAAAGGTTTTTCTATTTTGTTGATTTTTTCATAAAACTAACTCTCAGTTTTGTTTATTAGTTCAATAGTTTTCTTATTTTCAATTTTATTAATCTCCCCTTTTATTTTCAGAATTTCAAATGTGGTATTTAATGGTTTTTTTTTTAATTTGTTCCTTTCTAGTAACAAAGCTAGAAAGCTTCGTGCCCAATTTTAGCTGCGTGCCCATTTCATTGATCTTCTCTTTCTCTATTTTATTTAAGTAAGCTTCTAGAGATATAAAATTTCTCCTAAGAACTGCTTTGACTGCATCCCATAAATTTTGGTATATTGTCTCATTATTGTCTTCTCTTAGATGAAATTATTGATTGTTTCTATGATTTGTTGTTTCACCCACTCATTCTTTAAGATTAGTTTATTTAGTTTTCAATTAACGTTTGGTCTATTTTTTCCTGACCTTTTATTCATTTAATTTTTATTGCATGATGATCTGAAGAAAAAAAAGCATTTACTGCCTTTCTGCATTTTATTTTGAGAGTTTTATGCCCTAATATATGGTCACTTTTTGTGTAGTTTCCATGTAACTCCTCTACATCTTAATAGAAGATCTTCATGAGTGAATGAAAACTAAAAAAAATGTGAGTTAATAGTCTTCAGGCATTGAAAATCTCCAAATTTAGCTATGCTGGTCCTGATGTAACAGGCATACAATTGATTTCCAGGCTATACTCAAAGCCTTTCCAGGGTGGTAGCACCTATCAGAGTCTATATTACATTATCATAGCCTTCAAAAATCCAGGAATACTTCCATGTTCCAATGAAGCGTCCATTTCCCACTTGATAAATGTTCAAAGAATATGATTAGACAGCTTTCAAGTGTAGAGGTCCATGAGGGAAAAAAATTCCATATCACTAATAATTAGACCAAAAGTAAATTAAAGCAACTCTGAGGTTTTATCTTATACCCACCAACTTGGTGATGTTGGCAAAAAGAAAAGGAAAATGACAAATGTTAGAGAGTCTGTGGAAAAATAGGCACATTATCCCTTTGTTGATAGAGCTATGAAGTTCAGCCATTCTGAGAAACAATTAAGAATGCTCCCAAAGTTAACTAAACTCTGAATGTACTCTAGCCTAGTAGTGGCACTACCAGGCCTATATCCTAAAAAGATAAAAGAAAGAGGAAAAGGTCTTATATGTACCAAAATATTTATAGTAGCTCTTTTTGTAGTACCTAAGGTAATGGCCAACTATTGGGGAATGGCTAAAAGAAATTTTGGTATACACATTTATGATGTAGCATCAAAGAAGGACTTTAGCTGAAAGCATTGCCCTACTTTTATTTCATTCACTACATTTTATACTATATTGTCTATAGAGCAGAGATCTACATAGTCAAGTATATATACCACAGAGGGTTCACAAGTTGTTTAGGTGTAAGGAAAGAAAGCAGTAAAGCTTTTTAGTGCTTTTCCTGTCATTGCTTACCTCTTCTCGCACTATCCTCCCTTATGAGAGACTGAGGTTCAGGGTAAGTTAGTTGTATCAGCCCTATGTGCTCCTCTCCAAGTCAAGGCAGTCATTTCTCTCTGGCCTCCAGTATTAACCCCTTTCTTCATCCTCTGTATCCCCAGTTCATTCTATACCCATCCTTACTGCATCAGTGCACACCTTCTAGGGCTCTGGAATGTCAAGGGATCTTTTTGCTTCCCTCCCTAGCCCTTCCCTCTTCATCTTCAAATCTCCTCTAGAACATTGATTCTTGCATAATCTTGTGTTCCAAATTTCCTACTCTTTCCCCTTTCCCCCTCCCCTAGATGGCAAGCAATCCAATATATGTTATGCATGGTAAAATATATATTAAATCCAATATATGTAAGCATATTTATATAATGGTCTTTCTGCATAAGAAAAATCAGATCAAAAAGGAAAGAAAATGAGTAAGAAAACCTAATGCAAGTGAACAACAACAAAAAGAGTGAGAATATTATGTTGTGATCCACACTCAGTTCCCACAGTCCTTTCTCTGGGTGTAGATGGCTCTCTTCACACAAGATCATTGGAACTGGCTTCATTATTTCATTATTGGAAAGAGTCACATCCATCAGAATTGATTGTTGTATAATATTGCTGTTGCCATGCAATGATCTCCTGGTTCTACTCATTTCACTTAGCATTAGTTCTTGTCTCTCTAGGCCTCTCTAATATGATTCAGGCTGTATTCTGAAGAAACCCATGTCTTGGAAGGAAGGATTTATCCCCAGTTAGGTTGTACACAAACAAGCTTCAGATCAACTTAGCATCAGCCAGTGAAGTTAGTCACTTCTCCCATTTCTTTCCAAAGTTTGTGGGCAATTATATTCAAATAATATTCAAATAAAAGTGTGGGCAACTAAACCATATATAAGGATCCTTTTGGGCATGTATTGACTTAGGAAAACATTATTAACATTATCTATTTTTCATTGTATTTTTAAAAATTTGGCTAAATATTTCCCAATTACATTTGAATCCTGCTAATAGTTTCTTACAGAACGATAATATTCCATAATATTCATATACCATAACTTATTCAGCCAATCTCCAATTGATGGGCATCCATTCAGTTTCCCGTTTCTTGCCACTACAAAAAGGACTACCACAAACATTTTTGCACATATGGGTCCCTTTCCCTCCTTTAAGATCTCTTTGGGATATAGGCGCAGTAGAAACACTGCTGCACCAAAGGGTGTAATGTTCTCTTCTCTAAAATATAATCATTCTCTGGGAGCAGGTTTCTTGGGGGGGGCTTCTAGAGGCAGCCTTCATTTCAGTTCCGAGTAATAATCACCTCAAATACAGCCAGCTGTTAAAGTCCAGTCCTTTATTCTAAAATAGCCCAGTGAGTTTTCTTAGAGGCCTATCTCTCTCCTTGATTCCAAGAACTCTTGCCGCTAGTCTTTTGCCTCTGCCAGCTTCAGCCTCTTGTCCCTCTGAATCCAAAGTCTCCAGCCAGGACAAAAATGGAAGATGGATTGAATCTGGCTTCTGACTTGTGAATTTCCTCCACTGAATCCTGACTTGTGAATCTTCCAAAGTCCCTAGTTGGCTTGTGGGAGCTCCTTATATATGAACTCTTAAAGGTGTGAACTCTAAAGGCATGAGAGATGCGAACTCTAATATGTGGCTAATGTGTGAACTCTCCCAAAGGTGTGAACTAAGTACATAAGCATTGTTTCTACCAACTCCAGTGACTTAGCACCTTGTTTCAAGTTCTGGCCCATAACAAAAGGGAATACACAATTTGATAACTTTTTGAGCATAGTTCCAAATTGCTCTCCAGAATGGCTGGATCTGTTCACAATTCCAACAAAAACATATTAGTTTTTTTCTCATATCCTCTCCAACATTAGTCATTATCTTTTCCTATTATCTTGGCCAATCTGAGAGATATGTAGAAATATGTCAGAGCTATTTTAATTTGCATTTCTCTGATCAATAGTGATTTAGAGCACTTTTTCATCATATGACTAGAAATGGTTTTAATTTCTTCATCTGAAAATTGTCTGTTCATATCCTTTGACCATTTATCAATTGGAGAATGACTTGAATTCTTGTAAATTTGAGTCAGTTTTCTATATATTTTAGAAATGAGGCCTTTATCAGAACCCAAGAACTATTTTAAAATAGTATTTAATTCCTCTTTATCTCATCTTTTTGTTTGTTTTACATTCTATTTAATTTCTGCTTCTACAGAAATTTCTATTTAATTCTAGTTTTTGTTGTTGTTCAGTCATTTCAGTTATGTCTGACTCATGACCACATTTGAAATTGTTGAAGCAATTAGCCATTTCCTTCTCCAGCTCATTTTACAGATGCGGAAACAGACAAATGGGGTTGTCACTTGGCCTAGGTCAAATAGTATTTGAGGCTAGATTTGCAATTTAAAAGTCTATTTTATAACTGTATACACTATATTATATTAGTATGGTAATATACCTAATTTATAAATCATTGTGCATATATTGTTAAAATTAACTTTTTTTGTTGTTGATAATTGTAACAGATCAAAGTTTAGAGACCAAAAGTTTAGAGACCAAAGTTATAGAAAATCATTCTACATAATAAAATTATAGTCAGTAAGATATAATGGTAACCACCAGATGGCAGTATTATTTAAAATTTTATATATTTATACTGTAAGGCTGGGGTGTCAAATTCAAATAAAAGTGTGGGCAACTAAACCATATATAAGGATCCTTTTGGGCATGTATTGACTTAGGAAAACATTAACATTATCTATTTTTCATTGTATTTTTAAAAATTTGGCTAAATATTTCCCAATTACATTTGAATATGATTCAGGCTGTATTCTGAAGAAACCCATGTCTTGGAAGGAAGGATTTATCCCCGGTTAGGTTGTACACAAACAAGCTTCAGATCAACTTAGCATCAGCCAGTGAAGTTAGTCACTTCTCCCATTTCTTTCCAAAGTTGTTGAAAAGCATTATGAGGCCCAGAGTAATCATCACAATTCACTGTGGTCTAGGTATAATGCTATTGGTTAAGAGATAAAAAGTTACTAATAACCAAAATAATATTAACATAGCATTTATATGATATAAATATTTATATAATAGGCAATATAAATATTTATATAAATAATAACATTTAAATAAAGCTTTGAGATTTGCAAAGTGCTTTTATGGATATATCGTTTTATTCTCACTATAACTCTAAGAAATAGATGCTACATTATCCCAATTTTATAAATAAGGAAACTGAGGCAGCAAAAGTTAAATCATTTATTCAGGGTCACACTGCTAGTGTCTGAGGGAGAATTTGAATTCTGGTTTTTCTTACTATAGGTTAAGCACTTTATCCACTATACTATACTATCTGTCTGCTATGATACTGATAATCTAGTTTAAAAAAAACAAACAAACCAAAAAACCCTAAAACAGAACAAAACTAAATGTGACATTTTTGTGGTATTCAGGTTTTCCAGGCCCTGCTTGATCTGCCTGATCATGTTACTACTCCCCTACTTTAAAACCATCTGTTTGGCCTTCCAGGGCCTAACAAGACAATGAAGTATTGGGATACTGGAATATAAGGATAGCCACTACACAATTATAATCTACTTTTTCAAGCTTGCTTTATACTATTGCCCCCTACAGAGGAATATCCTAGAAAATAGAAAACTGCACTTGAAACCAGGAACACCCAGGTTCATATCCCATCATTGACCCAGGAAGACTCAGGTTCAAGTTTCATCACTGACTGAGGACAAACCTTCTAACTATATTCATTGTTCTAGGCTACTTCCTAAGATATAGGTTGAAGAGAACATGGTGACTTTCCTCACCTGGGAGTTCCTCAGAACAATAAAATTGATGGAGTACAGGAGTTGAACCCCCCCCAAAATTTATCGGGGTTTAGGGTCAATATCAGGAGGTGTCTCAAAAGAATTTGTAGGTTTAGACTATCACCAAATCAAGAGGTAAAGAATTTATTATACAGCTAGCAGTGGGTTTAATTCCAAAAGGGAGTTTAGTTATTAACAAGGGGAAAGATGCCATAGGACACAAAAAGTTCCTAGAAAACTTGCTGCCATAAGGGAGGCAGTTCCTAATGAAGCCTTGATGCTTGGCAAAATTCCTAATGATATAGCCATTGTGATAAGTGGGCCAAGTTCATAGAAGGAGTTAGTAAAGAAATGGGGTACCAGTAGGTTCTTTTATAGGAGAAAAATAACTTCAGGGGTTGACATCTGTTGTTTGGCCTTCTGATTAAATACAGGAACTATGGGGTAACAATAACGATGAAAGAATGCAAAGAGGAATTCAACTAAGTGCCACTGCAACAAAGGCCCACTGTCAATGTTCCTCTTACTTCCCATAATGTATACAGTAATTCAGGTTCTCTCATATTAATGCCCCTTCCTATGGCCCATTTAATTGCCAAGAACAAGGATCTTTTTATTGGGGTCTTATTTACCCCATCAAAATCACAAGTCTATTTGTCATATGTATCTCCTTCACAGGGTCTAAGTTTCTAGTCATGTTAGAATAGTCTCTGTTCCTATACCTACTCTGCCTTTCCCATCCCAGAAATGCAATAGTTTAAACAAAACATGATATACACAAATTTCTCCAAATGTTCATATGGACTATTTGTGCTCAACCCGTGATAAAGCTTTCCAATCTAGTATTAACTCTGATCAGCCACAGTTGGATACATTGTACCTTGACTCCGACAGAGTGATGTCATTTTGTTCCTCTTCAAGAGCAAAGGACAATCAGTCCTTTCCTTCAAAGCCCAATTTAGGAAATGCTTTGTCCATGAAACTGGATCATCCAAGAATATAATCTCTCAGTTCACAAGTTTCTTTATGAATTTGCATTTTATCTATGCACAGGGGCCATAATGATCTTCTCTTGGAATGATTATTGGATATCATTGGAATGATACATTCCAATTTTAGTATATGTGCTTCAGAAAGCAAGCACAGCCCACAACTCTCTAATTGCACTTTGCCTAGATGACTCCTTCACAATCATTTCACTCACTTTTGTTTCTTAACTATATGTTGTATATCTTTTTAAGGTTTTATCTCCTTACTCATTATTGCACAATCCCAAGTTCTGCCACATTGGTCTTCTTGCTATTCCTCACTTCCAGTGACATATCTCCTGTCTTTATGCCTTTGTAGCCCTTCCATACCTAAAAAGATTTCATCTCTTAGGGTTCCTAGCTCAAATGACATGAAACCTTTTTTGATATACTTCACCACCCAACCTGCTGTTTGTAGCACTTCCCTCAAATTATATTAGATTTTGCAACTAGATGTTGCAGTGGATAGAGTGCTGGACTTAAGTTCAAATGTGACCTCAGACAGCTGTGTAATCCTGAGCAAGTAACAACCTATGTTGGCCTCAATTTCTTCACCAACAAAATGGGGATAATAATAGCACCAACTCTCTTATGTTGTGAGGATTAAGTGAAATAATATTCACAAAGTATTTAGCACAGTGCCTTAACACATAGCAGGCCTCATATAAATCACTATTTCTTTCATTCTCTCTGTCCCCTTATATGCACACATGTTATTTCCCTGAGATAGGATGTAAACTTTTTAAAGGCAGTGATTATTTCATTTTTGCCTTTGTTGCTCTAGTGTCTGGCACCTAGTAGGTACTTAATAAATACTTATTGATTGATTATTCTTACCTCTCCCCCTATAGAATTATAAACTAAAGAGCAGGATATGTATAATGCAGGATGTTTCAAAAGTCATAGTGCAGTTTTAAGCTATTAAAGCACATAATATCTTTTAAAATATGCACATGTCCTTATATGACAAGCACATATTAGATACCCATTGAATCAACTTGAGTATACAAGTTTCTTTATAAACTTGTAGTTTGGTCTAAATTGTGAGCATATTAACACTAATTTATCTCCAAAAGGATATTTGTGGCCTTTTTTATTCTACTCTGTCAAATGCCATGTTTAAATGATACCGTGATCAGTTCTTATCCTTATTTCTTGATACATTACTGGAGAACTGATTGCCAACCATTTTTTGAGAGCAGGTTTAATTGTATTACTGAAGTAAAAAAAATGGAGATGAGATGATGATTAGGACCATGCTTTGGAGATTGTCCTGGGTCTGCGTCCATTCTAGTGCCATAACTGGTAGGGTATTTGAGCAGAATAAGAATTAGTGAGAGGTAAGTGGAGGAATTGTCTCAGATCCACAAAGACCTGGGTTCAAGTCCCACATATCCACTTTATGACTCTAGATAAATCAGTGAGCCTCTTGGAGCTCTAGTCTACTACACTCTTAAAATTTTAGAAGTAGAAGGATTTAGGATAAAATTCATCTGGTTCAACTTCATCCTTTCTCAAATATAAGGAAACAGCCCAGAGTGGGTAAGTAATTCATCCAATCCAAGATTCATACAAGTGGTAGACTTGTATTTAGAACTCACTAAAGCATGTACATATTCTCTTGGGTCCCTTCTAACTCTAATATGCTATGATTCTTTAATTACCAACTCTTACATATTGTAAAAAATAGGAAACAATCTTAAAAGTCCAAGTCTTGAAATGTGTAGTTTTTAACTGCAAACAATAATAATAATTAGAATCTCTTTATTAGAACTTTATGAGAAATAAGAGGCTGGATGTCTATTCAATCTGATCCTGGGACGTGATCATTAAGGAATGACTAGCAACCAAAAAGTATTGGTTCAAGTTAGCATGTAGAAAACATCATAAAGGTATAGCAGTGGGGTTACTGAGTAATAGTAGACCAGTAGAGAATGCAGTCCTAGGAGATCTAGGATATAAATCAAGAGGTTAGTCCCTATGGACTAGGGACAATTCAGAAAGCCCAATTATTAGATACAATGCATTAAACCTAGTCACTGGCATCCAAGGTCAGGGTAAGACCAACTTATACTGAACCCACAAGCCACTAATGTAATGCTTCTTAAGTTGTTAAACTCTTATGATCTGTAGCTACTAGTGTAGCTAGTATTTAACAACCTCTAACACAAACCTACTCAAAAGAATAGAAAATGAATAAAAATAGTATTCAAAGAAATTTTTTAAATGTTTTGCATGATTGCACATATATAATCTATATCAAATTGCTTATAGTTTCAGAGAAAAGAGGAAAAGAAAAATGGAGGGAGAGAATTTGGAACTCAATTTTTTTTAATGAATGTTTAAAATTGTTTTAAAATGTAATTGGCAAAAAATAAAATATTATTCCAATAATTTTAATTAAAAAAAGCTTAGAGTTTGACTCAAAGCTGTTGTCAAGGATGCAGCTTTCACAGACCTTGTGGCAAAATGTTCATAACTGTTTGATATTCTTTATGCCCGTGACCTTGGGTATCTTGAGCACAACCTGGCACATGAGACTTCTCCAGAGACACACATGACATGAATAAACTTGGAGACATTTAGGGAAAATCACCCACATAAACCAGACCATTGCTGTTTCATTGCAAAGAGGTCTCTGCTTGCCTTCTCTACTTCACTCAAGGACAATTAGCTCAATAATTACAGTACAGTTTTAGTATGGGATCCTAGCCAAAAATGCTGCCTACTTTTATCTGCTAGTTTCCTGTAATATTAGAGTGAGAGAGAGGTTAATGCGCTGACCAGAGATACTGCTGCTCATATATCAACCATCTTGTCTCTTTTAACATGGTAACAAGGACTAGAATTGATCCTACGGCCTATGTAGGGCAGAGCCTTCATGAGAGGATTAAATGGGCTCAGCTGCCATGGTTAGAAGGATATATAGTAGGTAAAGAGGAAAGTAGGCCATCAAACGTTAGGGCTTTTACCTTGATCTTAAAAGTAATTGATGAGTCATTTTTTTCCAATGTAAAATGTAAGACTGGTGAAATTAAAATGTTTTAAAATGCAAATAGCACTAATTTGTGAATAACTTATAATCAAATAAGTACTTAAATTGGTATAGTTGGATTTGGGAAAAGATGTACTCATAAAACACAATTTACAAATTTGCTATTTGCTCTGAAAAATGTCTAGCATTAAGATTTTTAATTATTAACATGTTATTTTTATGTGAATGTGAGATATTCTGTAGATACTTAAGTAAAATGGACATATGTATAAATGCATGATTATACATTTTTAATGAGTAATTGGATCTGTGAGAGCAGCACAAAAAATAGAAGTCAGAATTGAGACAACAGCTGGGACTTTGCTGTGGAGTTGCTTCCAGTCTGTATCCATTCTAGAGCCATAATTTGTAGAGTATTTAAGCAGAGTAAGGCTAAGTAAAAGACAGCACAGGGTAGTGGTTAGAGTCAGCCTCAGATCCAGGAAGACCTGTATTCAAATACTACCTATGACATATATTGACTTTGGACCCTGGATAAAACAGTTAACCTCTCAGAGTTCTAGGCAATACTGAGTATAAATTGCAAAAAAGATGCCAATTTGCATTGGCAAGCCCAGTCCCTTTTACTATGTGTTAGCCAAGATGAAGTGACCGACCAACACTTGTTTGCAGTTGTTTTTGCAAAGAAAATTTTGTGTGGAGAGTTTTAGGAACAAGAACAAAAAAGGATTCAGTTAACCAGCACTCATATTTACCTCATACTACCTCATATTTCATTTGTAGGGGTCCTGGGTTTCTGGACTTTTCCCTTTGATCTCTACACAAGTGAATAATAAAATATAGCTCTCCAAAAAGAAAATTTTCCTTTTTTTCTTTTTGCTATTTTTATCTTTTTCCATATCTGAGTCATTTAGTGTCTGTACTCTAGAAGGATATATCTCCTAGGTTCAGAGAACTGATTTCAAGATGACCCAGCTCTATACTAAATCTGGGATCCCGGTCACCATAATCCAACTCTCCTGACATTAACTGTGTCCAGCCTCCGGAGCAGTATTAAATTCATTTTAGCCTTCTAAAAGAGAAGGACATACCCACCTTCCTTGTTTCTCTTGGGTCACTGCTAGCCAGCTGCACATATACACCTTTGCAGAGATCAGAGGGAAAAATCCAGAAACACAAACAACTGGAGCTTTGATCCTTACTGAGCCCAACTGCCCACAAACTTTGGTATGGACTTCATTACTGGAACTCTAAAAGCTCACTATGACTAATAAGCTTGAATAGTCTCAGCCTAGATTATTCCATTTCTAGCATTCATTCACCTAAGGTAGAAAGAAATAGACACAACAAGGACAGAAGCAAGGGCCATGTGCATATTGTTTCATGTCAATCTGGATAGAGGTGGTAGGCCACTAGTTCTAGCTGTCTCTTTTCACAGCTCAAATTACTACCCTCACTTGAATGCAGATAGGCAGGAAAGAAAATAATGTTGGGTAGTTTTTTCAGCAGACCGTATTCTGGACTTTGCTACCATGCCCTAGAAAACTTTTCATCCTAGAAGCTCACATCAACCTGGAATTCATACCTTTGCAGTATCTTTTGCTCCTCTGATCCCTCCCTCTGTTTGGATGACTCCTCCCAGAGGCTCCACTAAACATTTAGAACTGTTGGCCAGAATGGATTCTGTACTACTCTACTATGCTCTTGCATGGATACCATCAGTCCTCTCTTACTTTTCAGCCTCCTTGTATGTGATGTCTTTCCCACGTTAGAATGTTAGTTGCTTGAGAACAGGGATGGACTTTTTTTTTTTTTTTTTTTTTTTTTTTTTTTGTATTTTTACCTTAAACACTCAACAAGTAAATATTTAAATGCTTATTGAATGACATACTGGTTGGGGCCATTTGTATTGTGCTCAATTCTGACTCAAAAGTCAATCAAAATTTTTTTTCTCATCACATCTGGATCTGAATCAGTTAACAAATACTTATTAGGACAAGCACATTGTACGTGTTCATAAAAACTAGTCTTTCATTGCTATTAAGGTTGGACTCACGTTGGCCATAAGGACCATAAGGATTACTCCCCCCCCCCCCCATTAGAGCAAAATATAGATAGCTAAGTAAATATAAGTGTTATGGAGATAGGAAGATTGAGACCTTCTTCACTATATCCTCCCAACTCCTCTTTTCCTCATCATGTTCTACCATATTCCCCCAAACCTTGCAATATTTTCTTGCCTTAGGATATAAATGAACATTAAAAATCCCAACAGTCCTAGATGAGGACCTCTATACCTGTGGAAGGGAAACCATTTATCCCACTATTCCAAGAAGGTCATTACAGCAAATTATATAAGAAGAAAAAATAAACCTCAGTAAGATTAAGTTCATCAGGGAAGATTTCACAGAGGTGATACCAGAGCTAAGCCTCAGAGAGTCCCTGAGAAGGGTTCACATTTGAGGCACAGGGAATAAAATTCTATAAGTGAGCAAAGAGAGAAAAAATATGTAGTGGATCAGGTAATATCTAGTGATCCAGTTTGGAAGCAGAAAGATTGATATGAAACTGCCTTTCAGACATCTTAAACTAGATGTCCAGTAGACATCTTAAATGAAATTTGTCCCAAACAGAACCCATCTTTCTCCCTAAACCTTCTCTGCCTTCCACCTTCTCTACTACTGTAGAAAGCAACATCACCCTTCTGTTCCCACAGGTTTCCAGTCATCCTGGATTCCTTACTATCTCTCATTCCACCATATGCAAACCTGTCAATTTCACATCTACAGCATCTTTCAAATATGTCTCCTTCCTTCCTCTGACACTGTCACCAGTCTAGTTTTAACCCTCATAATCTCATGCCTTGATTATTTCATATGGCAATTCTGGGTCTTTCTGTTTCAATTCTCTCTTTTCTCCAATCTATCTTCCATGCAGCCTTTAATGTGATTTCATCACATTGGACCTAGAATGCAGGTCTAATCTTGTCATACCTGTCCCATTTCTCACCTCTCAATGAACTCAAACGGCTCCTTATTGTATCCAGGAGCAAATGAAAAATGCTGTTTGGCATTCAAAGCCACTTCATTCTACTTTCCAGTTTTCTTACACCTTACTCCCCAACAACTCTGATCTGGCTCTTCCACAAACAAGACACTCTTATCTTTTGGCTCTGGACATTCTCTGTGGCTGTTTTCTATGCCTGGAATGTTCTCCCTCCTCTGTTCTGAATACTGACCTCCCTGGATTCCTTTAAGTCCCACTTTCTTTAGGAAGATTTTCCCAATCCCTCTTAATTCTACTGTATTCCCTCTATTAATTATTTCCTATTTATCTTGTATTTAGCTTACCTTGTATATATTTGTACACCTGTTATCTCCCCTATTGTAAGTTTTTTGAGCACAGGTACAATTTTTTGACTCTTTTTGTATTCCTAATATAATGCTTAGCCACATAGTAGACCTTTAATAAATGTAATTATGATCCATTGATGATCCATTGAAATAAAACTGGAAAGATAGATTGAAGTCAAGAAGACAGCAAGTGTCATGCTGAGAATTTTGTATTTTATCTTAGAATCAATAGGGAGCCATCTTTTTTTTTTTAATATTATTGATACCTTTTCTTTATTATATTACCTTCATTTCCAGATATATCCCTCCTTGTTCTCATAATAATGATAATAATAATCATAGCAGCTAGCACTTATATAACATTTTAAAGTTTTCAAAGAGCTCTATAAAAATCTGATTTTTTTCTACTGATTTTTATCCCCTATCCAATAAGCCATTTCTTGTAATGGAGTGAAAAAGAAAGGAAAAATAAAAAGCAATTCAGCAAAATTAATAGATGCATTACCTGTCTGATAGTATATGGAAAAGAGAGAGAGAGAGAGAGAGAAATCACTATAAATTCACAGCATCTCAGAACTCCAGGCCTGGCACCATTATTCTGGATTGTCTAGAAGGTCCAAGCCATGCTTTATTTTATGCACTGGTCATCGAAAGATGACTGTTGCCACTCTGCCCCAATTCCTTTTCCTGTTCTGGAATCATAATCAAATTAATATTGTCTTTGAGACTGAAAAGGTTAATTGAGCTACTTCCTTGTGGCTCCTCTTAACTTTCTCTCTAACTTTAAAGTAACATAGCCTCTTCCAGGCTACCTCTTTTTTATCATTAGAATATAAACTCCTTGAGGATAGGAACTGTTTTCTATCATAAAAGTGCTTAATCTCTGTAAAACCTTAGTTCATAGTAAGTATTTAATATATTCTTTTTCAGTTATTCATTCATCCAATATTAATTTTTGTTTTTCTATTTATATAATTGTAGTCATATATATTATGAATCCCTATATAGTACATATATATTTATATACTTTCTAGTATTTCATTTATGAGAGTCTCTCATTCTTTCTAAGTCAACTTTCCTTTTAGACATGGGTTCATACTTTTCTCTGAATTTTTTGAAATCTGCTTCCCTTATAGTTAGGATACAATTCTTCATCAATCAATCAATTAATTAATCGATTTTTTGCCATTTACTACTGGAAATTGCCCATTCTCAATGTTATACCCTTGCTTATTAATTCTAGGATAATATGGTCAAATTCTCTCAAATTCCCATCATTTATCTTTCCCCAGTTTCCCTTTTTTGTTCAGAATTTAGGACAATTTTTACTTTCTAAAAGAAAGAATTATCAACATCAAGTTAAGATGATTTTTTTTAATGGAATGAGACTTTTAATACATATCTATTTATTTGAAGTCTCCATAAATACTATATCCTACAATATAATTTTTATGCTTTTCACTAGAAATTCACTTATCATTTCCATTTGGTGGGTAGTAGGCAGTATATCTCCTCAAAAATTTAGCTTCTGTTTTTCTTCTTCCTTCATCCCAATTTGTCAAAATGATCCCCTCCATGGGTCCATCATCAGGTTCATAGGTTGGGTTTCTATATGAATTTTCTATGCCTTATGACTGTTATGTTGCCCCTTTTTGTCAGTTATACTACTTTTGAATTAAACATACCCTTCCATTGTTAGAGTTAGTTAATAATGAAGTCTAGTCTCATTCTATTTCATTGATTCCTATAAAGCCATATTCCTATCCTTGTGTTAAAAAATCTCAAGCTACTTTTCTTATATTAAATTTTCTCGATTTCCACAAAAAACTAAAAAATAACCTAAACTAAACCCCCAAATAAATGAAGCCTTTTAAAAATACAGACAGACAGAATAAACTTTTCTCAGTTATAGCAGAATTGCAACTTTATCATCTTTTCATCTCCTTTTATGCACAGTCTACCAATTTTGCCTTGCATTCAGCATTTAAAGGAGAAACATCTCCACCTTCAGAGAAACACCTCTTCTCCAGGCAATTTTGTCTTTTACATTATTTTAGTTACCCTCTTTTGATGTTCTTACAGGTTTATAAAGTTGCAAAAATGAAATGGCAAGATGACAGTTAAAAAGGAAACTGTGCTTCATCTATCTTGCCTTAGAGCACTATTTATGATATGTTACCACTCCCCTGCCTTCCCTTCCTCCCCTCCCAACTCTCTCTAGGAATGGTTATCTTCAGAGCATTTTTCTATTCCGCAAGTCTTGATGGGATGAAAGAACACATACCATAATTGATGTAACCCTTCACTAGTACCTTTTCTATTGAGGGTTGGGGGAGGAAAGGGGAAAGTACAAGATTATTTGTGACTTTTCCCCCCCATACTTTTACTTTTTCTATTATTTCCTATCTCCCCCAGAGCATTTAAAATATAAAAAGTCTGAAGAGTACATAGAACTCTGGTCTGAAAGTCAGGAAGACCTGAGTTCAAGTCCTGACACATATTGGTTATATAACTTAAATTAGTCCCCTGAGCAAATATTTGAGAGGAAAGGAAGGTCTTTATATACTGCCTTTATATATTGTCTACTATGTGCCAAACACTATGCCAAACACTTTACAGTTATTATCTCCTTTGAGCTCTCACAATAATCATGAGAGATAGATGCTGTTACTATCCCCATTTTAAGGAAACTGGGGCAAATAGAAATTAAGTGATGTGCTCAGAGTTAGTGTCTAAGGCAGAATTTGAATTCAGGTATTCTGATATGTAACTAGTACCAGCTACCTCTAAGGCTGTAGGTTCTGTTTACTTACTGATCTGTGAGGGAGACTGATCTATGTAACTGTGTTGGTAGGGAGAACTTCTTTACTGAGAGTCTCCTATTATAAAAATTAAATTATAGCTCTAATTTTTTAAAAACCTCGAAAAAAGTCTATATAGAATGGTGTAGAGGGTCACATTCAGTGGGAAAATTCTGGGTGAGGTATAAGACCCATCAGCCCAGAGGAGACCTGCAGACAATGTCTGGTTCAGCTCCCCATCTCCCCTGAGGGCTCTCGGCCTTCCTGAGACGTCAGGGGGCAGGGACAACCTGTGTGAATATTGAAGCAGAGTGATACCAGGTGAAAGAGTGATACCAGTGGCAAACTACGTACAATAGCAAGCTGTTTATGTAGTCCCACATGCACAGTGTTGTTTTTGTTACATTATATAAAGGGGAAAGTCCTGGAAATAAAAGGATTCTATTTTTCCACCATCCTCAGGAGTCCTGCCTCATCACTTCTCCACTAGGAAGATATATTTTAATAACCCCCGTGTGGGGGCTCTAGAAAGCTACTATATGTTTTGTCACCCCAACTTGGGAGCTTTAGAAAGCAGGACATTTTTATCACCCTGGTATGGGGGCTCTAGAAAGCAACAGCACATTTTGTCACCCCAACTTGGGGGCTCTAGAAAGTAGAACACAACAGAAGGGATTATAATGCAGATAGGGAACCCTGGTGCCTTTCCTCCATCTTATCAAGTTGCTCCATCTCGTATCTTTTCTTTTTTAAAAAAAAAAATTATTTTTAACATTAAAAAATTTCTGATTTCTGAATTCTTTCCTTCCTTCCCACCCTTCCATCACCCATTGAGATATCAAATTTAAATGAGAAATCAAGAAAAATATATTTCCATGTTAGCTATGTTAAAAAAAAAAACATACACAGATACGAGAAACTTTTTAAAAAATTATACTTCAATCTGCATTCAGTCTTCCCAAGTTTTTTTCTTAAACCATTCTGATCATCATTTCTCATAGCACAAAAATATTCCATCAGAATCATATACCATACTTGTTCAGCCATTCTTCAATGGCTCAGTTACCCTTTTTTTTGACACCACAAAAAGAGTGCTATGAACATTTTTGGATATACATGTCCTTTTCTTTTTTGTTTGATCTTGGGATATAGAAGTAGTAGTGGTATTATTGGATTAAAGAATATTCAGTTTTATAGCCCTTTGAGCATAGTTCCAAATTGTTTTACACAATGGTTGAATGTGTTCACAGCTCCACAAACAGTGAATTAGTATTCTATTTTTTTCTACAACCCCTCCAATATTTGTCATTTTCCTTTTCTGTCATGTTAGTCAACCGCATAGATGTGAGGTAGTACATCAGTTGTTTTAATTTGCATTTTTCTAATCAATAGTGATTTAGAATATTTTTTCATATGATTATAGATAGCTTTGAGTTCTTGAAAACTGCCTGTTCATATTCTCTGATCATTTATCAATTGAGGGATGATTTGTAGTTTTATAAATTTGATATATAATTGAGATGAGGATTTTATTAGAGAAATTTGCTATTAAAATTCCCTGAGCTTCCGCCTTTCCTTCTAATCTTGGCTGCATTGTAAACCGCACCTTCCAGAAGTTGAAACTATGCTAAAACTCTGTCAGTTTCAGAGCAATGTTTTGTCAAGTATTTTTCAACTGGTTAAAAGTGAAGCTTTGGGCAAACATACTGCCCCATGGCTCCTACTCTCTCTTTTACCTTTTTCCTTGAATTTTATAACTCCCTATATTTCCCATTGAAAAATATTAGACAGAAGTCAAATTGCATAAAAAATAATTAGATGTCACAAATAATAGTAGTTCACATTTATGTAGTCCTTCATGGTTACAAAATATTTTATGTAATTGTCTTATTAGATTATAAACTGCTTTAGGACAGGACTGTTTTCTGCCTATATATATATATATATACCAGTGGGTAACACATTGCCTAGTACTTAATAAACAAATGTTTATTGATTATTTGATTTTCCCAACAACCTACATTATGTGCGGTGCCAATGTTCTCTCCTCCCAGCAAGTCCAAGTCAGATCCAATCCAGACTGGGATTGGATCAATCAAATTATGTGAAGTATTTGATGTATTGCTCTATAAATATGAACCACATTTCAAACATATAACATACAATGAATCATCATAGCACTGAACACATACATATTCACTACTGATTTTTAACTTATAATTTGGAAAAAAGTCAAAGACTTGTTGAGATAGTCATACTTCCTCAGGTAATAATCAAGTTTAGTTTCAAAGTTGAAAAGTCCTGGCACATATATAGGATGTGATGGTGGTGAATGATGATTCCATACTGCTGATAGATGTCTAAAAAGTTTGGTATCCAATATTTCAAAAGTTGTCCTCTGGTACAGAACACAAATATATGTTGTATAGCATAGTTCTTTAGTTTTGCCAATACACCAGAAACATAAAAGACTAATACTAAATGTCAAACATAGGAAAGGACAGGCAAGGCAAATTCCAATGATTAAAAGTAGAAAAGAGAAAGACAAAATTCTTTTCAATGAATTCACATTCTAATGACAAACATTCAATTTCCCCAGTTTTATTGGTGTTAAATATACTTAAAATTAGTTGTTTCAATTTTAACCTTTGTCATTTTGGAATCATGTTGACCCACAAAATGGCATTTTTTGGTTCTTTTCACAGTTCCTAAAGCAATTAAAAATTAATTCAAAATGATCAAAACTTTTCACTGCCGTCTCCCACCCCCATTGATATTTAGGACTTTTTTTTCTTTGAAGGGATGAATAATACTAAGTAGATATTTTTTAATATTAGCAAATAAGGTAAAAGAACTTCTCCAAGATTACACAACCAGGAACAGAGCCAAGACTAATAAAAAAGGGGTTATATTTTACAAGGTTAAGATATCAGGTCTTCTCATTTCAAGATTACTGAATTTCCTAATATACAACACAATTTCTAGAGGGCACTTAGGTAGAAGGAAGAACATTTAATCAACTTTAACATTTTCCCTCAGCATAATTGTTTTTTTTTTTTTTTATAATATAACAAAACATTCAAACAACAATCAGCTTTAATTGGATCAAGTGTTATATCTTAGTACATATTACATGTGAATGTACTAGCATGAGTTTCCTTCAAATCAGGGGTCCTTTATAAGAAATTAATTATAGCTACCTTGTTAAATTAATCCTTTTGAGATCAGAAGGAGTAGAGGGGGGAAAAAAGCTAGAAACCATAACAAATACCATCAAGTGTTTCTGTTCTAGCCAGAATTGAAGAAAATCAGAAATTGTTAATAATGGTTCCAAGAGAGGAAAAGAGAACCATGAAACTAAATGTTGTGTAAAATCATAATGATCATACTTATCCCAGAGAAAAGATAAGTAAATGCTTTTTTTTATTTTTTATTTTTGCAAAGGTGAAAGACTATGGGTATGGGGCATTGCATCTATTGTCAAACTGAATTCATGAGTTTTATTGAAGTGTTTTTTACTTTTTCTTTTTTTGATTATTTGTTAAAAACAGCTAGATGGAAAAGTACATAAGACTGCTATTCTTAAACACAGGAAATCTGGTCACAATTATTTAGCTAGCTCTGTCAGGTCACTTAATGCTGTTTGCCTCAGTTTCCTCATGTGTAAAATGAGTTGGAAAAGGAAATGGCAAACCACTCCAGTATCTTTGCCAAGAAAATCCCAAGAAGATTCAGACATAACTGAAAAAAATGATCAAACAAACAACAAAAAGAACCCCACCATGATTTGTTAAAAGGGATGACTTATTGAGAAGTAAGGAGAGAAGGATATATTGAGAAATGAAGGTGATATTAAAAAAAGTAGATATAAAAAAAGTTTTAAAATTCAGGTCACAGATATATCATTATAACAACAAAAGTGATTATTGCATTGAATATATAGAAAACCTGATAAAACAGAAAGTTTGATTTTTGCAATGGAAATCAAGATGCTCTGTCATGAGCCCAGTTAGCAGAAATAAAGAATATTTTGGAAATTGTAATTTTAAAAATTCCCAACTTAGTTTCTAATTGATTACTTTTATAATATGTTCAAAACAACATACAAAACCTAGATGAATCTGTTGGGGTTATCTCTACTTATTCTCTCAACCCATATATTTTCCTTGCTTTAAATAACTTTTTTGTTTGTTGAAATCCAGGATTCATTTCTTTTTTTAAAAAAAAATTTCAATAATGTTTTATTTTTTCAAATACATGTAAAGGTATTTTTTCAACATTCATTTTTGTAAGACTTTGTGTTCCAAATTTTTCTTTCTCCCTCCCTTACTTCCCCTCTCCCCAAGAAAACAAGCAATCTGAATATAGGTTAAATATGTACAATGATTTTAAACATATTTCCATATTTGTTATGCTATACAAGAAAATTCAGAACAAAAGGGGAAAAAAATCATGAGAAAGGAAAAAAAATAGCAAAGTGAAAATACTATGTTTTGATCCACATTCAATCACCATAGTTTTCTCTCAGGATGGCACTTTTCTAACCCAAGTCTATTGGTATTGCCTTGAATCACTTAATTGTTGAAAAGAGCCAAGTTTATCACAGTTGATCATCACATCATCTGATTGTTATTGTGTACAATGTTCTCTTGGTTCTACTCACTTCACTCAGCATCAGTTCATGTAAGTCTTTCCAAGCTTTTCTGATATCAGCCCATTTGTCAATTCTTATTCCATTCATATTCCATTTCCCAGCAGATGGACATTCACTCAATTACCAGTTCCTTGCCACTACTAAAACCTTGCTTTATATAATACTAAAAATTGGAAAACTTATATTTAGAAGATATGCCCAAGAGGAACCTAGTCAAGATTAACACTTTGTTAGCTAGGCAAATAAATTTACAGGATATGACTTCATTCTGACTTTGATGACCTCTAACTATACAAAATGGACACTTAAGTGGCTCAGGGGACAGAGTTCTAGGCCTGAAATCAAGAAGACTCATCTTCCTGACTTCAAATCTGACTTAAGACACTTGTTAGCTATTTGAGCTAGTCAGTTAATTCTGTTTGCTTCAATTTTCTCATCTGTAAAATAAACTGGAGAAGGAAATGGCAAACTGCTTTACTATCTTTGCTAAGAAAACCCCAAATGGAGTCACAAAAAGTTGGACATGACTGAAAAATGACTGAACAACAACAATAAACCTATACAAAATATAAAAATCATCATCGAAATACAGTGACAAGACCTTTATTCTGATATTGACTGTTTATAGATTCTGATTCAATTTTTTATGTTTTTTGTGTGTTTTTTGAATAAAATAAAGTCTGTCCTATATTCATTGTCTTGTTAGCTTGAGTATTTTCATAGAAAATGAAGACCCCTTTACCTTTTTCTGTAAAGAACTAGATGTGAATTATATTCTAATGTTCTTACTTAATGGAGCACAAACCAAAGATACTAAGAAATTTTCAAAGTTATTCATAGGTACTTAAAGTTACCCTTAGGATTTGTTTTACTCCATGGATTACATACATTTTTATATACATACATTCATATGTACACACATGTATATAATACATACATGCATGCATATATTATTATGTGCATAAATACATGCAGCTAAGTGGTACATGGAATAGAGAGCTGAGCCTAGAATCAGGAATGACTGAGTTGATATCCAATCCCAAGCACTTACTAGCTATGTAACTCTGAGAAGAATGCAAAACACTTTATGTGTAGTACAAATAAATTATTTTATTCTTATAACAAGAAAAGTGGAAGAAAAGTGATAAACTGGCTTACCAATTTGGAAGTATGCTGAAAAGGCTATAACTGTGCATAAACTTTGATACCACAATAAAAGAGATCAAAGAGAAATGAAAAAAAAAACCCATATGTAAAAATATTTGTAGGGGATTTTTTTGTAGTGGCAAAGAATTTGAAATCAAAGGGACAATCATCAGTTGAAGAATGATTAAGTAAGTTGTGGTATATGATTGTGATAGAACACTATTGTGTTGTGAAAAATGACAAGGAAAAGAGTTTTAGAAAAACTTAAGGAGACTCCTATGAACTGATATGAAGTGAAGTAAGCAGAAAACAATAACTATATTGTTTCAATATAGTTCAATAACAATTGATCAATTGTGAATGACTAAGCTGTTCTAATCAATACAATGATCCAAATGATTGTGAAGGACTCAGCATGAAAAATGCTATCTACCTGCAAAAAAAGAACTGATGATCTTTGAGTTCAATATGAAACACATTTTTTATTCTTTCTTTTTTAAAATATAGCTAACATAAAAAATATGTTTTGCATGATTCCACATGTAAAATTGTTATCACATTTCTTGACTTCTTAATAGGTAAGCAAGGGTTCCAAAACATATAGAGAATTGACCCTAATTTATAAGAAATCAAGCCATTCTCCAGTTGATAAATGGTCAAAGGATATGAACAGACAATTCTCAGAAGAAGAAATTTTAACTATTTCTAGTCATATGAAAAGATGCTCCAAGTCATTATTAATCAGAGAAATGCAAATTAAGACAACTCCAAGATACCACTACCACCTGTCAGATTGGCTAGAATGACAGGGAAAGATAATCCGAATGTTGGAGGGGATGTGGGAAAACAGGGACACTGATACATTGTTGGTGGAACTGTGAATACATCCAGCCATTCTGGAGAGCAATTTGGAACTATGCTCAAAAAGTTATCAAACTGTGCATACCCTTTGATCCAGCAGTGTTACTACTGGGCTTATATCCCAAAGAGATATTAAAGAAGGGAAAGGGACCTGTATGTGCAAGAATGTTTGTGGCAGCCCTGTTTGTAGCATCCAGAAACTGGAAACTAAGTGGATGCCCATCAATTGGAGAATGGCTGAATAAATGTATATGAATATTATGGAATATTACTGTTCTGTAAGAAATGACGAGCAGGATGATTTCAGAAAGGCCTGGAGAGACTTACACGACCTGATGTGAGTGAAATGAGCAGGACCAGAAGATCATTATATACTTCAACAACAATACTATATAATGATCAATTCTGATGGACATGGCCATCTTCAACAATGAGATGAATCAAATCAGTTCCAATAGAGTAGTAATGAACTTACATCCAGCGAAAGAACTCTGGGAAATGAGTGTGAACCACTACATAGAATTCCCAATCCCTCTATTTTTTTGTCCACCTGCATTTTTGATGTCCTTCACAGGCTAATTGTACACTATTTCAAAGTCCAATTCTTTTTGGACAGCAAAATAACTGTTTGGACATGTATACATATATTGTATTTAACTTATACTTTAACATATTTAACATGTATTGGTCAACCTGCCATCTAGGGGAGGGGGTGGGGGGAAGGAGGGGAAAAGTTGGAACAAAAGGTTTTGCAATTGTCAGTACTGAAAAATTACCTATGCATATATCTTGTAAATAAAAAGCTATAATAATAAAAAAAAAAAAGTAGGTAAGCAAGGGGATAAAGAAGGAAGAGAACTGAGAACTCAAAATTATTTTAAAATGAATGTTTAAAATAAATAATGAATGACTGAATTTAAAAGAAAACAATATGGTACAGAGAGTTGGTTTTACAGCCAAGATGATCTACTTCTGACATCATAACTGTGTATTGGCAAGTCATTTGGTCATTGCCCTGCTAAGCTATTGAACTCTACTGAGAGGGAGTACCGAGGCCACCTTGACCTTTGGTGCACAATAAGTTTTCTGTCACATTGCAGAAACGCCCTTGTTGAGCAAGGAGCAATGATTCGTGACCATGGGAATGGGTTCAGTCTGAGGGTCACAGCTAGTTACTCATGAGCAGGGATGCCTTTGTGTGGGTCAGACACCATTTAATAAAAAAGCTAGAGAGATCTCTAGAAACAAAGCAAAGTTTATTATAAGTTCTGGTGAGAATCGGGTGTCCCACCCCTCCAGCAGATAATAGAAGGGAGGAAGCACCGTAGGGGGCAGGGTCAGCACTTTTAATCCCTAATGTAAATACCCCCTCCCACCACTGACCCTCATCCTTATTGGCTGAGGATTTTACATTCTAAATGTGGGAACTACCCAAGAAATTTAACTTGACCAATAAGTACATAGTTGTCCATATTTGACTGAAATAGGGAGACGCTGATGTCTTGGGAGGATAACAGGAAGGGATTTAGGTATGCCCTTGACTCAATGCTTAAAGTCCTTCAGGCCTACTCAAACTCTGAAATAGATGAAGCCTTACTCGATTTTCACAACTGTCTTGAAAGATCTCACCTCATCTCGTTCACCTTGACAGGGCCTCTTGCCTGTGAGTGAGCTGCTAAATTGCTGGATTAGCTCTCCTCCCATTGGCAGAGACCATGCATACTAGCTGCTTCTCCGAATGGTGAGTGGGGATTGTCTACTGTTCATGCACTGATTACACTTGCAAAAATACATATCAACAAGGCTGTATGGCATAATAAACTGGAGCTCTTTTCATACTCTATGAATCTCCTGACTCATTCATCTCACCTCTGAGATCAAAGGGCTCATATGCTTTGAGCTTTTAAAGACTGCTGCAACAGTGCCCTGGGCAATTTTTTAAGATTATAATTTCTTTAAGATCAGCAGTTAAACTTCCTAGCAGTGTGATCCTGGGCAAGTCATTTAACCCCAATTGCCTCAGCAAAAAAAAAAAAAAAAAAAAAAAAAAAAATCAGCAGTTAAAAGAGATGCTAATTTATATGAATAGGATGGTATTATATATAGAAGACTCTGTGGGACAGGTGCAAGATCCCCCAAATTAATTTATCAGAGACATCTTAAGGTACAAAAAGAAAGCATTTATTTAATCCCTGCTGGGAGAGGCTCCATGGGAACCATCTCAACTCTGAATGAGATGAGGTGAGATCTTTCAAGACAGTTGTGAAAATTGAGTAAGGCTTCATCTATTTCAGAGTTGGAGTAGGCCTGAAGGACTTTAAGCATCAAGTCAAGGACATACTTAAGTCCCCTCCCTGCTATCCCCTAAGGGCATACTTAAGTCCCCTCGTTATCCTCCTATGACATCAGTGTCTTTCTGTTTAGGTCAAATATGGGCAACTATATACTTATTGGTCAAGTTCAATTTCTTGGGTAGTTCCCGCATTTAGAATGTAAGATCCTCAGCCAATAAGGATGAGGGTCAGTGGTGGGAGGGGGTATCTGCGTTAGGGATAAAAAATGTTGACCCTGTCCCCTACGGTGCTTCCTCCTTCGACTGTCTGCTAGACAGGTGGGACACCTGATTCTCGAGAACGTATAATAAACTTTGCTTTGCTTCTAGATATTTCTCCAGATTTTTTTATTAAATGCTGTCTGAACCACACAACTCCACCATGTGCTCCTGAAACCAGGCTAGCTTCCGCCTTATCTGGGACTTAAAAGCAAAAGACCTGAGCCTTCTCATTGGATGGCTTTTACTATGGATTACTAAAAGGATGTAATCATCCTTGACCAATGGTCACCAAAGTTGGTTGCCTCCCACAGGTCACGTCTCTTCCTGCAAATTCACTAACTTCCTATATCCTAGGGCTCAAAGTTCATCCCTCCAGAGATCATATGACCCTCCCCCCAGGGTCCCAGCTTTGGGAACAAACATCATGTGACTCAATACTGAGAAATATTTCATCCAATCAGTCACATTCATGGAGTCAGGAAAACTCATCTTCATGAGTTCAAATTTGATCTCAGACACTTATTAGTTGAATGAACTGAGCAAGTCAGTTTCTTCATCTGTAAAATGAGTTGGAGAAGTAAATGGCAAATCACCCCAATATCTTTGCCAAGAAAACCCCAAATGGGGTCAGAGACAGTTGGACATAATTGAAATGCGAGTTCCTCAAACTAATGACATTACAGATCCAGAACCTCCCTCCTCTTTCTACCTGCCAGGATAAGCAAGAAATGTGTTGTAATTGAAAGATCTTTGGACTGGGTTTCAGAAGATTTAGGTTCTAGTCTTGGCTTTTTTACTGATTCTTGATTTGGCTGTATATTAATTCTGTGTGAATCATTTCACTAAACTTCTCTTTCCTTCTCTGTTAAAGAAGAGGATTGGACAAGATAAGTTGTAATGTTCCTTTCAGTTCTAAATTTCTGTGATTTTAAGTGGCAAGGTCATGAATGGCCAACAGAGTACCGAGCTAGCCTGCACCGTTTGAAGAGTTCTGCAGTTATGATACAAATAGGTCAGAGACCGACTTTGAGGTTTGGTTTCTGTAATGCTCAGGAAATATTGTATGGTGCATAATTTGCAAACAAATCTAAAATTGGCTATGCACTGTGCACATAATAACCCTCATAAAAGAGAACCTCATGCATTTCCTCATATTCAGGGTTTTCATTCCATTAACATTTACTCTGAGGTTTGCATAATGCTTGCTTATTTGTTTGATTAGACTTCATGCAAAAGGTATAGAACAGA
This sequence comes from Sarcophilus harrisii, assembly GCF_902635505.1. NCBI lineage: Eukaryota > Metazoa > Chordata > Mammalia > Dasyuromorphia > Dasyuridae > Sarcophilus > Sarcophilus harrisii. The sequence goes on along the minus strand of NC_045426.1, from coordinate 277,966,795 downwards.
GTAATTACCCTCTAGGGGTAGCCTTGGGTGCCTGGCAATATTTTTCTTACACCTGCTTGCATAAATTTAAATCTCCCCGTTCAGAGTGCCTCAGGGACAGCCTTCATAGTGCTAGCCTGTGAGAGTAATTAGAGGATCAGTGCTAATGTTTAATGTATGCTACCCTCATCAAAGCCTCTTTCTGTTTGCTTTCATTCTTTCCATTGGCAGCAGCACTATTCTTATGAATGGAACACAAAGGATTGATTCTCATAAATCCATCTCTAAAAAACAACTTAAACATGAGCAAAACAATGAAATAGAAATAGAGAATAATCAACTTGTAACAAATTAAAAACCACTATTTGGCACAGAGAAGTTGGGAGATTCTAACCCCTCTTCTCTAAGGGTCTTTTCAGCTTGGACCCCTGAATATATTCCAGTCTGGCTTTAGTACTGGAAGGAGGCTGACCACCTAGAAAAAGGATTTGGAGTCTCTTCCTCTCACTTGTTGGTTTATTACACCCTTTCTGTAGTGCCTGTGGGGAAATTACTTATAGCTGAATTTTGGCTCATGTCTGGTATCTCCATAGAGTAGGGAATAGAAAGCTATTCAGTATACAATGTAAATCAGATATGGGACAGGTATTTATTTCCTTCACATAAAAAAAATGATAAAAGCAAAAGGCTTTCATTTAGCACACTTTGACACAGTTAAATTCTGTTCACATTAACAGAAATTTAAACAAGCATCAGTAAAAATTATTGTTATACTGTACTAAGAAGACTTAAAAACTGAAACATAAAACAGAGAAACTGCTGAATCAGCATCACTAAATTTCCCCTCTACTTCCAAACATCTTCCTCTCAGTTCTTTTTTTTTCCTTTTGGCAGACAAGCTAGGGGGTTGAACTCCTTCCTCTGTTGGTCACATTTTCTTTAAATCAGGAACTCCTGCTGTCAGTTCACTCTGATCAAGGGACTCACGGTTTCAATCAATAAGCATTTTTTATTTATTCTAAGACAGGATTGGTATTTGGTCACATGTATAACAGGAAAAGAAATAGAAAGGGGGAAAAGCAAAAGGGTATATGCTTGTCTCAAATGCCTTCTTTATGTACACATAGTTATAGTTTACTATTTCTCCCTGTGTTAGGGAAAGGCACCAGTTATCTCTCTTAATTTCTCTTGGAATAAACTCAAATTGATCTAACATAAAAAGCAGACCAGAAGAGAAGAGTAAGACAACCATAAATGGATCACACTCCCTTTTGAAGTTTTATTGAATCATTGGCTCTTCTTGCTCATGTTTGGGGCAATTGCACCTACCCAAACTGACTACTCAGGAGTCACTCCAAATGATGTACAGAAAGAATTTATTAGAATCTCGAGAAGCAGACCATCCTGGCCTGTGGGCCCGAAAGGACAGCAAAGATACCCACAGGAGGAGAGTCATTCACTTGAAGATGCTTACAACTTTTATACATTTCAGACAAAGGACCCCCAAAATCCCATCCTCTATAGGTTGTGATTGGTTACATAAACCTTTATCTCCCTATTTGGTCAGTGGAATGCAGTGAAAAAGGTGATATACAGCTTCGGCCACTTAATTCCTTCTTTGGGCAATGGAATGCAGTCCAGGTCTCATCTAAAATCACATGACTGGGGCCTATAGGCCTGAGCTACTTGAGTGAACAGTCTCTGATCAATATGTGCTTAATCTGTAAGTTCTTCACCTTTCCACACACTCAGAAGTCAATAAATCGGGTTCTTTCATATACAACTCAAATCTTTCAGTTTGTAAAGAGCCTCGAGAGCCATTATAAACTCAAAATTATTCATTCCTAGATAATGAAAAAGTTAGAGACTTTTAGATATGAAGATAAAGGCATGACTGAAATCTATACCATAGCTTCCTTATTATCTCTCCTCCAAGAAGCTTCCAGGTCATTCCAAATATGGTGGACAGGAGTAGAAAGATATAACTATAAGGAGGGATACTACCATCAAATTGTTATTTGATTGTGAAATCAATTGTGAATTTCTCTCTCAGGTGCCTTAAAAACACTCAGGGTTGCAAGATATTTAATATAAGACAGGCTTTATTTTACTATGTAGAAAAGGTCAAACAAAAGTGACTATCAATAAAGCCTATAATCAATGTCAGGACAAAGATCTTATCTATTATTGTCAATAATGGCTTTGACGCTTTGCAACCAAATGTAGAGAAGCTCTCTACAATCAGGTAAAATAAGATCTATAATTGATCAATTATAGATTGTGGCTCAGATCATGAACTTCATATTGCAAAATCCAAATCTAAATTAAAGGACTTAGGGAAAACCATAAGACCATAAAGGCATGATATAAATAGCATCCTTTATGAAGGATAGATAACCAGAAGAACTATGGATAAAGGTTTGCAATATTGCAGCAACAATATTGGAATATTTGGAATATTAAAAACATTCCAAAGAAAAAGGAAAGCAAGAAAGCAAAATGGCTTTTGATGAGGCTTTACAAATAGCTGAAGAGAGAAGGAAAGCTAAAGATAAAGAACAGGAAAGATATCTTCAACTAAATGAAGAATTTCAGAGAACAGCAAGGAAAAATAAGATCTTCTTAAATGAACAATGCAAACACCATGTGAATGTTTCTGTTTCAAAAGACTAAGATTCTTGCTAGTCAATCTGGAAAAAAAGAGTCAAAAATCCCATAAGGTAAAAAGTAAACAATATAACAGAGAGACAAAAAACAAAAATGGAGAGACAAAGAAATAGACAGACAGACATGTTCACATGAGCCTGTGAACAAGATGAGATAAAGAGTGGATGACAGGACAGTTTTCAGATGATGAAATTAAAGTCATGTGTTGTCATATGAAAATATGCTCTAAATCTCTTTATTAAAGAAATACAAATTAAAATAACTCTGCGGTACCACCTCACACTTCTCAGATTGACTAAGATGACAGGAAAAGAATGCTAAATTTTGGAGGGGATATGAGAAAACTGGAACACCAATGCATCATTGGTGGAGTTGTGAAATGATTCAAAATTCTAGAGAGCAATTTGGAACTATACCCAAAGGGCTATCAAATTGTGTACAATGTAATGATTGATCCAGCAGTGCCACTACTAAGTGTATCCCAAATAAATCATAAAAGAGGAAAAAGGGCCCACATACACAAAGAAATATTGGTAGCAGCTCTTTTTGTGGTGGCAAAGAATTGGAAAATGAATAGATGCCCATCAATTGGAGAATGGCTGATAAGTTATGGTATATTAAAGTAATGGAATATTATTGTTCTATAAAAAACTATGAACAAGTTGATTTTAGAAAGCTCTGGAAAGATTTACATGAACTGATGGTGAGCAAAACAAGTAGAAATGGGAATACATTGTGCCCTGGAGCAGAAAGATTGTGCAATGATCAAATGTGAAAGATTTGTTTCTTTTCAGTGGTTTAGTGATCCAAGGTAATCCCATTGAACTTTGGATAGAAAATGCCATCTGCATCTGGAGAGAGAACTATGGAGACTAATGTAAATCAACACATGCTATGTTAACTTCATTTTTCCTTTTCTTCTGTTTTTTTTTTTTTTTTTTTTTTTTTTTTTTGTGGTTTTTCCCTTTTATTCTGATTTTTCTCTCCCAACATGATTCATGAAGAAATGCGGTATTTAAAAATGAATGTAAATATATAGTCAGAGAAAAATAGAACAATAATAATGATAATAAAGAATGGATGTCTGGATGTCCAAGTTGATCTGTAAGTGATTTATTGACTCGGACAGAGAGTATTGATTCATGTTTTAATGTCAACCTCAAAAAAACAATTCTTTTATGAAGTGCCACAGGTCTCAATCCTCAACCTTCTTCAATTCAACTTTTTTAGTGATTTATTTAGTAGATATGGATGGCATACTTATCAAATCTGTAAATGGGATAATAAATAAGAATTGTGAAGAATATTGAATACGTTGAATGACAAAATCAGAATTAATAGCCCTAATTACAGTTAGCTAGAATTTCTATAAGCCTTTGAGGTTTGGAAAACACTTCACATATATTATTTCATTTGATCTTATGCTATTAATAGATGAGAAAGTCAAAGCTGAAAGACGTTAAGTTACTTGCCCACATTTACACAACTAGTCAATGTCTCCAACAGGACTACTGACTCCAATTCCAGCATTCTATCATTTTTGCCACCTAGTTAAATCTCAACAGGCAATAAATATTGACTATATCTAATAAGATAAAGGTTAGTGTTGACATAGGTCCTGCACTTAAATTCAAAAAATCATTTGCACAAATGTAAGTTAAGGAGACTTTCAGCAAGATGGCTGAAGAAGTGTCTATGCCCAGCCCTTTTACAGAATTAAAAAGGGGGCAAGAAATGCCCTAAATAACTTAAATGAATATTAACAACTAAAAGAAAAGAATAAACTTCATGGAGAAATCCTCATAGCAAGACCACCAGAAAGAATTAGAAAATAAGCAAGCTAAAAAAAAGTGCCTAACAAAATGAAGAAATATCAAGAGTTCCTAATAGAGAAGTAGTCAAAATTTATGAAGTTTTCAGAGGAGAAATGCAAATAACTATCAATATGTGAAAAAAAAAGTCCTAAGTCACTAATAATAGTGGACAATTCTGAGGTTTCTTTTATACTCATCAACTTGACAAAGATGATAAAAATGGGAGACATACAATATCAAAAACACTGTGGGAAGGTAGGCATACTAATATACTTTTGGTGAAGCTGTAATAGTTTTAACCTAGTTGGAAAATAACCTAGTTGGATAATAATGTGAGAAAAGTGATAAAATAATCTATTCCCCTTGATCCAGAAAACTCACTGCTTGTCTCAAGAAGGTAAAAGAGATGTTTCAAACAATACTTTTGTTTAAACTGGGGGGCATGGGAAGAAATAAGAAAAAGGAGGGAAGGCAGGGAAGCAGGTACCTATGGATTAAGAAATAAATAAGCACATTGTTGTGTATCAATGTAATGGGACATTATTGTGCAATAAGAAAAGAGATATGAGAAGTATGTGTGTCTCAAAAATTACAACCAGTATATTTCACCTTTTTGCCAGTCAGTTGTATGACACACATATAGTCAAGTCCTTAAGATGCAACAATTGCTCCTCTTTCTCTGCAGCTGCTATAGCCACTGCTTCTCAAATCACAGATGATGGTGCAGGCTTTGTGGAAATCATGAGAATTGTGGTGATCTATGGGATATCAGGAGCTGGTAATAAATTGTAAACGTCTATATTTGACAAGCAACATAACTTTCTAGTAATCAAAAGAATGAGCTATGATAGCATCTATTTTGTTGCTGTGCTCTCTGGATCTCTAGGCATTGCCATCAGCCCAAACTATTTCCTGTAATGTTCTCTCTAAAATGTAATGTTCTCTATTGAGGTTTTCTTTCCTTATTAAAATACATCCTCATTAAGAGAAAGAGCTTTTTAAATTTTCTATTTGTACTTTATATTTAGTGCATAGTAAAACTCAATACATGTTTCTTCAATTCTTCCATTAACCTCAAGTTTTCTCTTGCATAAATATATATATGTTTATTGGGCAGAATGAACCCTAGTAAGAAACGTTTGGCGCATCCATATATGAGAAATTTGTGACTATCTACCAGTGACACATAAGGGAACATGTGTGATAAGGGCATATGCATGGAAGGGTGAATTAGTCTTTCAATAATCTTTTTTCTTAATCTTTTGACTTAATCTTTAAGTCTTTTCAAAACTTTTAAGATCTTTTACTAATAATCAAAGCACTGCTGTTTGCTGGATCCTCTCAGATGTTGCTCTCTGTTGCTTTTCCATGATTCCCACCACAAGCTTCAGTTTCTTCATTTGTAAAATAAGGGGGTCAGACTAATGGTACAATGGTTAGAACACTGGGTTTGGAATCAGGAATTCATTTTCATAAGTTCAAACCTGGCCTCAGACACTTTCTAGCTGTGTGACTGGGCAAGTGACTTTAACCCTGTTTGTCTCAGTTTCCTCATCTTGTAAAATAAATTGGAGAAGAAAATGGCAAATCACTCTAGAATCTTTGCCAAAAAGAAATAGGTTCATGAAAAGCTGGATCCAATTGAAATGACTCAGCAACAATAACAATAGTAGACCAAATTATGTCTATAATCCATTTCAGCCTTAAATTTATGATTTTATGTAATGACCAATCTCAAATCTAGAGGACTTAGGATAAAATATTCTAATTTTATTTTGTAGAAGGGAACTAGATTTTCATTTTGATGGTGATATAGAATGAACCATAGGCTTTGAGACATGTCAAGGTGCTAGTTTGTTTTGATTAACTGTATTTTTTTAAATAAGCAAAGATTCTTTGGGGAGGATGATAATGAAAAATGATTATATTGGTAAAAAATAGTAAAATTATTTTTCAATGCAAAAAGGGTGCTTTAAAATGTTAAGAGAATAAAAACTTTCCAGAAGAGTAATTCTGCAATAACCATAATTAGAAATCCTAAAAGAAACTAAAATAGCAACAAGAATTCTCAGAGTTGTTAGAATTTAATAAAAGAATTTTAAAAAGAAATATCTCTTAGTGAAGAGAAGCTGAGAAAACAACATAACAGTGGACACTCTTAAAATGAAAATGGAGGAGATAGAGCTAAAAAAAAACCCTGCAATAAATCATTATTAAATAAAGTCATAATAGCACAAAATTCAAGACTGCATGCAGCTTCTACAAACAAAATAGATCACTGTAAGACCTGAGTTCAAATCTAGTCTCAGACACCTACTAGCTTTATGACCCTGGCAAGTGACATAATCCTGTTTGCTTCAGTTTCTTCATCTGTAAAATGAGGTAGTGAAGGAAATTACAAACCACTCCAGTATTTTTGCCAAGAAAACCCCAGAAGAGTCACAAAGAGGTGGACATGACTGAAAATGACTAAACAACACAACAAACATTTTTTATGGTGTTTTAAGATTTGCTACATATTCTTTGTTTGTGGCAGCCCTCTTTGTAGTGGCTAGAAACTGGAAAATGAGTGGATGCCCATCAGTTGGAGAATGGCTGAATCAATTGTGGTATATGAATATTATGGAATATTACTGTTCTGTAAGAAATGACCAACAGGATGATTTCAGAAAGGCCTGGAGAGACTTACACGAACTGATGCTGAGTGAAATGAGCAGGACCAGGAGATCATTATATACTTCAACAACAATACTATATGATGACCAATTCTGATGGACCTGGCCATCCTCAGCAAGGAGATCAACCAAATCATTTCCAATGGAGCAGTAATGAACTGAACCAGCTACGCCCAGAGAAAGAACTCTGGAAGAAGACTGAGAACCATTACATTGAATTCCCAATCCCCATATTTTTGCCCACCTGCATTTTTGATTTCCTTCACAGGCTAATTGTACAATATTTCAGAGTCTGATTCTTTTTGTACAGCAAAATAACGGTTTGGTCATGTATACTTATTGTGTATCTAATTTATATTTTAATATATTTAACATCTACTGGTCATCCTGCCATCTAGGGGAGGGGGTGTGGGGGGGTAAGAGGTGAAAAATTGGAACAAGAGGTTTGGCAATTGTTAATGCTGTAAAGTTACCCATGCATATATCCTGTAAATAAAAGCCTATTAAATAAAATAAAATTTAAAAAAATATTTGCTACATATTCTTTATACATATATAATCTTAAATGATCCACAACACTGTGAAATAGGTGCTATTAATAACTCGTTTTTAATGATGAAGAAACAGAAATTGAGTGTAGTTAAATGATTTGATCTGTGCCATGTAATTAGAGTCTGGTTTATGATTCAAACAGGTCTTTCTAATTCCAAGTTTAAAACTATACCTACTATATATCCCACCTATCAGTCTCATATCTCATTAAAGATTAAAAGAACCCAAACCCCAAATGCCTTCCTGAAAAGGTTCACAATCCTTTACCTTCTGCTTCTCATATATTCTCCTCAAAAAGCTCTTTCTGCTATAGCAATGATGTCACCCAATTCTTCTTAGCAAATAATTCAGGATAAGGCCAGGAACTAAATCTATGACTTATTTAGTAAAGAAAATGCTCAGATAAGATAACTCAATCTACCAACCAACAGAGGTCAACCCATTCTTTGCAACTCATAATCCTAGAGTTGTCTCAAGTACTGAGATATGATAAGGGTCACAGGCAGTATTTGAGAAGTGGAATTTGAACCTACAGCTAATGTTCCAGTCACTATTCCACCCAGATGTTTACAAACAAAATAACTGATCTGGAATTTAGGTTAAAGGAATGATCTGATATTTTTTAGTCTTCCAGAATAACACACTAAATAAAAAAAAACCTAAATTACCACATTTCAATAAATCACAAAAGAAAATTGCCCAAAATCATCCTAACAAGAAAACAAAGGGATTAGATTGTTATAAGCAAAGCAAACTACAGATAGTTCTGATGTCCTATTCAAAAACATAGTATAATAAGATTTTTTGGAAGGAAACATAATAACCCTGGGAAATGGCTGGGGGGAAAAGGGAGTTTATAAATGTAATAGAACCCTACTCTGAAGTAAGGAACAAGAAATACAAATAACTCAGAGAAAGTTGGAGAAACACTAATATAAAAAGAGAACAATATAGGTCTGTGAAAATATACATATTGACTATAATAGTATACATTAATACAACAGAACTCAATTCATAAAAAATTTATTAAATACTTGGGTGAAAATTTTGCTAGTAGCCAGGAATAGAAAGACAAAATGAAAAACAGCCTTTGCCCTTAAGAAGCTTATGTTTCACTGGGAGAAAACAATATTTACACAGATAATCAAATGCAATGATCATTTCCACATGACTGATGTTAGAACATGCTACCTTGTAGTAGAAAAAAAAAGTGGTAGGCTCTGGGTGTGAAATATTATAAACTCTGTCAATTGAAATCATTGTAATTGGCAGTTTTGCTTGGTTTGGTTTTTTTTCCCTCCATAAGAGAAAGTCCAATGTAAAGAAGATTATTGAGAAGTGATTATATTATTAAAAATGCATTAATGAAGCATTAAACCTATAAAAACCTATAAATGTTAATGAGATAAATAGATCCATAACACAGATAAGGTTGGCCAAATGAATTAGAAAGCAAAATCTTACCATTTGTTATATATAAGAAATGCACTTAAAAAAGAGTCACATAAAGTTAAAATGAGGGGTTGGAATAAAATCTATTATGTCTCAGTTGAATATAAAGAAAATAGCAATTGAAATCATAACCTCAGAAAAAGCAACATTAAAATTAGATATTGGTAAGAGAGATAAACAGGGAAATGACATTATGTTTAAAAGGCACCATAGATGATTAAACAATATCAATAATATGTATGTAAATACCAAGTATGATAGTATCTAAGTACTTAAGGGAAAAATTGACTGTCTTGAAAAAAGATTTATATATTGAAAAAGATGTAGGTTACTTCAAAATACTTTTTTTTCAGAGAGTAAAATCAATAGAAAGATAAGTGGGAAAAAAATTAGGAAATAAACAGAATGTTAGAAAAATTGGATATGACAGATCTTTGATAATTTTAAAATGGGAATCAGGACACTTACCTAATTTTTTGCATTACATAGCATCTTTATAATTCTGTTATTCCTCTTTTCCATTTGAATATCCTGTCATTACCTCATGCTCAAATTGTCCAAAATTAAAGTTAAATTTATTATCTTCCTCCTCAAACTAGTTGTCCCTCCCATTTCCTCCATTTTTCTTAATGGCAGTATCATTTTCTTATATAATAATATTCAAACTCAAAAGTCATAAGAACAGAGATCTAGAGTTAAACAAGGCCTTGAAGGTCATTGAGTCCAACCCCTTCATTTTACACATAAAGTAAGTGAGGTCCAGAATGACTTGATTTGCCTAAAGTCACATAGTTAATAGGTGTTTGAGACAGGATTTAACTTGGGCCTTCCTGATTTCATGCACTGGGCTTTACCTGTTTCTTAAACTGTGGGTCACAAATCCATATGGAGTTACATAAATGAATGTGGAGGGTCATCAGATTATGATTTATTATCAGTAAATGTTTATTTTTGTATAACTATTTTATATACCTGAAAGCATGTAAAAATCTCTGGTAAAAAGGGGTCTCCCGAGTGGAAAAAAATTTGAGAAGTCTTACACTATAAAACACTTACTCTCTTCACATAGAAATCTACAAGAAGAAAACATAGGATCATAATTTAGATGTGGAACCTTAGATTTAGCTAAGAGTCACAAAATTACTTAAATTTGAAATTCCAACCAAGGTATTTCTACCCCAGCATTCAAACTACTACACTAAGTTCTTATTTTTGACTCCTTTTTTTCTTTTCTACTGTTTTCCAATTCATTCCTGTCTTATATTTATTCATAATTCCCTTTGTCTCCACTCTCACTGCCAACTAGTTGCAACTCTTTTTCTCATGCCTGAACAATTAAAATAGCCTCCTAATTGGTTTGTCTGCTTAGAACCTCCATCCTTTTAATCTACCCCACACAAGTCACCATATTAGTTTTCCTAAAACTTTTCTTTTATCATATTATTCCATTGCTCAAAATCATTCAATGGTTTCTACTTTCCTATCTAAAATGTTACCAATAGTTTAGGCTTTTGGTTTATTATAATCTCTTACAATCCCATAATTTTTCCCTTACCTTTTTTTTCTAGATTTGTTTCTCATTTATCTCTTGAACTCCAGCCAATTGTGTCTAATCACTATACCCTAAGCATATTCTCCTCCATATAATCTATAGTATAGTAACTATGATTTCCTTGCTGTTCCTGAACTAAGATACTCTCATCTTCTAGCCCCACATATTTTTGCTGTATGTTTTCCAAGCTTAGCATGCTCTCTTTCATCTTGTCTTCCTTAGCTTCAGTTAGTTCTCAGCTAAAATCCCACTTCTGCAAGTAGTTTTTCCTAATTGTCCTTAATTCTAGTGTCTTCCCTCTGAGATTATCCTCACTTTACAGTTGTTGGCATGTTGGGAGAAAAAAATTGGAACACAAGGTTTTACAAGGATGAATGTTGGAAGCTATCTTTGCATGTATTAGGAAAAATAAAATCCTATTAAAATGTTATCATAAACTTAACAACCATGAATAAGATTAAATAACCAAATACACAGGATGAAGGACTAAAATAATACATAAAACCCTAAACATGTTACATATTGTTAAAAGACAGGAACAAATTAATAATAGTAAATGTTTTCTGTGATTCCTTCCAATACTCTCTTGAGGTTCCATTACTTTTGGCTTTTATTTTTCTTATATAGTTGTGATCAATTTATATTCTCTTTTGGCTCTTTTGTCCTCATTTTGATTTAATAAGTGAGTTCCCTTTCCCAGTGTTATGCTAATCTCACACAGCTTGATCAGTCCTTTTCTCATCTTGGACTGTCCCAGAAGGGCAGATGTGAAATGCATGGACATTGCTGGATGCATGAATTTTGAAGGTGAAAGAGACTAAGGGAAATATACAATAATGATTAAGGCACATGTTTCCCATTTCCCTGGGCTTCCCCTTACTGTTAATATTAAAATTGTGATAATCAGATGGCACCATACAAGAATTGGTTTCTGAGGTATTTTAGCAATATGCAGGTTCAAAGTGGGGTTTTAGGGACAGATAGATAGAGATACTGTCAGACTCTGGTTCAGAATTCTGAGTTGGTTGACCAAAGATCCTGAGACCCTGGAAGAGCAATCATCTTTTTCTGTTGGCCTGTGCATCTGTGAGAAGAAAAATCACCATAATTTCTATAATACATTCTATTCCAGTTGAGAACTTATTGCTTATGTACTGTTTCATGAGATGGCAAATCTATAAAAAGACCTTAGCATCTTTTGACTTTTCCCATGTGGAGACTGGATGACTGTACAAAAGGGGAGCTGGACTCTAGCTGAAAGAAGTTTTATCTCAGGAAGGAATGAATCTTGGTAGCTGTATATATAATGTGTAGTTTGTGTTATTTAAATAATGTGTCTGCTTTAACAAGTTGAATCTGATTAAACAGCTTAAATTATAGCATTGAGTAAAGTTGGAAAAGTCAAACAACATGGAAGGGAGGCAAAGAAAGAGAAATGAATAAGTAAATAATGGTTGAGTTAGAGACTAAATAAATCAGACTCCTAGTTAAGAATTCATGATGAAAGAATTCTGGGAAGATGGTGTAGTAGGTTAGTAAATTTCAAACTCTCTAGATTTCCCCTACAAATAGAATAAATTTGTGCCTCAGAGGGAACACAGACTGGTGAAAAATCAAAAAGATTTGGGACAGAACAGGGATCCTATGAGTACAATCTGAGAAGATCTGAAGAAAGACCCAAGTATTAATTCATGTGAAGTGCAAACATTCCCAAGCTAACTCTGAAGAAACACCAAGGTGGGGAGCCCTGGGGCTAGCTGAGTTTAGCTGGAGCCTCAAGCAGGAGGCTGAAACTTTCACCTCCTGCAATATTTGAGGAGTGGGAGTCTCTGTCCCAGAAGACTTGAGTGAGCTACTGGTCCAAACGCCAGCCTCAGCTGTCTATAGAGACACGGTCCTGGGAGAGAAGGAACCCCCACGAATGCAAAAGCAATGGGATAGGGATGCTATTGGTTATGGGCGCTTTCTGGAGGGGGTGGAGCTCTAAGTTTGGGGTTTCACGTCAGAGAGAAGAGCTGAAGTGAAGCTTGAAGCGTCATCCCCTTCAGCCTATGATTAGAAGTACTTATACTAATACCTCTTATTTAAAAAAAATAAATAAAATTAATTGGTAAAGAAGAAACTTATATAGGAATAGGGAAGACCGGGGTTCATCTTCAGAGGAGAACACTGAAGTAAAAAAACCCAAAAAAACCAATTTTTTCTTTCCGAAAGACCAATGTAAAATGGCTCCTTGCCCAGAGAGAATTTATAGAAAACTTCAAAAAAGAATTTAAAAGTCAAATGAGAGACATTGAGGAAAAACAAAAATAAACAAAAAATCCAAGAAAAACAAGATTATGAAAAACAAAAAGTTAACCAACTAGAAAAGGAGTTCAAGTCTCAAAGATGAAAATAACTCTTTTGAAAATTAGAATTGGGTAAGGGGAAGCTAGTAAAGCCAGATAAGAAACCAAGAAATAACAAAATAGATTATAAAAATGAAAAAATAGAACAGAATATGAAATATAAGAAAAATGACAGATCTGCAGAATAGATCAAAAGAGAAAATATAAGAATAATTGGAGTGCCTGAAAATTATGACCAAAACAAGATCCTTGACACAATAATGCAAGAAATAATCCAAGAAAATTGTCCTGGAGTATTAGAACAGGAAGGCAAAGTAGAAATAGAAAAAAAAATCCATCTATCACCACCTCAATAAGATCCTTTGTGGAAACACATAGGAATATTATTGTCAAAATTTTTTTTTTGACAGTTTTTAAAATAAAGTGTGAATATATTATGTATTTTTTAAAAGCAAGTGATATGAAATGGAAATCCATGGTTTCTTAAACAATGCCTTTTTAAATTATATGCTGAATATATGAAAATACTCATTTTTGGTATTTAATTTCAGAATGATTTTTTTTAAAAGAATTAAAGTTCTTTGGTGAGCACAGACTCTTTTTGCATTTTTTCTAATTTCTACCACTTCAAACAGTACCTGACATATAATAAATGTTTAATATTGTTGACTGATTAATTCCTTTTTTTATTTTTTTATTTTTTTATTTAATAGCCTTTTATTTACAGGATATATACATAGGTAACTTTACAGCATTAACAATTGCCAAACCTCTTGTTCCAATTTTTCACCTCTTACCCCCCCACCCCCTCCCCTAAATGTCAGGATGACCAGTAGATGTTAAAATATATTAAAATATAACTTAGATACACAATAAGTATACATGACCAAAACATTATTTTGCTGTACAAAAAGAATCAGACTCTGAATTATTGTACAATTAGCTTGTGAAGGAAATCAAAAATGCAGGTGTGCATAACTATAGGGATTGGGAATTCAATGTAATGGTTTTAAGTCATCTCCCAGAGTTCTTTTTCTGGGTATTATTGTCAAAATTTTGAAACCCCCAGATGAAAGAGCAAATTTTGCAAGAAACAAGAAAAAAACAATTCAAATACATTGGAGCTACAATTAGAATTATACAGGACTTATCAGCAACCACAATAAAAGACCTCAGATTCTGGAATTATACCAACTGACCATCAAAAGAACTAGGCCAGAGGTCAAAAATATATCCAGCAAAATTATATTATTAAATGGAAAAAAAAAAAAAAGACATTCAATGAACTTGCAGATTTTCAGGAATTTTTTTTTTTTTCTGAAGCAATTGGGGTTAAGTGACTTACTTGCCCAGGGTCACACAGTTAGGAAGTGTTAAGTGTCTGAGGCCACATTTGAACTCAGGTCCTCCTGATTTCTGGGCTGATGCTCTATCCACTGCACCACCTAACTGACCTTTTTAGGACTTTTATATCAACCAAACCTCAATTTAATAGAAAATTTAACACATAAGACCAAAATCAAAGATCAATTTTGAGAAACTCAACATGGACAAATTGTTTTTGTTTTTGTTTTTTAATAACTTTTTTTATTGACAGTACATATGCATGGGTAATTTTTCACATTATCCCTTGCACTCACTTCTGTTCTGACTTTTCCCTTCCCTCCCTCCACCCCCTCCCCTAGATGGCAGGCAGTCTTATACATGTTAAACATGTTAAAGTATATCCTAGATACAATATATGTGTGCAGAACTGAACTGTTCTCTTGTTGTACAGGAAGAATTGGATTCAGAAGGTAAAAGTAACCTGAGAAGAAAAACAAAAATGCAAATAATTCACACTCATTTCCCAGTGTTCCTTTTCTGGGTGTAGCTGGTTCTCTCCATCATTGATCAATTGGAACTGAATTAGATCTTCTCTTTGTTGAAGATATCCACTTCCATCAGAATACATCCTCATACAGGATGTTGTTGAAGTGTATAATGATCTCCTGGTTCTGCTCATTTCACTCAGCATCAGTTCATGTAACTCTTTCCAAGCCTCTCTGTATTCATCCTGCTGGTCATTTCTTACAGTGTTTTTGTTTTTAACATGGAAAGTGTATAACATATGTTTAAGATTGATATCAACAATAGTGTAGCTCTAAAGAAAGATTGGGAGAGAGTTAAGGTAAAAATAGTAATCATGTTATACAAATGAGGTGCAGAGGAAGCATAAACACAGAGGCAATGGAGGGGAGGAAGGCTCATCATTCTGAAAATCTACTCACATTCGGAGTGGGTTCAATAGGCAACACTATATATATACCATCAAAGGTATAACACTCTCCAAAATATATAAAAAAAAAAAAAAGGGGGGTTGGGATGGGTGGATAAGTGAGGAAAGAAGACAAGGGAGGGATCCTTCAGTGGAGGGAAGTCAAGTAATAGCAAGGCAAGTTATGGAGCAGAATTTAATTAAAGAGTCAGCAGGGATAGGAAAGACCTATGTGTGTGTAGGGGGGTTAGCGGTGGGGGACGTGCTATGTGTGTTTTTGAGTGTGTGTGTGTGTGTGTGTGTGTATGTATATATCTTTTCTTAACTGTATCTTGCTTGGCAGTGGGGGGGGGGGTGAAGAAAGGAGGAAAAAAAATAAAGTAAATAAGGTGCACAGCAGAGAATCAAAGAATAATTTACAAGGAAATAAAAGATGGACACTCACTAATATAATTTCTTCTAAATATATTTTTTTGAACTGGTAATTTGTTGTTATATATTTTGAATCCTTTCTGATGTTCTTCTAGGCACGTGACAATGTCCCCTTTTTTTATTTTGTTTTGTATTTCTTTTCTATTTTTTTCTTATTTTTTAAAATAAAAAAATTAAAAAATAAACAAGAAAAAAA
Organism: Sarcophilus harrisii; assembly: GCF_902635505.1. Lineage (NCBI taxonomy): Eukaryota > Metazoa > Chordata > Mammalia > Dasyuromorphia > Dasyuridae > Sarcophilus > Sarcophilus harrisii. Next base: position 277,950,871 of record NC_045426.1, on the reverse strand, counting down.
AAAGAATTCTTGATGTAATGGTGAAGTAAAATGCTGGTTGGTTGGGTTGGCTGCTGTGATATTCTAATTATTCGATCCCTCTCTTATCCTTATACCATACATATATGTGTACAGGTACATATGTATATGTATGTACACATTCATGTTATCTTATATTCTTCATATTTACATATATATTTCATATTCAGTATTCTTATAGTACTTAATTATTTTTCTATATTCTATTATAGTAATAGACAATAATTTATTCGTCCATTAATTTATAAGCTCCTTCCATTTTTTGCTGTTACAAATAAAGCAGCTATTTTAATTTTTGGACAAATAGATCCTTTTCTCCTTTTAATGATAATGCTATCTTCTTGATAATGTCTTAGAAATGGGTTAATTGATTTGTGGGGTTTTAAAGTCATTGGCTTAATGATTGTGTCAGTTATGGGATTTTTATATTAAATTGTTGGTGTTTTTCAAAAAGTTTTTGTCAGTTCAAACAAATCTTGCCAAATAGTCCCCCAAAGCCCTTCCAAAATGAAATTTTATCATCTGGGGAATATTTTTCTCAATTTAGAAATTAAAAGGTAGTATTTTAAAGTGATCTTGCCTGATTTATCTAATTATTAAGAATGCTTTTTCATATAATTATTAGCATTTTTTTTTTACTATTGAGGTAATGTTCTGAGAGATTTATGAATTCTAGATTGTCTTTCATTTCTTGAATTTGTATTTCCAATCTATTGTTCTTTTGTTTCTTTAATGCAGCTTGGTTTTGCAGATTCCAGGTTTTTTAAAAAAATTCTGCTCTTTATTTTTTCTTTGCAGGCCATAAATTCCTCTCTCATAATTCTCATTCTCTTTTAAACCACTCAGGAACGGCATGCTATGTTTTACTATCAAATTTAACAAAATCCTCTGTCTTCTAAAGTGTTATATCATTCTTCTTTGTTTTGTAGTATTTATTCATAGATATCTCTTCTGTTGTTGCTGGTTTTCCTGTCGATTTATCAGATCAAGATCTTTGAGCTTTCTTCTTCCTGTAATCTTTGGTATTTTCAGTCTTTCCTTCTCCCCTCTTATTTTCTTTATCACTTACTTCACCTTCTGTGATTGTGGTTTCTTTGGAGATTGGATCTCAAAGTGTCAACCCACAATGGGCAGGCAATTCATGGTTTACCAGTTCAGATGTGTACCCCAACTGACTAGCTTTAGCTGGAGATTGTGATCTTTCCTCAGACTCCTCCTACATGCACAGTGTCTTGACCTGTTCCTCAGTTCAGAGCTTTGCAGCTCTGGTGTAGTTTTCAGCAGATTTTTGTTCCTGAAGAGGTTTTGGCCAAGCTGTCTTTCAAGGCCTGAGCAAACTTCTGCAGCCTGGAAAAAGGGTCTTAATAGCATTGGAAATAAAAATAGGGAGGAACAAGTTGCAAGAATGGGTTTTATTTTAAGCCTGATAGTATCCTTGGGTTTGTGATTGCAGCCTTCATGTAGGTAATTGGAAGGTAGGGGAGGGGTGCTGGGTGAACATAGGGTCAATATGCATCAGTTCATGCTTTTTAAAAAATGGATTCTGAATGTCTTAGACAAGAGATATGAAGTGGCTATATTTTTGTTGCATAATTTTTATTTTAGAGAGTATTGTGTGGGAAAAGGTGAAGAACTTACAGATTCTAAAGCAGATCAAGCCTTATAGGCCTCAGTTTCGGCTTCTCTGGAGTCACATGATTTTAGATAAGGCCTGGACTACATGGCCGAAGAAGCTGTATATATCACCTTGTCTACTACATTCCACTGACCAATTAGGGGAACAGTAGATTTATGTGACCAATCACAACATATAGAGGGTGGGGTTTGGGAGGTTCTTTGTCTGAAATGTATAAAAGCTGTAAGCATTTTCAAGGCTCTGGCCCTATCCTGCTGTGAAATTTTGTTCGCAGACCAGGATGGGGTCAGCTTCTCGAGATTCTAATAAATAATTCTGCTTTCTATGAGTGATTTCTGTACTAGTCAATTTGGGTAGGTTTTTTTGTCCCAAACAGTAGTTTGTGGGGATCAGAGAAAATGTCTAGCCTTCCATCTTGCTGCTCATGTGGATTGAAAATATATTTCTAATATAAAACTGTCAATTTTTTAGAAACAGAGAAGTAAAGCACATGCTACACATATGAAATGTTGCAAGTACCTTCAAAGGAAGTCACTGTGTTATCAGTTTTACTTGAGTATTTTACTTTATTCTAAGAGTACTCTCATGAAGATTGCATTTATGTAAAGACAAAAAGAACACTGATAAAACTTTTAAAACAAAGAATGCTAGTGAAAAAAAGTTAGGGCCTGAACTAGGACAGGGTCTGAGTGAATGAGGGGCTGGGGAGGAAGTACAATATAAGATATGTGGTAAAGGAAAAAAAAATGACAATTTTGAAACTGATTGAATTTGTAGGATGAGCAAGATAGAGGAACTAAGAATATCATGGATGGATACCTGGGTAACTGAAAGAAAATCAGTGGCCTGGATAATAAGAGAGAAGTTCTGACAAGGGTAGAATTTTTGGAGGAAAGATAATTAATTCTATTTTTAAGATACTGAGTTTAATATGCCTATATGCTGTCCACTTGAAATATCTAGGAGGCAACAGATGATTCAGGACTGGGGTTGAGAGAACTATATAAATAGAACTGGGAATCATTTACAGACAAAGACAATAGAGACAGTTTAAATAGGAGAAATATAGACATTTTTTAAAAAACCTTCCAAATTCAGAAAAATAAGATAATTCATTATATTTGTCATGGGGATTCATGAATGTATCTCATGAAAAGTAAATTAATCAAGTTATGCCACCTGACTTCAAGTGATAAGAAGGTACCTTGACACCTTAACAAGGTGAAGGCAATTCTCAAATCAAACACTTTTGATTAAGTGTGAAATGTCCTTGGATGAAGTAGAGTGATGGGAACAGAAAGAGTGTATGGGATAGCATGAAGGAACTTGGTCAAGCTATAGGAGACATCTATAAAATATTGAGCTAGTTGAAAAATTGAAGTTACTCATAGAGATTAGGAGGAGAGATCATTCTACCTACTTTCCCACCACAAGGAGTTTCTTGGAGATGGAGTGAGAGCACTTTAGCTATATCTTTGGTTTCCTCCCATTTCTGCCTTGGACAGAGGAGAACCTTATAAACTTTAGAATTCTGTAAGATTTCCCAACAGCATACTAGCATTATTTTTTGAACAGCAATAACTGGTAGCAGTGTTTGTATCAGGAGTCAAAAATCAACTAGTAGTGTCTATATCAAGAGGCATGGGCCAGGGACAACTAGGTGGTGCAGTGGATAGAGCACCATCCCTGAAGTCAGGAAAACCTATGTTCAAATGTGGCCTCAGACACTTAATACTTCCTAGCTCTGTGACCCTGGGCAAGTTACTTAACTCCAATTGCCCCAGCCAAAAAAATAAGAGACAAGAGCCGGCTACACATAGATTCATAAATCTACATAAAAACAAACCAAACCAAAAACAGCAAAGAAGCTATATCATCCACTAACTGTAGGTGTCCACAAAGCCTCTTTCCTAGTTTCTTTTCTCTTTTCCCTTTATTACTTTGCTTGATAATATAATCAGCTTCCGTGGATTCCATTATTATTTCCATGCAAATGATTCTCAAATTTATTTCTTGACTTCTGACCTCCAGTCTTGCATTTTCAACTTTCTACTGGACATCTCTAACTGAACATCATAGATAGATAGATAGATAGATAGATCTTAAACCAAACATATCAAAAGCTAAACTTGTTCTCCTCTCCCCAAACCCTACTTGCTTCCTAATTTTCCTATTACTATGAACATCCCAACCACTGCAGCTTACAACTTCTATTTCATCCTTTACTCCTCATTCTCTCATTGCCCTTCATATCCAATAATTGTTAAATCTATTCTACTTTTGAAATGTCTCTCATATATATTCCCTTCTCTCTTCTAATGCTGCTACCACCCTAGTAAAGTCCCTCATCAATTTGTGCCTGGACTATTACTTTTTTGGTTTCTCCCCACTCCAGTCCATTTTCACATCAGTTATCAAAGTGATATTCCTAAAGCTCAGATCTGACCATATCATCTCTTTGTTTTACAAATTCCAGCAAGTCTCTATCCTCCACAATCAAATATAAAATCCTTGGTTTTGCTTTTAAAGCCCTTCAAAACCTAGTCCCTCCTTCCTTTCTATTCCATTTTTCATTATACAAGGAAATTCTGTGACCCGTTCCTCTGACAAGGTTCTCTGTCACCTTGTCTCTGTGCATTTTTACTGCCTGCTTCTCCATGCCTAGAATTTTCTTCCTCTTTATCTCCATCTCCTGCCTTCTTTGGGTTCCTTCAATTCTCAGGAAATCTATCTTCAGCAATAAGGCTTTCCAATTCCTACTTAATGTTATTGCCTTACCTTTGAGATCATCTCCAATTTATTCATTATATGTCTCATTTATACATAGTTATGTGGTGAACAGAACACCTTGTCTAGATAGCTCAGTGGTAAAATTCTCACCTGCCTCAGTTTCTCATTTATAAATTTTTCAGCTCATTCAAATAAGCTGGAGAAAGGGGTGGCAAACCACTCCAATATCTTTGCCAACAAAACCCCAAATGCGGTCAACGAAGAATTGCACCTGACTAAAATGACAGAACAAAAAGAACAATTACAACAAAAAATGGGGAACAGGGACTGTTTGTGCCTTTTTTCTTAACTTCAGAACCTAATAAATGCTTATTGACTTACTGACTGAAATCATTCCTAAAGGAAACTTTTTGAGTACTCCTTGAAGTAGAAAAATGGATTTTCCAGCAAGAAGAAGCTGTGAGTTACCCCTCTGTCATGTGTGCTCTTTAAGATTGAACCTACTTTCCTCTGGACTTTTATCTTACTGGTTGTGAAGAAGGGAGCCTGAAACTCTCTAAAACTCATTGAAGAAGAGAATCTCCTTGGACACTGTGTCTGTGGGACCCCACCCAAGGGGAAATAAGATAAACAGCTTCATTCTGTTATCTAGGTGGGGTTGATTCAGTCCTGAACTAAAAAATTCCAATCCTATCTAATTAAAGAGACTCATTCAATTCTAATTCCAGCTCAAACTGAAATCCAGCTTGTAGATAAAAAGAAACAACTTGGAACTCCATCCACTAGCCCATCCCCACAGAGCAGGCTTGGCTTGTAGCCAAAGACTTCTCTTATAAAAAGAGCCAACTTGGGGCTCAATCCTTGCAGAGGTCCTAATATGCCAAGCCATGCCATGCTATGCCATTCTATGCCAAGGAAACCTCTGCCTGCTGAAATAATATTCTCTTCCAGTATTACCTTCTCTTTACCCTCACCTGATTCCCTAACAAGCCTTTATGCCTGTCAGGATTTCTCTTGCCTTTCTGTCAGGATTTCTCTACTAGAAACTTTACTTCCCAATGTCTATAATAAACCTCTTTTATCCATCTAGCTTTTTTGGATTTGTAAAGTCCTTTACAGAGAATCTCTGTGCCACCAGAAGGAGGTTCCCCAAAACTCCCTACCCTTTTACCAGATCCTAAGGGGGTGTAGGGGAGCCTAACCTCTCCATTTGGTTCCCTGAAACCAGAACCTGCCACTAGACTTTATCATTTAACTCCCTACTATCAGAAACTCTAATCTCATTTTGGTTCTCTAAATTTAGACCCATCATTGGTTCCCTGATAAAAGGGAACCCCAAAACTTAAACCTCATCAGTTGGAGAGTGCATCATAGATTTTTAGCCTTTTCAATGAAATCTGTTTCTTAGTGATTAAGTGATTCTCAGCTAATAATCATGGCAGGAAGCACACTGGTGGGGATTTATGAAAAATGCATACCAAAAAAAAAACACTTCCTAAACCCTCAGAGATACTTCTAACATCCTCAGGAGACATAGTAGTAGAGTTCTGAGGACTTGACTTATCAAGACAAGTTGGTGTTTGGGTAATTGCCTCAAAGTATGTGCTAAGTACTGTTATTTATTAAAATAATTAAAAATCTTTGTTATTGTGTACTTAACATGCATCAATTAACATAAACATTTCTGTATATAAAGAATATGAAATACCTAAACTCTGCTATAAACAACTCATCTATTAAAAATGTGTGTAACAAATCCAGCATATTACTTTTGAAGTTGTCCTATTTGTTTGCATGCCCCCCGAGAACTTAATTTTCTCTCATGTTTTTTAAAGCTTTGTTACTATCATTCACCACCCATTCCCCTCATATTCCTCCCCTGGATTAAAAACAAAACAAAGTTCTCTTGTATCAAATAATCTCCATAACACAAAATAAATCTCACAAATCAAGTATGAACATATATCTCAGTCTCTATCTCTTGTTCTTTATCTCCACCAGGAAGTTTGTAGTTAGTCAGTTATTGGATTGATCAAAATTCTTAAGTCTTTTAAAGTTGTTTGTGATTATAATGTAGTTAATATATAAATTGTTCTCCTAGTTTTGCTTGTTTTATTCAGTCCATAAATACATTAGTAAAGAAGATTGATAGAAAATTACCAATATTTGTACAAATGGTTTAGCTGCAAATAACATGAAACCTAATAAATTAAAATGAAATATTTAAAATGTATATGCAAAAGTATAAGGCAAAATATTTTTTCAATGAAAATGGGATATTTTTAATAGGCTATAACAAATTTTTAAAAACTCTATGGGAACCAAAGTATTTCTTATATCACATATAACTGTTTACAGAATTATTAAATGTAAAAAGCTTCATTCAATAACATGAATGGTCCTACATATATCTGTTAGCATGGTCAAAATGTTATTTGGTGAAGTATATGTAAAGCAACTTCAAATGGCTCTACTTTCAGATAAATTTGATAGAAAATAGAATTGTCATATAAAAAACCTTTGAGATCATTTAAATGAGAAATTAAAATCTGCATATTCTGCATCACAAGTAGATGAAAACAACAACAGAAGTTGTTAAAGAAGCTCATTTTATTACATTTTGTAGTAGAAACAGCATGCTGGGGTAGTTCTTTCAGATCATTTGTCATTTAGCTTTTTTGCTGCTTGAAGCTTAAAAAGAACCAGCTTTTGTGTGGTTGATGTTGGATGTCTTTGCTCTCTGGAGATACCTTTCTGACCTAGCAGGGTTAATAGAAATTGTAAATGCGGAAGCAGAGCATTGTTGCTATTTTATCTGAATTACCAGCTTTTTAAAGTATAGGAATTATGCTGTCTTCATAACATTGTCTTCATAGTTTTAGTAACTTTTGAATGCTTTGTTAATGTCTCATTTTTCTTTAACCCTCAGGCAGAATCATAAGACCAGCCTGAATTAGAGCAGGCCCTGAATATAATATACATACATATTATATATATGGTTATACATATATGCATATATACACATGTATACATATATATTTGCAAATACATGTACATACATACACATGTGTGTATACCCAAACATACATGCAAACATACAATTTGTAGTAGCTCTAATATAATATTACTATCCTCTTAATTTAGATTCAATATTGGGATAAAATGAGGCAACCCAGAGTCAGTAATTAATGTACTTTGTACTGACTTGGCAAGTATATGTAAGATGTTTACAGTCACTTAGCTTCTCTAGTTATCTGGTCATCAGAGTAGGATGTGGTAAAGAATATGATAACTCACATGGTCTTCCACTAAGTCAGAGGGACCACAACTGCTTGTGGGTAAACTTTAATGCCCTATGATGATCAGGAATCTAAAATAGGGAAACAGGAGTCAATCAGGTCCTGGGATTGCTTTGTCTTCGTTTGGATAAAACTACTCTTTGTTGCAGAGAAGGAGGAATTGTAGACCTAACCTATATTGTGGGGAAATGTTGATATTAATCCTATCATGCATATAAGTTATATGTAAATGTGTGTATAATTTTGTGTTGTTGAAATTGATGTTAAAGAAAGTTTGGTATTTTGCAAACTTATTGATGGCTATGTCACATGAATAGAAATTTTCATTAAATTGACAGATTTAAAAAATGAAAGTGATGTGATGAGAGATGATTTTGTTGGACTCTGTACTGACAAAGTTCAAAGGATATTGGGTTTTCCAGTTATAAATGGATAGAGGATCCATTTGTCATAAACATATGTTTAGTGCTAATCATTCAGAGGAATATAGTTGATAGACTTAGACTTGTTAAAACAAACATTTGAATCCTCCCTGCCTCACAACTTTTTGAAGTGCTGTTATTCTTTCCATTTTTTTTTTGTGATGAGGAAACTGAGGCAGATAGTGGTTAAGTGACTTGCTCAGGGTAACCTAACTAGTAAATGTCTGAGGCAGTATTTGAATTCAGGTTTTCCTGACTAGCAACTCCCATTCTCAATCCACTCACTAACTAGCTGCTTCATAAATTATGTATGTAAAATACTTTGCAAGCTTTAAAACAATAATTTAAGACTTTGACAGTTCTTAAAGACTTTAAATATACTACATTCACCCTATATAATTGCAATGGGATATTTTCCCCAAATTCAGTAACAGATAAAATGTTTTTAAAAATTCACACAAAACTGAATTAATCTGACAACCTGCTCTTAAATAGATGTAACTTAATAGTGGAACTTGACAACAAGCATTTGAATTGTGTATATATTGACAAAGATAAAAGATTATTTTTAATGATAGTTTAAAAATATGTTGGAAATAAATATCAAGTTTAACATTACTTTTAGAGTGTAATCTTTTTTTTTTTTTTTTTTTTTTTTTTTTTTTTAGAGTGTAATCTTTATTTGTATATACAATTGTGTAAAATGTTCAATATGCTGCTCTATGTTAAATGCAGCAAGGTGGCATAAATATTGGGGCTGGAGTCATTTCAGATACTGAAAGTCACTTAGCTTCTGTCTACCTCTATTTCCTCAGCTGTGAAATAGGAATAATAATAGTACCCACCTTGCATGGTTGTTGTGAAGAGCAAATGAAATAATAATATTTGTAAAACACAGCGAATGTCTGGTACATTGCCAGACCAAATAATTGCCTGGTACAATTATTTAGGGTGAATTAGTTCATTTAAAGTCTTTAAAAATTGTCAAGGTTTTAAATTAGAAACAATGAAGTTAAAAACTCTTCTAATATGTTTTCAATTATTAGGATTGAAAATCATAATAATAGCTGAGATTTGTCTATTGTTTTAAAGCTTGCAGAGAATTTTACATACATAATTTATGAAACAGCTAGGTAGACAATGAACAGAGAAGGCTATTGTCAGTCAGGAAAAACTGAATTCAAATCCTGCCTCAAACATTTACTAGTTAAGTTACTCTGAGCAAGTCACTTAGCTGCTGTCTCATTTCTAGTACCAGAATACTGGTACTCAGGAAACTCTTCATAAATGCTAATATTGTTCTTTTTTCCCTTCTTTCCTTCCTACTTCCCAACTTTTGACTATTCTTCCTGTCACCTGGATTTGCAACCTTTGACTGGTCAACTCTTTCCTCTCCTTTATTCCTCATATCCAATCAGTTCTTAAAACATATCCATTTTTATAATGTCCGGGCTAGCTCCCTGGAAGGTCTCGGGATCAGTCAAAGTAAGGATTAATCAAAGTTCTTGGTCTTCAGAGGAAGAAGTGAAAAAGGCAGACAAGCTGCCAAGTGGCTTGCCAAAGATGGATTCTAGAGTCTGGCGTCTCCAATATCTCTCCTCCTAGTCCTGCCTCCAAGTGACCCTGACCTTTCTCCCTCAGCCCTCCAATCCTTGCCTACGATTATTTCACCACCAAACACCAATGGTGAGGAGAGCCATCATATCACCATTTTATCTAAATATACATATAGAGAGCCATTATCTCACATCGAACAGGTAATTAGCCTGAAATGCTCTGTTGTCTAATTCAAGCACACCTTTTTAGAGTTTCAACCCTCCACACATTTTACCATCAAGACATCTCTTAAATCCATCTCCTCTACATGTACAAGACTTATCATTCTAGTAAAGACTCTTATTCCCTCTCACCTATACTTTTGCCAAAACCTAATTAGTTCCCCTACCTCAATTTTTTTTTTCTTTTCTCTAATTCATCATCTACTATCACTCTTGTTTTGGAAGTTCTATGACTCTTTCTTGCCACTTGAATCAAATACAAACTACTTTGTTTTGTCAAACAAAAAAAAGATGGAAAAGAATCAATGTCATTTAAAAAAATGAGCTAACAGCTGAAGGATGTTCATAAGGAGATAAAGAGAAGCAAGAAGGTTTTTGAAACCATGTGGAATTTGTTATATGATTTAGGAAAAAAAAATGTGTATTATATGTAATAGAGATGTAGGATTTCACATGCAATCATCCTTTCCTATCCTTTGCATATGGAAGTGCTCAAATTTGTCCATAATAGCAAACAAACAGGTAAATAAATGTAGTGAGTACTCTCTGAGTTCACTATTCTATAGTTAGATTGGCAACATTACTCTCTCAGGATAGAGGTATCCTTGAAGAGTTGGATTATCTGTTTTCTACTTTAAGAAGCTCAAGCCTCAAGTGACTAGTGCTCCCTTTCCATTTAACCAGTTCATACCAATTAGCTTTTTTTTTTTTTTTTACAAAGGAATATATATATTTGAAGATATAGTAAATTCACACTTCAGGGGCATATTTTCCCTTCTACTAGAGTTGACTTTAAGAACAATGGGTTCAGACTTAGCACAGTTTCTACAATATCACATCAAAATATGGCATGGCTATGGCTGGATTGTGTTCCAAAAGTTGTTCTCTCCTTTGCTTTACTAGTTGTAAAACTTGAGATGGATTTTACTCTCAAGCTCCTAATCTTTCCAAACCCATAAGGTTATATATCTTCAGATCCAACTTCCCTCTGCAAAGAGTTAGGTTTTCACAGATATAACAGGATGAAGGGTGGGATGAAATACCTTATAACGTGTCTCCAACCAATTACCATGCGAGTTAAGGAACTGGCTAAACAACAAATGTCCTGACAAAGGAACCTAGGCCTAAACTGCTCTAAAGGGATTAGCCTCAATAACAGGGTACAAGCCTTTTGACATATGGAATGGGAGAATAAAGAGTAAATCCAAACAATTGTTACTCAGAATTGTAAATATGACCAATTGTAACTGTGTAAATCTGACCAATTTCCACTAACTTTTATGGTAAATCTGATCAATCCAAACCTTGAAGGAGTAAGGAACCAAATTAACAGCATGAAATTTGCTCCTACTTCTTCATTTGGTGTGTGTCTCACTAGTGAGCACTCCTGCTTCTCATTATAAAAGAGCATTAGTTGTAATGCTACTTCTGGACTAGCTTGCAACTGGGGAAGCAGTAGGCAGTAGCAGCTTGTCCTGGGCTTATTCCCCATCCCTGCTGAGTTCTCCAGGAACTTCCCCCAGAATTAAAGAATACATTCTAAGACAAGCAAAGAGTAGAGACCTACATTGACATATGAACCGGGCCAATGCCAAGTTCATAGTGAAAGGGCCTCAGATCTCTCACCTTACAGTATTGTTTCTCACTGGATTGCTTTCCCTGAAAGAGTCAAACCAAACTAGAGGTAAACTCACTAAAGAAGACAAGGTAAGACTTCCCTGTCTCCTTCTCTCCAACCCCACTTTCTGATCCTATTACTGTAGCCAACCAAAGAGGCTGCTTGCTATCCACCAGGTTAGAACCAACATTTATTCATGCTCCAAAGTTTCTCCATACTACTTCCATTACATGTTTGTAGACTCTCCTTCTTCCACATGAAGAATTACATCAAAGGACGTGGCTAGCATACTCTGTGCAGGCTCATAAGCATTAGTCTTATTGAACAGTTGCTTGTTACATAGAAGTTACTTTGAAAAATAAAAAGTCCTTTACAATCTGGCTCCAAGCTATTTTTCTAAATGCTTTCTAATTATTCCTCTTCACACACACTACTTGTCCCATCTCCTGTTTTTATGCTTTTGACTCTATCTGTTCCCTGAATCTACAATTTTCTCCCTCATCTCTACCTCTTAGAATCCCTAACTTGTCTTTGGACTTAAGTTTCTTACCTGAGGCAGCTCCTGATTCCTTCATTTTAAAATACCGTTCCTATTCCTTAAATTATTTTGTATTAATTCATTGCATCCATGTTTTGGGACAATAGAAAGCAAGCTCCTTGAGATCAAGGACTATATCATTTTTTCTTTGTATGCAAAGTGTTTGATATTGCATATAAATAAAATTTTTTTTTTTACCTAACCTATACTTTTTATTTAAGATAGACTATTCTCAAGTCATATTTTAGCTTCTAATGCTAACTACCACATTTCACTGATACACTGATGTCAAATTTGCCTCCTTACATTCAGGTCTCTGGTTGCCCTCGTTTATTACTCTGTGTATTTTTCATAGACTCCTCAGGCCACGAACTTTATAGTTGGATCTTTACTTGGATTTTTGTCTCCCATGAAATTCTGATTTATCTCCTCCTCCTATGTTCCTATATAATGTTCCTATGTCATTCTTCCTATATTGTAGCTGCTCTCTCTTTACCTAGGCATGCAGAGACTCTTTTCTCCCTACTTCCTTCCTTTTTGTTTTAAACCTTTTTGATCATATTTGCAATATTCCAGGCAAATACATTTTTGTAGCCTTCCACATACATTCTAGCTAAGCATTCCAAAGCCCACTCTCAGATTACACTTTCTTAACCAGCTAACTATAGTTCCCAAATTTGACTCTCTTCTGAAGCCCTTTGAGCAGCAGCAGTAATGAAATACTAGCTGGGTCCCTAAGGTGTTCAGTTTCTTACCTGAGATTTCATAATCCTTAGAATCTGGAATGTATTGCTGCTTAGGAACCAATGTATCACTAGAATGTTTGTTTTTAAAAAGGGGGAAAATTATTCAACTGGAGGAATAGACAAGAGGAAATTTATGTTGATAACATTAACAAAGGCCTGGAATACTGACATTTATCAGTAGATTTCATTTGCATCCTTATAAAAGGATTATCTGCTCTCTGTTCTTTAAATGTTAAACATAGTTCTCTGGCTGCAGTCATGTAACATTTGCACTTGGCAAGAAAAAAATCCTATCATTTCTTTGTATTCACTTATTCAAAAAACATTTATTAAGCACCTGCTATGTAGGAGAGAGCTGGGTGGCTGCATGGATGCAGGTCTTGATCATGAAGACCTGAAGATTCAAATCCAACCTCAAACATTCACTAGCTATGTGATCCTTGGCAAGTCATTTAACCTCTGTTTGCCTTAATCCATTGGAGGAAGAAATGGCAAAGCACTCCAGTATCTTTGCCAAGAAAACCCTGAACGAGATGAGGTGAGATCTCTCAAGATAGTTGTGAAAGTCGAGTAAGGCTTCATCTACTTCAGAGTTGGAGTAGGCCTGAAGGTCCTTGAGCATTAACTCAAGGGTATACCTAAGTCCCCTTCCTGCTATCCAACTATTACATTATTTTCTCCCTACTTCAATCAAATATGGGCAACTATGTACTTGTTGGCCAAGTTCAATTTCTTGAGTAGTTCCTGTGTTTAGAATGTAAGACCCTCAGCCAATGAGGATGATGGTAGTGGTGGGAAGGGTATTTGTGTTAGGAACTATTTAAAGTGTCAAACCTGTCCCAAAAGATGCCTCATCCTTTCGATGGCTTGCTCGACCATAGGGACGGTTGCTTCTCACAAGAACGTACAATAAACTTTTGTTTTGCTCCTAGAGATCTCTCCAGCTTTTTATTAAAAGGTGACCACTCACCATTCTGAGCCACACAACCCCATGGACAGTATTGGCCTGCTGTGGTCCATGGAGTCATAAACAGTCAGACACAGCTGAACAACAACAATGAACAACAACAACAAATACTTTGCTAGGTACTGGGAATACAAAGAAAAAAAAATGATATAGCTCTTGCCCTCAAAGAATATGGTGGAAGTGGTGCAGTCTATGGATTGTTCTTGGCTTACTGTCCTCTCATATATATAGACCCTGTGGCCATTCACATCTGTTGTCCATTTTATCCACCTGCTTATTTCCCAACACTGAAATTCATAAGGATTCATGCCAATCAAATCTGAGTACAGTAGCTGGGAAAGCAGAGCAAACTGGTTTAAGTACCTCCTGGGCCTGGTTTCTGTTGCTCATCTCTAAGCCCCGCCTCAGCTAAACTGTTCCTGCGTTTGCTGCTCACACCCAGATGCTTATCTTCAAGGTAAAGTCACAGCTTGCTTCCTCTACCCGGTGTTTTCTGGCTCACAAGGATTTATTAAGTTCTTCCTTAACTTCTATCAAAATCATTTTAAATTTGTTTTAATAAGGTTCTATTGTGGGACTTGGTAAGTCAATATCTATATATTTATATAGTTTACCAGTACTGTAACTAGTTCCTTTTTCCTATTAGTTTTGTCCTTATTTTGATGATAAATGGAAATATAGATGATTTTTTTGTGGTTCATCTTTTAACCTTATCCTTTGCTAAAATAATTTGTTTCTTTAACCCAGTTTTTGCGTTAAATTTCTTGTATTCAAGATATATTTTCAAGATATATATTTCAAGAGATATTATCTAAAATAGAAATATTTTAAATTTTTTGTTGCCATTGCTTATCTAGTTGTGACAGTAATTAGATTGCTAGGGCAGGAATCTGGAAGACTTCAGTTCAAATTCAGCTTCAGATACTAGCTATGTGACCCTGGGGCAAGTCACTCACACTTCTGCTTCACTTTCTACTTCTATATATAAGAATAACAATAGCACCAACAACAGAGTTATTACAAGGATCAAATAAGATAATTATAAAGTGCTTAGCTCAATGTCTGGCACATAGAAAACACTATATAAATATTATCAGTTATTATCTTATTGCCATTTCTAGGATTATAAAAAATGGAAATGTCAGTAATAACTCTACTTTGCAAACTACTTCAATCAGAAAGCCTCCAACATTTCATCTATGTATATAAAATTACTTCTTGGTGTCAATAGTCCAGTCCTGTGATTCTATCAGTACAGAGAACTTCCAGTAGGGAGACTCCCTCCTATGATGCAAATCAGTAACTCATGTGTAACTTTCTTGGTTAAATGTCTGAGGTCATAGAGAGGTCATAGATCATGGAAAAAATGTATAGATAAAATAAGCATATTTTGTATATATGTTTACAGATATTGTGTTATTTGATTCTTTCAGATCAGAGATCTAGTCTTTTCCATTATTTTATAAACCTCTAAAATCTTAAAAATGAATCTTGGAGAGACATTAAAATTGTCATTGCATTTCTAGCACAGATTTATTTTGTGTCTTTCTAGTGATATGTAATTGTTCTTCCTGACCTTCCCATGCTACAATATGAAGCTCTTATTTAGTATATGTGTGTTGAGATTGTTCAAAAATGATTGTTCCACACTATCTTTACTGATGACAACAGAACTCTATAGAAAGTCTGGAAGATCTTTTCTAATTCATGTGTATTTATTATCCTCCTAGTGTAATCTACAAATGTTTTTTTAAGATTATTTGACTTCACTGGATAGCTAAGCTCTCTGCAAGATGAATTTCCCTTAATTATTCCCCCCCCACCCCCCCACTGTTTTTGAAGACCATAATTGCTCCAATCTTCAGTTTTCTTCTTCCTCAACATTTTCCAGATGATTGTTTATTGTTGTTCAGTTAAGTTTGACTCTGAGACCCTATTTGGGGTTTTATTGGCAAAAATACTAGAATAGTTTGCCATTTCCTTCTCCAGTTCAGTTAACACATGAGGAAATTGTGGCAAACAAAGTAAAATGACTTACCCAAAGTCACACAGACAGTACATGTGAACTCAGGAAGATGAATTTTTTCAATTTTAGGCCCAGCACACTATCTACTGTACCACTTAGCTTCCCTTTTTCAGGTGATTTTAAAGCATAGGCTTTAAAACAATGTTTCCCTTGACTGCTATATCTTTCTATTTGGCAAGTTTTGAGGCACTCTCATGACTCTTACTCCTTTTTATTGTAGTCAACATTTTGAGTCAGTTAAACTTTTCTAAAAAATGGTGATAATTAAAATTAATGTTTGACCATATCCCATATTTTTTTGGAGTCAAGTATTGCTTTAAGCATATTGGGTTAGAGCTGTAGTACTCATGTAGTTTCTTCTCATTTTTATCTTTTCATTGATTTTTATGAGCTCTAATATATCAATGATCTGACTTCACACAGATAATTAATTCTAATATGAATGACAGTGGTAACTGTTAGGGTATGCCAAATATGTTGGGGGCCCAGGACATAGGTTTAGGTGTCATTTCTGAAAAAATTCAGGCATCAACTGTCTCCAAATCAAGTATGGGCATTTTTTGGGGGTAAGGGGTGACAAACCCTGTAGTTCTCTTCCTTAAAGGAAAGGGGCAACCCAGCAGAGTGAAGTGAGATTTTATGTAGAGAAGGGAAAGTAAGGAAAAAAAAAAACTGGAGAATTGAGTGGAAAGGGAAATTTGATAATCTTGGAGGGAATTTGGCATATATTTGGACAATATCCGAAAACTCTGAGTAATTGGATTAAAGTATGCATGGAAAAAGGTAAAAGTCCTCTTCTAATGAGACAGAGATAGACAGCAATAGAATTTTGGGAGCTGGAATTGTTAGGATGTAGTGACCTTTATTTTTAGTAATATTTATTGCTCATAATGTCCAGTGTCTTCTGAATATTTTTTAGGAAACTATATATACAAGGCTGATATGAACTAGCATATTTACACAAGAAACACAAATCAGTAACTTTTTCTTTTTAGGATGATTGAGAGGGAGAAATGGCAATGGAATGCCCACAGCTCAGTCACACAAGCAAGATTTAAACAGAATATTTTGTAGCACTCGGTCTTATTTGTAGATGTGTCTTGTTTTGATACAACAGACACTTTTCAATATACACCTAAATGACCACTGACCCAAAGAACAGTCCTCCTGAATAGCAAAACTTCCTAATACTGTGATTATGACTAACAATATGCTATCATTGACTAATAGTATCATTTTTATACATTTGTAGTTTACTAGTTTTAACTAAAAGGAAAAAGATGAACTTTGATGAAATGGTGCTAACAGTAGCCTCTTATTTTACCTAAGTTTTGTTACTTCTTAATGCTGAATTCATTTACATTTTTAATATCTTATTTTTAATTGTTATGAGGATAATCCGGGCAATTTCCCAAACATGCTGAATTGATAGATGTGGGAGGTTGTGGTGAGTAGTAATCAGTGTAATCCTTCTAATTATTTGGACTGGAATCTGAAGGAGGGAACATTCTGAGGAGCATGTGTGGAACTGAACCATTTGGGGGTATCCTCCCCAATTTGCTACCAGTGATGAATATACTAGGGTCTATTTAATCAATCAATATTGATTAGCTTTTAGATATGGATATTTAAAGATATAGAAATAACAGAAATACAAACATTTCCTCCTCAGCATTTTGAAGGCACACTCTCTACTACATTACTTCTCTGAGAAGAGAGAGCTTAAACTTAGCAATTTGCACATAGTATTGGACCCACCGAGTTCACATATAAATGTGGTATCTCTTTTTATGAATCCTTTTATTCAGTCACTACTGGGCTGAGTGTCAAAGGATCAAAAAAAAAATGCTTTTAAAGTGTTTAGCACTTTAGTGGCATATAGTAGATTCTTAATAAATGCTTCCCCCATCCCCAAGATTGCTTCTTGCTCTTTGGGACATTGATCCAAGACTGATTGCAAGACCTTGGTGGGAAATTTTTCCCTATACAACAAAATGCAGTCAGGAAAGACTCAAACCAAGAGAGGATTAGGTTGAATAGTGCCTTTTGAAAAGATCTCTAGTTCAGCCTAAACAGCTAATCAAAGAAACTTCTCTTCATCATGTGGTAAGCAGACTAGGATCAGTTCTAGAATATTTATATATGTTCCAAAGTCTCTTGAACTTCTATTACATTACAACTCTTACAGGAACAGGCTCCCCAGCTCCTTCCATGTGAAGAAAATATATCAGGAGCAATTTGAACATATTCACAGGGAGTGAGCTTATTGACCACTGTCACATGTACCCTCTAGATTTGGGGGAAGTAGATTTCAAAAACTTTCAGAAAAAGAATAAGTAAGTTCCTAAGGACTAAAATCCTACAGAAGAAATAAATCCAGGATGGCTAGAAAGCTATCAAGAATTAAATTAGGAAAAAAAATTGGGAGTTGTCTGAAGGAACTGATATGGATATACAGGGAATTCACTAGCCTACTTAGATTTTAAAAGAAAACATACAGGATATGGAAATAAGGGCAAGTAGTGGATAGTAGATATGAATATTTTCAATCCTTTAAAATAGTGTCAGAATAGTTAAAGTTTAGAATGAGCTAGGGCTGGCAAGACAAGCTAAGAACACCAAAAAGTAATTTTTTAAAATCTATATTGGAAGAAGAAGGGGATTAAAGGAGGAATAGCACTCTTCTTGAAGTGGAATGGTTGATTAACAAAAAAGAGAAGACATAGGTGGTTACATCTCATTTTTCGTTCTATCAAGGACAATGAGGATCCTTTGCCTTGGAAATGACAGAACAAAGATTATAGTAACTTATAAGCAAAGTTATAGTAAGAAAGAACCTAAATGCTTCTGTTAATTCAAGTCACCTGACCCAGATGAACTAGCAGATGTGAAAACTGAGATAATGTAAGTAATTATAGATGCGTATGTAAAGTATAGGCTAGTTCCCAGGAGAGCCTCTGGGTCAGCCAGAATCAAAATAAATTAAAGTCCTTAGTCTAAAGACCCTAAAGACTCCCCCTAAAAGGGAAGAAGTGAAGGAGGCAGACAAGCAAAATCCTGGATTTTGGAGTCCAGAGTCACCTCCTTGTCCTGCTGCCAAGTGACTCTGACCTCTCCCTCTGCCCTCCAATCCTTGCCTATGATTATCTTAACACCAAAAATTCAGCAAACACCAATGGTGAGAAGAGCTATGTATCCAAATATATGCTAATAGAGACAGTGTCTCATATCAAATAGGTAATTAGCCTTAAGTGCTGGGTTGTCTGATTCAAGCATACTTTTTTGAAATTCCAGCCCTCTACATCTCCCACTTTCTTTTGTTTTAGAACACAGGTAGTTACACCCTCCCTGACTTCTCAGGAAAAGGAGGTGAAAACACCAAAAAGGAGGTAATCACGCTCTCTCTGACTTCTCAGGAAGGGAGGTGAAAAACACCAAAGGGAAGTGGGAAGTCAAGCCAGATATTGTTAGTGGGTTTCTGGGATGAAGGGTCTTACTAGAAACAGGTATATACAAACCCATCAGCATGGGAGGTATAACACAAGCACATAGCAATAAAGCATAGGCTAGTAGTGATGTCTCTCCCCACAGTTGGCACAGGCTCAATGTGGTGTAACAAACATGAATTGTACATGCAAGTAGTGATATAATAAACAATATGAATCAACATGATGTTGTAAAAGATTTCCAGAAGTCCTAGTAGGAGGATATGTAAATAACAATCACACATACGCCTCCTTCAGCAAGCAGGAGATAATCCAAAACCAATCTATTGTCCATTACTTCACATGTCAGGGAATCCAATGATCTTTGCAAGTTTTTGAAGTCTTGCAATAGTCTTTTTATGTGTTAGGGAACCCAATGAGTCCTGCTGATTTTGAAGTTTTGCAACAGTCTTATTATGTGTCAGAGAATCCACTGATTCCTGCAGATTTTGAAGTCTTGCAACAGTCTTAATCATGTTTCAGGGATTCCAATGATTCCTTAGGATTTTGAAGTCCTGCATCAGTCTCATTAACAAATTTTTATGTCCATGAGTCAGTTGCCATAACTGTCATGCTCCTTCAGTGGTGGGCACAGTCAGTGATGGAACCACCTGATGTTTCTTGGGTCTTCTCCTTCATTTCAAGGGTCTGCTCCATCTCTCTCCGATGGCTTGTTGGCACCCATCTGATTCCTTCTCCATCTGTACAAATGCAAGCAAACCCTCTCCTCCAAGCAGTTAACCTATCTGGTCCCTTCTATCCTCTACTTTCTGGGACTCTCCACATCACCTGGTGATTATCTAAAGATAGTGGAGCTGCTCACACTGGACACTGCCCTTTCAGTGGGTTATAAAACTTGTCTGCCGGAGCCAGTGCATCTTTGTCAAAAATCAAGAATTTAATAGTATAAAGAGCTAGATTTAGAAGTTCTCCAGAGTTACCTATGGCTCCCCCTTTTGTTTTTAGAGGAGTGTCTTGATGTCTTCTCTGTTTCTCCTCTCCACTATTGTCTGTCCTTGAGGATTAAAGGGTATGCCAATAGTGTGTAAAATCTTATACTATGCACAAAAGTGTGCAAAATGTTTAGAAGAATATGCAGGTCCATTATCTGTTTTTATTGCTTGTGGCACACCCATAATTGCAAATGCTTGTATAAGGGATTCAATGACCACACTAGCTGTCCCTTTTGCTGCTGGTATTGCAAAAGTGAATCCTGAAAAGGTGTCCCATACAACATGGATAAAAGATAGACAACCAAAAGATTTATAATGGGTCACATCCATTTGTCAAATTTCATTGGGTCTCAAATCACGAGGGTTCTTCCCTGGAGGGAATGTAGGAGCTTGAAAAGGAAGGCAAGCTGTTTACTATACTCCTAGCTTCCTCTCTTGTTATCCCAAACTGCAAACGTAAAGTTCAAGCAGCCTGATGATATTTAAAATGAGATTCTTAGGCTACCTGAAGTAAAGGAGTATTAGCTAACATGGTAAGAAGGTGATCTGCCTTTGAATTACATCAAAAATAAGACCTGGAAGTCCACTATGTAAATGGACATACAAGATATAAATCTTACCTAGATGCTTTCTCACTTGCTCTTGAAGTTCCTTAAAGAGCTGATATATATTGGAAGCTACAAATTTTATTTGAGCTGTGGCAATTCTTTGTACCACACCTACTGAATAGGCCAAATTAAATATTATATTTATATCTCCTGGATAATAAGTAAGAACTAGCATGATTGTATACAATTCATTCTGCTGAGTGGAATAAAAAGGAGTTCAGACTACTCTCTTTATTTGTCATGAGAGTATACAGCACAAATGTTATGTTTGGATGCATCTGTAAAGATAGTTGGTCCTTTAAGAGGAACTTTAGAAACTTTCTCTTCAAGAATCCATCACCAATTATGTAATAATTTGGTTATCTTTAATGGAGATCCATGTGTAAAATTTGGAGCTGTGGCTAATAAAATTTGCCACTCTGGGATGGTTTCACAGAATACATTAATTTGTGCATTAGTATAAAAGGTATATATCTTGTCAGGTATTGTTCCAGATAATTGTACTACTTGCTTAATGGCCTTTAATAAGATTCTAGCTACAAGCATTGAGTAAGAAATAAGACTTTCTTCTGGTTGTACTGGGAGGTTCACCCATTCTATCATACTGTCTCCTTGATGAAAGACTGCTGTGGGTGCCTCTTTTGTAGCAAAAACTGATATTTCCAAGGGTTTTTGAGTGACTCTTTCAACCACATTGGATAAAGCCAATTCAACTTCTCTCAAAGCCTCTTGAGCTTCTTTCATAAGCTTGTGTGGTGAGTTTAAAGCACTGTCTCCCCTTAAAATGTCATATAATGGTTGCAATTGATAGGTAGTCAAGCCTACACTGGATGCATTCATTGGATATCTCCTATTAATTTCTGAAAGTCATTTAAGGTGTTTAGCTTTTTTGTTCTTAAGGAAAGTTTTTGTATTTTAAGCACCTTAGAGTATACTTCATATCCTAAATATTGAAAAGGAACATGTCTTTGAATTTTTTTTGGAGCTATGTGCAATTTGTAGTTCCTTAGTGTTTCTATGGTCTTTTGTAGACATGCTTCTAACATTTGTTCCTCAGGTGCACCTCCCAATATATCATCCATGTAATGTAATAACATTACTTTTGGAAATGTTTTTCTTACTAGAGTAAGAGCAGCAGCAACATACATTTGAGACATAGTAGTGCTATTTTTCATTCCCTATGTCAAGACTGTCCATTCATATCTTTTATAAGGCTCAGCTAACTTAATGCTGGGTACTGAAAA
This sequence comes from Sarcophilus harrisii, assembly GCF_902635505.1. NCBI lineage: Eukaryota > Metazoa > Chordata > Mammalia > Dasyuromorphia > Dasyuridae > Sarcophilus > Sarcophilus harrisii. The sequence goes on along the minus strand of NC_045426.1, from coordinate 277,928,803 downwards.
GGCAAATCTTTTCATATCCTCCTTATTTAGAGGCATAGAATAGAAATAGTCCTTAATGTCTATAACCCAAAGAGGCCATTCTCTATGCAATTGAGTAGGAGATGGAAGTCCAGGCTGAGTTCCTATAGTTTTCATCTATTCATTTACCTTTCTTAAATCAGTCAACATCCTCCATATTCCAGATTTCTTTCTTACAACAAATACAGGGGAATTCCAAGGACTTAGAGAAAGTTGTAAGTGTCCTTAGTGAAGTTGCTCCTGTACTATATCTAATAAAATCTGAATTTTATTGCTAGCTAAGGTCTATTATTCTATCCACATTGGTGTATCAGTTTTCCATTGAATAGGAACAGATGAGAATGTTGGCAGGTCTTCAACAGCAGTCCTGCCTAAAAAAAACAAAGTACTCATTTGTAATCCTAATTGTTGTAAGATGTCTTTTTCCCACAGATTAATAGGGACTTTTCAACTATAAAAGGAATAAAAAAATTGTTTCATCTTCAAATGTCCATCTCAAAAGGGTAGCCCTAACATCAGCTGCTATTGATCCTCTTATGCCAGACATATAGGTGTCTGCCTTAATCTTTGGCTAGTCTCTGGGCCAGTTGACACCACTAATGACTGTACGATCTGCACCTGTGTCTACCAATCCTTCTAATGGTATGATATTTATATAGATAGTGAGCATAGGTTGGTCAGCTGTCACAGTTGCTATCCAGAATATTCTGGGATTTTGTTGCTTGGAGTCAGAATCTGGGAAATTATCACCAGATTGCCTATTAGGAGTCTGTATCAGTAAACCTGATGCTACTACTTCTCCTGGTTGATAAAGTCACACATTTCTACCTGTATTAGTGACTGGGATATTATTTACACATTCCGCAGTTTCCCACATCAGTGTATGGATGAACACTGTTTTGTAAGCACTCTCAGGAGGTGAAATGGTCAACCCTACTGTGCCTGGAAGCAAGGAATCCATAGGCTGGAGAGGAACAGATTTCACCTCTCCAGGGAGTATCTCAATAGTTCCAGCTGCATACAATTCTATTTTCCCCAATTGTAATCCCCTTTTCCCATCAGGTTGCTTCCTGGCTGATTGATTATGTCTGAGTACTGAACTTCTAAAGACTCTCTGGGTGTAGCATCAGCTGCCATCATGCCCCAAGTATTTTTTGTTTTGGCCCCTGGGGCTGGAGTCCCCCATCCCATTTCTCTGAATCAATCTACAGACTGATGCCCAATGGAAGCCTCTGTTGCATTTTGGATATGGGGTTTTGGGTCTTGTTCTCCCACCCTATTTTCTCACTTTGTTTCTCTGCCAACATTGAGCTTTCAGATGTCCTACTTTACCACATTGAAAGCATTGACGAGTCTCTCTGGAAGTCCCTTGCCAAAAGGGACCCTGTCTTCCCATGTTGGGATCTTGGGAAGTCTGCATCATAGCCTGGTATTTGTGCCCACTGTGGCACAGCATCTTATGATCTCCTTTAAAGGAGCATCTTTGTGTAGTCTTAATATAATTCTTTTACAAACCTCATTAGCATTTTCTTTAGCAAGTTGCCTTATCATACTTTCTATTGCTGCATTTTCACCAATAGTTCATATGACACCTGTTTGCAGGCATCCCACAAAATCAGCAAAGAGTTCATTTGGCCCTTGTGCTATTTCTGTAAAGGCTTCTCCTCTGTCCTGTTTACCTGGGATAAAGCCTCATGCTTTGATAGCAGTAGAAGCAATTTGCTCATATGCTGCTATAAGGTAATTAATCTGTGCTGAAGTGTTTACATAAGAACCTACACCTTTTAGTTGATCACAGGTGATTTGTGTATTAACTCCAATTTGCCTATTTCATTGGGCTTGTATCCTACAGAGCTCACTATATTCAGAAAGTCACAACAAATTTTGTCCAGGTTCGAAGCATGTTCTTCTATAGATTTCTAGTCACTAGGGGTTAAAATTTCATAAGCCAAATTCTGTAATAACTTCTTAACATAAGATGATGTAGCCCCATTAAAGAGTGCAAACCTTTTTCAGATCTTTGATAATTTCTAGATTAAAAGGAGTTTATCTTCTCCTTTCTTGACCTTAAGAGTTAAGGTGTTCATTCACAGGATACATTTCTATTTTCAAATCAGCTATATTCTGCCCTTCCTCTTTGGCTTTAAGTAGTACCTTTTGCAATTGAGTCATAGGAGGGGTGATTGCTGGGGGAGGGGGTGGAGGTGCTGGTGATATCACTGCCCTTCCCACTCCTCCCTCCACCCAGGAAGGTGAAGTTCATGGGGGAGGGTTAAGAGCCTGCTGGGGTATAGGAAGAGTTGAAGCTGGGCTGTGAGAGTGAGAATCATCAAGCCCTTCAAGTTCACTTAACTCCTCATGTCCTCTGGTGATATTTCCATTATCCTCTCCCTTCTCTTCCTCTTTCTCCTCACATTTCCTTATTTGACTGTTCTTAAAACTTTTCTTTTTTCTAGTATTTGCATGATTCTTTAAGGCCAATTGTATTAAGTTGTATATATAGAATGTTTCCTTAGAAATTGAATCAGGACCTTTATCATTGTACTATTCACATAGTTGATCTCTTACTAGTTTCCAGTTATCTGTCTCTATTTCTTTTTCCTTCCTTAGATGTGCACATCCTTAGATGTGCATTCTAATGTATCCAAGAGTCCATCAATCTGCTCCCAAGTTACAAGCAAACCTTGCCTCTTTATTTGTCTGAGTATGCTTCCTGTAGAGCTGCTCCCTCAGGGTGGGGGTGAGGGTGAGGGAAAATCTTTTCCTAATATTTGCCTCATTTCAGCTAGAAAACTTTATCAGTGGGAGAAGTCAACACAACAGGACTAGGAGTGGTCCTCACTAAAAGTTACTAGTTTACCTTTTAACAAAGTAAGTTCCCTGTTTGTCTATTAAAATACTTACCCTATTTCCTGGTCACAAGAATGTCTTCAGTGAAATCAGGGTCCTTGGTCCACACGCTGGGTGCCAAATGTAAAGTATAGGCTAGTTCCCTAGAGGGCCTTGGGGTCAGCCATAGTCAGGATAAATTAAAGTCCTTGGTCTTTAGTGGGAGAAGTGAAGGAGGCAGACAAGCAAAATCCTGGATTTTGGAGTCCAGAGTCATCAGCCTCTCTCCTCCTTGTCCTGCTGCCAAGTGACTCTGACTTCTCCCTCCACTCTCCAATCCTTGCCTATGATTATCTTAACACCAAACATTCAGCAAGCACCAAGGTGAGAAGAACCATTTATCCAAATATATGCTAATAGAGCCATTGTCTTACATCAAATAGATAATTAGCTTTAAGTGCTGGGTTGTCTGATTCAAGCATACCTTTTTGGAGTTTCAGCCCTCTATATGTATGCCACCATGCTCATATGCAGTTTTTTTCAAGAGACAGTTACTTTTCTTACTCATCGTTCATTCATTATACACTCATTTCATCATTATTTGATAAACAAGAAATCAGTGGACACATTTGATACCAAAAAAAATTTTCTAAGGCATTAGGGTCAATGGATATGAAGAAAAAATTCTCAAAATAATTGCATACTATTGGTAACCCTCTTTATAGTGGCCAGAAACTGGAAACTGAGTGGATGCCCATTAATTGGAGAATGGCTGAATAAATTGTGGTATAGGAATATTATGGAATATTATTGTTCTGTAAGAAATGACGAGCAGGATGATTTCAGAAAGGCCTGGAGAGACTTACATGAACTGATGTGAGTGAAATGAGCAGGACCAAAAGATCATTATATACTTCAACAACAGTACTATATGATGATCAATTCTGATGGACGTGGCTCTCTTCAACAATGAAATGAACCAAATCAGTTCCAATAGAGCAGTAATAAACTGAACCAGCTACACCCAGCGAAAGAACTCTGGGAGATGACTATGAATCACTACATAGAACTCCCAATCCCTCTATTTTTGTCTGCCTGCATTTTTTATTTCCTTTACAGGCTAATTGTACACTATTTCAAAGTCCAATTCTTTTTGTACAGCAAAATAACTGTTTGGACATGTATACATATATTGTATTTAACTTACACTTTAACATATTTAACATGTATTGGTCAACCTGCCATCTGGGGGAGGGAGTGGGGAGAAGGAGGGAAAAAGTTGGAACAAAAGGATTTGCAATTGTCAATGCTGAAAAATCACCTATGCATATATCTTGTAAATAAAAAGGTATAATAAAAAAGAATTGCATACTATTAACAATCATGAGTTTTCTATATGAAGAAAAAAATTCTCAAAAGAAGAATTGTATACCATTAACAACCATAAGAGTGTCCCAAAACTCTATAAATAAGAGAAATATAAATCAAAATAACTCTGAGGTTCTACTACACACCTAGAAAATTGACAAAGATAATAAAAGATGAGAATAACCAATTTTGGAGGGATTAATAGAAGGAAAGGCACATTGATACACTATTGGTATAGAATACAAGGAAGTCATATATAATAATAATAAAAAAAGGCCCATATAAACCAAAATATTTATAACATTTTATAGTGGAAACATAGCAGATACTTATCACCAGGGAATGGCTAAGCAGATTTTGCTATATGAATGTGATGGAATATTACTGTGCTATCCTTGACACTACCTCTCACCAATGGCTAATTAGCCACCATCCATGGGCAGACAAGCTCAAGAGACTTGGAAATAGTAGCTGGTCCTACTTCCAACTTGGCCTCAGCATGTAGCCAGGGAATCAACCCCCTGTGGACAGGAGCCTTGGCAACTGCTTTTGCAGGTGCTGCAATCCCTGTTTCTTTAGCAGCCACAACTACTTTAGATCTGGAAAAGAAAGTTCTTGCTATTAAAGTCCTTGATCTATGAAATAATCCAGCATCAGAGAAAGACTTGATTTTATCAGTAGAAGGAAGATAGAAAGATAGTAGGTAGGTAGGTAGATAGATGGATGGATGCATTACTGTTTCCTTTGCCTCCTTACCTTAAGAATCATGGGGGTCTTTCCATTTGACTTGGAGCTGAAATCTCTTCTATGTGTTCTCTCCTCTTATTAGAACATGAGTTCTTTCAGGGTAGGGATTGCCTTGCTTTTGTATAATTATTACATGAATGTAAATTGGAGGCAGTTGGTGATGAAACTGGAAGAGTTTGGGGTCCAGAGGCAGGAAGGCCTGAGTTCAAATTTGGCCTCAAACATTTACTAGTCATGTGAGCACGAGCAACCTCTGTTTGACTCAGTTTCCTCAACTATAAAATGGGGGTAATAGTAACACCTACCTTGCAGAGTTGTTGCCAGGATCAAATGATACAGTATTTGTAATAAGCATCCAGCATATAGTAAGGCTCATTATACTTATTCCTTAATCCCTTTACTTTCCCTATTTGTATCCCCACTGCTTGGTAAAGTAAGCACTGCTCTGCACACAGTATGCCCTTAAATGCCCATTCATTCACTTATTTTTATAAGAAGCAAAGAAAACCCCCTATGAATTGATACCAAGTGAAGGAAGCAGAACCAGAAAAACAACATATGCAGTGACTACAATAATGTGTAAGGAAGCTTAAGATTATGATCTCTTTCATTTAAAAAGAATCAGAGTCACCATTTGGGAAAATTTTTTAAAAAATCAGTCTGGGAGAGGATTCCATATGTAACATAGAGAGATACATGTAAAGTAATGTCTGAGGAATATAAATTAAGACAGTTAATGAGAGGGGAAAAGAGTCTCTCACTTTGTAAATATCTTCACTCCTTGGTAAACTGTTGGAATTCAGGGGTGCCACCTGACAATGGCTGCTGGAGATCCAACCCAGAATGGATCTTCTCTTGTGAGAGGACGATACAAGGAGAGTGAGAGGCAATTGCTGGTCTCTGACCTCTCTGAGAGGTCGTTGCGTTGTCTGACCTCTCTCCTCTTCCCTCTGCCTCCAATTTATCTCATTCCCAGTCCGCAACACCTGTGTCAGCAAAGGCTGCCCTGCAACTCCTTCAGATGTTATGATTCACAGCTCTGGAGGCTCTCAGAGAATTGACCTGTCCCATAACAGTAAACTAGAAGAATTAGGTATAGGGGAGCAAGAACAACTTATGTATCAACAAAGGAATACAAAAAGAAATTTATACAGAGCCCACAAAAAGTAGTCTTTTCTCTCCCTTTCTCCTAGGCATTTGCTCCAAAGGGCTTACCTTTTTTCTCTTTTTTTTAACTACAAGATATTTTATGCACTTTAGTTTATTAAAGTATCTCTTTTTGTATTTTCTCCTATAAATCAACTTCGAGTTAGTAAATGAATAAGATCCCAGAGTAATAGAAAAGTTTTATGATCTTCTGGGGAGGAGACTTCATAAACTTTGCTACCTTACTTCTCCTGCCCCTAGCTAGAGACTGAATGTATCCCCAGAATCTATCCAAAACACTAGCATTGATTATGTAACAAGGATTAGAGGAAATTAGTTTCTTTTCTATAAAGGGGAATATATAATACAATAACAAGAGAGAGAGGAAAAGAAAAAGGAAGACAGTTTGTTGAATACAAAGGTGTTAGCTTCTGAAAATTAAAGCACAAAATGGCCTTTCTGCATAGATTCATTCCTCCTTCATGGGAAGAAGAGATAAGTCTCAGAATAGTTGCTTAGTTGGAAGAATAATGTTTTTTCCCAACTTTAAGGTATGGGGAAGGAAAATATTTCTGAGAGACTCTTGGAGATAATAATTAGTTATTATCCTTATTGCCACAGCGAAAAATCCTCTGTAGGTTCAGCTGCAATAATATAGGACCTGGTCATAGTCTTTGAAAAAAAAAAAGCTGTTGAGTGGGAGTGGTACAGAATGTCTGGGTGTACAATGTCAAGATAGAGGATGCCACACAACAAACTTCCTTCCTTCTATTTCCATATCTTTCTTCCAGAATTCTCTATGAAAAAGACTCCCAGTCCCTGCTTTATACAATGTCAACACAGGTGGGTTCTAGAATTACAATAGGTTGAGGCAAGGTCATACAGTTTGAAAAGCCAAACAGAGAAGGTTATGTTTTATTCTTGAGTCAATGGGGTAGGGAAATGACATTTTCAGGGTTATGTGTAAGGAAAATAATTTTGTTAGCTGTATGGAACTTTTTAGAAAGTATGCTCTGTTGGTATAGTCTTCAAAAAAATCCAGTCACATTTATCGTTTCCTTCTTGGTTCATTGACTTATTTAAATGACTGATCCCAAAAATAACAAATAAAAGTTAGGGAAATAATGGAATCCTAAAAACTTTCATTAAGACCCTGAAAAGAGAAACGTGGTCTATGTGGTATTATGTTACCAGTAGCAAAAATATGGCTACAAAAAGGACAAGAATATAGCCTTTTGGTGTTGAATGGATATTACTTATATGGCATTGTGAGGTGGATACTCTTACATCTGGGCAGATGTTATCTCCTTCAGGTAGCCTTAAGCTGAAAATTCCTGTACATCTGTCCCAGGCTATCTATCACATTGGTGAATATTACCTTTTAAAGAGAAACATTATAGTCAACCTCCAAGGCTAGGAATCATCCTTAAAAAAAAAATTCATTTCATTTCATTTCATTTATTTTTGGATTGTTGTCAATACTACTACTAATTGAGAGGCAGCTAGGTGGCTTTGGAATCAAGAAGTTCTGGTTTTGAATCCTCCCTTGAGCTCTTATTAGCTATATAATTATGTGCTAATCATTTAACATTTAACAGCTCCTTCATCTATAAAATAGAGTTAATAATAGCACTTATATTACAGGATTGTTATGAGGATAAAATGAGCTAATGTATATAGAGCATTTTGTTTATCTTAATGTGTTGTATAAATTATTATTTTCCCCTTCATTTTTCCTCTTTGTCTAAAAATAAAAATGCTCTCTTGTAACACAGAAATATAGTCATGCAGATGACAAATGTAGACAAATCTCTATACATTGTCCCTATCTGAGAATGTATGTCTAATATTGTATTTCCAGTTTACATCCTCTTTGCCAAGAAGTCAGAAACATTAATATTTTGGAGGCATGATTGATGATTATCTTTATCATATTCTTATATCTTTCACAGTTGTTTTACTTTCAGTAGTTGTGAATATTGCATAAGTGGTCCTATTGGTTCTATTAATTTAATCTTACATTTTCCTTCCTTCCCCCCTTTCTTTCTTCCCTTCATCCTCCCTCACTTTCTTCCTTCCTTTATTTCTTTCTTTCCTTTTCTTTCCTCTCTCTTTTCCTTCCCCTTCCTCCCTCCCTTCCTTTGTTTCTTCCTTCCTTTCTCTCCATCTCTTCCTACCTTCTTTCCTTCACACTCCTTCCTCCCTATTCCTTCTTTTCTTTCCATTCCTCTCTCCCTTCCTTTCCATTCTTCTCTTTTTCTTTTCCCTCCCTTCCTTTGTTCCCCCTTTTTTATTCCTCCCTTCCTTTGAATTCTTTCTTCCCCTCCCTCTTTTTTCCACTTTTCTTTTTCTTTTCTTTCTCTTTCTTTTTTTCTTTCCCTTCCTTTTTACTTTCTTTTTTCTTTCTTTTCTTTTCTTCTCTTCTTTTCCTTCCTTTTTACTTTCTTTTTTATGTTCTTTGACTATTTATAAATAAATGGCTCTTTAAAAAAATGTATATATTGTGGTTGATTTCTGACGAGCAGCTAAGTGGCATAGGGGATAGAGTTCCAGGTCTGCAGTCAGAAAGACTCATCTTTGTGAGTTCACATCTGATCTGGGACACTTACTCGCTGTTTGATCCCAAGCAAGTCACTTAACCCTATTTGCCTCAGTTTCCTCATCTGTGAAATGACCCAGATGTTTGCCAAGAAAACCTCAAATGAGATCATGAAGAGTTAGACACAACTGAAAAAATGATTAAGTAGAACATTAATTTCTATCTAAATATCTTAGATGCCATAACTTCATCAAAGTTATTTTCTACAAAAAATTTTTCCTTGTAATTGGATTGATTTTGTTTGTGCAAAATTTTTTAAATTTTATGTAATCAAAAGTATCAATTTCCTCTTAAGTGATTTTCTTTATTCCTTGTTTGATCAAGAATTCTACCCCAATCCATAGTTGTGGCAGCTAAGATACCTCCTTTTCTGCTCCTCCATTAGGCTTATGATAAAACATTTGATATCCAGGTCATATCTCAATTTAGAACTTAATGAGATATTTGGTATGTTAGTCTAAATTTCATTTCTGCCACACTGATTTTGAGTCCCTCCTCCCTCCCCTCCCTTCCAGCAAATTTTGTTGAATAAGAAGTCCTCAACCCAATGGCTGGAGCCTGTGTATTTATCATATGCTATGATATATATTTTGTCTTGTCTTGCTATCTAATCTCTTCCACTGATGCCTTAACCTGATGCCTTCTATGCCTTAACTACTATCAAATAACTTTTAGAATGCTTTATAGGATAGCTAGAAACTGCTTCTGTTAAAGCCACTCTCCTTCTATTATTTCCCTTAAAAATTTCTTGCCTTTTAAAAAAATTTGACTTTTTCTTCTTCCATATGAATTTTGTTATTTTTTTTTTCTATCTCTTTAAAGTAAGATTTCTTAATCAGGGTTTTATAAACATTTTTTTTTTTTTTGTAATCCTATGTATTTTATTTTATGCATTTAAAATTTCATCCTAATAAGGGGGTCTTTAAGCTTCCTTAGAGTCTAAGGGTCCATGATACTAAAAAACATTAAGAATTCTGCTATATAGTAACCCTTGCATAAGCAGACAAAATTTTTTTTTAAGTATTTACTATCTGAAGGGTACTTAGCTAAGTTTTGTGGATACCAATACGAACAAAAAGAAAGACAATTCTTGCTTTCAATGACCTTACATTTTAATGGTGGAAACAACACAGGAAAGAAACCTGAAAAGGAAAAGATAGAAAGATACTAAAGTGGGGGCAGGATGTTGAAATCCAAAAAGTCAGAACCACAGCAGGGAGGGGGGGATGAAGATTAGCAAATCTCTCCAACTCCACCCCTCTTTTAAATGGAGAAATCAAGAGGAGCAGACAAATTGGGAAAGGAATTTAGCATCGATGAAGGAATTTTCCAGGTGAAAATACCTATAAGTGAATCAAGTTCCAGACTAAGGCATTAGCTGAAAGTATGGTATTGAAGTCTTTTGGTAGTCTGATTGGCATGATGTTGACTAAGTAAATTATTTTATGTAATATTTTCATTTTTAATTTATTGGCATGATCTCTAATCATGAATATTTACTATTTCTCCAATTATTTAGATCTATTTTTTTCTACAAAGAATATTTTGTTAAATAAATATTGTGAAATTATAAATAAAATACATGACTTTAGAGAAGAGATAGGAGAAAACACTCTTAGATTACCTCTCTGCAGAGATAGGTAATCCATTAGTGTACATTGCATATATTTTCAGACTATTTCAATGTAGTGATTAATTATGCTAATTTTTAAAATCTTTTTTATTTTATGGTGATATTAGAACAATTTTTTAAAACTCCCTTTTTCTTTTCTTTTTTTAAAAAAATTTTACAACAAAAATTTATAGTATTCATATAGTTCCAGTGTCTGCTTTAATAGGTCAACTCCCAAATAGTTCATACATTCTATAATTATTTTGAATGGAGTATCTTATTCTGTCATTTCCTACTGGGTTTTGTTAGCAATATATTTAAAGGAAGGTAATTTATCTAGGTTTATTTTATACCCTGCTACTTTGATAAAGGTATTAATTTTAGTTGAACATCTAGGATTCTTTAATTAAATTATCTTATTTGTTAAAAGTTATATCTCCTTTTTTGACTTTTCTCTTCCCTAAGTTTTATTTTCTTGCCTTGTTCCCATAACTCTCATTCCTAAAACTATGTCAAACAATATTGGTGACTGGACATCCTTATTTTACTTGTAATCCTGGACAAATCATTTAACCTCTGTTTCTTTGCCTCGATTTCCTCAGCAGTAAAATGGAGATAATAATTGTACCCATTTCCCAAGCCTGTTAAATCAAATTTGAGAATCAAATAAGATAGTATTTGTAAAATGCTTTGCAAACCCTAAACTTCTCTATAAAAGCTCTTACTATTACCACTAAGAATCCTATTAGAAATACATGTAATATATCTCCATTATAGATGATGGATTTAGATCATGGCCTCTGGTGTTTTTTTTTTTTTTTCATCTGTTGATATGATCATGGCATTTTTGAAAAAAAAAAAACATTTTTGTGACTAATACAGCTTATTATGTTTGTAGTTTTTCTAATATTGAACTCAAACTGCATTCCTGGTACATATCAAACTTGGTCGTAGTGTATAATTTTTACAAATCTTGTGGGCTCTGAATTCTTATTTTATTCAATATTTGTTCATTGATATTCATTATGTTTTCTTTCTCTACTTTATTTCTCTCTAGTGTAGGTATCAGGACTATGTTTATTTCATAGAAGGAGTGTGGTAGGATCCCTTGTTGAATTTACATTCCTTACTATGCTCAAAAAGTTATCAAACTATCAAACTGAGCATAACCTTTGATCCAGCAGTGTTACTGCTGGGCTTGTGTCCCAAAGAGATTTTAAAGAAGGGAAAGAGACCTGTATGTGTCAAAATGTTTGTGGCAGCCCTTTTTGTAGTGGCCAGAAACTGGAAACTAAGTGGATGCCCATCAGTTGGAGAATGACTGAATAAATGTATATGAATATTATGGAATATCATTGTTCTGTAAGAAATGACCAGCAGGATGATTTCAGAAAGGCCTGGAGAGACTTACATGAAGTGATGTTGAGTGAAATGAGCAGGACCAGGAGATCATTATATACTTCAACAACAATACTTATGACGATCAATTCTGATGGTTGTAGGTCTCTTCAACAACGAGATGAACCAAATCAGTTCCAATAGAGCAGTAATGAATTGAACCAGCTACACTGGGAAATGAGTGTAAACCACTCCATAGAATTCCCAATCCCTCTATTTTTGTCCACCTGCATTTTTGATTTCTTTTTTTGTATAGCAAAATAACTGTATGGACATGTATACATATATTGTATTTAACTTATATTTTAACATATTTAACATGTATTGGTCAACCTGCCATCTGGGAAAGGGGGGAGGGGGAAGGAGGGGAAAAGTTGGAACAAAAGATTTTGCAATTGTCAATGATGAAAAATTACCCTGCATATATCTTGCAAATAAAAAGCTATAATAATAATAATAAAAAAAGAATTTACATTCCTTGATGACCTATTTTCCCCTTTAAAAAAATCAGATTAGCTAGTAGCTTATCTATTTCATATTTCCCTCCAAATATTAGCTTTTTTTTTTTTTGCTGACATCATACCGTTACTTTTGAGCTTGCAGAAACTTTTTCAGATCAACTGTTGTCTATCCATGCCACTCTCACTTTGTACTTGTGAAAATATATATATTTTTGGTACCTACGTGTAATACTATTTATCTTTACCGAATGATTATATTATATGAACATTAATGGAGTCAGCCCAAATGCTTGAACCTATGTAGTTCATTTTGGATTCTGACTACCATCTACTCTGTTAGTTATTCTTTCTATCTTTGTGTCATCTGCAAATTTGCTGAGCATACTTTATCAGTTCTTGATAAAACTGTTAAATGTTACAGATAAAAGCACAGAACTCTGAGACATTCCACTAAAGATATCTACTTTATATCAATATATTAACAACTACTTTTTGATTCCAGTCATCTAATCAGTTCTGAAATAATCTAAATGCATAATTATCATTTATATGTATATATGCATATATGTGTGCATTTTCTCCACAAGAATAGTATGAAATACTTTATTTGTAAAATGCTCTTTAAACTTTAAATATAAATGTGAAGCATTATTATCATTTGTAATGTCCAAATAAATTAAGAACTTTTGGTTTCCATTCATTTTAAAAATTTTTTTTCATTTTTGAATTTGATCTTATAAGATTATATACATTGGTATGTATGTGTGAGTATCCTGTAATTTATGCAGTTTTTTATATTAGTTTCCTGTAATCAATAGTTACAGCTCCTTTTCTTTCTTAGAGTAAAAAAATCCCAAGGGTACTTCTGCCTTGAAAGGCAACTCTGCCTATAATCTAGAGCAGCTGGTGTAATCCATGGACTCTTGAGGGTCCCTGAGACCCTTTCAAGGGATCCTGAAGATCAAAATTGTCTTTATAATAATATTAAAACATTATTTGCCTATTAAACTATTCCTTCCTTTTACAACTAAATATCTGTGGGATGCTAGATTTTCTTCATACACATCAGAATAACAATTCAGTGGATTGAATACAGACAGAAAGAACTGAGCTGAGTTATTAATGCAGTCATTAAATCTGCAACAAATATGTAAAACAATGCTACTTGACTAATTTTTTTGTTCTGAAAAACATAATTATTTTCATAAACATGTTATTTCCATTAACAACTAATGGAATTATTATTGTTATTTTAAAATTATCAATTTTAATTATATGGTAAATATAATCTACTTAAAATTTTTCTTTCTGAGATCCTCAGTTTTTAAGCATTGAAAAGAATTCTAAGATCAGAGAGTTTGAGAACTATTGATTTAGAGATAAGATAAAATCTTTTCGAATTTTCCTGAATATATGGTTGGAGATATATCATCTCTTTTGCTTATTACATAAACTATATATGATATGGTAATGTCACAGGAAGGAAGGTATTCTGTGTAAGAACTTAAAAAGTGGCAATTGAACTTCTCTCTTTGCTAAAGATGACTAGCAAATAAACAAAAGATATGGGGGAGGCAGCCCTTGTTCCTTAGCTGTTGCTAGTTTTGGGGGAGGATACTGAAGTGACCTTGACTTTAGTTAAGCTGGTCCTAGCTCTCTGAAACTACACTGATACAAGTTCCATTCATTATGGAAAGTGTGTCATTGTAACCATGGCAACTCAGACACTTACCCTAGCCAATGTTGTATCAATTACTCCCAGAATGATTTGTCCACCACTGCCATCTGCTTGCCACACAAGAGGAATGGTTTCCTGGTACATTATTCTTCCTTCCAAAGGTCTTCCCATTTCAATCAACACATTTTCTTGTGGTATCTTACCTTAGGAAGGCCATTCCCTAGGCTTTCACCAAATTCTAGGCAATCTATTTCCAACATGTTCCAGAAAAATAGCTTATTATGTGATGGAGTGGATGGTAAGGGAAGGTTGTGTAGTTCTTTGTTATATTAAGCCAGGTGATTTGACTTCCACATCCAAAACAAAGCCAACAACTTTTTCAATATTCCTGCCATTGGAACAACTGGGCTCCTTATTATCTGTTATTCCATTGGGTTTCCTCAGAGGCCACTTGGTACAACTTTTACCTGTTTTCTTCACATTTGCTGGTTTATTGGGCAACCCCTGTAAACTTTCTTAAAGAAAGTTAAAGAAAGCATTAAATGCTTCTCTTCCATCATCAGGCTGCATAGTGAGATGGATAAGTTCTGTTAAGTCCTATGCTTTCAATGTATTGACCATGAGATGATCATTCAATCCTCTCCTGAAAATTCCATTTGGTATTAACTCTTCCCACTTTAGAATAGAGCAAAGTGTCTAGAATAATTTATTTGTTCAATCAATAGCCTATTCTGTTTTAGTCCCAACATTAAGATCATAGCATTACTCTTTCTGTACTCATATCCAAATTTCTAAAAAAATTATTTTATAAACATTAATGAGCTTTGCTCTGTTTATGACCAAATAGAGATTTTTCTCTGCCAATAAACCATTGACAAATACCACTTATGTTTGACTGACAACAAAGATTCAGAGTTACATCTTTTTTTTTTTCTCAATAGTATTTTATTTTTCCAATTACATGTAAAGGTAATTTTCAACATTCATTTTTGTAAGATTTTTAAGTTCCAAATTTTTTCTCCCTCTCTCTCTTACCTCCCTCCTCCCCAAGACAGCAAGCAATCTGGTATAGCTTATACATATACAACCATTTAAAACATATTTCCATATTTGTCATGTAAAAGAAAAAATCAGAATAAAAGGGAAAAACTATGAGAAAGAAAAATCAAACAAAGAGAAGAAAAAAAAGGTGAAAGTAATATGCTTTGATCTTCATTTAGTCTTCATAGTTCTCCCTCTGGATTCAGATGGCATTTTCCATATCAAATCTATTGGAATTGTCTTGGATCATTATATTGCTGAGAAAAGCTAAGTCTATCATAGTTGATCATCACCTAATTTTGCTGTTACTATGTACAATGTTCTCCTGGGTCAGTCAGAGCTGCATCAGCAACTGACCATGACCAAAGAAAGCCTATGCCCTTTCCAACCAATACTCTCTTTCTTAAACACACACACAATACATACACACACACACACACACACACACACACACACAGATATTGGTATGTATATTGCATTAGCAGTGACATACTAGAAAAATTATCCTGATTGTTCATAATAGAAGGATATGTAGTCAGTGAAGGTCATTGTACAAAAGGCTACTGCAGAGTATATGTAGTCTTAAATTCTGCTTAAGAAAAGGCTTGGTTGGGCACCTAGATGGTTCAGTGGATAGAGTACCTGCTCTGAATTCAGGAGGACCTGAATTCAAATCCAAGCCTCAGACACTTAACACTTCCTAGCTGTGTGACCCTTGGCAAGTCAGTTTGACCCCAATTGCTTCACTAAATAAATGTCTGAAAAGGATTGGACATTTCTTATCTATCCAATTAATAAAAATAATTGATAGTGATGAAATTCAATTCTAGCAGAGTTCTGAAAGGAGCTAATTAATTCATTGTTGGAATTTTAAACTTGTAGAAATGTTTTGGACATTCATTTGCGTCCAAATTAAATTAATTTGTATATAATAAAAGTTACAAAAATTTATTTTCTTACAGTTTACAAATTACAAAAGTTCCTTTTGACCTAATAATTCTATTATTGGGATTCTACCTTGAAAATGTTACTCAAAAACAAAGAAAAATATTTTCTTGGCAGTATAATTTTAAATGGAAAAACTGGAAGCAAGACAAATTTATAGTATAGTATAATGTAATTAAGATTGACAAGCATGAAGAATGTAAAGAAATCTAGAAAAGACAAATATTCCAATGGGAGGCCACTATGTGAATTACATTGTTTTACTACTGTATTGTTTTATACTTGGATGTGAGGAATATACAATAATAAATAGAACAATGTTCCTGACTTTGAGGATTTGAAAATTAAGCAATTGATCAGACATTCACAAAATACATTTACTATAAATTGGAGCATAATTATAAGTAACATAAATTTTCAAAGTTGGCAAAGTGCTTTGTCTTAGATCATTTCATCCTCATTATTATCTATAAGCCTTACCCATGATCATATTAGCTAGTAAATATTTAAATTGAAAATTGAATCTAGGTCTCCTAATTCCAAATTCAGCTTTCTGGCTATTATATCTGGGTTTGAAACATACTTCTGACCTTTACTACCTGGGTGATCAGGTTGATTAGCAAGAATTAGTTTTGTGGGTGTGGTGATAATGGATGAGGATATGGACTGGAAGTAATACTGTTTGTTATAATCGCACTCTGGAGAGTCTTTAATGCCATATTAAAGCGTTCTGAATTTATTTAGGCATTCAAATAAAAGTGGGAATCATTGTCGATTTGGTGGTAGAGGGATGTAATCAGATCTCAACAGTGTAAAGATTATAGTTTCAGTGATAAAAGGAATCATAGAGGCCATTTAGTCCAATCCTTACCTAACCAACTATCCCCTTTATAACATTCTAGACTAGAGTTTATCCAGTCCTGCTTGAAGAGGGAGAGCCCATCACCTCCCAAGGCAGCCCATTCCACTTTTAATCAGCCTTACTTGTTAAGGACTTTTCCCTTAAATCAATACTAAATTTACCTCCGAGCAATTTACACTTCCTACTTTTGGTCTCTATGACTAAACACAATCAGTTTAATCCTTCTTCCTTCAAAATATTCTCTAAACTGAGGAACCTGGGAAAAGTGGGGGTGGGTGGGTTGGGGATACCCTTTGCGAAGCATTTCTTACCCACAACCCAGGTTTCTAAAGCCTATCTCCCATTTCATGGCACATCTTGAACTTATATTTTCTCCATCTTACATTTTAATTCAAGCATATACAGTAAGACGAGGGCAAGCCAGCAGCTAAAAATAGTCTCAAATGTTCTCATGTTCTGCACGCAATTCTTTTCCTTTCTATTATTTTATGCCTCGCACATTGATCTGAACTGAAAGAATACACGGCTAACCATTTGATCCCAGCTTAGTTTAAGCTTCTTGTCCTCAATTGCTTTTTTGCTCTTCTTAGGTGCCTGATTGATGCCTGTTGAATTTTACAGCCGAAACTGCGTTTCTTTTGGAGAAAGCTACATGGATATGGTGACGCTTCAGTCCTGGGAACCTCAAAAATGGGGTATTTTCTTTGGGCATGAAAGGCCTGGGGTGAGTAAAGACCAAACATATCGGGGTGAGATAGCTGTTTATCCGTTGTTTGATTGTCCCTCCCATCCCGGTGGTGCCAGACTAAGGATTTTAGAACGGATAACTGAATTGAAGGACTTTCAGGAGCACCAAGTCATTCAGAGCAGACACTGCTCGACTTTTAGCTCCAGAGAAAATCTTAGTAGACCAAGGGTGGGGAGGGAGAGAGAGAGAGAGAGAGAGAGAGAGAGAGAGATTGAGAGAGAGAGAGTGTTTGTATGTAGGTGTAGGGGGTGATTTTCCAAGGCACAGCAACTATCTGACCAGGGGCACCTCATTCTAGGATCGGGATGAAGAGTAGGGGGTTGCTGTTCCCTCCAGGTGGTACTGACACGACTTCGCTTTTAGGTCTAGGTAGTTGTGAGAAATAAAAAGTTGAATATTTTTGCTGGAGTGGGAGTTAGGGGAAGGAAGGAAAGAAATAAAGAAGGAAGGGAGAGAGAAAGAAGCAGAGGCAACAGAGCGCTAGCTCGCTCGTTCCTCTCTGAATCTAAGAAACAGGAAAGGAGGTGGGGCGCGGCTCGGGAGGGGGGTTAGGGTGGAGCGAGCTAAGTTGCACAAGGATGCGCGCACGCGCGCGCCGGCTGAGCTGGGAGGGGTTGTGAAGAGAGGCGCGCACACGCGCTGGGGCGTGTGGAAACTGGGCGGAGGAGGGAACCTGAAAGGCTCGCGTTCGCCCGGCGGGGCGGGGGTGGAGAGTCAGTTCTCGAGGGCTGAGACGCGCGCGGGCGCGCCAGCCTGCCGCGTGACGGTCGGAGGAGTTGCCGGTCCCTAGGCGGCGGCGGGGGCGCGCTCCCTTCTCCGCTCCTCCTTCTCTCGCTCTCTCCTTCCTCGGCTGGTTGGGGGGCTGGGTGCTCCGGAGAGAGACGCCGCTCCTCTCCAGCCCCGAGCGGCCCGATCGAACGTCCGGCCGCCTCTTCCTCTCGAGGCTCCCTCCCCCTCTTACCCCCGCCCACGGCGTCCACGCCCTCGAGTCCCGGGGCCGCCGCTCATTGTGCTGCGCCAGGCCCGCCAGCCCCGCCAGCCCCGCCGGCCCGAGGACTTCCCCGCGGCCTCTCTCCCTCCCGCCCCGAGCTCTCCCGTCCTTCCTGGGCCATGGATGGGTAAGTGCAGGCGGGCCCTTAGTCCTCGAGTGGCGCCGGTCGGGGGAGTGCGGCCGAGCTTCCCGGCGCCCGCTTCAAGCTTTTCGCCTCCCTCCTCCCTCCCCCTCTTCCGCCGGCCCCAGAGCTTCACTGGATCCAAGCTGGGGAGAGGGCGGCGGCGGGAGTTGGTGCAAGAGCCCCTCACCTTCCCGCGACTGGGCGCGGCGCCGTGTGTGCGGGGGAGGGGGTCGTGGGGACGTGGGGATTCGACGGGGCTGGAAAGGCTTGTGCTTCCCCTTAGGTCTCGTTCGGCTTCCTTGCCTCGCCCGGTTGTCTCACTCTCTCCACCCCCTTGCCCTTCTGGGTGAGCGGGGTGCTGTGGCTGGGAAGGGGCGCCGCTGAGCTATGGGGGAAGGCGGGGGGAAAAGCAAAGACGGAGAAGGAGGAAGGGAAGGGGGTGTGTGTGCGCGGGTGAGGTGGAGCTGCTACTGCTGCTGGTGGCCCGGGCGGGTGGGGTGATTGCCGAGCCCTTCTCTTGGGGAAAGCAAATCCCTGTGGAGCTTTTCTTTTGGGACTGAAGAGGACTTAGACTGTATAGGACTTCTTAGACACACTTACCCCGTTCTCGTTCTTTCTCCCCTTCTGTTCTCTTAATCTCTCCCCTCTCATCTTTTATTCCTCCCCTCTCTTTCTTCTCTCCCTCTTATTTCCCCTTTTCTTTTGCCTTTTCTCTTCCCCTTTTTTCTTTTCCATTACCCCTTTTCTCTTCCCTCTTCTTTCTCCCCTTTTACTCCATCTCCCTTTTTCTCCTCTCCCTTTTCTCACTCCCCTTTTTCTAGATCTAATTTTTCTTCTCTTCCCCCGCCTCTTTTCTCTTTCCCTCCCATTTTTTCTTTCCCCTTTTTTCTCTCCCCCCCCTTCAAATTTTTCCATCTCGCCCTCTTTTTTTTTTTAATATCCCCAACCCTTTTCTTCCTCTTCCCCTTTTTCTCTCTCCTCCGTCTCCCGTCTTCCCCCCTCTCCTTTTTTCCTGTCTTTTTTCCTTTTCTCCCCTCCCTTCCGACTCTTTCCCTTCCCCTTCTCTTCTCCTCCCCTCCTGTCCTCCGCCCACTCTCTCTCCCTTCTTGCTAACCTCCCATTCCACGCCCCCTGTAGTCCCCTCCCCTCCTCATCCTCCCATCCTTGCCCGCTCCAGGTTGGGCATGGAATTTCAGTGATTAGAGTAGGTGGAGGAGTTGAAGGCTAGTCCACATCCTCCTTTTCACCTCCACCCTTCCCCCTCCCCCTCCCCCTCCGCCAACTAACCGGAGTCACGTCTTGCTGTGTGTTGAGACATCTGGAAAGCCAGAGATCCGGAGTTGGAGTTGGTGTTCCTTCCCTGCAGCCCCCAGATCACTTCCGCTTAGAAAATGGTGTGTATGTGTACGAGGTTTGGAGAGCCCTGGAGGAGGAGCTGAGCTGTGTGGCTGCTCCTGTTGCTGCTTCGGGTGGTGTCTTGGGGGTGGGTGCTACTTTCACTTTTCTCGGGGAGTTTCTGTTTCCTGGATAGGTGAAGGAAGCTTTGCAAGTTCGGCCCTCCCTCTCCCCTCAAACTAAAGCAAATTTCGGGGAAGGAGGAAAATGTGTGTGGGTAGATTCTTTATGGAGGGAAAGTGACCTAACGCTTTAGTACTGGGAGTAGTTTAATAGATAAAAGGGGATTCTTTTTAACTGAGAAACTAATGAATGAGACGTTCCTTTGGCCTTGAAAAGTGCTTAAGTCAGAGATGACTTTGGGCTTGAAATGTGCTTAAGTCAGAGACTTGGACTCTGATATATATATGGAGAGTGTTCTTGGAGAAAAGGGGAAGGTAAGAGGGAAGTGAAGTTTTTATTACTGGATTGAGATCTTAGGTCATTGGTGAAAGGGTTCTTAAGGCCTAAGGACATAATTTTTATTTTTTTTTAATGTAAAGGGAAGTTCAGTGGTAATAACTGCTGCTACTCTTAGAGGAACTCTCTGGTGTTGAGATTCGTTCTGCACTCCCACAGGTGGTAGATTTCTGATGGAAAATTTCTGGAAAGTCTTAGACTTATAAAGAAAATAAATCTTAGCTGATGATTTTAGAGAGAGAAAATATTGAAACATTGCTAATTAAATCTCGTGTCTGCAGTATGTTACCAAATTAGTTGTGATGGTAATACACATGCTATGTGAAAAAAGTTGTCTTCCTATTTGCATACTCATTTGATATTTCCTTTAGGTGTACTATACTAAACTCCCCTTTTTCCTTTTCTGATTTGTTCAGTTGAATGCAGAGTAAATATGAGTACAGGATAAAACACAAATGACAATTTTATTATTAAAAATCCCTTTAGAATGTTATCACTAGTTTTGTGTCGTTTTTTAATTTCTAAGTTTAGCAAATACTTTCAAATCGTTAACTGAAGTAATCTAGCATTTTCTAGGCTTCTGTGTGCTTTACATGAAATGCTTCAACTTGAGTTTTTTCTTAAGAAAAGAAAAACAATGGGGATTTTTCCCAACTAGATGAATAGGTAATTGACAATTACCTATGTAATAAGCGAATTAACAAATTTTTATAATTTGTTGTGCAATCAGTGATAAGATGGGGATCTTTTTCCTTGGAGTGTGTGTGTATACACATATATGTACACATACATGTGTATGTCATCTGGTTATAGTTATGGAAGGAAACAACAGCTTTTTATGAAAGAAAAAGCATTGGTACAAGCCGCTTGTGCCTTGAAATCTTACAGTTGTGAATTTGAGTTGCTAAATTCTTATTCAGACAGCTTGAGTGGAAAGACATTTTGAGCTTTAATAAAATCGTTGACCTCTTAATTATATAGTATGGGACTAGTCCAACAGGGGATGAAACTTAAATACTGCAATTTTTTTTAACCTTGGAATGAGTTTTTTAAGACAGTTCATTTAAACTTGGAGCAGTTGATAAGTACATAGATGCTAAAAAGTGAGCTCATTGTGAAATTAAATAAAATAATTTAAGCTGTATTACTTTTGGGACAGAAATTATTAAAAAAAACATTTTATGCTTAATATTGTCACATGCTTTAGTAAAAAAAATTTTTTTGATCAGTTGACTTAATTTTAACAAAGTTATATATGTTTATTTTTTAAAAAAGCTTTTGTTACAGGACCAGGTGATCAATATGTGGAATTTTAATTTGTACAATTGCAGTTTTTCTCTTATGAGTATGTGGAGATAGAAGTTTTAATTGATGGTAGTTTGCTTATGGTTCAGTAGATAGATTTTTTTTTTTTTTTATTGTTATGTCACAGAACATTAATTAAAAGGGTTCTACCCCACCTTTAAAAGGTGTGGTTGTAGACCTTTCAAGACTTTGTCCTCAGGGGCATAATTAAAAATTTAGGATTTCTCACAGCCTTGAAGAAAGCTCTGTGAACTATTTGCTTTAAAGTAGTGGACCATAGACCATACATTCAAGTTTTGAATTACCTTTTTCTTTTTTTTTTTCTTTTTTAAAGTCACTGCACTTTAGCATTTATTGTGCTCATATCTCAGCCGAATTAACTGAAATTCTGGATTGAGTCCCGTCTCTGTCCGAGGCCCCCCCCCCCCCCCCCCCCTTCCTTTTTAGAGATATTTTTTGTTTGGGAAGTCTTAGTTTGTTTGCTTGTGGAAATACTATTGGAAATCATTTGTGAAATTTCATGTTACATTGGTTTTAATGTGATAGTATCTTGTTGGTGAAGCTAAAAAGAAATGTCTTAATTCTGTGAAATTTAAAGTCTTTGAGTTATTTTTAAAGTTTTAAAAATAATTTATACTTGTTTGACTTTAAAAGAAAAAAATTGGGAAGTTTTTATTTTGAAAAACAAGAATAAAGGAAAATGGATAAACGGGCTGAATAGTATTTCTACATGGGCACAGTTATTTTTCTGTTGAGATGATGAATTGCAAGGAGCTTGATTTATATGTTTCTTATCTATCTCTTGAGCTTTGCTTTGTTCATACTGTTACGAGTCTGTCAGTCAAATTTCCTTTGCAAAAACATTCCACAACTCATCACATTTTCGCTTTTATTTTACATTATTATAACAATGTTTTTTCTTTCCTCCTTTAACCTAATTTATCTCTGCCTTTGTAATACTTGCTCTCTAACTTTGTTTTCCATTTTCTCTTCATTTTTTTTCCATACAGTGTTGTTACAGATCTTATAACAGTCGGTTTAAAGGTAGGAATCTTTTTCTCATCTTTCATATTCACTTTTGTATCCTCTTAATTGGGGCATTTTTCCCTTCTGCAAAACTGTATCACTTATTCACATATCATCTGTTGTGCTATATCTATACCAGCAGTATTCCTTTTTTTTTTTTTTTTTTTTTTTAATTTAGTCATTAACAATTTATTTTGGCATGTCAATTTTTGCAGTCAATTGATTATACATATTAATGATAGGGGAGGTTTATATCATATCTTTAATGTATATAGACACATAAAAGTGAAAATGAGATAATAGAAATTTTCACTTGCAAGATTCTAAGAAATGTAGCAAGGAAATGGATTTTCCTCCATCTTCCTTTTCATGGACAATGAAATTAATTGAAAGAAACAAAGGAAATTTCTCCATTAATAGGAAACTAGAGTAATCAAAAAGAATTCTTTACAAATTTTCTGTCTAGTTTCTAAACAACGTGTAAAAAAGTAAGACTTAATAAAAGCCTACTATTAGTTTTATATAATCTGCTAAAGCAATGCTTATTAATGACAAGTTTTAAAAATGTAGTCTCTAGGTTAGTTTAGACTAATAAATTTCATTTATATAGTGCTTTAAGGTTTACAAATCCTTTTTCTCCCAACAGCTCCCATGAGGTAGAATAAATAATCAGGTTAACTGAGGGTTAACCATAGAACTTTTAACTGTGGTCATAAAAATCAGAAAATATTAAGGCAAAGATTTGAACTCAGGTCAAATCTAGTATGCTTTCTATTATGTTTCTTGAAGGTCTTGGAATTTCATTAATATTCTAGTAGAATGTTTTAATATGAATCTTAAAGAAAACCCTTATCTACAATATATTTTTAAAAGTAAATCAAAAATAATTTGTACTTTTCCACTTTGGTAAACATTTACATAAACATTGAAAATTGAAAATGGTAAATAAATATTCAGTGGTATAAACTGCAGGTTTTATTCTACCCTCTGGATCACTATTGAAAACATTTTATTGATTTAGGCAGAACTATGAAATTTAGAGAAAATGGCAAAATAGTTGGCATTTTATGCCCAATGTTGCTTTGCTTTTATTTGAAAATGTATGTAAGTCTAGGACTATATCTTTAAAAGAAAACTTCTTAAGGCATTGACTCTTAGTGTTTATATAGATAAATATCCTTAGACATCTAATATTTGTCATATCTATTGCATCCTAAGAAAACTGAATGTAAATAGAAGGTTTAGCTATTAGGCAGCAAAAGACTTAGATATTAGGTACAAGAAGCCATATTTTGGTGTTTGGAATTTTAATTATGTAACAGACATAACAGAAGTATGTAACAGAAGTAACAGAAAAAAATACAGCAGACATTGAAATGCCTTTGGGTGGACTAGTTCACTGAGGATACAGAGATAAAATCTAAGCGTTTCTTGGGTTCTTAGAGCTTGTTTTCTAACGCTGGATATTACAGGTAAATAAAGGTAAGGTACTTTGAAGGAGAGAGTATTAAGAATTAGGTGATCTGAAAAGGCTTTGAGTAGCAGTTGGTAAGTTGAAGTGAGTTTTGACAGAAACCAAGAATTCAAGAGATGGAAGTGAGGCAGGAAGCTGTATGAGATAGGAAATATAATACAAAGTTGTGAGAAGGCCACTTTGTTTAAAAAATTGACAGGGAGTAATGTGCGGTAAATCTGGAAATGCAACCTGGAGCTAGATTTTGAAAGACTTTAAATGCCAGGATGTTATCTTAAAGGCAATAGATAACCTCTGAATCTTTTTTGAACAGAGGGAGTAACCCATTCCTGCTTGTGCTTTAGGAGATTAATTTTAGTTACAATGAGCAGAGGAAAGAGTGGAAGCAAGGAGACCAATGTGGAAACCATTAGACCATTTCAGTAGAGGGGGGTGATAAGTTTTTGACATATTACTAGAGAAGAGGAATCGATGGAAGAAAACTACTGAATTTATCATGGGCTAGACTTTTCTATTGATTGAAGATAGAATTTTTGAGGGAAAGGGAGAGTCAATTGTCTCTTGTTGTGAGCTGGACTATTGAAAGAATCTTGGTACTCTCACCAGAAATTGGGGAATTTGGAGGAAAGTTAGATTTAGGTGGGAATGAGGAGTTCTGTTTGGAGCTTGTTGTTTGAAATGCCTGCAAGATTTCCAAGTGGAGATGTCCCTCCAGATAAAGTGGTGATGTAGGAATGGAGCTCAGGAAAGAGAATTGGGCTACATTAAATGGGACGAGGTTCTTCTTAGGGTATCCTTATGCAATTTATGTTTTATTGGGAGGGAAAAAAGAACCTGTACATAGAAAAAATTAGCAGCTTTTGAGTTTGCTGTAGAGGGGGATACTTCAGTTCTGATATGAAGGCAGAACATTCTTGTATAGGGAATAATAAGCCATTCTGACTGTCATGTAGAGTGAATAGAAAATAATAATACATAATTAGCTTGAAAAGGTATTATGAAACCAGAGGAGTTTTGTAGTTAATCATCAAGAAATGGGAGGTGCTGAATGTTCTTGAACATGAGGGGTAACATAGCCAGACTTGAGCTTTAGGATTATCACTTTGACTGTTGTCTAGAGAATAGATTACAGAGAGGAAAAGACTGGATGCAGAGAAAAAAATTAGCTTATTGCGATAGAGGTAATGAGGATCTTTGTGAGAAGGGCATAGATGCAAGATATGAAATAGAATCGACAAGACTTGGCAGTTAATTAGATGTGTGAGAATATGAGAAAGAGGAGAGTGTGATTGAAGTTGCAAACCCTGGGGCTTGGAAGAATGGCAGTGTCCTTAACTGAAAGAGATCATTTTAACAAATACTTATTAGCTAGACAGAAAGATTAATAAATTCTCTTTCTTGGAACCACAGAATTTTAGACTCAAAAAAAGATTTTGCCCTCAAGTCATTTACAAATTATATTGCACTAGGTAGAAGATATAAATAACCCTGATACAAATTTAAATATTGGTTCTTGGGAGAGGTATACTGTTTTGAATGTAAAAGCCACTTAGGTATCCATCCATACACTAAAAGAGACTGTAAGAGACTGAGAAGGATCTCAGACAAAATCTTGGTGTACACATTAATAGAATAATGCATAGATTGAGAGTTAAAAAGTACCTTAGAGACCATATAGTTTATCTCCTCTCTAATTTTAGAGAGAAGAAAATTGAAGCCCAGAAAGGGTATATGATTAATCTAAGGTCACACATGTAAATAGTCAGCATTCAAATCCAGGTTCTCTGATTCTAAGTATAGCACCTTTTGTACCTGTTGATTTCTAAGAATTACAGGATTATGACAGCAACGTCAATGACATACAATATTACAAAAAAGTCCATCAGAGATAAAAAAATGTTTGATAGGACTTTTCAGGAAAAAGTCATTTGGGTAGGTAATTTGGGAAGACTTTATGGAGGGGATGGTTTTGTTTCGAATTTAAAGATCTTTAGGACTTCAGGCAAAGAGAAGTGGGGAGGGTATTTCTGGCTTGGGGAAGGTGATATGCAAAGTTAAAGGAAAGACACATAATATATCAATCAGCAAACATTTATTAGGCACTTAATATATGGGCATAGAGTTAAAAAAAAGATAAAGCAAACACAATCTCGATGTCCCTGCTGTCATTTACGTTTTAATGGGGAGACTTAACAAGATGCTTATCCATTAATCTTATGGAAAGTAATCTTAAGAGGGAAAAACACTAGCAGTTTGAGAAGCATTGGAAAAGGCATTCTGTGGAAAGTGGCATTAGTGTTGCATCTTAAAGAAAATAAGGAATTTTAAGAGGCAGAGAGGTGAGATTAGATTTCCTTTGAGGGAATAATCAGTGGAAAGATAGAGAGCTCTGTGTGAGGCTTATAACAATTAGGCCCACATTGATGGAATAGTGTGTATGGAGGGTAGTAACATTGGAAAGACAGGAAGAGTCCAGGTCATGAAAAATTGTAAAAGCCAAAGGAGTTTAGTTAACAGTGAGCAGAGGAAAGAATGGAAGTAAAGGAGACCAATGTGGAAACCATTAGACCATTTCAGTAGAGGGGTGATAAGGATTTGACATGTTAGTGGAGAGAAGGGAATTGATGAAGAAAACTTGTGAATTTATCATGGGCTAGACTTTTTTATTGAATGAAATCATTCTGTGGGTAATAAGAAACTGGGATGAAATGGTCCACCTTTTACAGAAGTCACTTAGACCGCTGTGTAGGTGATGAATTGGAGTAGTAAGAGATACTTGAGGCAGGTGATACCAGGTATTTTTGAGATACAAAAATAGCACACAAAACAAAGGCCAATGTATGTTGATATGCTGTTCTGTGGAAAAAAATAAATGTAATATAATTCATTCCTAAGATTTATCTGTTTTATTAACATGTAAGTTCAGGCAATTAACAAAACTGATAAATCCCAATTTGTAGTAATTGTCTATTTCCAAGGTATAAATAGTCATATTGAAATTTGAATAGTTTGGTTCTTGAAAGTTATAGCTGGCTCCCTTACTTTTGGACTATACAATATATAAACATCACATTTTATGTTACTTTTTTCCCCCCTGAGGCAATTGGGGTTAACGACTTGCCCAGGGTCACACAACTAGAAAGTGTTAAGTGTCTGAGATTATATTTGAATTCAAGTCCTCCTGACTTCAGGGCTGGTGCTCTTTTCACTGTGCCACCTAGCTGTCTCTATGTTACGTTTTTTTTTTTTTTTTAAGCCGATCTTGCACAAGAGTATATATTATATAACTCTTAAATTACTTTGCTAAGCTATAACAGTGGTCTCCCTTTTTAATCATGTGTCCTATCAATAAAAAATTTGTGAGAATGTACCTCCAATATATGTATGTATATTTACAAATTATATATACACTATTGAAATAATATATAATAGGGCACATACAGAAATAAGATAAAAATGAAATCTTTTTTAAAATTTCATTATTTAATAAAGATTTTTTCCCACTAAAATATCAATAATTTTTTTTTTTTAATTTGAGAGTAGTATGATAGAATATGTATGCTTCATTACCTCTGAAAATCTTGATTTAACATTTGCACGTTTTGGCATTATGTTATTTTGTTGCAGTATACTAAAAGGGAAGGAATGAGTAATGCGTGCATCTGTTAATCTCTATTTAGTGGAACTTCATCTTTTCAGGATACTGTGGATACTGAATGTGACTTTCTCATAACATTGAGGATGTAGGTGTCAGTCCATATATTAAGTAGAGCTTAATTTCTACTTATTTTCAGTTTTTTACCTTCATTTATACCATTCCTTCCTCCCCCCCCCTCGAAAGGCATAAGTGCTGAATATACCTTGTGTGTCTGTTGCTGAGCTATGGAATCTGATTTGCTTTAAGTGAACATAGGGGGCAGAGATGAAACTTCTTGGAGGTAATAGGAGGCCATTAGAATTTAGTGAATTTGACATATATAAATCAATATATAAGCTGCTTTTATTATATTTATCTTTCAGGTAGTCTTCACCAAATATTTATTAAATATCTACTGTGATAAACAGTATTGTGTTAAGTAGTAGGAGATACAAAGATTAAATAAAACATAGGAATTCATGAAGCTCAGAATTTAGGTAGGCATTGCTAAAATTTAGATAGCTTAATAAATTTAGATACTTAAATGATTTTCTTTCATGTGACTTTTTTCAAACTTCATTGTTATTAGTACAGGAAAAAATAAGTATCAGGGATTTGAAGAAAGTTCAAGGATACTTATGAGGTAGAAACTTTAAAGTGAGTAAGTTGAAATGAGGTTTTTGCAAGATGTTAAAATCTCAGTGGTAAATTATTACAATTGAAAGGTGCAATTTAAAGTTTTAATCCTAGAATTTGTTCTTATTTCATATTTTAACAAATTAGATTTATATAGTGCTTTCCTTCTGAAGGCAAGAACTTGAGATCTCCTTGAGATTCAATCAATAAACATTTCTCAAATGCTTATTTTAATTGCCAGAGCTAGCTCAGTGTTTGAAAGGCTCCAAAGGAAAGTGTGGAAGACGAGGTATGAGGTATTAGACTAATTACCAAACCAAAGGTCTACAGAGCCCTTGTGCTGATCTCATTGTTGTTTGTGAAATCTGTACAGTTTACCAGCACCATGTTAGGAAACTGAATTGCTTCTATTTGAATTGTCTTAGAAGATTCTGAAAGTCACCAGGAACTTTAGATTACCAAGCAACTGAGGTCCTTCCCTCCTTCTCTCCCTCCCTCCTTCTTTCCCTTCCTCCTTTCCCTCCCTTCCTCTCTCCTTCTTTCCTTTCCTCTTTTCCCTCCCTCACTCTCTCCTTTCCCTCTTTCCCTTTCTCCTCTCTCCCTCCCTCCCTTCCTCTCTTTCTTTCCTCCCTTCCCTCCCTCTTTCCTTTCCTCCCTCCTTCTTTCCTTTCCTCCCTCCTTCTTTCCTTTCCTCCCTCCTTCTTTCCTTTCCTCCCTCCCTCCTTTTCTCCTTTCCCTCTCTCCCTCCCTCCTTTTAAAAAAATTATTAAAGCTTTTTATTTTTCAAAACATGTGTGGACAATTCTTCAACATTAGACCTTGAAAAACCTTGTGTTCCAATTTTCTTCCCCTTCCCCCACACCCTCCCTTAAATGGCAAGTAGTTAAGTAGTTCAGTATATGTTAAATCCAATATATGCCTACGTATTTATACAATTATCATGCCACACAAGAAAAATCAAATCAAACTAGTTTTTTTTTTTTTAAAGCAAAATAAAATGCAAGCAAACAGCAATAAAAAATGAAAATGCTATATTGTGAACCACACTCAGTGGGTGTAGATGGCTCTCTTCATTCATCAAAGTTAATTGAATCATTTCATTGTTGAAGAGAGCCATGTCCATCAGAATTGATCATCATATAATCTTTTTGTTGCCATGTATAATGCTCCTTTCACTTAGCATCAGTTCATGCAAGTCTCTCTAGGCCTCTCTGAAATCATCCTGTTGGTCATTTCTTACAGATGAATAATATTCCATAACATTCATAACAAGCACCATAATTTATTCAACCATTGTCTAATTGATGGGCATCTACTCTAGTTTCTTGCCACTACAAAAAGGACTGCACTGAGGTCCTTTCTGAACTAAACTGCTAAGCATTTTAACTCTGCTGCACAGAGCATAATTGCCAATCTGGCCATATTGTTCGAATATCAAATGTTTGCTTGCCAGAAAGATTATTTTATGGAGAACTCATACAGGGCAAACATTCTCACAATGTGGTTAGAAAAAGCAATACAAGGACAATCTCAATCTCTCTTAAGAATTTTAGAATTAATTGTATGACATGGGAGACACTGGCATAGGGACCGGACCGCCCAGTATGGTGTGCCCTCATCAGAGAAGGTGCTGTGCTTTATGAGCAAAACAGAATTGAAGTAGTTCAGAAGAAATGTGAGATGTGAAGTTAGAAAGTTCATACCAAATGTTCATATGGACTATTTGTGTCCAATCTGTGGCAGAGCATTCTAAGTTCATATTGGTTTTATTACCTTCATCCAGACACACTATAATTTGACTCTAACATAGTGGTATCATTTTGGTCCTCTTTGAGAAGCAAGGACACCAGCTTTAATACTCCAGACAAGCCTTGGGGATAAAGAGAAAGGCAGAAGACTGTCCCTGCTCTGTAGGACCTCACAGTAAGATGACTTGAAAACAACAATGTACTAATAAAATATTTGCAGGACAAATAGGAGATGGGAAAGATATTATGAAGGTAAAAGCTACCAGAGTTGACCACAAACTACATTTAAGAGTGGGTATAGAGTGAGAAATCAAGACTAATACCATAATATAAGCCTGGGGAACTGGGAGGATGGTGGTACCCTTGAAAATAATAGGAAAGTTTGAAAAGAGATAAGGTTCCAGAGGAAAGGTGGGTTCAGTTTTGGACATTCTGAGTTGAACTCAATAAACATTTATTAAACTACTACTGCCAGGTCAAGCCAGAGATACAATTAAGCAAAAGGACAATTCCTGCCCTCAAGTAGCTTACTATCTAATGGGGAAGATGAAAACTCAAAAGGAAGGAGATGGATGGGGTAGGAAGGAGATACCGAAGGGTATGATGTTCCATGGAGTTGAAATCAAGCAGATACGCTGATGGAAATTAGAGAATTGTTGCCTGCAAAGTTCTGAGCGCTCTGAATTGAAAGTTTTGGGCAACGGTTATTGCTTTATCTTCTAGCCCTTTAATCAGAGAGGAGAACCAAGTGAAAGAGGTTGAGAAAGTGTTGAGTACTAAGAACTGAATGATGGTATTTCAGGTGATCATTTTATTATCTTAGGGGACCTATGCTATTTCTTGTAGAGGAAAACCAAGAAGAGCTGAATAGCAGAGTTTTAGATGTCTAAAGATATCTAAAGATGTCTAAAGCTAAGAGTCTGGAGGTTTGGGTTGTAGAAGAAGCAGGCGTTTAAATGTACTAATTAAATACTATTTAATGTGGTTTTTTTTTTTTTTTTTTAAGTTTTTCTACAAAGGAAATTGAGACAAGAGGTTGTAACTTAACTTGGGGTTAGACGGGTACTAAATGATAGGGCCAAACCAGAATTTGAACTCGGGGTTTTCTGACTCCAAATTTAATGCTTTACATTTGATTTGGAGTATACTGAATAGGGGAGCAACATGGTGAGACTTTTTAGGAAAATCATTTTGTCATGTAGAGGGATGGGCATCAGAAAGAAGAGAAATTTGAGATAAAGAGACCACTTAGGCTATATGCAATAGTACAGGTTTGGGGGTTTTGAACCAAGATGATGGTTTTATAAGTAGAGAGAAAAGGAAGGAAGCCAGAGATATGGAAGTAGAAAGGACAAGATTTAGCTATTGGTTAGATATGTGGAGGTAGGGAGAGTAAGTAGACTTTTAGGTAATGAATCTAGCTGACTTGGAAGGAATAGGAATAGGAGTAATAGGAAAGTTTGAAGAAGGGTGGCTTTTTGTTGTTGTTGGGTGAAATGTAATGTGATCTGTTATTTGACTCAGTCTCTGGCCCCTCCTTGCCCTCCAAAAAAGAAGGAGGCAGAGCTGTAAGATGCCTGCTGTGAAACCATAAGTTGGGGAGTAGTAGGACAGAATTGTCCCAGAGTTGTTGTTGTGGGTAATCTGTTGGCAGTCGGGTTGTAATTACCTGGGAACCTCTCTTAAGAGAGGAGAATGTAAGGTTTGAATAGTGTAATAATTATTTTTCTATCTTAATTTTGAAGGAAAACTGTAGGGGTACAGACAAGTTTTAGGCAAATATCTCAGGATGCTTTGGATAATCTTAAATAAGTTTCCCAGGGTTTTTTTTTTTTTTTTTTTTCTGGAAGATTACCATCTTGGAAGATAGGAACCTCTTTTCCCCTTAAGCATCCCATTCTTTTTCATAGTTTAATGATGAGAAGAGAAGTAGCTTGGTTTAGTAGCTAAGAAGCCCATTTTTAAGGAGAGAAAATTTGGATTCAGATTCAACTCTTAGTGCTCATCCTAGCAAGTTTCAAGAATTATGTTAGAGTTTTTTGTTCGTGTTCTTTTCAAACTGGTGAGCAAAACTGAGCATAATACTTCAGTTGTGGTTGTTGAAATACCTGGACAAAGTAGGGAAAGGGAATAAGCATTTATATGTTTTTCAATCATATCTGACTCTGGCCCCATTCTTTTTTTGGGGGGGGTAAACTTACTGGAATGATTTGGCATCCTTTTCAACTCATTTTTCAAATGAGGAAACTGAGGTAAACAGAGCTAAGTGACTTGTCCAGCATTACAGAGCCAGTAGTTATCTGAAGCCAGATTTAAACTTCAAATTAGGTCTTTTGTCAGGATTGTCAAATTCCTAATACTAATTTAAATGTTATTAAGGCTTTTTATTTTCAAAACATATGCATAGATAATTTTCAACATTCACCCTTGCAAAACCTAATCTTCCAAATTTTTTCCCTCCCTTCCCCACCCCCTCCAGTATATGTTAAACATATGCAGTTCTTTACATATTTCCACATTTATCATACTGTAAAGAAAAATCTTATCAAAAAGAAAAAAAATGAATGGAAAAAAAAACCCCAAAATGCAAGCAAACAACAACGAAAAGAGTGAAAATATTATGTTGTGATCCACACTCAGTCCCCGCAGTTCTCTGGGTGCAGATGGCTTTCTTCATCACTAGAACATTGGAACTAGCCTGAATCATCTCATTGTTCAAAAGAGCCATGTCCATCAGGATTGATCGTCCTGATTTAAATATTTAAATATTTTAGTAGATACTTGGAGGAATGTGATTTCATTGTTATAGATGGGTTTTTCAAAGGTGCTTTCTCACCTTTTAGGACTCTTCAGCAAATCCTTCGCACAGGGATTAGCCAATTGGTTTAGCCAATGTGGTTGAATTCAAGCCTTTTTTTTAGTCTGTTTCCTTCACAGGTCTGTCAACTTTTAAAAAATCATACTCTGATGAAGTCTTTTATGCCATATCTCAATCAGCTAACAAGCGTTGGTTAATTATTTAGTATGTGCCAGAGAATAAGAGCTTTTCCTTTTGGTTCTTGGATGATAACACAAATTGATAATATCATTAGAAGAATATTGACATAAAAAGATGTCTGTGTTATGAGAGAGGGAGAGGGAAAAAGTGATGGGGACACACACACACACACACACACACACACTCTGAGGGTTACTAAAAGTATTGTACATTTTCACAAAGCAATCTAACCTACCATTCTCCTCCTATTAAATTCTAGACCTTGTTCATTATTCATCTGCGATGTTTGCCCAAAATATATGAACTACTAGGTCAGGATTAATGATTGTTCGAAAAATCTAAAATGCATTTTAGTTTATACTATAAAACGATAGCAGGTTGTATTTAATGTAAGCCATAATGAATTAATGCCATGTATGCATGCTAGTTGAGGGTTATAACATGCTGCTGTATCATCAATCTTTATATCCCTGTCTTCTCATGTGTTATGTGATGTATTGTTGTTTACCATGTTACCAACAATTCTGTAAAATTTTTAAAAATGAGCCCTAATAAAATGAATAAAAGGAAGAATACTTCATATGGAAACACTACCACTGCAAAAAAGAAGAGGCTTTTTATTACATTAGAACAAAAATCTGAAGTAATTAAATGGCATTAACACGATTGTAGTAATTCTAAATAGAGGGCCTGAAATTAAATGACACTAATGAGTTTGTCATATTAGTATAGAATTATATTTTGATAATTAAAAAAAATTGCCTTCTGATTTTTTAAATAATAAATTTGATTGAAAAATACAATTTTCTTGTGCTTTACTGTAATGGTAATAAGTAGATAAAACATTGAAAATTTTTCATAGTATATTTCCATTGGGCTAGAACCAATTACCAAATTTTATGTATTATAACTACTGAAGTTTGAGTAATATGATTACTGGTTCATGAGCACTGGTTCTGGGAGTTTTTCATGCAATTGCATATCATACCTGGGATAGTAGATATGTTTTATTCACTTTTTGGGAGGATTGTGTTGAGGGAAGCTTTTCTGTGAAGTAATGAATCTCATTTGGGGAACCTTTGTCTTTTTTATTTACAAAACATGTGCATGGGTAATTTTTCAACATTGATCCTTGTAAAACCTTCTGTTCCGATTTTTTCCTTCCTTCCCTCCACCCCCTTCCCTAGATGGCAGGTAGTCCAATACATGTTAAATATGTTAAAATATGTTAACTCTAATATATGTATACATATTTATGCAATTATCTTGCTACACAAGAAAAATTGGATCTAGAAAGAAAGGAAAAAAAAACCTGAGAAAGAAAATAAAAATGCAGGCACACAACAACAAAGTGGAAATGATATGTTGTGGTCCACACTCATTTCCCATAGTTCTGTCTCTGGGTGTAACTGATTCTCTTCATTACTCAACAATTGGAATTTATTGTTGAAGAGAGCCACATCCATCGGAGTTGGTCATCGTATAATCTTGTTGCTCTGTATAGTGATCTCCTGGTTCTGCTCATTTCACTTAGCATCAATTCATGCAAGTCTCTCCAAGCCTCTCTGAAGTCATCCTGCTGGTCATTTCTTACAGAACAATAATATTCCAATACAATTCGTATACCACAGTTTATTCAGCCATTCTCCAACTGATGAGCATGCATTCAGTTTCCAGTTTCTTGACACTACAAAAAGGGATACCACAAACATTTTTTGCACGTGGGTCCCTTTCCCTTCTTTAACATCTCTTTGCGATATAAGCCCAGTAGAAACAGTCCTGGATCAAGGAGAATGCAGAAACTTTGTCTTTAGGGCAGTGCTTCTCTAATTTTTTGGTCATAGAACCTTCTATTAAAAGTGACTGAGGACCCCAAAGAACTTATATTTATGTAATTTATAGCTATTGATATTTATTGTATTAGCTGTATTTATTGTACTATATTGATATTTGTTGAATTTTATAAATTAAAGACTGATAAGTTTTTAAAATATTTATTTAAAATGATAGTGATAAACCCATCAAATGTTAAAATAAATAACATTTAAATGAAAAATAGTTATGTTTTCTTAAAAAAGATAAGAAAAGTGCAAAATTTCCCCCCAAAATGTCTGGCTGAGTAGAAGATAGATGAATTTTTATACCTGCTTTTGCATTGTATCTGTTGCACTGTTTTTGAAGCATATGAAGAAAAATGCCTCCCACAGATAGTAATTGGAAAATGATGTCGTAATAGTCATAATATTTTAATATTATTTTTAAAATAGTTCTGATTACTCAGATTTCCCTCAAAAGATGGACCATGCCTTTTGAAAGATCTGGAGGAATCTTTGGGATTTAAAGTCTGCATATCTTTTGAGTATGTCATATTACTTTGTTCACCCTCCAGTAATCTGTGATTTTGACATATTCCATATGTGTGAGAGATACTTTGATGGAAGAGAGCCATTTAAGGCGACTTTTGCTTTGCAGAGTCAAATGCTTTTATATAGTTGTCAAGCAGTTATATTCTTTCTTTCGATCAAATGTATAACTCAAGATGTGATCTGATACAGAATATCTTTTATGGAAACCTCCACACTCCCTTCTCATGCCTTTCTTAAATATGTCCTTGGTACATGTGTAGATCACATTCATAAAGAAAAGTTGTTCATAAAAAGCTCTTGCCTTTTTTCAGCAATAAAATCTGAGTTTCCCTCCTCAAATGTTTGATAATATACACATCTTCACAATATGTTTAAACACAGAATATCACAATATTCTAAAAAATGTTTTGCCTCCTTTATGGATACTTAATTGGTTCATTTTCCATACTCAGATTTTTTCCCTTTAGTGCTATTTCCATTTTTTTGTGTGCATCAAATTGAAGAGTATAATGTTATAATCTTTTTTTTTTTTTTTTTTTTTTAATTTAATAGCCTTTTATTTACAGGATATATACATGGGTAACTTTACAGCATTAACAATTGCCAAACCTCTTGTTCCAATTTTTCACCTCTTACCCCTCCCCCAGCCCCTCCCCTAGATGGCAGGATGACCAGTAGATGTTAAATATATTAAAATATAATGTTATAATCTAAATGGAGCACCTCCATTTTCATTGATACAATCAAAGTTTGGTTCAGAATCATTAGTTCCCTTTCTTACCTCTTTGTCCTTTTAGTTGAAATCTTTAATGTCCTTGTCATGGTTTGATGTAATTGGAGTTCCTGCCAGGTTTTCTTAAAGTCATTTTTTTCTTCCTTAATATTTTATCAAAATTCTATGTAGTCTAAAAACCTCTGGTCTCATTTTTCTTAATTATTTAACCATGTTTTTTAAGATTTTTTTTTTGTCGTCCTGCCTTGTGCTCGTCTTTGTATTGGAAGTCATAATGTATCAGAATATATATGTGTTGATTTAATTTGGAGGCTGTTATTCAGTTCTTTATAAAATTTCTATACTTTCGTAGCTTCTAAAATATTGATGCATAGACAGTTTCGTGGTCAATCTTGTTGAACATGCTTAAACCCCAAGCATTACAAATACCAGAAAAAGGTCTCACTAAGTAGTTCTAATTGCTTTTGGATGCACAGTTAGTAGAACTTGAATCAACCTTCTGTTTAGTTGTAGCTTTTTTTAGGCTTTCATGAGAACATTAAGAATAACCGTCAATACCATGTCTTTTTGTTAGACATTCAAAAAAGCTCACAAAATTAAGAGTATTAAGAGGTAAATAATTTTGTTTGGCATCCTCTGCCTGTTTTTCTGCACCATCATTGCAGAGACAGTAGACTGCTTAGAACTGATGGCTGTTTTGTTATTAGTGTTTTCATGCATTGTTGTGGCCAAGTTATTCACCCCTTTAAATGGTCAGCCTCCTGGTCATGAACCTGAATCTTTGTGAATACATTGACCTTTTGAAAGGAGGTCTTATTTCTCGGCAAGAATGGATGTGTGTTATTTCCATTGTGGTAGAATTTACCAGAATTTGTGTTCCACTGGCATAACCTTTTGAGGACTCATGGTGAATATGCTTTTCTTTATGCAGCTTCTTTGATCATCATACCTCACAATTGATTCTTGAACTAGAAGTTCCGTTAAAGCTGATTCAAAAAGGAATTACTGAGTGACATGGTTTTGTGGAGTAATAAATCAAAATAACAGGCAAAGACAATCTAATTTCCTTTCTTACTGTGTGTGACTAGGAACACCAGCTGTTACTGTATATGATGGCTTAGAACTAAGACTTTTTTTGGGCTGGCTTTCTTTGGATTTTCCAATCTTTTAAACTCTCCTCTTAATGGGCTGATACAGAGGTTTTATTTTAAAAAAGGGAATAAAATACGCCCTTGAAAACTTGCTCATAAAAGTATGGTGCACATGACAAAGACCAAAAAATCTTTTGCAGGAATAAAAAATTTTGATTTAAAAATGGATCAGCTAGTTTCCTTCTAAATTTGTTGTCTCAGCTTACTCTGAATGGTTTAATGTTTTCTTGCAGTTCTTTTGGCAGCAAGTTTGAGCTAATGTATGTTTTTTCACTTGAGTGACTTCATTGCCCAGGAAAGATATTATTCTTGGGGTGTGGTTTTACTATTTCTGCTAATAGCAGATTCATGTTATGTCCACTGCAAAGTAATGTCCTGGATAGAATAGTTTTAATCCTACATAGGTGTTTTTTGGAAGGACTGGAGTTTCTGTTTAGAGTTTATACTATTCCAAGCTACCTGAATATTTCTTTCTTCCCCATGATAAATAGCTCTCACAATAAAAGTTTACTTTGCTAGGTGGAAATAGGTCTTTCAAGTTCAAAAAAAAGAAGAATGAAGGTCTCTTGAGTATCTTATTTGTTGGATGTCACCTAAATTGGGCAAATCATAGTTAAAAGTTCTTGATCTTGATTTATTTTCATATTTTTGTCAGAACTTAATACATCAGGTCATATTGATTGTCTTAACATAAGTATTGAAAAGTCTTGTTTCCTAAATTAAATGTAATATTTAAATACATTACAATACTTTTACATCCAAATGGATGTATTGGATCATGCATAGATCTGAAAGGTTCTTGGAGGTCATCCAATACAAAATTTTAATTTTACAGATGTTCAAGCAGAAGTGGCAGAATTGAGATTCAAATTCAGAATCTGTAACTCCACATTTATTCCTCTCTCCAATGCTCAATGCTGCCAAGGCAGACATTGTTTTTGTCTTCTTGGAGCTTATGACATAAAAGAGTTACAAGAGAGTGAAGGGCATATTTATTATAAAATTCTAGAATCTCTACAGTTTAGGCAGTGAGATAGTATAGTGGATGGAATGCTGAATTTGGAACAAAAAAATACCAGAGTTTGAACGATGCCTCAGGTCAGACATGTATAAGCTGTGTAGCCCCAGGCAAGTCACTTAACCTTTCTTAGTCTGGGTTTTCTCATATGTAGTATGGAGATGACAATATTAGTAACCTCATAAAACTATTGTGAGGATCAAAATATCTCTTTACACATCACTTTTCAAACTTTAAAATGTTATATAAATATTAGTTTTAAGCTATTATGCTATGGATTTTCTCCTAGGTCATAATTTTGGGAAATTATATTTTCTTTCTTTCTTCATTCAGTATATTATAATAGATTATCCCATGCAGCATATTTAGAAAGCTTAATTCGTTGTTTTCTAAATCTGGTTGGGGAAGAGGGGAGAAAAAAACCACTTCATTAAATTAATAAGCTATTTTGTTTTCATTTTGTTTGTTGATTAGGTTCTATTGTTTCTGACTCTTCTTGACTCCATTTAAGATTGTTTTGATAAAAAGACCAGTGGTTTGCCATTCCTTTCATTTTACAGATGAGGAAAATGAGACAAAAATAGTTAGATGACTTGCTCAAGGTCACATAGCCAGTAAGTATATGAGGCCAGATGATTTACACTTGTTTAGATAGGTTTCCTAATGAAATAGAAGAAAAGTTTCGAAACACTGTGTAAAATATATGAAGATATAATTTGTACAAAAGCATTAGATAACATGAGATAAGGGGCAGCTGAGGAGATTTCGGTTCAGTATCATTTCTGACGTTTATTGATGATACTGTGCAAATCATTTATGAGTCAAAAACAAAACAGGTGATAATATGCAAGGTGAGTAGTGGTGGTGGTTTGCCCTTCATTCTCAAAGAGGACCGTAACATGACAACAGAGAGGGGATGCCATGCATAACATGGAAATGAATTAGATTTAAGTGAGGGAGGATTGTGTCCTTTGTCCTTTTCATTCTTGTCAATGTATACTACCCATCTTTTTGGGCTCAGCTCTATTTCTTTCTAAGTGACTTGACTTGAAGACTTTGACATAGGAGCCTGTCTCAGATTTTCGTTTGATACTTTAAACAAAGCTTCTGAAACTATGGATTGCAACCTCATATAGGATCACATAACTGCTTGTGGGTGTTGTGAAATTATGATTTATTATCAGCAAATGTTTGATTTTTACATATTTTGCACATCTATATACCTAGGGTCGTGTAAAAAATCAGGATGGGAAAAAAATTTTTTTTTTTATTTTTATTTAATAGCTTTTTATTTACAGGATATATACATGGGTAACTTTACAGCATTAACAATTGCCAAACCTCTTGTTCCAATTTTTCACCTCTTACCCCCCCCCACCCCCTCCCCTAGATGGCAGGATGACCAGTAGATGTTAAATATATTAAAATATAACTTAGATACACAATAAGTATACATGACCAGAACATTATTTTGCTGTACAAAAAGAATCAGACTCTGAATTATTGTACAATTAGCTTGTGAAGGAAATCAAAAATGCATGTGTGCATAAATATAGGGATTGGGAATTTAATGTAATGGTTTTTAGTCATCTCCCAGAGTTATTTTTCTGGGCATAGCTAGTTCAGTTCATTACTGCTCCATTAGAAATGATTTGGTTGATCTCGTTGCTGAGGATGGCCTGATCCATCAGAACTGGTCATCATCTAGTATTGTTGTTGAAGTATATAATGATCTCCTGGTCCTGCTCATTTCGCTCAGCATCAGTTCGTGTAAGTCTCTCCAGGCCTTTCTGAAATCATCCTGTTGGTCATTTCTTACAGAACAGTAATATTCCATAATTTTCATATACCACAGTTTATTCAGCCATTCTCCAACTGATGGACATCCATTCAGTTTCCAGTTTCTAGCCACTACAAAAAGGGCTGCCACAAACATTTGTGCACATACAGGTCCCTTTCCCTTCTTTATAATCTCTTTGGGATATAATCCCAGTAGTAACACTGCTGGATCAAGGATGGGAAAAATTTAAGACCCCTGCTTTTTAAACTATTGGGTGATTTGATCTCTTTGAAGGGGTGGTTATTATTTATGAATATCATTTTTTTCTATGATTATATTGTAAACTCTTGGAAGGCAGTAATTTTTTTTTAACCTCAATACATTGTGTGTGTGTGTGTGTGTGTGTGTGTGTGTGTAAAACACTGAAGATACATTTGTATGAGTAAAAAAGCATTTTCACTAGGATATTAGTCAAGTCTTTTAGCATGTACTTGACAGGTTGATTTTTTTGGAAGTGTAATTATGTTCATTAACTGTTAGGTTGCACCACAAGTTGGGTATCACCCATTGTCCCAGGCACCCAGACTTGAAACCTCACTATCTAATTCTAAATGCCCCCTTTTTTTTATAGTTGAATTTTCACTGAATTTCATGTATTGGCATAATTTTATGTTATATTTAGAAACTTAAAATATGCTGAGACTAATGAAAACATAGCATTATTTTAATTTTTCCTTTTTCCCCCTCAACATTTTATT
Source organism: Sarcophilus harrisii (assembly GCF_902635505.1). Classification (NCBI taxonomy): domain Eukaryota; kingdom Metazoa; phylum Chordata; class Mammalia; order Dasyuromorphia; family Dasyuridae; genus Sarcophilus; species Sarcophilus harrisii. Next base: position 277,887,752 of record NC_045426.1, on the reverse strand, counting down.
TTTCCAATTGCATGAAAGATAGTTTTCAATATTCATTTTTGTAAGATTTTGAGGTCCAAATTTTTTCTCCCTCCATCACCTCCCTCTTAAAAAGCAAAGAAATTTGATGTAGTTTATACATGTTCAGTCATTTAAAACATTCTATGTTTGTCATGTTGTGAAAGAAAAAATCAGAATAAAAAGGGAAATGAGAAAGAAAAAGCAAACAACAAAAAAGGTGAAAACAGTATGCTTTGATTTACATTCAGTCTCTATAGTTCTCCCTCTGGGTGTAGATAGAATTTTCCATCTCTTGGAATTGTCTTGGATCACCACCTTTCTGAGAAGAACTATCATGGCTGATCATCACATAATTTTGCTGTTGCTTTGTGCAGTATGCTCCTGGTCCTACTCACTTCTCAGCATCAGTTCATCTTAAGTCTTTTCAGGACTTTCTGAAATCAGCTTGCTCATTATTATAGCACAATAATATTCCATTACAATCGTATAGCAAAACTTAATTCAGGCATTCCTCAATTGATGGGCATCCACTCAATTTCTAGTTCCTTGCCACTACAAAAAGAGCTGCTACAAACATTTTTGTACATGTGGGTCCTTTTCTCTTTTATGATCTCTTTCTGATAGAGACCTAGCAGTGGCACGCACTGTTGGATCAAAAGATATGGATATTTTGGGTCATAATTCCAAATTGCTCTCCAGAGTGGCTGGATCAGCTCCACCAACAATGCATTAGTGTCCCAGTTTTCATACATCCTCTCTAACATTTATCATTATCTTTTCCTGTTATCTTAGGTAATCTGATAGATATGAGGTGGTACCTCAAAGTTGGAAAACAACATTCTGTATGTAAAAAGTACTTATATGTAGTGGATTTGATTGATTTATTTGAGCATGAATGGGCAAACAGTAACTTATTGGTAATTTAGTTTGCAATGTCCAAAGGTTACATTTATGTCAAATGAACATTCTTTTTTTTTTTTCTTTTTTTGGTAATGTTCTGTATCTCTTCATTATCCTGTCCCCATCCCTGAAAACCAGGAGTTTGTATATTTTATTTGTTTTGCATGGGCATGTTTGAAGGGTAGGCTTAATTTCTAGTGGTGGTAATCAGTCTATCTTATCTATCTGTCTGAAAAAGCAAGTGAAATCTTTGGGAAAGCATATATTTCAGTTGCTTCTTTCTCCACTCCGAAGGTGACTTTTGCCATTGTGGCCTGACAAGGAGAAAGACTGAATTTTGTATATAGTGATGATAGGAGTGATATAACATAATTTTCAAACTGCATAAAAATATCAGTAAAAGTGTCTGGGCCAGGAAAGGGAAAAATGAAAACGGGACAGATGTGTTTTGGATTTTATTAAATGGATTTTAGTTTGTTTGTTTTTTTTAAGTATTGCACCAAAATAACTTATCTCCCTCTCCTTTAGACCTGATTCCTTTTCTCCTTTTCTTCTTCCCCTTTGTATCCTTTTAGTAATCATTCATTACTTTTAATTAAAATAATTTCATAGGATAATTTCATGTAGTTTATCTTGTTGGTACTTTAATTTTTGTTTGAGCATTTTGTATATATACATTCCAGTCTTTTTTAAATCCCTAAGATTCTCTATTTACTACCTATTTCTTTGAAGAATTTTCTTTTGCTCTTTTAATATTTTGGCGTCATTGATACCACTGCTCAGATTGTGACAGCATTTAAGTTACTGTTATTGTAGTAGCTATTCCACTATAACACTTGCCTAGATGTATTGCCTCCTCTATTAAAATGGAATCTTCTTGAAAGTTTGGACTGTTTCATTTTGTGTTTATATTTGCATCTAGCACAGAGCCTTTCATTTTTTCATTTGTTTTATTCTATACTGATATTTTTATTTTATTGTATTAATATTTCTTTGGTACTTTACCCCTAGTATGCCAAAACACTTCTAATTTGGATTAATGGGGAGAGAGGAAGCCTGAAATGTTTTTTTAACTCTCATTTGTAATTGAATTAATTGATAAATTGATAATTGAAAATATTAAAAATAAGAAGCCTTTCACAATTAGCTTCAAAGATTAATAAAGAAATAAATAAAGACTTCTTGCAAGGACAAGATTAAATAATTAAATGCAATATAATTCAATTTTGGGGGGGAAATTGTCCTCTTAAATAGGATAAACCTTTTCAATAATTTTGTTGTATTATTCAACTTGCCTTAAATACATATTCCTTTAATAGGTTGCACTACAAAGACCTGAAATTTAGGATAAACCTTTTCAATAATTTTGTTGTATTATTCAACTTGCCTTAAATACATATTCCTTTAATAGGTTGCACTATAAAGACCTGAAATTAAGAATAATAAACTCCTAATTTCAAATTAATAGTTGGAGTTAATTTTGAAAAGTATTCCTGGGACTTGATTTATAAAGGAGAGTAAGAACTTTTTTTGCCACTTATATAGGTTTATGAATCTAAACTTAGGAGTTTTCTAATTCCTAAAGAAAAATTAAAATTTCCTTTAAACGATCTAAAAACAGAAGATTCATAACCTTCTGTTTTTAGATCTTTTAAAGGAAATTTTAATTTTTTAAAAATAAGAGCAAATTCTTTATTTCACAGGCTGATACAAAAAAGCCATCTTTTTTTCATAACATTCTACTAGTGCTCCTATATAGGAATGAGAGAGAGTACAAAAATTTTCAAAGAACTATAAATATCATATGCCGGACAATGGAGAGATGTATGGTGTGTGTGAGCATGTTGTGACATTTAACCAATGGAGAATTTTGAAGAACAACATTGAAAGATGTCATCAAGAAAATAGATGAGAGGAAGAAATGGACTGGCCATAAAGTTAAGGAAAAGGAAAGACAAATTAGGTTAGACAATGACAGTGTTCTACTGTGGTGGTATCCTTGTGATGTCAAGGAAAAAGGCAGGACATATCTCCGACATTGAAATTTCTATTTCTTACATAGGTAAATATTGTTTAGTTTAGGAATATATGGATGAATTTTGGTCTGTATCACTGTAGATAACAGAATGATGTGATCGAAGATCCATTTGAGTTTGAGGGGATTAGACTTAATTTGATCACTTAAGAAACTTGGTTTTCACTTTATACTTCCAAGTTGGCTATGATCATTACACTCTTGAGAAATTTGACCTGTTGAGTACCTGAATCAAATGGATTCCATGTTGGCTGCTGTCATCTTATTTCAGTCCTGTTTCTCTGAAGAAAAACGAACAATTCGTAACAATTGTTAATATTTTAGGTAAATGTAAAAATTTTAGCTGAGCACACTGCCTGGCATCTAATAAAGGCTTAATTATTCATTTTTTAAGAAACATTTTGCACTGGATAGAGAACAACAATGTATAGGAAAAAAATTGCTGTATTTGGCCATGGTGGAGAGTTGAAAATATAACTGTCATGAAATCTTAGTTCTAAAGGACTGTCACAAATATTAGATGTTTGCTTTTGAATAAGAACCATGTTTGTTGAGTAAGGATATAAATTGAGCTTTTGCTGTATTGAGTTTAAGATGAATGAAATATGAATGAATGTACATTGGAACAAAGTTTATATATTTAAATGTAATCTTTTAGTTCAGCAAATATTCAAACACTGTACAGACATTGCTAAGTATGGCTCACAAAATGAAAATACTTCATGACCTCAAGGTACTGATATTTTATTTTGAGAGTTATATAATATGTATACAGATTTTGTATCACATTTGGTTAATTGAGTTGGGAAACAGCTGCAATAGCATCAGGAAAGGCTTCATAGAAGGAGAATTTGAAATAAAACTTGGAAGAAGAGAGATAATAAGAAATCATTAATCAAACTCCTTTTTGTTTTCAGTATTTCTATTGGTTGGATGAAATGGGTTTTTTTGTTTGTTTTTGGAGAAGTGCTTGTCATGAAGGAGAGAAAATAGCATTACTTTCTTGATTTAAGATTTTTTTTTAGTGAAAATGATGTTTAACTCATTCATAATATGTGATATGAGATTATGGATCATCATGTCCATTACTTTTTCTGTTTTAGCCAACTAAATTGTGGTTTTTCTTTCCTTAATCAGTTTTTTTTTTTTTAATTTTTATCAAATACTAATATTTTGTCTGCAAAGTTCTGTTTTTGGAGTCTTTGCATTGACATTCTTTTCATCTGTTTCTAAATTTTTAAAATCTAGTAGCAGGCAGTTTTAAATTAATTGCCACTTAATGGTACATTTAACTATTAGACAAATCCACCTTCAAAAATTCAACTTCAACATGGTCTAAATCACTTTTGGTTAAAGAAATACAAATAAAAACAACTTTGATGTACCACTTCATTCCTAAACAGATTGATTAATATGACAAAAAAAAGGAAAATGATTAAATATTGGAAAAGGTGTGGGAAAATTGGGACACTGTTGCACTGTTGGTGGAGTTGTGAACTGATCCAGCTATTCTGGAGAGCAATTTGGAACTATGCCCAGAAGGCAATGCAATTGTGCATTACTTTTAATGCAGCAATACTACTGTTAGGTCTATATCCCAAAGAAATTATAAAAAAGGAGGGGGGGAAGTACCTTCACGTGCAAAAACATTTATAGCTGATCTTTTTGTGGTGGCAGAATATTGGAAACAGAGAGGATGCTCTTCATTTAAGGAATGGTTGAACAAGCTGTGATATATGAATGTAATGGAAAATTATTGTGCAGTAAGAAATGATGAACAGGCAGATTGCAGAAAAACCTGGAAAGAATTGTATGAACAGAACCAGGAAAACATTATACATAGTATTAGCCCCATTGTGTGATGATCAACTTTGAGTGACTCGGCTCTTCTCAACAACACAGTGATCTAAGACAAGTCAAAAGGGCTCATGAAGGAAAATATTATCCACATCCAGATAAAGAATTGATGGACTCTGAATGGAGATTGAAGCATACTTATTCTGCTTTACTCTTTTTTGTGTTTTTTCCCCTTTTGTTTTGTTTCTTTTACAACTGAATAATACAGAAATGTGTTTTAGATGATAGCACATGCACAATCTATATAAACTTGTCTAGCGTTTTAGGAAGAGGGAAGGGAGAAAAATTTTGAACTCAGTCTTGTAAAAATTAATACTAAATATTGTCTTGGCATGTAATTGGGGAAAAATACTGTCAATTTTAAAATTTGAACTTCAATGTTTATTTCTTTAATGATTTTTTCATTGTTTTTTTAATATTCATCTTTTTTTTTATACTGTGTTTAATTGTGTACAGTTAAAGAACATTTGGAAGTTGGAGAATGGCTGAAGAAATTATGGTATATTAATTTAGTGGTATAGTACTGCTCTAAGAAGTAATCTAGGTTTATTGTCTTGGTGTCAACTTAAATTTGATGTTCTTGCCCCATATGTATACAGTCAGTAACCAGATCTTGTATTTTCTATCTCCACATCTCTTGCTTTTGTTCTCTACTTCATATTTACATAGCTATTAGCATTAGACCCTTACTTCTCACTGGATTATTGTAGTACCTCCCTAATTGACTTCTAAGCCTTATGTTTTTCTGCTATCCAATTCATTGTCTTCATAGATGTCTAAGTAATTTTCCTACAGTGTAGGTATGATCATAGCTCTCCTTTAGTTAATAAATTCTAGAAATGAGACTCTGTTGATTCAGGAGCAAATGATTTTTCTTCTTTATCTTATTCTTAATATTGCTTTTTAAGTTTTATAATAGTTTATAAATGAGGAAATATGCACATACATGTTAAAAGATCTTATTGATATGAGTGTGATCAACTTGGATTGTGATAGGTTACTGAAATAGTGATGCAACGCTTCTCATAATTCTGTCATTACATATTGACACAACACTTCTCATAATTTTGTCATTTCATGTTTGACAAGTTTACTTTTCATATGTTCATCCATAGTACTGGTAAATGTTTTGAGTAGGACACACCCATAAAATCCTGAATCAGTCATAAGGTCTTATCTATTGAAGGAGGAAAATAAGTATGTATTATTATCTCCTTAGATCCTCACAAACCTGGGAAGTAGGTGCTATTATTATATTTGAGGAAACTGAGGCAGATAGAAATTAAATGATTTGCTTAGGGTTATATCGGTAGTGACTGAGGCTGAATTTGAATGTTGGTTTTCTTGAGTTCAAATATCATGATTATGCTACCTAGTTCCATCATAATCCATTTAGCACAAATCTATTAATTAGCACGGCCATGTAGCTGTTTAACCAGTTGACACTTTATGAAACAGTAATTATTTTCAGTTTTCCTCTTACCCATAAGAATATCCAGGAAAAATCTTATGTTGATATCAGGATATTACTTAACTATTCTCTTGATATGCTTATCTAATAGCTTATTGAAGAAGGAAAATAGGATTAATTGTTAATGTAGAAATGGAAGACAGGTAGATAGAATGATTATTCTTTAAAATTGTCTTTATATTTTGATAGTTCATTTTCATGAAAACATCCTAGTTTCTGTGAACATTGTTCTGCATTTTCTTTCAGTATACCTGTAAGTATACAAGGGAGTATGTGCATAATGTTTTAGAATGATACTTTTTTTTTTTTTTTTACACTTATTTAAAACTTTGATTTCCCAATTTGATTTGATAATTTAAATTAAGGATTAACATTTGAAATAATATTCTCTTTTCAATTAAATTATTTCTTAATCTCCTTAGTCAAATGGTACATATTTTTTCCTTAGGCTTATAAATAGGTTGATTGTTTTAAGAAGTATTTCTGAAGAAGAGATAATTTTGTTAGATTTACTCTGTTTTTTTTTTTTTAGCTGCAGTAATCACCTGATGTATCAGTTCTTAGCATATCCAAAGATATTAAATTGTATTATTCATGCATGTGGTAGGGATTATAAACAAAAGTACAGTGCACTACTAATTTACTGGCAACATGAATCACAAGAATTCATGTTTCTTCAATGACTGAGTTTTTCAAGTTCATATGTTGTCTTTGTCATAATAAGGCCAAGGTCTCCCATTTCATCCAGGGCCATCTTTAGTCATCTTGATTTATGTCTTGCTACTGGTCCCAGATGACTATGGAGGGGAAAGTGAGGAAAGTGATCTTGTACAGTCTCCCTTATGTAAATCCAGTTCACTTGCATGTCATGGCATCACCTTCCTGATGTCTTGGCTCTTTTTAAGAACAAAGGAAAAGCAACGAGAGACTTTTAATGTTAAGCAGAACAGATTCTTAAGTTTAACATTAAAATTCTTTTATTCGCTACTTAATTACTATATTACTATTTTTTTTCCTGCTGTATTTCATTACTGGTTGGGGTGAGCGTTAATAATTGATACGTCAAACAATGAAGCTGTCAGCTACCTAGCTAGCTACTAAGCTAACAAGTCCATGGAACCAGCTGCTAGCTATGTAAACTTTGGACCAGGTTGCTTAGGAGATTTCTTATCAAATTTGTTGAATCAGTTTTCTGTTTTCTTTTGATGTCTTTCAATGTATTTCGTTTATTTGATTATATAAGATTAATTCAAACTGTGGTGTAGTATAAACAGCCCTGGAAAGAATCCAGAAGAAGAGTATTTTAGTCCTAATTCTTTACCCTTTTGTAACTGTGAGCTTGGCAAGATATTTCATTAACTTCTCCTTATCTGTAAACTGAGGGTATAAGAATCACTCATTTCTAAACTAATATACTTGGGTTCCATTTATCCATGATGTTATTATGGTTGTTTCCTCTTCTCTGCCCTGTCAGATACTGACAGTTTCTTTTAATTAAAATTTTTTTTTATCTGTAACTTTCACAGCTAATAAATATAATAGAATACATAAATATATTTCCAGCTTAAATTGTCTGTTTTTTGAATTTGTCTTTTGATCTTAGATCTATGGAAGAAGCATATAAGTAGGTGAGAATGTTTTTATTGTAAACATAGAATTTATGTCATGAAAGTTGTTTTGATTAGCATAATAGTCCTGTGTCTTAGTATTATCCTTATAATGCCTCTGAAGAAACTGAGACTTGAAGTTAATTGATCCTATAATCACAAAGCTTCTAAGCATTAAATCATTTTTGACTCATTATTTTACTATTTTTTTTAATCTTTAAAATACTCTAAAACAGAAAAAGGATATTATCTAGGAAATGACCAAAGAAAGGAATGATAAAAATATCTGTACTACTTGCTTCATAGGATAATTGTAAGAGGGAATATATTGTGGATTGTAAAATAAATTACAAATGTAAATTTCAAAAGCTTAAATCATATAGTAATTTTTCATTTTCTAAATATTAAATGAAATATTCTCCCCCCAAAAATAAATTCGTCTGTTAAAGAACTGGTAATTTTAGTCAACTGCAAACTCATGTAAAACTATGGCAACTTGTGATATTGGTTTGCATTAAGAGAGACTTAGCTTAAGTAGGTGATTATTTATATATCTCTGTGTGTGTGTATGTATTCTATTTTGAGAACATACCCAGAGTTGAGTGTTGTGTTCAATTCTTGATTCACCAGTTTTAGAATAACATTGATGAGCTGGAGAGTATCTAGAAAAGGGGCAGCCAGAATGATAAATGGTATTGAGTTCAAATTACATGAAAACAAACGGTTGAAAGAAGCCTGAAAGGAGGATTGGAATTTTGGATATTAGTGGGTAGTGTGCCCCTTATACTTACTAAAGATATTGAAGATCTTGCTTGTGGAAAAAAAAATTGGATCTGTTTTTACCCCAGAAGCCAAACCCAGGAGTGATGACTAGCAGTTACAAAAAATAAAAATTTAATCTTGAGGGTCAGGAAAAACTTTATAAAAACTATAGCTTTCCAAAAGTGAAATGGGCTGCTTGGAGAGAGAAGGGTTTTGCAAAAAATGTGTGTGTGCATGTGTGTGTACGCGCACATGCATGCTTTTATATTAATCTGAATGTTTTTCTCTTTTTCCCATCCCTTTCCTATCCATTGAGAAGGCAGTCTATCAATTATCATTTGTGTGTATCTTAAGAACTTTCTGAACAAAAGTTTCATTAATAGAAAATTAATCCTTTTTTTACTTTCCATTTCAAATATTTCACATCTAGATATGACGCAAAATAATTGCCTTAAAAAAAAAAAAAGACTGTTTTTTGCTCTTTAACAAACATTAACCCATACCCCTTTTAATATATGACATTAAATGTCTAGGTATCATACTTCAAAGCTAGGTTTTCCATCTAGTTCTGAGTTTTTAAATTTAGAAGAAAGATTTTAAAAATAGCCATTTGTACTCCTGGTTCTATAAAGATATTTAATAATTACATATTTTTGTATTAAAACTACTGCAATGGAAGAAAATGATAATTTCTTGGAAATTTTTGCATGTCTTACTTTAAAAGTGGAAATTGTGCATGATTTTTGAAAAATGTTGCATTAGAGGTAGGAAAATATAATTCTAAGTAATGTATTTAAAGAAATTTTAATATCTTAAAATTTCCTGCAGTTGCTGAAGTTTTTTGGTTGAGGATAATCTAATTGAATTTATTGTCCCTTGGCATCACAGAGATTGAAAAATAGCCTTCTAATGTGTCCTCTATAGTAAAGATGTCTATTCATGTGATGGGTTGGGTTTAATCCTTCTTTTGATCATTTAATGTTGATTCTTCTGTTTCATATAAATGGGAATATGAAGAATTTGTTGTAATAAATTTGGGTGAAATCTGTGATAAAAATTATTTTTTTAGTATCTTCATTTAGAATTCGCATGGAAACCCCTTGAAAATGTTTTTGGTATGCCCAGAGCCTTGGTAGACATTTAATAAATGAAAACTGATTGATGAATGTTTCTTATACTTTTGGGCTTTCTTTTACGCAAAGTCAGAGAAATAATTTAAAAGAACATAAAAAATAAAATTTCTTGATCACATTTTCCTTAAACTGGAAGTCTGTGTGGTGAGGAAACTAGACATTTAACTGCAGTTCCTCATTCAACTTTAATTCAACTAAAACGAGATACTGTTCTGATCTACATATATGTTAATGGAAGAGGTTCCTTGTATCAGAACTGGGCCACAAAAAGTTTTTAAAGTTAGTAAAAAGTATTGATTCAGAAAATCTGAATTTGATCTCTTAGTAATTGGGTAAACCTCTTTAAGAAAGTCATCCTTTCTGAACTTTAGGATTCTTAGGAATTCTTAGGACTGAATAAGGTGCTTTCAAGTTTGAGATCTATGATCTTATCAAAGTGGGTTTTACTACTGGCACAATTTTTCTCATAATGACAGGAAATTATACAGTGAGAAGAAATGACCTACAGAAATAACCTTTTCTTGGTTAAAATGTTGTTTCCTGAAGGCCCCCAGGTTAAAATAAATTAACCCTAACCCTCCTGCCTCTAACCCAGTAGTTTCTATTACTGATCATAAGTTACTTTATCCAATAAATTGGAATGGGACTGTATACAGATGATGTAGGGTGCAGATAGGGAAGAACCAGCCAAAGAGAATATCTCTGTGAGTTAAAGAAGTATGACCCTTCTGTGCACCAAGTAAAAAAAAAAATGGAGTTCTGAGAACAAAGGCTTACCAGTTTCTTTAGGCGAGGTAGGTACATGTAGTCCTTGTGGAAAGTCTTTTCCTTCAAGTTTCTACTTGTAATTGTTAGAGATTTTTTGGTACAGGTTTGCAAAATTGTTGATTTTCTTGAGTTCGTTTTCTTTGACTTATTCATCTCTCTAGATTTTGAATTAGAGCTTCTGGTTACTGGTTACTAGGGACAGGCTTTCACATGCCTTGCATTTTGAAAGGGTGTGGGGTGGGTTGGCTCTCTTGACTTCAGTCCCCTGGTTCTTAAACTTGACTTCCATTTCTTAGGGTTAGTCCCCCTGAATCTTCAGTGTAACAACCTACTAGTTATTACTAGACTAGTAACTGGTTGCTGAATCCTTAGGCTCAGTTTGTCTGGAACAATTTTCCCAATTAACTAATTTCATCAGATACAAAGAGGTACATTTATTTAATCCCTGCCCAGACAATAAGGGCAGCGAGGTGGTGCAATGGATAGAGCACCAGCCCTGAAGTCAGGAGGACCTGAGTTCAAATGTGTCCTCAGATACTTAACACTTCCTAGCTGTGTGACCCTAGGCAAGTCACTTAATCCCAGTTGCCTCAGGAAAAAAAAAAAGAAAGGAATTTAGCCCAAGCTAAACTCGACTATGGGCTCCTGGAACCTGACCAGCTTGCCCAGGACTTAAAAGCAAAAGATAGACTAAAAGGACATCAAGGTTCTTGACCAATGGTCACCAATATTGGATGCCTCCCACAGGTCACATAACTTCCTGTATCCCACGGTTCAAAGTTCCTCCTTCCAGAGATCATGGGACACCCCCCCTTTTTGGCTCCCCCCCCTCCCCAGGATCATGTGACTCAATATGGAGAAATACTTCATCCATTCAGTCCCATTCAAGTTCCATCTCGGGGACTGTTTCAAGAAGCCCTTTGTTTTTGGTCCATCTGACACATATTCCCTGTTTCTGGTGCCTATGCTGTTCTGCTTCATTGGCTTTGGCTGTTGAGGGGTGAGAGATGCCCTAATAGCAATGTAGTCTCCAGGCTGGTGTTGTAGGATTTTTGTGAAAGAATTCGCAGCCCCGATCTGCAGGTGAGGTGTTTTTGGCCCCCAAAAAGGGGTTAATTACACTGAGAAACAATTTCCTCAGTGGGCCAAATACAGAAAGGAATTGGCAAAGATTTGGGATACAGCCTTTGATTATACTATATTTCTATGGCCCAGGGCTAGGGAGTGATCTTTAAATGAATTTGAGGGACTAATCAATAATGGGTGGTAATTATGCCCTAGGGAATGATCTCCAATTGAATTGTAGGTGATCACTGTGGAAGTTTCCTAGGAACAAGATTTCCTAGGAACAAGGGTTGCTTCCAAAGGTCTGGAGGGGTGGAGATTCAGGACTTTTCTAACCCAGGTTCATCCCTCCCCCCAAAGATCGGGGGACACAGTTTCCATCAACACTGGCCTCCTTTCTCAAAAAGACAATTCCATCTCTTGTTTCAGTACATTTTTTTCTGACTGCTCTTCATGCCTAGAATGTTTTCCTTCCTTACCCTTACTCCCTATTTTGTTTTTCTTCAAGTCCCTGATAAAATTCTATTCACGATGTCTCTCCTGATCCTTCTTAATTTTGCTTTTCTTCAATTGATTAGTTATATTGTTTTTCCCATTTGTTTATGAGCTCCTTCTTTTACATTTCTTTATATCTCACATTCTTAGTGTGGTGTCTGGCACGTAGTAGGTGCTTAAAAAATGCTCATTGACTGACTATAGATTCTCACTGGATTTCTTGGTCACCATTTGGTCTGATATGAATCTCTATACTCCCCCCTCAACTGGTGTGGTTTTGTGGGAACACAAGAGGTCTGACCAATCCTGACCTTGAATCAACTTTTAAAATCAGTGTATCCAAAATTTTATTTATTAAACTCTTAATAAGACCCAAGGACTGTGCTTAGTAGTAGGTATATAAAGATAAGGTTCTGCTCTCATAGTCAAGAGACAGCATGTACATTTTGCAAGTAAGGACTTGCAAGATACTTGGAGAGTTGATGGAAGGCAACCATAGAGGAGAAAGCTTTCTTACTTGAGCCGGGAGGAGAGATGAATCTGTGGAGAGGGAAAAGTGTAAAAAGGCTTGCATGGATAAGGTGATAAAAATTTTAAAATATCAAACACAGGAGGTGGAATTGTAGGAATGACTTACTCAAACTTTTAGATAATGATTTTAGTATGTATGGAAGTTTGGAATGAGAAACTTGACAGGGAGACCAGCTAGAAAGCTATTGTAGGAGATGAATGCCAGAATTGGGGTAGTGCATATGTGAATAGAGAAATAGTCTTTTTATATTAGAGAATCTGTAGGAATAAAAATGATAAGATTTGACATCTGATTGGATATGTGGGGTGAATGAGAATGACAAATCAAGGATGATATAGAGGCAAGTAATAGGGAAGTTTGGAAGGTAAAGACAATGTTTTGTTTTGGACCTATTAAGTTTTAAGTTGCTTTTTGGGTGTGGAATTTGTCCAGTAGGCCTTTCGTGATGTCAGTTGGGAGCTGGGGAAAGGCCTCCAGTCAGTGGAGAGTGGGGAAAGGCCTTGATATATGGATCCTGTCAATACTCTATATGGGAACTGATGAGAACTGATGAGACCATCAAGTGAGAACTTAGGGAAGAAGAGAAGTTCCAAAACAGTCTGGGTGATAGGCATAATTATTGGATGTTACTTTGATCAAAACCGAGCAGTCAAAGCATTAAGGTAAGGTCTGGCAGGTAGAACCACCAAGAACAAAAGAGGGATGATAAGATAGAGGAGGAGAGATGATCAGCAGTATCAGATGCTGCATGAAGGATAAGAATTGAGTAAAGGGCATTTGATGTGGCCTTTGAATCAGCTTAATGAGGAAGTAGAGGCAGCAAGCATAGCCGGATGACTTTTTCTCCCCTGATGTTTAGCTGAGAAGGGGAAGAAATATAAGAGATGATTCATTGGGGGTTTTTAAAAGGATGAACAACACTTGGATGGTAACTGAAGAGGAATTTGACATTTGAGAATTAGAGTGGGAGAATCACCTGGTGAAAGATAGGAGATTATAGGATCCAGGGTACTTCTAGATTGTCCTTAGCAAGGAAAAGAGCCATCTCTTTGTCATTTTAAACACCTATTATGTAGTATATTCAATTGTCACTATACTAAATTTTAGAGGATGTGAAGAAAATGAAATGAGTATGACTAATGTTTTTCTTCGGGGCAGCCTTCTTTTCAGCAGATTAATCACAAGAATAGCCAGGTGTCCAAATCCTTTATTATCTCCTTCAAAGTCTTGTCTCCTTGCCTGGGGCTTCGCCTAGCTTTCTTGGAGGCCTTCTGGAGTCTTGGTTTCAGTGGAGAAGCAAAGAGCCTACCACCCTGGTGGTGGGGGTTGAGATGGAGTGAGTGAATCTCTTCCAGTCCTTGCTGGCTGTTATATACCCCATTATCATAGGTGTGAATCTTGTGGAACTATATTAAGTTCTAAGTACATGTACTGAACTAGAGAATTATTAAGCACTATGCTAAACTACATAACCATTGTCTTTATCAATTTCACTGACTTAATGCCTTGTAAGAATCCTTGTTTCAAGTTCAGAGTTCTGGTCTATAATAACCTACTGTATAGGAGGGTGCATTTTATTGTGTTTATGTGTGTTGAGGAAAGGGGGATGAGAATAGAGGAGAGGCAACATGTATCTATGAAAGTATATACAAAATAAATACAAATTCAATTCAAACAGCAGGAGGCCTTACTAACTGAAGCAATGAGACTTTTTGGAGGCAACATTTGAATTGAGCTAGTGATTTTAAGAGGCAAAGATAAGGAAAGGAGTGCATTTCAGTACAAAGGCACAGGGAGCAGATACTAAGGAGGAACATCAAGCAACCTGTTCCCTGAAATGTGTATGGTATGCAAAACAGATAATATAATTTGACTAGAAAGATAGGTTGGAGCAATACCTCGAAGGCCATTAAATGTCACAGATAGAATCTACTTTTTGACAGGTTCATGAAATGGTAAGACCTGTATGATAGACATCTAATGTTCTTTACAACCTATTTCCCTTAGTTTTCCAGATTTATCCTACCATATTACTATTGAGCTTTGATTCCACATGTAGGACACTCAGCCTCTCCTGATAACTCCATGTCCATTCTTTAATTCTCTCTTCTTACTCCTTCCTCACTTCCACTATGTGAATCCCTTCCTATTTTTCTCAAAACTCAGATCAAGTGCCATTTTTTTTTCTTAAGAGATTTTTTCACCTCCCTCCCCAATTCTAATTCCTTACCCTTTTCTCCCATTTACCTTGTATTTATAACTAATATCTGTGTATTAACCCCAATTCAGACAAAATCCCATTCTACCCATACTACACCATTAAAGATGTCTTGGGCCTAATCCTATTTCTCCTTCCCCATAGAGTGTGAGATCCTTGAGTATCAGAGACTGTTTCATTTTTGTCTTTGTGTTCCCATCATCTAGTACAGTGCTAGAATATTTAATAGACATGTGTTGATTAATTGAAAGACAAATTTATTGAAAGTTTATTATGCCTTTGTATGTGGGGCATAATAAATTTAAAAATTGGGAGTAGCTTGTTTTTAGAATATAATAGGAAGATAGCATCATATATTATTATGATAGTTATCAGATTATTTATAGGCACTAGGTTTTAATGTTTATTGTTTTTAAAATGCTATAGGGGTTTTTTTTTGCTTGTTTAATGAGGACTAGAAAATCAATCAGTAATAACATTTTATTAAGTACTACTCTGCCAGTCATTGCGCTAAAAAGTGGGACTACAAAATGTATCAGTTCTCAAGATCCTCAAGTGACTTAATGATCTATCTAATGGAGCATTCCAAATTATATGTACAACCAAACTGTATAAAGGATAAATAGGAAAGAATTAATAGAAGGAAGATACTGGAATTGAGGTATCTTGGAAAAGCTGTATTACAAAGAGTGATTGGGGAAGGCTTCCAGAAGGAATTGGGATTTTAGTTGGAATTTAAAGGATGCCAAAGAAATCATTAGGTCAAGTTGAGGAGGGAAAATGTTCCAGGAATTGGGGATAGCCTGAGAAATTAGGAATACGTATAAATGAAAGAATTTGGTTTGGTGGAATATCCGTTATATCTCTTACAGTAGACTTAGACATGCAGGCTTATATAGTTGACTTACACTGTGAGTTTGTATGAATTGTTTTTCTTTTTTTCTAAAGAAATTAAAGAACATCCCGAGAGGAAAAGAATATGTAAAAGTAATCATTTCTCTTGCAAGTGACTAGAATGGCTGCTGCATGATATCATAATCCATTAAAGTACCTTTTTAAGGTTTTTTCCCCCCCAGAGGATTATTAAAAAAGTATTTCCCACATTTTTTTTCTTCCCTTTTCATTAATTTACTCTCATCATTTGTAATATGGTGACTAGAGTCAGCGTTTTTGAAGTTTCTATGACAGGTTCACTGAAGACAAATAAGGATGGATTGGTTGGTAAAAGGAACAAACATCTGGCATCACTGTCCCTTATTCTTTCTCTCTCTTTAACCTCAGCTAAGAGAATATGTGGGAGGATTTCTTTTTGGGGATGACAATTGTTAACATTTAATTGCCTTGTTTATAAGTGTATAATTTTTGCTAATGGAGGTATAGAAGATTTAGGGTGGGGGTTGCTTGTTTTGATTTAGACTTCATTTGAATTTTTAAAAGGAAAGGATAAACTGAGCCGTAAGAGAGGTTTGGTAGAAAGATTGTGTAGAATAAAGAAAGACTTCTTGTATTGTACACTATAACATTGGGCAGGTTAATGTCTCTGAATTTCTTTCCTCCTGTGACCTGCCCATATTCATTACAAAATGGAGATGATGCTTTCAATACTTATTTCCCATAGTTGTGTTATGTCCTGTGGTCCTTAGACTGGTCTATAGCCATCATGGCCCTTTTGAATCTTATCTTAGCCCATAGCTTGAGGAAGAGCCTTTCATTTTTCCATTTTGTGCCATTCCTTTTTTCTTCCCCTTCCCCAATTTTCTTCCCTGGCTTTAGGCCTGTGGACCCCTCATTCAGTTTCTTTTGTGGATCGCTGGGACTCCAGAGTGCTTGAAATTTTATTCTTCCCCCTGTTACTCTCCCCTTTCTTCCCTTTCCCCTCTATTCCCCATTCCTCTTCTCTCTGACTTTTTTGGTTTTCCTGAAAGACTGAAATTCACTAAGAAGATTAAGTGACTTTTGTCCAGTCAAGACAAGTGAGAAGTTTTATCTTACTCATTAGTGAGGAGTTATTCTGGAGTGTCCTTATCATAAAATCTTTATCACATTAAATGTACTTTATTATTATATAAAATAAAAATAGTAAACCTAATTTTTTTTAGTCATAAGAACATAAAGAATGTCTAGCAAGCATGTGGATATGATTATGGTATAAATGTAAAAATCTATGAAAGAAAACTTTTCTTGTTGCTTTTGAAAGACATACTTTAAAAGGGAAGAGAGAGGATCTTTACATAGTTGTGACTTAATACCTCTGAGATCTTATTCAAGTTATTTTATTACTTGGACTTCAGGTTTGTTGTCCATAAAATCATATAATTGGAGTAAGTAATCTTTCAAGGTTCTTTCCAGCCCTAAATCCCAGGAATCTATTATTTGCCATGACTTCACTTGAATTGTGTGGGGGTTTTTTGTTTTTGTTTTGTTTTGTTTTGTTTTGTTTTTTTCCTGAGGCAATTGGGGTTAAGTGACTTGCCTAGGGTCACACTTCTAAGATGTATTTTTTTTTTTAAATAATAGCTTTTTATTTTCAAAATATATGCAAAGATAGTTTTCAACATTCATCCATGAAAAATCTTGTGTTACACATTTTTCTCCCTTTTCCTTCTCTCACCCTCTCCCCTAGACAGCAAAAAATTCAATAGATGTTAAACATGCACATTCTTCTATACACATTTACACATTTATCATGCTGCACAAGAAAAGTCAGATGAAAAAGAAAAAAAACAAAAAGCATGCAAGGAACAACAAAAAAAGTTGGAAAAACTATGTTGTGATCCCACATTCAGTTCTTGTTGGTGTTTTTGTTCTTTAAAATAGTAAAATGGTTCTTTGTTTCAAGTTGAGTTGACACTAGGATTCCAACAAGTTGTAACAATACTTTCTCTGGGTGCAGATGGCTCTCTTCATCACAAGTCAATGGGAATTGACTTGAATCACCTCATTGTTGAAAAGAGCCACGTCCATCAGAATTGATCATCGTATAATCTTGTTGCCATGTATAATGATCTGGTTTTGCTCATTTCACTTAGCATCAGTTCATGTAAGTCTTGAGAACCTTTTGATATCTCCATCTGGAAGCATGCTACATCAGAATTGATCATATAATCTTGTTACTATGTGTTATTCTGGTTCGATTGAGTTTGTAATTTTAATCTTTTAAGGACGTAAAGACTATTGGATTTAATGCATTGTTTTAGTCTTGATTTACTATATAACATATTGCTAAGTAACAAGTGGCATTTGTTTCTCATGTAATTTTCACATTAGGAAATTGTGAAAAAAAATTTTTTTTAATAGCTTTTTATTGACAAAACATATGCATGGGTAATTTTTCAACATTGACCCTTGTAAAAACTTCCGTTCCAACTTTTCCCCTTATTCTCTCCACCCCCTCCCCTAGATGGCATATAGTCTTATACATGTTAAACATGTTAAAAGTATATGTTAAATACAATATATGTATACATATTTCTACAGTTGTCTTGCTACACAAGAAAAATCAGATTTAGAAAGAAGGTAAAAATAACTTGGGAAGAAAAACAAAAATGTAAGCAAATAATAACAAAGAGTGTAAATGCTGTTGTGGTCCACACTCATTTCCCAGTGTTCTTTTGCTGGGAGTAGCTGGTTCTATTCATTCCTTGAAAAATCATTAGTGTTAAATTTTTTTCTGATCTTTTAGACTTTCATTTGCATTTTGATTCTTAGCATATAAATTATTTTATCTAACCTATGTCTAATATGTCACCTAAAATAAGTTGGAATAAAACCATGATTTGAATGTCATGTTGTTATAACAATGTCTTGTTGTTTTAATAAATCTGTGTTGAAATGTTTTGTAGCATCCTCCCATTATTTCTCAATTTTGTAAAAGCAAGATATTTTGATGTGCCACTTGAGTTCAACAGTGTTGTATTTTGTAAGACTGATAAAAACATTTAGGAATTATATTATGATCTTAGAGTAATCTAATAGGGGAATAAGTAATAATAGAGCAATTATAGGGGAATGAGATAATTTTGTAAACCATAATTCAAAAAAAGTTATTTTTGAGAAATGAAAATTATTTATATAGAAGCTTGATTTTCTTTCTTATTCCTAGTTAGGATAGTGTCTTGCTAATATGGGCAGAAAATTGTTCGCAGTTCAAAGTAGAATAGGGCTTGTAATTTGTCTCTTTGTGAAATCAAAATAATGTTTATTATAATTCTTGATGCTGACAGCATGTGCTGTGCAGTTGAATAATCCCATTATAGAAAGTTTGTTTAAACTTTTTTTTTCCCTTCCCATTTTAGCGGGGATCTGACGAGCTTCTTTCTTCTGGTATCACTAACGGGCCTTTTACCATGAGCAATTCGACTCCAGCTACAGGTATAGTGAAAATTTGATTTTTCATTTATAAATGTGACAAAACATATGCAGCAAGCAGTCTGTTTTGTCATTTTGATAGATGATTGATGATATACACTATGGGCCAAAGTAATAATCTATTATACATACAATTTTAAATTCTCTATTCTTTTTGATCTAAAATCTAAATAAGGCTCAACCTTGACATATTTGAGACTTTTTTTTTCGCTTAAATATTTGTTGGAAACTTGAGGACTTGAACTGTAGGTAGATTTCGTTAAAGCCAAACTTTTCAATAAGTTAGTACAGTTTATTACTGTTATCAGAAGTTCTTTGAAGAAGTAGCTATTGCTTATGTTTCATTCTCAGCCATATAATGTAATTGCTTTTTTCTTTTGAAATATTTTGTCTTTAAAATATGATAGTTTTAGATTAGAATAGGGGTGCACTAGTCAGCCCATTGTCTGTTTTTAGGTGGCCTGCGAGCTAAAAATGGCTTTTACATTTTAAAATAAAGCCAGATTTGACTCTGGGCTATAATTTGATGACCCCAGAATTAAAGGAATTAAAAGCATTCTGAATGAAATGTCCTAGAATTTTAGGGCAGAAAGCAACCTTAGGCTTTTTCTAAGCAAGCCCTTTCATTTTATAGTTGAGGAACTGATTCTCAGAAATACTGGTATACTCAATTTGCTTTTGGGTTCTTAGTTTAATTAGAGGCCTCCTGCAGAAAGTGGTATTTGAAGGTGTATCCAGGACTTCTAAGAGTTTGAAGTATGGATGGATAGCGTTATAAGCAGTACAAAGACAGAGAAGGAAAAAGATGGCTTTAAAAAAGGCTCACTTGATAGATTTTTTTGTGAATATATTAACTATATGTTAGGCTAATAAAGGAAAGTTTTATAGAAAAGTAGCATTTTTACTATGGTTTTATAGGATAAATAAGCTTTGTTTAGTCAGGGAATGGGAGAGGATATGTTTTAGGTGGGTAGATCAGTGCAAAAGCTCAGAGGCAGAGAATGAAGTAACTTTTTGGTTAGATTGGCGGTTTCAGAAAGATGAGTTATTTGGTGGTAACATTCAGGAGATATTTTGGGTCAAATTATGGAATAATTTGAATATTTAAAACAGTCTGAACTTTACTGTTAACCTTAGCTTGTTGCAAATAATAATGTTAATAATTAATCAGTAGATTAATCTCAGTCATAGATTTTTTGGTAATTATTATGGTCCCCTACTTCTAGCCAATAATCTCTAGCAGGGAACTGTAAATTAGCATCTTTTTAACTTTTAAAGTTTTTTTTAAAAATTCATTTTAATCAGCCAAAGTCTACCTTTCACTGACTGTCTCCCATTACCCTCAGTGGGGAAACATAGGAAAACAAAATGCGTTACTAATATGTATGGTCAGTCAAAACAAAATTTTCACATTGACAATGTCCAAAAAAATCTGTCTTGTTCTGCATTCTGAGTCCTTCACCTCTTTATCAGGAGTTTGTTTCATCATAAGTCTTGGCATGCCCATTGGTGGTCGTACTGATAAGAATGTAACATAATGGTATTGTATTTATATTATCCATTTTCTAGTTTATGGGTGTCCCCTCAGATTACCATTCTTTGCCACCTTAAACAATATATATATATGTGTGTGTGTGTGTGCGAGTGTGTGTATATGTATGTATATATGTGTACATATAGAGAGAGAAGAGAAGAGAGATTTATACATTTTTGAAATTTGTTTTGCTTAGCACTAATCTTTCTCTTCTGGAGTTCCCCTTGTCCCCTTTTCTTATTTAGTTGTCTACTTGTTTAGTGAAATGTATTTCCTTATCCAATTTTGTGTATGTGTGTTCCTTTTTTTTTTTTTTTTTTTCTTTTGACCATTTCAAAATAGTCAGGTTTGAGTGTCATTTGTTCCCTTTTCCCCTGCACCCTTCCTTGTATTCATGTGTGTTTGTACACCCAGACTATGAAATCCTTTCTCTTCTCCCTCAAAGTATTCTCTTTCCCCTCTCTCAACATTTTTTTCTTAAGATCACTAAGACATAACTGAACTACTCTCAGGTTTTGACTAAATGAATTCTCTTTATGAACCCTGATGAACAAGGTTTAGAGGAGACATGTATCATCTCTCAATATCTCAGGATTTAAGCAGTTTATCTTTGTTGAGTTTTTTATCATATTCCTTTCACATTTATCTTGAGTTTTCCTTTTCTTTATAATGGTGGCAACTAAAGTGTATATGATCCTGACTTTGGTTCCTCAGTACTTGGATTCTTTCAGGCTGTTAACAAAAATTTTTATTTGTCTTTGGAAGTAAGGGTTTGGGCTGTTCTGTTCCTCATCAGTTATCATTTGGAGGTTTTTTTAGGCCCTGGATAGCAGGTCATACCCCCTTTTTCATTTGTGCAGTTAGACTTGGAAAATTGAGCTTAAAAAGAAAACTTTAAACCTTGAGGCTCTGACTCCTCTTCACATAACCATTGAGACATAATCGAGGATGGAAAAAAATCTCCAGGTGTTTTCCTCTCTGACTTCATCCCTGTTCAAAAATTACCCTGGGAGTCAAAGACAATCTTATGTCCTGCAGTTATGCCTTTGTTATAGCCCTTATCTATCCAAGAATGGTCCTATTCCCCTATCTGACAAGGCCTGAGCCACAATCTCCAAGCTGTAAATACTAAGTTAACACCTCTCTCCCTGCCCTCTTTGAGGTAAAGATAACAACAGCTGCAAGACTAATTGCATTCTTTTTTCTGTATTTTGCTTGCTAAAAAACTTTATATATAAATGGTGTGCCTTAGTTGCTCTGGACCGAATGCTTTGGAAGTATATTCCCATTTTGGTCAACTAGCTTAAACTCTCCACATTAAAGATTAAAAACAGTCTCTTCTTGCCTCAGTTTCTCTGCTATTACAGAAAATTAGCCTTCTGGTTTCAAGAGATCTTGGCAATTTTCTTTTAAGATTTATTGAAATATAATTTTTAGGTTCTTTTGTCATGTTGCTCAGATAGTCCAATGGTTCTTAATTTATATCTCCTTGATCTGTTTCCAGGGCCATTGTTTTTTCTATGAGATACCTTAAATTTTCTTCTATGTTTCCAGCCATTTACTGTTACAGTATTTCTTGTTGCTTCTTGAAGTCAATACCTTCTATTTGGCTCATTTTAATTTTTAGGGAGTTTGTTGCTTGGATAAGGTTTTAAGCTTTTTGTGCCAAGTTGTTAATTCCTTTTCCACTTCTTTTGTTTCATAGCTTTTATTTCCCTTCCAATTTTTTTCTTCAAATGCTCTCTTTTCATTTATTAAATTATTAAACTTTTTTTTATTTTTTAAAACTCTTGCTTTATCTTTTTCAGAAATTCTAGTTGAGTTTGTGGCTAAGCTGTATTTGTCTCTGAGGCATTGCTTATAGGTATTTTAGAGTCATATTCTTTTCTGTGTTTGTGTTTTGAGCATTCCTACCATCATAGTAACTTATGATAGGGCTCTTAAAAATTTTTTTTTCCAATTCTTCTAGCCTACTTCCTGACTTTAGACTTGATGTCAGAGCTGGGCTCTGCCATAGGAAGCAAGATCTGGGCTGGTCCTGTCTCCCTTCTTAGGGTAATGTATTGTTTCAGGATCTCATGGATGAATTCGGGACATATAAGCTCTCAGTGCTCCCAAAGAAGTCTAATCCAGGGCAAAGACTGACAATTGCTGTTCTCATTCGAGATCTGCAAGTTTTGACCTAGGTTTTGGTCTGAGCTACATTGCTCTTAGACTCATCCACTGGAAAAGCTATGTTGCTTCAGAGTGACACAGTTGTAGGTCCCTCTTTGGTCTGAATTTTCTGCCTTATTTTTCTGCAGGCTGGGTTAGATGGTAAATGTGAGACCCTGCTCTCAGGTCTCTGACCTATACCACTGCTGCTGCTCACTTTTGAACTTCCTTCTTTCCCAGCTTACCATCCAGGACCTCCCTTCCTGGGACTACTGCCCTTGTGCACAGGTTCTCTTCTTGCTCTGCCCATCATCTATGATGCACAACTTGGTAGGTGTCCACAAAGCTGTCAGTTTGCATCTGTCCCTCTTATAGTATTTTTGTTGGCATGAATTTGGTAGTGCCCCAGTAAGGTTCCTTCTTTCTCTTAATGCCTACCTTTTGCGCAGGCACTGGAATATTCTGTACCTTTTTTTTTTTTTTTTTTTTGCTGAGGCAATAGGGTTAAGTGACTTGTCTAGGGTTACACAGCTAGGAAATGTTAAGTGTCTGAGGCCAAATTTGAACTCCGGTCCTCCTGACTTCAAGGCTGGTGCTCTATCTACTACACCACCTAGCTGCCCACTCATGTGTTCTTAGCTCAACTCTGGCCTTGATTTTTGTAGCCCTTCCTGCCTATATTCCTGTGCAGAGTTGGGTGAACTCTTTTTTTTTTCCCTCTAATTTTCTTGTCAATATCTGGTTTGGTGAAATTTCTAGAGCAGGGTAGAGGAGTTTATGGAGGGCAGCTTACCAATGCTGTTTTTATCACTTTGCCATTTGGTTCTGCTTCCTTACAGTCATAAATTCTTAATTCTTTTGTGTTTAAAGTCAACTAATCCAACTAATCGTGAAACTTTTCTATATTGAATCCCTGACTGTCATCTCTTCTGTATTTGAATTCTTCACTATAATATCTTTCTAATAATAAAATGGCAACTGGTCTAAAAAGATTTTTCATAAAAGAAATGCCTTTTGAGTAGGAGAGAGATTATAGTTTCCTAATTTCTGTTTGTATTTTAGGGATTATTGTATGATTCTTTTATTCATTGTTTACTATTTGCCTATCAATGTTAATAGTGCTTAATTTTGTTTTAAGATACTTTTTTTTTTTTTTTTTTTTTTTGCGCATTTTGGTGTGTGTGTGTGTGTGCACACGTGTACTTGAGGTGCTTTGGTTTACTCAGGTTATTTATTGAGCTTCTATTGTAGAAGAAATAGATCAAAACAAAGTTTGCTATTTTTTATGAGATTTTAACTGGGCCCAATTTGACAAATGCAACTCTTAAGGGTTGTTAAACAATTAACAAAAAGGGATTTACTTAGTTATTGCTGGATATTTCAACAAGAAAGAGACATTGTGGACATTTCAAGTTAATTCATCAGAGGAAAGATCCCTTGCCTAAGTTGCCCATTCTGATCTACCAGCTGGCATCAGAATTCCCCTGGAATTCCTCTTAGATACTATGTGCTTCTGTGTTAAGGAAGTGACACCAACAGTCAGAGCTTCTAGTCTCAGCCAGTCAAGATTCCAGGAAGGCCTCAATACCTTTTTTGGAAAGACTATCCTTAGTTACATAGGGCTAGGAGTTAGGATCTTGTTCCAACTTGTATATACACATATTATCTTCCATTAAATACGTGCACATACTCAAATGTATGACCAATTACATTTCATTGAAAACTTTTCCCTTCCAATTATCAAGTATTTATATCTCCCTTGGTAGGGGGAAAAAAAGAATAAACAAAAAATATTGTAACATATATGTTTAATGAAGTTAAGAAAAAGAAAAGAAATTCCTTATTGGCTATGCCTCAGAGTCAGGATATAAGTACATTGTTATTTTGTTACCAGTCTTCTGAAATCATGTTTAATCAGAGTACATAAATCTTTCAAAATTGTTCCTTTTCCAGTTTTCTTATAATAGAAATTGTTCTCGGTTCTATTCATTTCACACAACACTCATGTACAAATCTTTTATAATTTCCTATATGGTAGCATTAATTATGTTAATATACTATAATTTATTTAACCCTTCCCCAAGGTGAAGGGATATCACCTTCTTAATTTCTAATACGTTGCCATCAAAAACAGGAATTGCTTTAAATATTTTTTGTATATATTGAATCTTTCATATTTCTTTGATCTCTTTCATATATTAAGTGTAGGAGTGGTATCTTTAGGTCAAGGGTCACAGTTGAGTAACTTTGGGGGCATAAACTGATTTCCAGAATAGCTGTACCAGTTCACAGTTCCCCTAACAGTATATAAATATGCCTATTTTCCTATACTTCCTTTCCTATTTATCATTTTCCTTTATTGAGGAAGGGTTATTTGCGGGACTAATAGATTGCTTTTAATTTGAATTAGTGGAACATTTTTTGACTGGCTATAGATAGCTTGAATGTCTTTACTGAGACTTAAAGATGTGTTATTAGAACAGTATATTAGTTTTTTCTAACTAAAGCTTTAAAATATTAGTTCATTTTTTTGCTATTGAACTGGGGAAATTTTCTAATTTTTATTTTTTAGTAGAGATTTTTTTTTCTTTCTGAAAAGATTTGCCAGAAGTATATTGAGCTGCATTTTTATTGAGTTAGAGACACTCAAATTTTTTTTCTTAAATGGAACACTTAATGAATCAGATTTTTGTCATCTTTTCATTTTCTCTAAAAAGACATTTTAAAAAATTTGTTTGAGTTCTGGTTAATCAAAATTTTACTAATTTGGGATCCTCTTTTATAGTCCTATTGTCAATTTTAAGGGTTTAATTAGCATCCTTTGTGTAATTAGTTGTAGTAAATGCTTTCTCCTGCTTTCCCCTTAGTCTCTTGAAACCTGTAGCTTTTTTTTCCAAGGCTCAGATCCATTGCCTTAAATGTTTCCTTACCTTCCCAACTTTATTAGTGCCTTTTCTCCCATCACTGATTATTATTATTATTTTAATTCTGTAGCATCTGTTTCTTTACTCTTGTCCTCCTAGCACAAGATAAGATTCTTAGAGGAGGGATTGTCTCCATTTTGAATCTCTATTTCTAGCACCTACCTTAAGGTCTGATAGTGCTTGTTTGTTTGATTGGGAGTAGAATTGTCTTTGTCATCAGGACTTGGAAATTTAGTGGAAGTGAGCTTGAGAATAAACAAGTCAAAGACATCAAATTTGCTTTGCTGGGGAAGTGTGGGGTTTTTCAATAAAAATAACAAAATTTGTAGGAGCAGGCAAGATTAGGAAGACTTAATTAAAATTTTCATAAATTTCATTTTACACAAATGAAATTTGAAGTGTAAGTACATTCTAGTATAGTTGTCGGAGACACAGATGCAGGACTCTGGGGAGCCAGAACTAGATCTAGAGATTTGGGAACATCTGAGTAAAGGTGCTAATTGAATCAAGGGAAGAAAGAGAGAAAAGATGGTTGATGAGACTACATTTGCCCCTTCTCTGCCCTATTACATTGTGGTAAGTTCCTTTTTTATACATAGCATATGTACATTTGTACATAGTTTAAGAAGTGCTTTTTTATTTTTTCATGTCATCTTGTGCATACTTCATTTCCACTTTATCCATTGGGAATTCTAATCAAATAAATGCTACCTTTGTTCCTGCAACAGGCATAACCATTATCTATTGTATTGCTGCATTCTCCATTCCTTGGCCACTGTGTATATACTATGTATGTTCTAATGTAAGATTATTGGGTGCACAGAATATCTCTTCTGTATTTATATTTCTAGTGTTTAGTACTGTGCCTAGCATTTATTTCATCCTTTACGGAATAACAATCACTTCTGGTTCCTTCTACCTATAACTACCCTTTTCTTCTTTTTGGACCATAAGGCTATGGGGCAACAAAGAACACTATAGGTATTGAAAGCAGACAAAGGCAGTGATAATTTAGGGTTTATGTCCATCTTTTCTTCTGTAACTTTTTTCTTTTTAAGATCTTTTTAAGATTTTTGCATAAGAATATTGTACTAGACATCACAGTATGTACAGTAGTTATGTTTCTTTTGATTCACAGTGATTGCAAATATTCCAGAGTCACATGACTGAATAAACCATTGAATCCAAGAGGGGCCCTCATTTGTTCTGACTCATGCCATATAATTCTTGGAACCTCTGGTGGCCAGATATCCCAGACTTCCAGCATCCTTCACTTTCTTCTCCTACTGAAATATAGGAAGACTATAAGCTTTGGAGGAATGTTTTTTGCTGCTTGAAAATAGGTGAAATCTTTGTTACTATGAAATTTACTTTTTAAAAATTGCATTTTTGTGTGTATATAAATATATGTGTGTGTATATAAAAATATTTTCTTTGTGTTTTGTTTTTGTTCTTGTTTTTGTTTTTGTTTTTGGAGAGGCAGCATGGCGTAGTGGATAGAGAGCTGGCCTTGGAGCCAGGAAGACCTGGGTTCAAGTCTTGCCTCTGACATATACTGTGTGACCCTGGGTAAGTCACTTAACCTCTCAGTGCCCTAGGCAACTCTGTAAGACTATTAAGTTGCAGAGAGGGTGCCAACCTGCACTGGTAGAGGGAATTTCCTTATTAGTGGAATTCACTGTATCAGTGAAATCACAGGTCTAGTCCTTAATCCCCATTATTTTTCTATTACATAGTATCTATTAGTTGAATAAATTTTGATTTAGAAGTTTTTCCATCTTTTAAAATGAGGGGATTAGACTAAATGGTCTGTAAGGCCCCTTTCTGCTCTAATATTTTAGGAGTTTTGATTGTTGAGTACAGAATGTTGAACAAAATCATGCTTTGAAGATATTAGGGTTGAAATATTTTGTTTCATTCAAGATCTCCTGCAATGATTTCTTTCCCCCTTCTCCTACTGTTATAATAATGTTAATGAAGTTACATAAACTTCAATTGTGGCAAAGCATCATTATTTTGATCTATGCAGAATTTCCTAATCTAGGGTGGTATGTAAATCAAGATTTTAAAAAATATGTTGTTACAGATTGCTAGGTGGTACCTGGATAGAAGAACAGTGTGGCCCTGGAGTCAGGATGATCTGAGTCATATGTGGACTCAGAAACTTGTTAGCTGTGTAATATGGGCAAATCACTTATTCCCAGTGTGTGCTCTCCTCGCCTCCCCAAAAATCCCCCAAAACCAAAAAAAATTTATTTCAATGTAATTGTAATTTTATGTATTTAAAAACATTTTGTGATTAGGTCCTAGGCTGCCAAAGGGGTGCATTTTTTTTTTTTAAATTAAATACGCCTTATCTGAGCTTTCTTTTAAAGTTAATATAGGGAAATCAGGAAAAATTTGCCCTGGGAAAATAGGAAGTAATTAGATTTGAGGGTTGATAGACCTTAAGCAAAGACTGAGTAGAATTTTGGGATATTTCTCCAGAAAGTCATATTTCCAGTACTTTTTTCCTTTTAGGGTGTCGAAAAATATTTACAAAGTAAAAGTAGCATGGTTAGTAGAAAGAGAAAAAGAATTTAAGAGTCAGAAGTATTGATTTCATACTGAACTCAAGAGACTTTAGTTACAATAAATGAATTGCTGTTATTTGTCCTTTGTTCTCCCTGTCCCTGTCCCTCTTCTCCTTCTCCCTGTCCCTCTTTCTTTCCTTTTCTCTCTCCCTCTCCCTCTCTCCTACTCATTGGGGTTAAGTGACTTGTCCAAGGTCACAACTTAGGAAGTTTTGTGGCAGGCCAAATTTGAACTCAGGTGCTCCTGACTTCAGGTTTGGTGCTCTATCCACTGCATCACTAACCTGTCCCTTGTCCTTTGTTCTCAAAGAGGACCATGACAAAGAAGGGTAGGTGATACCATGACATACAAATGAAGTGAACTTGAGGGAGGATGGACTATGCAAGGTCATCAGCCTCATTCCTCCAAAACCATCTGGGTCCAGTGACTCAATAGAAATCCAGATGACTGGAGATGATCCTGGAATCAGTGGGAGGCCTTGACCTTTTTAAGCTAACATCTTTAATAGATCTCACTTTGACTGCAGCAACCATTCATTAATTAAGGCTGGGTACTTTTTTGAAGGCTGTAGATAACATTAAGTGATTCAGATGTTGTGAAAGTACCTTAGAATCAGAATCTTGGAAATGGAAGGGTCTTTAGCTGTCCAACTTTTTCCAGGGTCTATGATAAATGATAATTTTGTCTTAGACAAGTAGGAAATAAAGGCTAAAAATATCATTTAGTAACTGATAAACCTGTTCACCTATCCTGATGTCAAACAACTTCCTCCTTCCCCTCTCCACCCCTCCCCTCTTTTCTTCCTTCCTCAGCAAGGTATATATAATATATCTATATCTATCTATCTATCTATCTATCTATCAAAAATCTATATCTATCTAATCTATCTACATCCACCAAAGCATTTTTGTAGTTCTTTCCTTTTTTTCTTAACTTTTTTCCTTCTTTCCTTCTTTCTTCCTTCCTTTCCTTCCTTCCTTCCACAATTGGGGTTAAATGACTTGCCTAGGGTCACATAGCTAGGAAGTGTGAAAATGTCTAAGATCAGATTTGAACTCTGGTCCTCCTGATTTCAGCGCTAGTACTCTATTGCGCCATCAGTGCTGCCCTAGTTTTATATTTCTTAATAGAAATACATGTGTTTAAACTTCATTAATTCAGTACCATCTTTATACAGTATATATATATATATATATATAGAGAGAGAGAGAGAGAGAGAGTGTCTAAATTTTTTTTGCTTTTAATGATGTTTTCAGTTTTGTGATAGTCATCTTCTTGTGGTCTTTTTTGACTTTACATCAATTAGTCTGAATCTTCCTGCTTTTTTCCAAGATATGTTGCTCCTTTCAGTACAGTGGCATTCCATTAAATAGATTTGTTATATTTGATTCAGCAATTTCCCAAACCTCTCTACTTAAAAGTTGATATTTAGAGGAGAAAGCACTTCAGTACTTTGTTATTTGCAGTAGTTCATTTTAACTGGGACCAGTGAGGAACTTTTACTATAAAACATTGCTTGGATTTTGTAAATTTATTCATTGTGGTGTAATTGCATTGCAATGATATTTTATAGAAGCAGAATTTAACAACAATATTTTGACAATAATAAGAAAGACTTAAGCTTTTCTGTTCTGAATAGTGTCTGTTTTTTTTTTTAAGAAGTAAAAGAAAAGGCAAGCAGAATAGTAATCCTATTTTAGTTAATTATAGGTTCATCAGTTGAGAAGTTACTATGAGTGTTCATCTCTTTACAATAAATCTTTACCAGATTACATTTTTTTCCCCAAAAGCTTCTTATGGCTTTAATTTTCCACATTTAATTCCATTTAGTAAGTTTGCTTTGAGCACTTACTTTGTGTTAGTACACTACACTACACTAAAGAGCTTGAAGCAGTCTCAAGGGGAAAGACATAGAATAGTTAAATAAAAGTTAAGACAGTATGTGATTATGTTTCAAGATGGGTGGTGTATAAAATTAGTACCTTAATATTTTAAATAAGAAGAGTATCATTGTCGGCTCAAGTAAGGAAAGCTTCAACTAGGTGATGGATTTGAGTGATGGGAAAGATCTGCACAGGAACTGAAGAAGATAGTGCCAAGTAGGAGGCATTTTATTATTAAAAAGACTCCCATAAAAAAGTAAATTGTGTGCCTGAGTTATCGTTATAGTACTGGCTTGACTAGAATGAGAGATTGCCTTTGGAGAACATTAGGGGGATAAAAATTGACTAAGAAAAGTAAAATATTGGGAAAAAATAGTTGTTTAAGATAAAATGGGAACCACATGGAGAATCATGGACATGAGGTTAAGAGTTTTGGACTTGATCGCCATTGTGTGGTTTTGGTGACATAGTAAAAGCAAGGTTTTTGGGTTGGACTAAAAAGGGAGATTAGAAACAGCTCTCTGGAGGAGTTGTAGCTCCATGGAACCATTAGATTGACTTCATTTCCTGGGATGGTTTTTGAAACTTATTTCAGAGGAAGAATTTGCTATAATATTAGTTCTGATTATGTAGTTTGTGAAAGAAAAACTTCACAGATAATTCTGTGCTTTTCAATCTTGGATTTCTGGAAATAGGCAAGTTGAAATGGAGAGGAGTGAATGTAGAAGTGAGTTATAGTTTTGAGTATTTTTGAGATGATTTTGGGTAAGTAAATGCTAATGCTAATAATAGATGACAATGTTAATAGGAGTCCTTGCTGTAGCAAAACAGGTATGTTACATTGAAGCCATGCAATTATTTGGCTGTTGGATATTTACACACACTCAAGAATTTTGGAAAAGAATCCTGTCTCTGATCAAAGTATATCTCATTGCATTTGATATAGATTCTGCTTCTAAATGATTTCTCTTTTGAGGATGAAGTTGTCTTAGGGCAGAGCTCCTTGTAACTCTGGAAATGCTTGGTCTTATTCTGGAAGGTAAAAACCTGGGTTTTTGACCTGGATTGGAAAAGTAAGGTCAGATTCAGAATGGCTAAGCAGAAGAATGGCTTTTGGACTGACACTTTTGTCAACATATTGCCCATTGTTTGGCAAGAAGATGGACCTCCTCATACTAACACCTAAAATCTGAATGTGTGACCCCACTGAGTAATTTTATTTATATACACACACACATATTTTAAAAGTTTAAACTGATTTAAATAATAATATTTTTTAATTGGAATAAGCATTAAAAATAATCTAATTAAATTTCCCTTCCAGGCAAGAATCCTATTTTATAGTATCTTTGAAACTTGAGGCTTAAGGAAACATGCTATATCAAGTAGAATTCCATGTTGTTTGATAGCTTTTTATTAGACATTTCTTCCTATAATGGAAATCACAAATCTGTCATCAGAAAGATTTTACCTTTTCTGGATCTTTCTTTTGTAACCAAGTGAAGATAACTGTTTTCTTGGAGGTTTTAATCCTTTAGATATTTGATCTGGAAAGAAGAAATCTGATCAACTCCCTGGCATAGTTTCATAATGTAGAACCTACTCAATGGGACCACATTGAGAGTGATTTTCTATGTGTGAATATATTTACACAAATTCAACAAACTTTCATTGAAAATAACATATGTAAGGTATTTTATATTTGCCTAAAAATTGAAATATTATCAGTCATTTAAGATTTTTTGTTTATTTGTCCCTCATACCTGAAACTCTCTTCCTCATTTTAGCTTTCCAGTTTCTCTGGTTTCCTTTGCCTTCATTGAAATCCTGTCTTAAAGCTCTTTCCCCCAATACTCCTTAAACTTAGTGTTTTTGCTTTGAGACTTTAGTGTGTGTGGGGGAAAGAAGGTGCAATGTTTGGGTGTGTATACCTGTTGTCTCTTCCATTATATTGTATACTTCTTAAGAGCAGGGAATGCTTTTTGCCTTTTGATTTTTTTCAATTTAAATTTTCCTTAACTTTTTTTTGTATCCTCAGCATTTACATAATGCTTGGCATGTGGTTGATGCTTATTGACGCTTGAAAAATGCTTGTTGATTTAATGAAGTATTTATTAAATATTTGCTCCGTGCCAGGCATCATGCTGCATACTGGAGATCCAGAGAATAAAAGATAACTCTCTACTTTCAAGAAGCTTATGTTCTATTGAAAGACACAAATGAATATAAAGAGATACAATGGAAAGAATTTCCTAAATTCAAATCTTACTCCTGCTATTTTAATACCTATATAGCTGCTGGGAAGTCTTGACCTATCTTGGTCTCAATTTTTTCATCTATAGAATTAGTGTTGAACTAGATCAGCAGTTTTTATAATGTGATCCTTGGACTCCTGGAGCTTCCTCAGACCCTTTTGTGTAGGTCTACAGTAATTTATTTGTATATTAAAATTGCCATTTTTTTTCTGGCTGTGTATCCATGTGATGCTGGATTTTCTTAACATGCTTCAACTATAACAGTCTTATGACAGTTGAATACAGGTACATTCATGAAAATCCAGCTGTCTCATACCAGATGTTAGAGATATTTGCAGAAATATGTAAAAAAATGCCATTTTTTTAGTTTTTTTCTTTTGTTTGTTTTGAAAAATAGTTTTTGGGAACAGCTAGGTGATGCAGTGGATAGAGCACCAGCCTTGAAGTCAGGAGGACCTGAGTTCAAATCTGGTCTCAGATACTTAATACTTCCTAGCATTGTGACCCTGGGCAAGTCACTGAACCCCAATTGCCTCAGCAAAATAAAAAAAAAAGAATGAAAGAAAGAAAAAAAATAGTTAACTTTTAATAAGAATACATTTAATAAGGATACATGTTAAATTGATGAATTTATTATTATTTTTAAAAATGTAATTAAATTTCTAAATTTAAAATTTAGGTCTTTGGGGTCATCAGTTTTTATGAGTGTTTGGGGGTCCCAAGATCAAAATGTTTGGGAATTGCTCAAGGCAAGGGAGCTCCATTTCTGTATCAATGCTCCTATGATTCTAAATATAAAATGTAAGCTATTAAAGCCTAAACATTCAGTAAGTTTTTTGGAACATCCTGCATTATTCTGCATCCATTTATGTAAGTTATGTATTTTTCCTAATCCATTAAAGATAGTGTTTTTGGAGCGTGAAAGATGGGAGAAGATAATGAAATCCATTTTGTAATAGTACTCTTGAATATCCAGTCTGAAAAGTGTGATAAGAGATTTTGAAATGCATATATTGGCCCTAGGAGAGCAACCAGATCAGATACATAGATCAGTTTTCTGTGCATAGATCATAATTGAGCTCATAGGACTTAATGTGTTTACTAAGAGTGTGGAGAGAACATCCAGCATATAAAACCTGGGCTACATCCATAGATAGAGTATGCCATGTGGATGGTGGTCCAGCAAAGAAATACTAAAGAGTAGACTGATTGAATGAACCAGGACAGAACAGTGTCACCAAAAAAAAAAAAAAAAAGAAGAAGAAGAAGAAGAAGAAGGGTATCCAGAAGAAGAATAACATATACTGTTATGCTTCAGACAGGTAAGAAAGATTTGAGTTAAGAAATAAAATCATTGGACTTGATGATGGGGAGAGATTATTGGTACCTAGGGCAAAAATCTTGCTATGAAAGGTTCCCAGCCAAGACCATCTCCTTCAGAACCTACTCCAGAATAATGAAGAGTATGAAAATATAACAGAATCAACAGACTCCCAGGAGACAAAATTGTCTAATGTCTGTGGACTTCCAGTGGGTAGGAGAAGGGTTTGCCCATAAGACAGGACTAAAGCTACTAGTATTAAGATTAGTTTAGATGTACAATGGGAAATGAGGCTAATCTCCTGGTTAGGAAGTATGTGGAGGATATGTTGCTTGGCTCCAGGCATTTTCTTTGCCTATAAGGTGTGGGGAAGGCAAGAACAACAAAATTGAAGCCCGAAAAACTCTTTATTAATACAAAAAAACTAAGCTGACTTTAAAAACAGACTAATAGACAAACCAATACCTAGTAATTAGGTTAAAAAAGAGAAAAAAAATCCAAATTTACAAAATGATAAATTAATATTCAAAACACATACAAAAAGGAAGTGCTGCAGAATTTTTTTGTATTATGCCAACAAAAACTATTAACTTCAGTAAAATGTTTTTTAAAAAAAACAAAAATTTAAACAAAACAAAAGAAAATTTAAACAATTCAAACTCAAGGAAAAATTAAAGAAATTATAAGTTCACAAAGAAGAAAATCATTTGTGTGGATGTTGGGGGTTAGAGACTTTAAAAGGAAAATATATAAAACATTTCAGAAACAATTTATTCCAATATTACTTAAGGTGGTTACAAAAATATATAGAGAAAACATCTTACCAGACTCATTCTCACGTAAATGAGTATTGGCCAGAGTAGAAAGAGATGAAGCAAAGAAGGAATACTACAGAATAATTATTTAATAAAATATTTTCAGAGGCTATTATAATCAAAACTTTTATACAATCACAAGATTTGTTTTATGCAAGAAATGCTGGATTGATTTGACGTTAGAAAAGCCAAATAAAATAGACCATATTTATAATAAAAATAATGAAAATTGTTACATATGTGGATGTAAGATGTAGGAAAAACTGTTGATGAGATACTAAATCCTTGCATATTGGCCATTAAAAAGCATTAGAATTAATGGATTTTTGCTTAATTTCATTTGTGTTAATTGCCTCAAACTTTGTGCTGGCATTATCTATAATGGAGAAAAATTTGGTTTTTAATAAGAGCAGGAAGAAAGCAAAAACATCCATTTAAAAACTGCTATTATTGATAAAGTTACAGAATTCAACTAGCAGTCAGGGAAAGCATAGGCAAAGAGATAGAATTATGGTTTGGGGCAGCTGGCTACTTTCTGGCCATCTTTGTGCACTGCCACTTGGTTTCCTCTGACACATACTGATCTCATATCTGTGACTTTGCCTTTTATTGGTGAGTATTCAGGCTATGTAGAACTGGCCTTAGGTGCCCCACTTCCACCTTTCTCTAGCTTTGACAATAATAATCAAATTGCCACTACCATTCTTGGGAAGGCTATGATATTTAATTGCTATATGATTCCCATAATTATTCCATTGATTTTTCTGCCTGCTAGTATGTATTATCTTCTGTTATTAGAGTGTAAATAAGCTCTTACTATTCATGAACTATTCTACTTGAGCCTTTATTCATATCCCTCATACATAGCAGTATTTGCTCCATAGTGTTTAATTATGCTTTTTCATGTATTTGTTCATTCACGTGTTGGTTTATTCAGAAAACCCAATAGGTTCTACTATAAAACTAAATGAAACAGTAATTAATAAGGTAGTGGAGAACACTCACTCTCTCTGTCTCTCTCCCTCTTTCTTTCTTTCTTTCTCTCTCTGTCTCTCTAAAAAATTGTCAGACTTTTTATTACTAACCACACTTTTCAGGAAGAGTTAGAAAAAGAAATTGCATTCAAAATAACTAAGATATAATAAATTATCTGTGAGAGAGAATTCATTGATCAGCTGTGATAATACCAAAAAAACCCTAAATTAATTCTACTACAATAATAGTATTGCCATGTCAATTAAACTATCAAAATGGGATTATTTTAAGAACTAGAAAAAATAAAAATTTATTTAGACAAGCAGTATCAAGTAATTGAAGAGAAATGGTAGATATGAAGAGGTATGAATTAAAGCACCTAATATTGCCAGATATGAAACTATAAAGTATTAGTCATCAAAATTTAGTACTCTTTAAAATAGAAAAGAAAAATAAAACATACCTGCTTATTTATTAACTTTTTTTATTTTGAGTTCCAAATTCTCACCCTTTAGTCTCTCCTATCCATTGAGAAGGCAAGCAATATGATAACAATTATACAAAAAAAAAAAAAGTCATGCAAAAAATTGTAGAACACATTTATTAAACAAGATCTAGGGGCAAACGAACATAACATCAAGTTCTTTTATCCCCAAAGATTTCAACTACTGAAGTGAATATTCCCTATTCTACAAAGATGCCAAGAAATACTGAAAGAACCTTAGCAGAAATTAGATTAAGAATTTAAGATTTTATGTTAAGGCATAATTAGAAAAGGTCATATTAAAATAATAAAGAAAAAGCAAAGGATATACCTTTTCAAAGTCATGATTAGGGAAGAAATCTTTAGTAATCAAAAAAATAGAGATAAACATAGACAAGAAAGAGGACAATTTATATTACATAAAAATTTTTTATAATATTTTTTCCACTTAAATGTAAAGACAATTTTCAACATTTATTTTTTGAAAGATTTTGAGTTCCAATTTTTTTTCTCTCCTATCCCGAGATGACAAATAATCTGATATAGGTCATATATATGCATTTATTACATAAAATTGAAAAACTTTGACACAAGCAAAATCAAAACAGAATTTGAAGGGTATCAGTACTTGGCTGGAGAAAAACCCCCAGATACTAAGATTTTTTCTCCTTGGCAGCATGCTACTGACAAAAATCTTTTACTCTGTCATTTTGCAGATAGACACACAATTCATGTAATAGAAAATTGACATAAATAATGAAGAACAAGTCCTCTAGCCAAGTGGCTAAGTGGTCAGACAGTTAAAAAGCCTTTAAAAAAAAAAAATAGACGTCATTAACAATCATATGAAAAAATGTTCCAAATCATTGATGTCAAATAGAAACAAATCTCTGCATCAGTTTAGAAAACTTAATTAACATGTGTTGTATTTTTATTTATTATATTAAAGATTTACTAATTAAACTTTAATCTGGTTCCCCACAAGCCCTTGGAATTTTGGAGGCAGTGAGTTTTACACCTCTGCTTTAAATAAAAAGAGAATTGAAATATAAAAATGTTTTTAATTGTAAGCATGAATCGTCTCTCAAACTCCTTTGTTGGATTGAGGGAATTAAAAATGTGAAACATTTACATATACTGTAGGACTGGATTGCTGTCGATTACTTTTGCTGAATTTTCTTCTTTTAGTCTTTTGGAGAAGTACATAGAGAAATTAAAGTGATGTTAAAAAAACAAGATATAAATTTAAAAAAGAGAATTACTCTTTAAAAAGAGGTTTTACTTTAGACTTATCTGATTAGCAAAGATGTTAACAGATGAGAAATGTCAAATGTTGGAGGATAGGCAAACTAACGCATGGTTGGAACTATGAATTTGCCTGGAAAACATTTTGGAATTAATCAGGAAATCTGAGTCTGATCAAATAGGAAATTGTGACAACAAAATATGATACAAAGGAGAATATGTAATAAATACAAAAAGTATTGTAAGAAAGGAAAGAATGGTTTGGGGATAGAGGGTTGCTAGTGGTCAAGGTAGTTTTCGTGATGAAGGTAACTTGGGTTGTGAATGAAGTTACGAAAATGATAATCTTATTTAAAACTTGAAGTAGGTGGTAGAATAAGAACGACAGGTAGAAAGTAGTTCAATTGAATTCAAGCGGACATGAAGAGAATGGAATAAGTTAAATCTGTGAAGGTATTACTCAGGGTCTTTAAAATGAATGGCTGACTATTTATTTACATCGTTATATAAAAAATAGCGAACCACCAAAAGTTTTCTGAATAGGCAAGTGACATCAAGTAAAGAAAGACTGAAAGGAGGGGAATACTGATTTCTAGAGTGTTAATGATCTAGGTAGATTGTAATGAGTATTAAAGTAGTGATCTACTACAAGAGAAAGCAGGGGATGATAGATACAATTACAGAGATGAGAGTTAAGAAAGACTTGGCAATTGACTTTGTATTATCGCTAGCCAGGCAACATGCTCATAAGGTAGGAAGTAGGAATTTTTTTTTAAATTATATGTCTCTTGGCTACCAGGTAGAACATTCTTTGGTTAACTCTTGTCCTCTCTACAAACCTGGGTGTTCTCTTTTGATACTTTTTTTTTTTTTTTTTTTTTTTTTGAAGTATCTTTTGTCTTACTCTTCAACAATGTTGATGATTAAAAAAAAAAGATGGGCTTTATTTCCAGGGGAAGCTTTAGATCATTAAAATCACTGTATAGCAATAAGAGTTAGCTCTTACATAGCATAATTTGCCAGAAATCTTACATACATTTTCTCCCTAAACTTAGTATTCTGCTGTTTATTTCGTTTATGATCTGGATAAGTAACTTATCCTCGCTGGATCTCAAGTTTTCTTATCTTTAAAATGAAGGAACTATCTTAATTTTGTAGTTCTTTTTAAATAGTTTTCAACATTGACCTCTGCAAAACTGTGTTCCAAATTCTTCCTCCTCCTTCTACTCCCTCTCTCCTCCCTAAGACAACAAGCCTTCTGATAATGGTTAAACACACAATTCTGATAAAAGTATTTCCATATTTATTGTGCTGTGCAAGGAAAAAAAGTCAGAGCAAAGGGAAAAAAACAGGAGAATGGAAAAAAAAAAAGCAAACGTGAAAATACTACATTTTGATCCACATTCAAACTCCATAGTTCTCTTTGGATGCAGATAGTACTTTCCTTCTTAAGTCTATTGGAATTGCCTTTGAATCACTTCATTTGTTGAAAAGAGCCAAGTCTGTCACAGTTGATCATCACATAACCTTGTTAATGTATACAATGTTCTCTTGGTTCTGCTCGCTTTACTTAGCATCAGTTCATGTAACTTTTTCCAGACTTTTCTAAAATCGCCCTGCTTCATCATTTCTTATAGAACAATAATATTCCATTACATTCATATACTTTAACTTATTTAGCCATTCCCCAGCTGGTGGATATCCATTCAGTTTTCAGTTCCTTGCCACTACAAAAAGGGCTACACAAACATTTTTTGCACATGTGGGTCCTTTTCCCTATTTTATGATCTCTTTGGTAAACAGATCTAATAGAGACACTTCTGGATCAGAAGGTATGGCACAATTTGATAGCCCTTTGAGCAAAGTTCCAAATTATTCTCATGAATGGTTGGATTATTTCATAACCTTACTAACATGCATCAAATTTTGTTAAATAACAATATTAACTTCATTTTGAAACATAAGAAAACTGAGTCCTGTGGAGGTTAAGTGACTTGCCTGTGATTACATAGTAAGTAATATTAGTTAAGATTTAGTATTTTCCCTTATGTACCATTCTTCTCTTAAGACTCTGTTTCCATGCCAAATAGAATTAAGCAGAACTAGTAATATAGGGGAAACTGATAATCTGCTTTAGTTTCGTGAAATGGTTGGTGGAACTTCCATATGAAAATATCATTTAGGCAGTTTGATTTTAATAATGTGGATGTTTAACAATTTAAGTCAATTGCCATAATGAAAAATACTAAAGAATCTAAAACTCATTTTGTCAAGCAGAGAGAAAGATGGCTGCTATGACAACATTTTTATAGCATAAATTAAAATCAGATGGAGAAAGATTATAGAAGGTTTCATAGTATCTTATAAAAACAATAAAAACAGTGAAGGGAAAATAAAGTTTTCTTTAAATAAAATTTTATTATTATTATTTTTTTTTTTTTTATTTAATAGCCTTTTATTTACAGGATTTATACATGGGTAACTTTACAGCATTAACAATTGCCAAACCTCTTGTTCCAATTTTTCACCTCTTACCCCCCCACCCTCTCCCCTAGATGGCAGGATGACCAGTAGATGTTAAATATATTAAAATATAACTTAGATACACAATAAGTATACATGACCAAAACATTATTTTGCTGTACAAAAAGAATCAGACTCTGAATTATTGTACAGTTAGTTTGTGAAGGAAATCAAAAATGCATGTGTGCATAAATATAGGGATTGGGAATTTAATGTAATGGTTTTTAGTCCTCTCCCAGAGTTCTTTTTCTGGGTATAGCTAGTTCAGTTCATTACTGCTCCATTAGAAATGATTTGGTTGATCTCGTTGCTGAGGATGGCCTGATCCATCAGAACTGGTCATCATCTAGTATTGTTGTTGAAGTATATAATGATCTCCTGGTCCTGCTCATTTCACTCAGCATCAGTTCGTGTAAGTCTCTCCAGGCCTTTCTGAAATCATCCTGTTGGTCATTTCTTACAGAACAGTAATATTCCATAATTTTCATATACCACAATTTATTCAGCCATTCTCCAACTGATGGACATCCATTCAGTTTCCAGTTTCTAGCCACTACAAAAAGGGCTGCCACAAACATTCGTGCACATACAGGTCCCTTTCCCTTCTTTATAATCTCTTTGGGATATAATCCCAGTAGTAACACTGCTGGATCAAAGGGTATGCACAGTTTGATAACTTTTTGAGCATAGTTCCAAACTACTCTCCAAAATGGTTGGATTCGTTCACAACTCCACCAACAATGCATCAATGTCCCAGTTTTCCCGCATCCCCTCCAACAATCATCATTATTTTTTCCTGTCATCTTAGCCAATCTGACAGGTGTGTAGTGGTATCTTAGAGTTGTCTTAATTT
Organism: Sarcophilus harrisii; assembly: GCF_902635505.1. Lineage (NCBI taxonomy): Eukaryota > Metazoa > Chordata > Mammalia > Dasyuromorphia > Dasyuridae > Sarcophilus > Sarcophilus harrisii. The sequence goes on along the minus strand of NC_045426.1, from coordinate 277,847,001 downwards.
GCATTTCTCTGATTAATAATGACTTGGAGCATCTTTTCATATGACTAGAAATAGTTTCAATTTCTTCATCTGAGAATTGTCTGTTCATATCCTAAAATTTTATTATTTTTCAAACTTTGGGGAGAAAAAAAAGTTCTATAATAATCTTCATTTTCCTTCCCTAATACCCCTTTTCCTCCCCCTATTAAGAAACCAAGAAAAACAAAATCCCTATTATAAACCTGTATGATTAAGGAAAACAAATTAGCTATGTCTTTCCTAAAATGAATCAGTCTTCCTTCTGAATCCATCATCTTTCTATCAGGAGGTTTGCTGTATCATGACTTCTCTAGAATTGTGGTTGGTCATTGTTGACCATAAGTTATTTGTCTTTTACAGTATTGTTGTAATTGTGTAAATTGTTCTTAGGGTTCTGCTCATTACCCTTTAGATTACTTCATCTAAATGCTTTCTAAGTTTCCCCTAGATTGTCCCTTTCTTTATTTTGCATTCAGCATAGTGGTATTCCAACATAGTAGTTAATATGTCACAATTCTTCAGTCGTTGACTTTTTGATGAGTACTTCCACCATTTCTAATGCTTTGTTGCCACAAAAAAAACAGCTATAAATATTTTTCTTTACGGTGTAGAACTAGTGGTGGTATTGCTGGGTCAAAGTGTATGCGTGCTATAGTTTAATAATTTATGGAACTTTTTTTGGTTTTCATTTGCTTTTCACTAACGGCTACTGAAATAATATTTTTTCCTCATATGCCTCAGAGCTTTTTTTTCCCCCTAAAACCTGTCTATTCAGGGGCAGTCAGGTGGTGCAGTGGATAGAACATCATCCCTGAAGTCAGGAGGACCTGAGTTCAAATCTGGTCTCAGACACTTAATACTTCCTAGCTGTGTGACCCATGGAAAATCACTTAACCCCAATTGCTTCAGCAAAAATACCCCCAAAAAACAAGCAACTGTCTATTCACATCCTTGGACCATTCATCAGTTAGGGGAAAACAAAATAAAAAAAAATTGAATTGACAAAATATTGGAGTTGGATTTTTGAAAATAACAAAATAAATTGGCTGATCTGATTTATTAAAGAGAGGAAGACTAAATTATCAAAAAGGGAAAGGAAAGTTCATGACAAATGAAGGAAATTATTTCCTGTCTGTAACATTAGAAATTAGGTGCCTAATAATAACTAAGACAAAAAATAGATACATGTTTATTATAAAACCATTCTTGTTATAATCACATTGAGAATAATTTTACATATGCATTGTTGTAGGAATTCTTCATGAACATTAAAAAAAAAAGACAGCCAGATTTTCCAAATAATATCCTTATCACTTTGTAACACAAAATTGGCAGAAAGATATAGAAAACAAAAAAGTGTCACCATTCTTATTGACTAAAAAACATGAAGCAGAACTTTAAAGGTTCAGGAATACTCCCATATGTTAAAATCCTTATTGAAATGAGAGTGAAGACACTTTAAAAATTTTCTGATTATTGAGATCTCAGAGATTTATTTGTTTTTGTATTGTCTTATTTTGAAGGAGAGGGAGGGAGGGAATAAGGATATATGTGTGTGTGCGCCTATATGTGCTATGTGTCAAGCGCTGTGCTAAGAACTTATTTGTCTCATTTGATTCTCATAACAACCCTCTGAATTATGGGTGTTATTTTATACTCAGGCAAACAAAGGTTAAATGATTTGCCTAGAGTCACACAGCTAATAAGTAAGTCCCTGAGACCAGATTTGAACTTGGGTTTCTCACATTACAGGCCTATCACTTTGTCCTCTGTGCTTATTGAGCACAGAGTCCAAAAGAAAGGGGGATTCCATAGAGATAATAGGATAATCTTTTAAGTTTGCTTTTTGTAATATTATTTTGGCAATTGTGCCAAATTGTAGTCTTCTAAGTTAGATCTATATTGGGCACCTAAATGGAGATATAGAGTGCCAGTCCTGTAGTCAGGAAGGTTTGTCTTCCTGAGTTCAAATCTGGTTCCAGATGCTTTGACCCTGGCCAAAATTCACTTCATCCTGTTTTTTTACCTCGATTTCCTCATTTGCAAAATGAGTTGGAGACATATATGGCCAACTAGTGTAATATCTTTGCCAAGAATACCCCAAGATGGGGTTTATGAAGAGTTAGACCCAACTGAAAATGACTGAGATCTGTAATCAACATGAGACTTTCTTTCTAAATGGGAACAAAACCATGTCCTGAGCCCTTTTATTTTCTTATAATTCTATTTTGCTCTTGTCTCCATCTCTTATCAGTTTAAATATATCTATGGCAAGAGTCCTCAGGATCCAGCATCTTGCCTGGCATTTAGAAGATGCTTAATTAATGCTGCTATGAAAGGAAATAATATCTACTATCCTAGATGTAGATGTCTCTTCTGAGCACCAGTTCCATATAACCAACTGCTTATTGAACATTTCCAACTGGATGTTTTATGGACATATCAAATGCAATATATGCAAAGCAGAACTTATTTTCTTGACCCCTAAACTTATTTCTCATTTTTTCTGATCATCGAAGTTTAAAAATTGAGTCATTCTGATGTTTCATTCTCTAGTATTCCTGCTTAGTTAACAGACATTTGTTAATAGACTGTTTTGTGAGAGGCTGTAGGCTAAGAACTTGTGAGAAAATAGCACCTGCCCTTTAAGAGTTTACATTCTAGTGAAAACAATATGTACATATTTCTGTGCAGACCAGTTGCACAGAGGGATAAATATGCTGAATCCTTACAAGGGGGGAATGAGGGCCTAGTTGAATTTAAGAACAAATAAATTTATAATTGTGACATGGTCAATGTGGTTTTATTTAGCATCAAATTAGTAGGATCAACCAAAGTGCATTAAGAGAACCATTGAAAATTTGGTTTTGGCAAGATGGAATTAGTGATAAAACAAGGGAGTAAGAAATTTAAAAGGAGAGGAGAAACACATGGTTAAATTAGTTTTAAGAGCTCTAGAGTGGCATGTGTGGAAAGCAGAGTAAAAAGTTGGCAAGGGCCTGAAATTTAGTAAGGATTTGATGGTTTATAGATGACAATGAAGACATATTATAAGATTAGGATTATTAAAGCAGAGATAGGAAAAAAGAATGATAGAAGACAATATTAAGATAAAGAAATTTTGGAGTCCTTGACCATGGAATTAGAACACTTGTGGAGGAAGGCAAGATGATCAGTATGGCCACCCCTTATTTAACTAAAGTTCAATAGAGACATCAGTTACAGGTTTTGAGCAAATTGAGAAACTAGGAATTAGGATTTTTGAAGAAACATCTTATTGCATGAGTCTATAAGTGTGAGAGCAGGAATTTGGATGGTGAGGAAGACAAGTCAGACACTAAACTATTGAGAAAGGAGAAGGCAATTCTGTGACTCAATAGATAACGGTTCCAGATTCTGTATTGGATTTTAGGATGAATCTCAGAGGAGAGGTTGCTAAATGCTGGTAGGTAATAGAAAGCTTTGATGCTGAATTGAGGAATAAGGATTATTTCTTTTATTCCCATATTATTCCTTTTCATTAAACCATACTGTAGTTAGAGACTACCCTCCAATTAATAACATCCTTTTCCTCTTTGGACCTTACACAACACATGATTGACTACTTTTCATGCTTACTATAGTTATTGATATATGTGTTTTATCCCATTACTAGTCTATGCCTATAGTATACTATGTTAGCTAAGCTTTGTATTTTGCCCAGTTATTTTTCAAGAGTTTGGATTTGTTTTGTCTTTGTATCCTCAGGATCCAGCATCTTGCCTGGCATTTAGAAGATGCTTAATTAATGTTGCTATGAAAGGAAATAATATCTACTATTCTAGAATGGTAGTGTGAAGATTGTGAAAGACTTTAAAAGTCAGATAGGTAATAAGCAAGAACCATTGGTCAAGCCTGTGCTTTTGGGAAAATAAATTTATTTGATGTGTAAAAAATGGAGAGGGGAAAAAGGTGAGACGAAGATTATTTAGGAGATTAATATTATAACAGTGCAGACAAGATTATTATATCTTACTTCTCAGCTCACTGATAGAATAGTATTTGGAATAGAAATGTTAGTATCACTTAAAATTTTTAAAAAATGCTGTTGTCAAAATGTTTGCAGTAGCCCTTTTTGTAGTGGCAAGGAACTGGAATTGGAGTTGTCTGTCTGTCTGTCTATCTCTGTGCACAGAAATTTGAATATTTATTCTTAGGTCACTCCATTTATCACTAGTATAAATTTTAAGTTTTAGGATGCTATAGGTAATTCATTTCATCATTAAACAAAAATAAATGATATAATCATGTCTCAAAAATAAAGCCTTTTAAATGGTTTCATTTTTAAATATTTTAATTTTTGACAGATTAGTCAGCGTTTACCATGAATAGAAACTCAGAAAAGTCCTTTTTGTCTGAGACAGCTGTGGAAAGATAATTGTTGTTGCTTATTATTTTCCAGAATAATGATGAAATGTATGCTTTTTCATTTGTGTACTATTTACTGTAGGAAAGAGATGACAGAAGGCAAAATTGAATATTTATGAAAAGTTGTAAGAATAATGTTTTGGGGTAGCTAGGTGGTGCAGTGGATAGAGCACCAGCCCTGAAGTCAGGAAGACCCGAGTTCAAATTTGGTCTCAGACACTTAATACTTCCTAGCTGTGTGACCTTGGGCAAGTCACTTAACCCCAACTGTCCCAGCTAGTTAATTAATTAATTAATTGGTGGTGGTGGTGGGGAGAAGAATGATGTTTTTTCAAGGGCCTCTCGAATTTTAATTTAGACTTTATATAACTTTACTTTTAGTACTAGTAAAAACACAACATACTTGTGTTTTACTTAAAAAAGAATTTTTAATAGTTCTTTGAATTTCAGATGCATGATTTTATTGCTTTCAGTATGACTAATATTGTATGATAATGTGAGCAGGAATTAGCAATAATTTTTTTTTTAATCTTTTATCTTTTAGCTAATGGGAATGATAACAAGAAATTTAAAGGAGATCGATCTCCCTGCTCTCCTTCTCGTGTTCTCCATCTTCGTAAAATTCCAAATGATGTTACTGAAACAGAAGTCATATCATTAGGTCTACCATTTGGCAAAGTAACCAATCTCTTGATGTTGAAAGGAAAAAGCCAGGTATGCAATAATTAAATGCTCAAAATAATTTCTTTATGTTGACATTTTTATAGGACATATTTATTTTGGTGGCTCTTGCCATTACTATTTGAAGACTTTGATGTATACTTTCCTTGTAAAATATAAAACCATATATAATATGTAAAATATAAAAAAATAAAAATATGTAAAATATAAAACCGTATATAAATTTAAAATTTAAATCTAGTATTTCTTTTAATTCCCTCATAGGAAAATAAGTGAAGTAATTGGTATCTGGTTTAGTAAATGAAGGAATTGATTGATGTCCAAAATATGAATACAAATAAAATAATTTATATTACTGATATTTTGTGTAGCTAGTCTTTAAATGGGAAGGATTTGAGAAGGTAGAAGGAAGGAGAAGTTCCTAAAGTACTTTTATGTGTTGTGATCTTATCCCTAGAGTTATATTGAGTTAAACAACCTCCACTCTAGTTGTCCTTTTTCAGCACCTAATTCACTTACTGCTTGACATTAGTATTTATTCACTAAAAAAAAAGATTAAGAATTTTAATTTGATTAGAGTAGCTCTGTTTAGGAAAGTATTCTGCTATGATTTATTGTTATTTGCATAGCTAATTATTTCAGGGATTTCCAACTATTATTGGGGAATGAAGGAAAGGATGGGATTGAAAGGTGCCAGATATTGATGGGTATTCAAGGCATATCAATTCCCACCAACATTTCTACCTCTATTACTTCTGGTCTTTGCCCCCTTCCTGGCAGGAATTCCAGGACACAAGGAGGCTCATGCCAGCAGTTCTCTCCACCTTGGAAGACAGGTTTGCTAGTTTCACAAGGGCCTTTTAGTAAAAGTAAGGTCAGTAATATATATATTTAAATCACCATTTTTGCAAGAACCTTATAATGAAGGTATTTTAACTCCTATCGTCCTCCAAAACCAAATAAATAATAAGACTAGGAAATGATATTACTTTATCAACTTGGCAACAAGCAGATTCCAGTCATGTGCAGCTCCATTCTCTGATTCTTACATTTATGGCATGAAAGATATCTCAGTTGATTTCTAATTAGTAAATTGCTAGGCAATATAATTTTCACTATATATTTAAATACTGAATTCTGAAAAAAAATTTTTAAATTCAGCAAATTATTGTGGACATTAGATTTTAAAGAATCATTTCCAAATCATAAACCTAGTTGGTTTTAAGATCTCGTGTGTCCTGGGAACCTTATTAATAAGGAAAATGAAATAATTATAATTTATAAATGTATTGCAAACTTTTAAATTTATTTTGTGTTGATTGTAGGCATTCTTAGAAATGGCTTCTGAGGAAGCTGCTGTTACTATGGTGAACTACTACACTCCAGTTACTCCTCACCTCCGAAGTCAACCTGTTTATATTCAGTATTCTAATCACAGAGAACTTAAGACTGACAATCTACCTAATCAAGCTGTGAGTATTTAACACTTTCACTTCAAAAAAATTAATCAGGGCATGTGGGATAATTCTAATTAAAAAAACACATACATATATATGGATATTAATTGGCTTTGAAAAGTGGCAAACATGCATATGTCTTTCTATTAGAATTAGTGTTTAGATTTGAGGAAGTAATATTTTTTAGAAACAGTTGAATTATTGTGTATGCCATAAGATATGTCTTGCCTCATGTTAATAATGGGCAACTTTCTCATCTTTGAAGCAAAAGTGTAATTAGTTAACTTCACCTACCTTTCAAGATTGTTGTGAAGATAAAATGAGACATCTGCAATATAAATATTAGCTATTTGCCCAGAGATAAGAATGATTATCATTTATTCTGGAAAGTTATAAAACCCTAGGTCTGCTGTGAGGCAAAGGAAAGCCATAATTTAGAAGATGGCAGATAATTTGTAATAATCTGAACATGGAATGTTTGGAGAATGGTTCTCTGGTATATATTTTATATGATTCAGCTCTGTGACATTGGAAACTTTCTTAGATTAGCAGTTAAGTTTTGTAATTTAGGCTGTTGAAGTGATGAGAACTCTTCAAGATGTTTGTGAAGAATCTTTTTCCAGTCCGTTTTTATATCTACAGAAAAATTTAACCCCTTTTGTGTTACTGGAATAATATAATACAAAATATAGTTATATATGTTAAATATATTATGTCAATAAGGCTAGAATTGAATCTCCTTTGTGTTGAACTAGAAGCCCCTTTAAGGACAGTAAATTTCTAATGGATATTATCTGATTTTTTTTCTTAAAAGATTAGTTATCTACCATTTTAGGAAAAATATTATGTGAATTTTTGGATTAATGGAAATTTCTTTATAATGCCACAACAATTAGTCATAAAAGGAGGAATATTCATTTGTCACAAGGAAATTTAAAAGTACATAGCAAAAAAGTTGGAGAAAGATAGGGTGCTTCATGTAATATAGTAGAATATTTACACACACACACACACACACATTTATTTATTTATTTTGCTTGGGCATTTGGGTCACACAATGTTTGCCCAGGGTCACACCTCTGGGAAGTGTTAAGTGTATGAGGCTAGAGTTGAACTTAGGTCCTCCTAACTTCAGTGCTTGGACTCTATTCACTGTGCCACCTAGCTGCCCCAGAGTTTTTTTGTTTTTTTAAATATAACAAGGTATTGTGGATTATTTTAAACATCTTGTGTTTTGTTTTGGATTTTATTTATTCAGTAAGCATTTGTTTAAGCTCAAGTTCATGCCATTTAAAATCTGTTTTTGAGAGGCATTATGGTGTAATGAATAGAATGCTGATTTTAAAAGTCAGGAGAAGGGGTGGGGGTAGCTGGGGTAGTACCACTATAGTAGATAGAACACTAGCCCTGGAGTCAGGAGTATTTGAGTTCAAACTAGATATTAGACCCTTGGCACTTACTAGCTATAGGACCATGAGTAAATCACTTAATCCAGAATACTTCAACAAAAAAAAGAATAGAGAGAGATAGGGAGAAAGAAATAAAGATTTGATTTCTACCTGTGATTGTGACCATGGCCATTCTCTTGGCCTCTGTTTTCTCATTTGTAAAATGGGGGTGATAAAACCCTTTTATTTTATAAGGTTGTCATGAGAATTGCACTTTGAAAATCTAAAAGTATTGTAAAAAGGTCAGTTGCCATTTTCTTTTTCCCCCGAGGCAATTGGGGTTAAATGACTTGCCTAGGGACACACAGTTAGGAAGTGTTAAGTGTCTGAGGTCAAATTTGAATATAGGTTCTCCTGACTTCAGGGCTGGTGCTCTATCAAACTGCACCACTTAACTGCCCTACTACTGTCATTGAGGTCTTGAAAAAGAACTAAATGCCTTTAAAATTGTGTAGATTTCTTCTGCATGTAGTTCAAGTCCTCTTGTTTTTTAATTAATTCTTGATTGCAACTTCTTAAGTGCCTTTTCTACTTTTTTTTATATTGTACATGGAATGCTGAGATGGAATTGAGGATAAATATGTTTATGATCTTCAATGAAAAGAATAGATAATTAGGGGCAATTAGGTAATGTCTAGATAGAGCACCAGCCCTGAAGTCAAGAGGACCTGAGTTCAAATTTGACCTAAATGACACTAAACACTTCCTAGCTGTGTGACCCTGGAGAAGTCACTCAACCCCTATTGCCTCAGCCAAAAAAAAAACCCAATAGATTTTGAGCTTCTTAAGGGCAAGGACTATCATTTGCTTCTCTTTGTATCCCGAATGCTTAGCACGTATCTGGCATAGTTGATGCTTAATTCATGCTTATTGATTATCTGAATTATTTTAAAGAAAAGATTGGTGTTTCTAACTCATAACTATCTGTTGTCCTCTCCAGAATAATCTGGTTTAGACTTCATGCTACCTTTTCTGTAGCCTCATTTTCCCTTCCATTGCCTTTCTCTTGCCCACCACAGACATCATGGTGACTTTCCATGTCATTAGATTTACCTCAGGTATACTCAGGAAGTTATCAAGGATTTGTTTTAAAGAAATTTTCATTTCTAGCCTTCTTTTAAAAATGATGTGTAACAAAAGATAATGAAATGACTTAATTGGGGTCTGGTTAATTGCTGTTTTATTTTACCTCTAATTTATAATGGAATCTTTAATTTTAAGACCATTTTGGTGTTCTGATTAATATTTTTAGATTATTTCTGTGAGATAAATAAGTAGTATTATCTTTTTCTAGACTCCCATTTTACCTTTGGAGAAAATGAGTCAGTATAAAGATTTTAAAGCAAGAAAAGTCTTAAGAGATTTTATGTTGTTTTTAAATTACATGTTTTTTTTTTCTTTCTTTCTTTTTTTTTTTTTTTTAATTTAATAGCCTTTTATTTACAGGTTATATGCATGGTTAACTTTACAGCATTAACAATTGCCAAACCTCTTGTTCCAATTTTTCACCTCTTACCCCCCCACCCTTCACCCCCTCCCCCAGATGGCAGGATGACCAGTAGATGTTAAATACATTAAAATATAAATTAGATACACAATAAGTATATATGACCAAAACGTTATTTTGCTGTACAAAAAGAATCAGACTCTGAAATATTGTACAATTAGCTTGTGAAGGAAATCAAAAATTCAGGTGGGCATAAATATAGGGATTGGGAATTCAATGTAATGGTTTTTAGTCATCTCCCAGAGTTCTTTCTCTGGACGTAGCTGGTTCAGTTCATTACTGCTCCATTGGAAATGATTTGGTTGATCTCGTTGCTGAGGATGGCCAGGTCCATCAGAACTGGTCATCATATAGTATTGTTGTTGAAGTATATAATGATCTCCTGGTCCTGCTCATTTCACTCAGCATCAGTTCGTGTAAGTCTCTCCAGGCCTTTCTGAAATCATCCTGTTGGTCATTTCTTACAGAACAGTAATATTTCATAATATTCATATACCACAATTTATTCAGCCATTCTCCATCTGATGGACATCCATTCAGTTTCCAGTTTCTAGCCACTACAAAAAGGGCTGCCACAAACATTCGTGCACATACAGGTCCCTTTCCCTTCTTTTTAATCTCTTTGGGATATAAGCCCTGTAGTAACACTGCTGGATCAAAGGGTATGCACAGTTTGATAACTTTTTGAGCATAGTTCCAAACTACTCTCCAGAATGGTTGGATTCGTTCATAACTCCACCAACAATGCATCAATGTCTCAGTTTTCCCGCATCCCCTCCAACAATCATCATTATTTTTTCCTGTCATCTTAGCCAATCTGACAGGTGTCTAGTGGTATCTTAGAGTTGTCTTATAAATTACATGTTTTTAAATATGAGGTTGAGAGAACAGAGGAATAAGTATATGCCATATTTAGTATCTTGTTACTTGGTACTTATTTTGCTTAGAAACAAACATTATTTGATTTGTTAGTTAAATTTTACTATTTGGCACATTGGATGATGTGAAGGTTTGGATGATAGCAAACAATTAGGATTGGGAGATGACTTTTTTTTAAGGCTACTATCTTCTGGTATCTATTCTTTTAGTTAAAATAAAAATAATTCCTTGTAGGGAAATTGTCCCCTTGGACTATTTTCACATCTATTATCAAAGAGAAATTAAATGATTTTTCTCTTAAGTTGAATAATCTTTTGGATTTTAACCAGAATTTGGGTGGACCTAACTTACCTTAGGTCCCCTAATCCCCAAGGTATAGTATATAAACTGCTTTATAATAGTCTCTGCTTTACTTGTGTATTTATATATCTAATCACTGAATTTTTAAAAGAAATTCTCATTTTGGATTGTTTGATAGAGAGCTCAAGCTGCATTGCAAGCCGTGAATGCTGTCCAGTCTGGAAGTCTGGCCCTCCCTGCAGCCCAAGGCAATGAAGGTGGAGTTCTTCCTGGGCAAAGCCCTGTTCTTCGAATAATTGTGGAAAACCTCTTTTACCCTGTTTCTCTTGAAGTACTCTATCAGGTAAGGAGAAATAAGAAAGGGAATAGTATACAAATCTGATTTTGCTACTTGTTTCAGTTATTAATTATCTGCCACATTTTGTTTTTGTTTTTGTTTTTGTTTTTTTAAAGTGTTTTTCCCCCTCTTTTAAGAGAGATTATTTCTTCATAATGACACCTCAGCAGAACTCTTCATTTAGCAAAAAGTTCAGCTAAACAAAACAAATACATAAATTGGACACAATTTTGAGATCAATGAATTATTCTTAAGGTATCTCAAAGGGACAATACCAGAAGTGTAGAATTTATTATTTTTTTTAATTCCTAGGAAAAAATATCAATAAATTATCATCTTTTTCTCTACCAGTATTCTCATTTATATACATTATTTTTGAAAATAATTGACATTTATTGGTGGCATTCTTGATTAAGTGTATTAAAAATGAAAGACAGGTTTTCATAAGCAATTTTCTATTGCAGTTCATGGCTTTACCATCATAAAATTAACTAAAAACCTTGAAGGATATACATTTTCACTGTATTGTTTTTTGACTATAAAAATGTACTTGATTGAGCTTGAGGAAAATGCTGTGGCTGTCATCCAGCAAAGTATTTACCATCTGTATCTCAGAATTATATAAAATATATTAAAAAGCTGGTAACTGTTTAGTGTATTCAGTTATTAATTATCATATGAAGCTTAAAACTGGGAGATCTATACTTACCAGAAGATTAATGCATTACAGACTATGATTTATGCTGGATAAATGGCATGAAATCTATTATCAAGAAACTGTCTTAATTGAAAAAGATGACTATTGGTCACATGTTGAAAGTGTGAGATAATTGTTAAAGTCTATATCTTGCATATGTAGAGTAATTATGTCAAAGGAAGCTACCAGTAGAAGAGGAAGAAGACTCACACAGTTTGTACAGAGGGTAGATGGTGATTTTCATCTCTGGAGCTTAGTATTTATATTGATGGGGTTACATCCATTTTAGTATATTATAATTTATCAGGTTTCATTCTTGTTATTAATTATCTATTTTTCCAAGTAATTGCAAAGTTCAGGCAATTTTGAGGGAAATTTTTTAATTGGTTACCTGTGTTAAATACATACTGAATATCTGTTTGAGTAGCAACATGAACATTTTATTTAATCTAATGAATTAAGGATTCTTTCTAGTTGGCAGTAACTACATTTTATCAGATGTTGCTTCAATTGTAAAATGTTATTTCTAGTTCCTAATAAAAACACTATAACTTAAACAATATCTAATCATAAACTATTTTCAAAGAATGCCTGTACATGTTATTACTTTTTAGGGAAACATGGTTTCAAAAGCAGGTTTCACTATTTTTTTTTTTTTAATACATATGTCGATCTGAACTTATTTTGATACTTGCTATTTTTTACAAAGTTGTTTAGTTATGATTGGGATATATATATGTCTGTGTGTGTGTGTACATATACGTATATATACATACACATAAATATAGATATACATATACACACACATATAAATATATACATATATACCCATATGGACACAGTTTATATATGTATGTGCATAAATAGAGTTCTAAGTTGTGTCCAAACTAGAATTTTTTTGTTTTTTGGAGCATTGAGAAAATGTAACCTACAAATGCTCCCACCCCTCCAAGCTTTGCTTCAGCTCTCATGAATCAGCAATATGTATGCTAATTTTTCACTTGGCTATTTTAGACATAGCATTATGCTTACAAGAGACCAAACCATTTGTCTTTCCATATCAGGTTAAATGGTATCTGAAAGTAATTATGGTGGCATTTAATATTTTAAAAAGGCAATAATACTAATAACATATAAAAGTATGTGGGATTTTTCCTTTATAAAAAACTTTACAAAATTTTTACAAACAAGTTGTTACCAAGGGGCTTATTATTGTTAGAAATATTTTAATCTCTTAAGTACTTTATAAGTAAATGCCAGTAATCTTTTTTCTTAGCAATGTTTGCCAAGTTGTATCTAAAATAAAATAGCCCACTCTTAATCTTTAATCCTTTATATGTGTTTAATGCGTGATTAATTCACTTTTTATCTGAAAAACAATTATATTTATAAGAGATACTTGGGTTTTATGAGTACATAAATTTATATACTGGCAAAAAGTTTGTTGGTACAATTGGTACAAGTAAAAACTGAATTGAAAAGGAAAAATTCTTACAGTAAATATTTGGATGATTTCAGATAGGCTGCAGTATGCTATAAAATATGCCATAAGAATCATGCATGAAGCTTCCATTAGTGTGATACTCACTGAATTAATAATAATTAATGAGAATTGAGAAACCCTGCCTTACCCAGCTGCTATGATTTCCTCAAATCCCACCATTAAGGCTACTGTTTGACATATATACATACATACATACATACATACTACATAATTATCAGATAGTAGTGACTTTTGCTGTTAAATATAAGAATCTTTCAGCAACTTCTTTTGATTTCTGCTGTCATTCTCATAATTTAGGCTATGATTTTATATATAAATTATTTTGACAGCCTCCCATTTTCCTTTTTTTCATCCCCCTCCTTTCATATAACCTTTAGATTGTCTTTAAACTTTTTTAATCAATATTCATCTTTAGAAACTCATAATTGTTTCCTTTTTATACAGAGTTTAGTCCTAGTATCAAAGATTTCCTTCTTAATATGGGCCCACTCTTTTTCCTCCTTACCCCCACACATAGAAACTCTCCATTCCTATTAAAAATTGATTGGATGATCATTAGTCCAAATCTTTCATTTTATAGATGAGGGTATTGAGCTGAAAGTGACATGTCACATTGGTTAATAAAGTAGTCAGATATTACTGTTGCCTAAATCTACCCTACTCATTTTCATTTTACTATGGTTCTCTGATTCAATCTTTTAGATAATCTGATTTTACCAATCATGCATCTTTCCTTCCTTCTTCTTTCCCACCTCAAAACTCCTATCTCTTGTTTTGATGTACTCTTTTTCTCCTAGCAAATATCTTCAAGTGTTCTCTAAAACAAAATCTCAAACTTTCCTTTGACTCTGCTATTTTCCCATAACTATCACTTTGTTTCTATTCACTTTTATATAATACCAGTATTCATTCTTCAGTCCTGTTCAGTCTGACCCTATCTGCCACCAGTTCTTTCGGTTCTTTTCCACTGATCCACTTGTTGATAATTCCACGAATGACCTTCTTATATTTGCATCCTATTGTACTTAGCTTTTATAGTGTTTTTTGTTTTTTGATGCTGCTGACTCCTGATACTTTATGGTGCTCTTCCCTATATGTTATTTCCTCATCTTCTCCTTAAATGTAGTCATATCCTCTAATATTCTGTTTTTGGCCCTTTGATTTTTCATTATCCACACTCTTTATGGATCATCTCATTCATTCCAGTTATCTCCTACTAGAGATTTGTAACTCTGATCCAGAGCTTCAGCTCCATAATGTCAATGGCTTGTTAGGATATCTTCACCAAGCTACCATCCACGTCCTAAACTCAGTCACAGTTCAGTCAAATAATATTCTCTACTCCTACCTCCAGCAAACAACATTAACAACAACAAAAACAGAAAAAAAAAAACCCATGCCTTTGTCTCATTGTTAACTTATGTTACTACTGATATCTCTATTTTTCCAGTGAATCTGCTTAGAAACTTGAAATTAACTCTTAACTCATCCTTCTTCCCCTATTTCTGTCCCTCCCTTCACATTCTTCCACCCTTATTCAGTCATTTATTTATTGTTCTTATGTTACTCTTCTACCACTGAAACTATCATAGTTTCGGGTTAGATCCCACTTTCATTAATGTACTGATCCTTTGCCAGTTTCTCTAATTATAATCTCATTTATCTCTCATCAAATGCACACATTTGGGCATAATATGAACATTGTAGGAATATAGTATTTCTTTGGTAAAGTTGAAATGAACATCAAGACTCCCCTTTCTTGTTTTTCTTTTAGGAACAATCTGAGAAAAAAAGAAAATCATAGTAGCTAAATGATAAAATGCCCTCTCCCACATTTTCCTTTGCCATAATGTCTTATAGTCAACCTATAATTTAGTCTTGTGTATTTTGTAATCACCAATTTTCTTTACATAAGAGCTTTAAAAATTTCTTGTCGCTTTGAGTATGGGTTTAATGTACCTTTGGCCAAAGTTGTTACTGGAGGAAACTTAGTAGTAGTTTTAAAATAGGAAAAAAATAGTGCTTTGTAATTAACATCATATTTTTAAGTAAAGAGATGTCTGTAAATCGCAATGTTTTTAAATTTTTTTCCTATACTTTATCCAGATTTATAATTTTTCTTTCAGATTTTTTCCAAGTTTGGAACAGTCTTGAGGATTATCACCTTTACAAAGAACAATCAATTTCAGGCCTTGCTTCAGTATGCTGACCCACTGAATGCACATTATGCCAAAATGGTAATCATAACCAAAGTTCTTTAGAATGAATAAGATTAAACAAAAGATCACTTTATTGTTTCCATTTTTATTACTGTCTGAATTATTTAGTGTCTTCAGAATATGAAATTTGCCATTTTCATGGTTCATTGATTTGACTAAAATTGTTATTTTTGACATTTTCCCGACATTTAAGCAAATTTTTATGTTTAAACAGATATTTTAGTTCTTGCTAGAAATTCCTTGATTTTTCCCCCCTCTATTTTTGTTTTTTTGACACATTTTTAGAAATATATTAGATGATATAATTTGAAGTATATCAAAAATTTTGGGGAAAAGTTTGAAGTATATCTATTATACATATGTATCTTTCTACCCTTATGCATAGTTAATGCTTAAAGGTTGTTGAATTGCTGCTAAAAAAAGCACTATTCTAGTACATTGAGAAGATAACTTGCATTTGATTTTGTCCTAGATGAGTTTTATATAAACTAAGGAATAAGAGGATTTTAAATAAGGTAGTTTTAGGTATTCATCTACGTATATTAAGGTTTGTAGTGTTTTACATCTGATATCTGATATTCTGCACAATTTTTTAAAACATTCATTTATCCTTATGAGACATGCTTAGTGGGTAGTATACCTTCTTTAATCTTAATATATTTTTCAAAATAGTTTTATTTCAGGATGTTTCCTGAATTATAGAAATGTTCATATTCAGTCTTGGTATTACATAAGTTACAAGTTTATCACAGATTAAAATTCGACAACATTAATGATTTGTATTTTAATACAACATAACATCCTTCCAAAAAAGGCCTTACTATGTAATCACCTTAATTATAAAATGCCATGTTACATAATTAAAAGACTGCTTGTTTAAACTCAGAAAGTTTGCATCTGAAACCCAGCTCTGCTATTTAATATTTAATGATCTTTTCCAAGTTGTTGGGTCTATTTCTGTTTCAGTAAAATGAAGGGTTTAGATTAAATTCTAAGAAAGGAAAGAAGGAAACAAGCATTTATTAAGCTCCTATTATGTGTAAGCACTTGAAAAATCTTATCTTATTTGTTCCTTACAACAACTCTGGAAAGTAGGTACTGCTATTATCCTCATTTTTCAGCTAAAGAAACTGAGGTAGTGGGGCAACTAGGTGGCACTGTGGATAGAGCACCATCCCTGAAGTCAGGAGGACCTGAGTTCAAATGTGGTCTCGGACACTTAACACTTCCTAGCTGTGTGATCCTGGGCAAGTCACTTATCCCCAGTTGTCTCAGCAAAAAAAGGAAAGAAAGAAAGAATGAAACTGAGGTAGATAAGAAGTTAAATGACTTTCCCAGTCATACTGCTAATACATGTCTTAACACTCTGACAAATCTGAACCAGATTTGAACTTTTGAATCTTCAAACTCCAGGCCGACTACCCTATCTTTTACATCATGTAACTGTATTTTTTTCTAAGGCTTCTTCTAGCTCTGAATACTAATAACCTTCCTTTAGGATGTCTTCTTGTTAATAGCTAAATCAAGTGGTACATAGTTTATTTGAAAGGGTCTTTAAGTAGCCTTTTCTCACATTCTAAGATTCTCACATTATCCAAAATATTTTAAAGATTCTTTGAGACAAGAAGATTCTGTGGCAGAATAATATAATTTGAACTTTATTTAATGAGCATTATTGAAATTAAGGATGAAAGTGGTTTTATCTCAGAATAGGCTTTGAACACAAAATTTGTCACATTAGATCTGGAGCTCTGTATAGTATGTAACACTTCCTTTCAAGAAAGGAGAGGACTTGTAATATTTTGGGGAGAAGAATGGAGGGAGTGATTAATAGATGAAGAAATTGAGCCTCACAGTAGTTGAATGGTAGCATACAGCAAGTAAATGAAGTCCACATCAAAACAAACAGGTTGACATGTTAATTTTGTAATACTACCCCTCAAATCATAGTACCTTTTCTTCAAATCCTTTAGGCTCTGGATGGCCAGAACATCTATAATGCATGCTGCACTCTGCGAATTGACTTCTCCAAGTTAACCAGCCTTAATGTGAAGTATAATAATGACAAAAGCAGAGATTTCACTCGCCTTGACCTTCCTTCTGGTGATGGCCAGCCATCCATTGATCCTACTATGGCTGCTGCTTTTGGTAAGTAACTCTTTGCTGAATCATAAGAGAGCTGCATACCGTAATACTGGACTGATAGTTTTCTTTACCCAGTGGTCTTCCTGTCAGTTTGAAATTTAAAAAAAAATAGATGAGATAATATTACTTGATCTTTTTGAGAACTGGCACAATTATCTGAAATCTTTTTCATATTGCTCAAACTGGATTTATTAAGACATCTAAAAATAAAGGAAGAACCCATATTGTACTCCTACTAATCTCTGGAATTGATATTTCTTAATGTAGTTGGGTTTTTTAGATGAATTAATTTTACTTTCCTGTTTAAATAATTTTTGATTTCCTTTCAAGTATCATTTTGAAATAAAGGCTTTTGTTTAAAGTAAAATTTAGCACAGCTGATGCCTTTTGCTTATTAAATTTTTAAAATGTCTATTTTATTTGAATACTTTTTTTTTTTGCCATCAATACCTATTTTATGAATCTCCTAAATTCACTTAGGTTAGCTACTTCTGTAACAAATGGTGATAGAAAATGGGATTGCAAAACAGTAACTAATATTCATATTACCCATATTCATGAATCAGTATTTATTTGTATCACAAGCACATAATGTTGAAGATTTTAACTTGTGATAGAATCTTATTAATAAATTTAAATGTGATGTGTGTCTTAGTATTTTTTGGTAATTCCTCTATTATTTCCAGTCATTTCAAAGTATAGTTTAAAAGATCCTTAATTCACCAGAGGAGTATTACTTATTATATCTGATTCAAGATAATTTATCTATTCACAATTCTATAAAATAAACTTTCTGTATTAATGTCATATTAATAAAATCTGAAACAAAAATATAAGGAAAACAGAAGTTTTATATTATGCTTATCTTATATGTAGTAATAATTTTTTTCCCAATTATTACTTGACTGTTTTCATGGCAAATGACAATACAATTAAGTGCTGTGGAGTTATGGTTTATAAAGTGGTGGAGATTGAGTCATTTTTAAGAACCAGTTTTGGGTTGATTATAACAATGAAAGGCAAAGAGTTGCAACTTGAGACCATAGATGATCATAAATATTCATATTTTGTTTTGGACTGTATTTAAAGAAACATATAGAATCATAGGTTGAATCCATTAAAGATCTCGTGGTTGAAACCCCTCTTTTTATCAATGAGGTAACTCGTGTTCAAATTAAAAACATGAAATGTCACCCAGTATTAAACACACATTAAGTAGCAGAGCTTGAGTTCAAATATAGGTTTTCCAATTTATGAGTTCATTTTGATATGTCTTAGACATTCCTCTATTCTTGACTTATTTTCCTCCAGGGTATTTCCACTAGAGCAGATGCCAATACATCCATGTCTGTCTCCCTGCCTTTATTGAAAAGTAATTGTCCATGTTTTATGAATTTGTCAAAGGAGGTCTACCCTGTTTATTTGGCATCATTTTCCATTATTCTTGTTGTGACTTTATGAGTAGAGTGCTATTCCTCATTATTAGAAGTCTTGCTCATAATCTTTTTCTCTCCTACTTACTTCTGAGATGACATTCTCTATTTAATTTCTGCTTTATGATTGTAATATGTTACAACCTACTTAGTGACTCTTACTTTCTATTTATCTGAGACTGTATGTCTCATGATGTTGTACCATCTCTCTGGGAAAAGTTACAGTTTGAAATATTTACTATTGTGACATTTAGTGTCTTTTTGTTTGCTTATTTGTGCTTCTAAAAAAAGGAGTGTGTGGTTTTCTTTAATGTAGGAAGATACAAATTGCTTTTTCATGTATTGTCGTTTCTCAGTTTAAAGATTTCCTTCACTCTTATTCAATTAGTTGCCTTAAGTTAGGGGTGTGTGTTGTGTGTGTGTGTGACACTTTGAAATGGTGGGAGTATAAACATTTATGTTAGATATTTTGCATTTTATTAACATTAAAATATCACAAAAACTTTGCTGTTCCTCGGTAGGAGGGCATTCTTTTTTTCTCTGTGATAAATATGTGCTAAATGTGACAGGCATGAGTTTCATCTTTATCCATTCCTGTGGAATACTCTTAGAGCATATAGCATTTTCATTGATAACTTAGTCATTGTAATAGAATCAAGAAGTTTTAGACTTGATTAGACAATTTGAATTGTAAAATTCTAAAGTTTACATAGTCTATAAAGAGGCTATAGTGAAACATGAATTAGAATTACAGAATCACAAAATTTTAGATTTGGAAAGAATCGTAGAAATCATCTAGACTCTTGCCCTCATTTTAGAGATATATAGTTCAAATTTAAGAGGGCCAGTGGATTGTACACAGTCACACAGTAAGTGGCAGATTATAGATATTAATCTTATATCTTTTGATTCCAAACATGTCAGTACTCATTTCACTGTACATTTCACCCTAAAGTGAAGATTTTTTTTTTTTGTTCAAATCCATACCAGTCCACAGTGATAGTTGCCTCCTTCAAAAGCATAGCACTATCTAGATAGTTATTTTTGAGATTTGATTAATCTCCCAGCTTTGGGGTGAATAAACACCTGGGTGCAAATCCCACCT
This sequence comes from Sarcophilus harrisii, assembly GCF_902635505.1. Lineage (NCBI taxonomy): Eukaryota > Metazoa > Chordata > Mammalia > Dasyuromorphia > Dasyuridae > Sarcophilus > Sarcophilus harrisii. The sequence goes on along the minus strand of NC_045426.1, from coordinate 277,826,864 downwards.
ATGGCATTTACTCCTCTGTGAGTCATTTAATCTTTCCAAGGGTATTTCCTCATCCTGTAAAATGAGGACATCTGTAATACTTTCCTTTTTGTAATAATGTAATGATGAAATGAGATGGAATATAAGATCCTCAGAATCAGAGAGTGTTTCATTTTGTTCCTACACAATATTGTCACATCTTATGTGCATTGTACTTGCTAGAATTAAATTTTATATGGAGACAGTAAACTCAATGAGAGAAAAGGACAGATATTCGGGGATACCTCAATATGAGATGGGTGATAAGAACCTGCTGTTCCCTCTGATGCTATTTGCTCATTTCTCATCATGTGAGCATCTTGAGTGAGTGTGATTATAGAATTTTCTCTTCACTATACCCATAGAATAAGCAGTCTGTTCATTCAGTAGAAGTTGGTTGAGCTGCTTGGGAATGTCTGGGAAAGAACCTTTTTATTATTTCTGATCAGTTCTGATTATTATTTCTGATCAATCAGTTAAAAAAGTCTTTGCTATAGTATCTTTGACTTTCCTTGTACCTTCTCACATGGTGAGGAAGAAGAATTAGCTATGTGATGTAATGATTTAATAGACTTTCAGGAATACCTTTCCCTGCATCTGTTTTCCTATGAATTAAAGTCGTTGCCTATTTCTTGTTTTCCTCTATTTGTTTCTTGGTTCTCTATTTGAATCTTGGTTTCCATATCTCTTCTGATAACAAATTTTTGAGTAGTTAAAAATAAAATTTTCATTAACCTGTTTCTCTAGGAACCATCTCAGAACCAGTTACTCTCTGTACAAATTGCCTTCTTTTAGAGTCCCTTTCTAGCTTCAGATATTAAAGATACTGTTTGTTTTATTTAATGGGTTTTGAAAGCTAGGTCTTGTGCTGACCCAGCTAGCACCCAGGACACCCCAGAATCAGCCAGAGTCAGGATAAGCAAAAGTCCTTAGTCTTTATTCTTGGTCTTTAAGGATAGAAGGGAACAGGATGGAAGCAGAATCTCTGCAACCAGCTTCTTCCTTGTCTACCGCTAAAGTGACTCAGACTCTTCTTACTCCACCCCCTTAGTCCCTTCTACAATCCTCTGTATACACCAGTCATTGAGCCAGCACAAGATAGTGGGAAGGACCATTTTCCAAGCATATGCTAATATAGTATTGTCCAATTGGTAATTAGCCTTAAGTGCTTGAACTGACCTCAGTGCAGTGACTCAAGTTTCAGCCCTCTACAAGTTCTGAATATATCATTTCTGTCTTGGGGACCATTATCAATTTGTATTTTTCAGGATTTTATTATTGCCCAGAAACAGCATGATAATAGGTAGTAGGACCTAGAGGTCATTAGTCATTGAGTCAGTAAACATGTAAAGTGCCTACTGTGTGCCAGATATTGTGCCAAGTTAAAACACCTAAAAGCAAATATCCTAGTTCTCAATGAGTTCACAGTCTTGGTGGCTCTAGATTTAGAGAAAAGCTTCTCATATTTAGAAAGAATATTGTTTGTGCTTCTGTAGGGTCATAAGCTATTTCATTGGAGAATCTATTGGTATCCCATAAAGGATAATCTCAGATTTACCCCCTCAGTTTCAGCTCTAAATCTCTAGTCAGCAAGTTTTTAAGAGCTATGCCAGTCTTTTATACTGGGAACTGTGAATATAAATATGTGGAATAGCAGTATAGAGAGAGTGAGATATCCACTTTTCCCCTCTGATGTTCAAATCCATGCAGAAATTTGTTTACACTTACACACACACACACACACACACACACACACACACACACACACACCCTATTATCTTTTTTAGTTCAATTTCATTTCTAAGTCATTTCAAGAAGTCATATTCTATCACCTATATGTTAGTATATCTCAGCTCTCTGTCATGGGTCCTCTTGTTCTTATTTGCTTTCTAACTTCAATTATCTCTATGAAAATCCTGAACTTGGTAAACTTAGTTCCAAATGCCAGCTCTGCCACTTATTTTCCTTGTGACCATGCAAAAATCACTTAATTGTACCTTAGTTTCCTCATTTGTGAAATGGAAGAGTTAAATCTGAGTTCTCTTAATGTTCAATCTCCCGGTTCCCATGCCTGACTTTTTTGCTTATAACATTTTTAAAAATATGTATACACAATTAAAAAAAATTTTTTTTAAAGTTTTGAGTCCCAAATTCTTTACCTTCCTTCCTTCTTACATTCCTTTTTCTCCCATCCCTGAAATTGTAAACAATCAGGTTTTATACATGTGCAGTCATATAAAACATTTCCATATTAGCCATTTTGTACAAGAAAACTCCCCCAAAAAAGAGGGAGAGAGAGTGGAAAACTAGCATGTTTTAGTCCATATTCAGACATCAGTTCTTTCTCTGGAAGTAGATATGCTTCATCATTAGGCCTTTGGGATTGTCTTGGATCATTGTATCGCTGAAAATAGAACTTTATTATACAATATTTTTATTAATGTGTAAAACATTCTCCTGATTTTGCTCACTTCATGTTGCTCAGTTCATGTAAGTCTTTTAAGTTTTCCTGAAATCCACCTGCTTGTCATTTCTTATAGCACAATAATATTCCATCACAATCATATACCATTCCCCAATTGATGGGTAGCCCTTTGATTTCCAATTTCTAGCCACCACAAAAATTCTGCTATAAATATTTTTATACAAATAGATCCTTCTCTTCCTACCCCACCCTTCCTTTTTTAGATGTCTTTAGGATATAGTTCTAGAAGTGGTATTCCTGGGTCAAAAAATGTGTTCATTTTTATAGGTCTTTGGGCATAGTTCCAGATTCCTTTCCAGAGTGGTTGGACCAGTTCACAACTTCACCAGCAGTACATTAGTGTCCCAGTTTTCCCACATCTCCAAAATTTAGCATATTCTTTTTTTGGGGGGGAGGGGGGAGGTGTCATATTAGCCTGTCTGATAGGTGTGAAATGGTATCTCAGAAGTCAGCAAGTTTTTAAGAGGATATTATATGCCAGTCTCTTATACAAGGACATCCTTATACAATACAATACAAGGACAAATCCTTATATGAAGTTTGTGTTCAAATGCAGGAAACAGAAAATACATATGCAGTGTAAATATAAAGTTAATATATACAATTATATACAAAGTAAATACAACAATTCAAAAGCATCAAAAATTTACAAACCATTTTCTCATAATACTGTTTCCCTGGTAGCAAGCTCCTCGAATGGAATATTCTTTCCTGGAATGGAATATTGTTTCCTGTTTCTTAAGTAGACAATTATATTTAAATCATGTGTGCCAAAATTAGGTCTAGATCTTTGATTTTATCATTTTGGGTCATTCCCAACATGGAAACTCAGAATAAACATAAATTCAGGAATTGCCTGAGTCATTCACTGCACATGGTTCCATAGCTAGTAGTGTCAGAAGTGAGACTAAAACCATTTGACTCCACAGCCAATCCTCTAAGCACTGTCTTATTTCCTCTTATGTCAAAATTTACATATAATAGTTGGCCTCTCATTTCCAGTCTCTTCCTTTTTGCTTCAGTTTATAAAACAAAATAACCTACCCATAGGCATTCAGTTACACTGATTCTGGATTTACAATTATATGGCAGTATTCCCAACAGGGAAATTCTCTCTTGTACCTATTCCTTGGAAGGTTCTATTGGCCAGAGTAGTGGGAACTGAAACACAGGGTATGGAAGATGAGAAAATGCTCTTTTTCCAGGAAGTATTTCCATGTTTTGTCTTCATCTCTACGAAAATTGGGATAACAAAGGCACTAGAAGTCGTTTTGTGAGTCAAGCACCTTACTGGGTCTCTAAAATTGTGTTAAAAATTTAAACATGTCAATACTTGTGAGAAGGAATTTTTTTATTCTTTGTATTTGTATCTCCGCATCTCCAGTCTAATACAGTTCCAGATAAATAATAGGTGCTTAATAATATTAAACCAAAGTGTGAATCTTCACTTGATGCTTTTTAATATGCCATGAATGGGAACTGGACTCTGAACTCTTTCTTCTGAATATATAAAAGTAAAGTGGTATCGGTCTGTGTGATTAGAAAAAGGTTTCAAGGTGGGGGTGGGGGTGTCTGGTCTGTCCTAGCCATTCTTCTGTGGGGAACTATTTTTATGGCACTGGTCAATATTAGTCACAATTATATTATTTGATAATTATTAAAATTAGTCATTTTGTACAAGAAGTCTCCCCCCAAAAAAATTGAAAGTGGAAAAAAAAGCATGCTTAAACTACCACCTTCTGCAATTCCCTGCCCCTCTCATTGCTCAGTGAGATCAACATTGCTCTTCTGGGATGATTAAAGCTTTAGTTCTTATGTTTCTTCATATAAACATATTTTTTTCCCTTCCTAACAATATATTTCACAGTGGCTATTATACAGAGTAAAATAGACATACACACACACACACACACTCCAAAACACTTTAAAAGCTATGAAGTATTAATATAAATTTAGGATTAGCTATTAATATTTGGGCTAATTTTGTTGCTGTATTTTATGAACTCTTTACTTCCTACTTAAATTTTTGCTGTATTATAAATATCTAGATGCAATAATTTCCATTTAGGGAATTAATTATTTAAAAGAAGCTGTGTAATTAGGGAGAAATGTATATTTAACAGCCTTCATGAATAATAGACATAGTTTTTAGTCATTTCTGTCTCAGAAGGGATTTCTGGCTAGGATGTATTTTAATTAACATACAAACTTTCTGGCTTAATTGATTTCTTAGCAAGTGAATCTAGACCAAATCTTAAAGTGTGTGAAAGCACTAAATCACTTCCTTCTTCCATATATGCAATACTTTTTAATATAGAAATTTTTCATTTCTACTCCGCATGGAAAATAATTATAATTTTTGAAATTCTAAGTTTTGGGTTCATATATATCTTATTTTCAATTTCAAATTCAATTGTTGATCTTTAGGATGCTAAATACTCTGGAGGAAGGATTCACCAGTGGGATCATATGTTTGTTAAAGATCAAGTGATTGCCACTTACTGTTCTTAGTTGTCTTACATTTTAGAAATCTGAATAAATTCTTAATCTTTGACAAGTAGATTTAAGGTAGGTTTTTTATTGTTAAACAAAATCAGTGTCATTCTTTAGGGTTAAGTGCTCTGAAAAGAAGGCATTGCTAATATAATAAAGTTTGAAGTGTCTTTTTTTAGAGAATGGGGTTAGAAAGAAATCCCAAACTACAAATAGGTGCAATGGATAGATTGCCAGACCTACATCAGATTCATTTTCCTGAGTTCAAATTTGGCTTCATATATTTTCTAGCGGTGTGACCCTATGCAAGTCACTTAACTCTAGCTCAGTTTTCTTATCTGTAACATGAGCTAGAGAAGAAAATAGTAAACTGCTCCAGTATCTTTGCTAAAACAAAACAAAACAAACAAACAAAAAAAAACAAAACCGCCCAACTAGAGTCATTAAGAGTTGGACATAACTAAAATAATTGAAAAACAAAAATTGTGATTTTAAAGAGACCTAATTATAGTAAAAGAGACCTTTGAGTGTAGCTGCTATCATTTCTTGTGGATTCTTGCTTACTTGGATGATTGTTCTAACCAAAGTGCCCAGGGTTCTAATGGTATACCATCAGATGCTTGTCATCTCATCTATTCTCCTTATAGGTATTCTTTGCCATCATCCTTTGTTTTCTGCTTTGCTCGTTGAGCCTAGCATTCCTAAAATGGTTTTAAAGACTCATTTAAAGGTCCCATAGCAGGTAGCATATTAAAACACATAAAGATCAGACTCTAGAAGGACTTAATTTCAGTTCCTGCCACATGCTAGTTATATAGAAGGTTCAAGAAATGGTGATAGATTTCTGGCCTAGCTCATAAAAGCTTTTTAGACCAAAATTTAGTTGAATTAAAATAGTGACTCTGATAAATCACACAGTCTTCTCCACTTGGCAATTAAGTTGGTTACCTCCAGTAGAGAGGCTTTAACTATAGCAGTGCCTTTATAATGGAAGTATCACTCTGGTTTGATGTGAGGGGGTGTGTTTAGTGGGTTTGCTGGTGAGAAGTTGTCTGGGTCTGTGAGTTAAGTCTGGTGAGAATAAGGCTAGAAGGAGGAGTATGAGGAGTAGTAGTATTAGGCCTAAGGCGTCCTTGATAGTGTAGTAGGGGTGAAAGGGGATTTTGTCTGAGTTTGGGTTGACTCCTGAGGGGTTGCCGATTATTTGAGCAGATTCTTCATAAATTGTGTTCATAAGTTGGGGAACTAGATATGTAACGAATGATAGAACAATAGATTGCCACTGTTTTATAATAGTTTTGCCAGTAGATACATTTGTTGAAGGTATTATATTTGCTTTTGTTGTTTTCTTCCATTAGGTGCACCTGGTATAATTTCCTCACCGTATGCAGGGGCTGCTGGATTTGCCCCAGCCATTGGATTTCCTCAAGCTACAGGTAACTTTATTCTTGAATTCATATCAATATAAAGATAGGTATACAAATTAAGTAGTTAACCTTATTGTATGTATTCACATTTGCTATTTATAATCATTGTATTTAACTTGTTTCTGTCCAAACTTAGTTTAAAACTAGAGTTTTTCTTGCTTCATTGTCTTTAAGCTGTTTCCAGGGCCCTTCATTCAGATTCTGGGTGGTAGTTGCTGATAAATCAGCTTTAGGAAAAGATCAGATTGCACAGATAAGGATTGACTATTGATTGTAGTTTCTATGAATGTTTATATAATAATTCTGTTTGAATTATAGCATCGAAAAACTGTTTCTTTTGGTAGATTGGGAAAGAAATGTACCAATGCTTATCACTTTTTTTAGGGAGTATTTTTCCCTCTAGTCATTATCATTTGGTGAGAGAGATTTCTTGGTCATTTAATAGATCCTTGTTTATACTTCCCAAACATCATATATTAGAAGTCCCAGTTTTATTTTAGGAGAAATGAAGTTAATTCACTTCTCCCCCCTCTTCCCCCATGTGCTTAAAAATGATGCTAATAGGTTGCCTGATGTTGGGATTGATGATCTTTAATCTTAACTAGGTGAAGTATATGGTGTTCAACACTTTTCTTCAGTTGCTATAATTTTTCAACTGGTTGTGATATTTGTTCTTTCTTTAAATAGTTAAGAGTTTTTTTTATAGTGTGGCAAAATCTAAAGTTATTTCTATCACTGGGCTTTGTATAGCTATTGAAAGGTACAATCTTTAAATCATTTCAGACCCAAATTGCTGAAATGTCCTACTACTTTCTTACAGCCCTTCATTTCCCTGACCACTGTTAAAGTTGCTTTATATCTTTCATGCCTTTTCATTTATGAGAGGTTTGGTCCTTGGGATTCAGACTTTTTCTAGCAAAGAAGAGTGAATTTTATTTTTCGATTATATTTTTATTAAGCAAACTTACCCTATAAAAGTAAAGTATTGTTGATTTCTTTGTAAATCTTTTAGTAGTTGTAATTGATAGTTTGGTTTAATGAAAATTATACTTGAGAAAATTATAAGTTAGGAATAAGTAACATATTAAAGGAAGTTTTGAAGTGAAAGCATTTTGCATCTAGTGTTAATAAATAGTCTTTTTACATTGTGAATACTAAGGCAAAAAAAAAAAAGGAAAGGAATAAAATTCTAGTATTGAAATTACAAGATTGGAAAACTTAAGCTTATTATTGGAGTAAGCAATCCTCTTTTTATTGAAGTTTATTAAAAAAAAATGGATAAATTTTGTCCTAAGGAAAGGTTGATGGAAATTAACAATAAGATAATTTTTAAGATAATAATAATTTTACAAGTTTTCTTTTTGGATAAATTTGCTAAAGTATTTCAGAAAGTATTTGGACTAATAGTATTTTATATCTTTCTCCTACATAATACAATGAATCTTAATCTGAGGCAGTTAAGTGTCTCTCATTTAGAAGAAAATATTAGGTCTACCCAATAACAGGTTACTTTCTGATACCTGTGCTTTGAACACATCCTCTTCTCATCTCCATCTTTGAAATCCTTTTACTTAAAGAGCCAGTAAGGTGCCACTGCTTTCAGGAAAGATTCTCTGCTTTATGCATCCATATAGATGCTTACAAACCCACTTTGGGCAAGATCTGAAAGTGATTTCTTACTCCTTTTAATTTCTTAGTGTACTTTTAAGGATCTCTTCTTCTATGTCTCTGTTACATTGCAATTTTTTCTGGTATCATGTCTATTCCCCTGAGCAGATGATTAGCTCCTTCAGGTTAGGATGTTATATACTAAAATATAGAAATGTTTGTTTTGTGAGACAACTGCAATAGGCATGGCTCTCAAGTACATGGGAAAAAGTCAAGTGATGATATTGGTAAGACCTTATTGTATCCTCCCTCCTTCCTTCCTCTTCTACCTTCCTCTCCTTCCTTCCTTCTTTCCTTTCCTTCCTTTCCGTCTCTTTATTGTATCCTTTCTTCTCCATCCTTCTTTCCTCCTTCCCTCCTTCCCTTTTTCCTTTCTTTGTATATAAATTATTAATTACTTCTGATAATTAGAAAAATGCAATATATCTGATATTTTTGTAAAGGTCTTTCAGTTCCAGCTGTTCCTGGAGCTCTTGGTCCTTTAACCATTACAACCTCTGCTGTCACTGGAAGAATGGCAATTCCTGGGGTTCCTGGTGTACCCGGAAATTCTGTTCTACTTGTCAGCAACCTCAATCCTGATGTAAGTTGAAAAGCACTTTATGAAAGAAATTCAAGAAGTGTGATAACTTGTGTATATATAAGTATATTCTTCAATTTTTTTTTAATTTTTAAAAGCAGCCATTGTCAAAGCTAATATGATATGAGTTTGACTTTTTTCTTTTTATTCTTCCTAACTTAGCTAGCCTAGTTTTTTAGCTTTGAGTTATAAAGACTATACCGTTTTTTAAAGCATATTTACTTTAATAGAATCTTCCAAGAATTCATGTTCTGATGATGTATAATAGCTACTTCTAGACCTTGATAAATCAACATGAGGGTAGGCAGATGGGAATATAAATCATAGTTGATGAAGCTATGTTTTTATTTTTTAAGATTTGGTTCCAAAATCATTTTTTCTATTTGAAAATAAATTCACATAAAATATATCCATTTATTCAATGCTGTTCATCAGTATCTAAACAACTGTTGACATTTAATAGGGTCTTAGAAGTTTCTGTTAGAGCTTTTTTTTTTGCCATTTGTTCACAGTTAGACTTAAAATTTGCATGCAGTTCAAGTTTTGTAAAGTGATTTTATTTTGCAGTATGTAGAGCTATGTTGCATTATTCCAAAATTGAAAACCTGTTTTAAGAAAAAATTTTCTCTGTAATAATGAGATTCTTGAAAGTTTGTTATTATAACAGTGCCTTCCTTAGGTAAGCATGAAGGATTTTGGAGACTACCTTATTGTTTTGCTGTTTTATTTTACACTCACATAAATTTTGGCAGATTTTTTATAACCTCTTTAAACATTTCCATTTGAGGGATTGAGGGAAAGTAAAGCTTGTGTTTTTTTTTTTCCCCCTCTTTTTCTTAAAAACAGGCTATCACACCACATGGACTTTTTATCCTGTTTGGTAAGTTCATTTTTATTACTTACAATAATAAAACTTAAAAAGAGAAATTTGGAGTAGCATCATCACTCACTTGTTTGAAAAGCTGGATTTGTCTTTTAAGGCTATCATTTTAGCCTTCAGTCTTTAAAAAAAAAAAGATAAGCACGCATTTGTTTTAATTTCAAGGGCATCTGAAAGGATTGTTGAGAATCTGACATGAAGGAGGAAACTTATAGTAGAAATAGTAGAATACTATTGTTTGTGAAGGATGGCTCATAAAATAGTAGAATTTTTAAAATTTTTATGTAGTCAATGTTAAGTATTTACTGTTTTATAACTTTTTATAGTAATTTTTAGTGTCTAGCATATATAGTGTTTTATTATATTTAAAATGTTCAGTTTCTTGGAAATAGAATTGAAATGGATGACATTTTAAAATTCTGTTGTAAATGATCAGTTAGATAAATTTAAATTAAATATTCTTGTCAAAAGAAATTAAAGTTTATATCAGTATGTACTTGAAAAGTAAATATTTTTAAAATTTCCACAGGAGTGTATGGTGATGTACAGCGTGTGAAGATTATGTTTAATAAGAAAGAAAATGCTTTGGTTCAGATGGCAGATGCAAATCAAGCTCAACTAGGTATTAATAAATCAATTGTGTTCATTTGTTTACATTGTACAGCTTGTTTCAAATACAGTAGTATTAATAGTATATACAAAAATAATTGCATCAGATTTTACTTTTTGGTTTTGTCTTAGATAAATCTTACTTGGTGGCATTATATGTATACAGGGATTTAGGAGCCATCTTATTTGATCCATTCTGTCCAGAAATGCCTTTATTCCACATCACTGGGGAAAATGATAATCAAAGAAAGTCCTTTGCACTTGGGAGGAGTTAGAATTGTTAGAGTTTTCTCTTGCATCCTGCTCATGGCCATGCCCCTATAGCTTCTGCCTTTTTTTTCCAGCTCTAACTTCTTCAGTCAGTTGGGGAAAATGTTTAACACTCTTCTACCTGCCAGGCTATCAGCTACTTACATGTAGATATCAAGACCCTGTTAAGTCTTCTCTTCTACAAACTAACCAACCTCATTTCCTTTAGCTGGCCACTGGTGTCAAACTCAAGGAAAAATAGATGGATTTGCTTATTTTGTTAAACATTTTCCAGTTGTATTTTAATTGAATTGCAGCGTCATTTAGAAGTTTTGCAAGCTTACTGTGAGTTTGACACTTCTGGTGTTTAGGTTTCTCACAGCCTGATCACCTATGTCCTTCTTAATGTCCTTTCTACGATATTGTAGATGTGGCTTAACCAGAATGGACTTCCTGAGCTATCTCTTCCCATATTGTAGATATGTTCTTCCATTAAACACTACTGTACTAATTGAGATCTGAGTTAATTTAACTCCATGTAAATTGTCTTTGTGTAGTATTTAAGGTTTTTACTGAGAGTGATGATTCTTTAATAAAAGTTAAGATCAATTAAAAAATGACTTCCTTTTAAAAAAATTTTAATAAAAGTGTTTTATTGCTCATATTCAGCAAAATTTAATTGATAATAATTCTCCTTTTTGGTAATAACACAAAAAGTGTGTAGTTCAATCTTCTAATCTATTGGTTTCTTTTTATGGAAAGATTTTCTTCCATTTTAGCATTCAGATGGTTTCACCTAAATTATTTATATAATATTCTTTGTGAAAGCAATAGTTTTTGAGAGTAAAAAGACCTGATGCTACATGAGAATGCTTGTTTTTAATAGCAATGTTGCTTTAAAACTTTTGCATGTGTTCAACAGTGCAAAAAACTATAACTGCAGAGCTCTTTATCTGAATGTTAACATTTCTGTCTATGAAAGGAACACAGTATTTTTTTCATTTTTTACATTCTTACTAAAAGGTAAAATTAGCAACAACAAAAATTCATATGGTATTTGTCTTTTGTTACCCTTGTTAAATTCTATCAATCTTTGTAATGAAATACTTCTATAAATGTAAAATAAGGAAAGGACATAATTTCTTACTTACCTCAACTTTAAAAATCATCACTCTGCAGACAAAGTCCTAAAGAAATAGATGTGAGACAGATTAATTCAGTTTGTGACAAGTATAATACTGCTAAAAAGACACAAAAGTGTAAGGCCATCTCTGTAGTTACCTGGGTAATCAATTTATGGATGACGTGAAATTAGTAGACAAAATTGGTAATCAGAAATATCATAGTTTTAATGTAAATGTTGTTTCGAGTAAAATTTAATGTTGATAAGGAATCATTCTAATAGAGAAGTTAATCCTCCCATACTATCCTGGTCAGACCCCATCTGAAGCTAGCATGAAATTGTGAATAAAAAGCATTATGTGCTTAGTATGTGCCAAGCATTGGCTTTCAAGAAGCTTACAACCTAATTAGGGAGGTGACACATAACAAGAAAATTTAGCTCCAGAGCTGGTGACAGATGACAAGATTGGAGGTCATAAATCCTCACTGGAAGCAATAAAGTTTGACTCCTTCCTCTTGGAAGGCAGTGGGAGCCCAAGTGATGAGTAAGAAGACTGGATAGATTCTAATGGAACTGGTGAGATTTAACTTTTATTAGAGAAGACTTAGAAGTTTGAGGGTGAGTGGGGTTGGTGATAGGGCAAATCACCTTGAAATAGTGCTTAGGTTGTTGTTATGTGGAGGAATCATTAAATTAAAAAATTTTATGTGTGATCCAAGCACCTATATAAGTATAAAAGTTTCAGGAAGTTGTGCTTCAGTTCAGCAAAAGGAAGAAAATTAGATCATAGATTTAGAGCCCCAAGGAACCTAATACAATCCTTTCATTTTACCAATAAGGGAAATGAGACCCAGAGAGTTTGTGATTTATTATAGTTCCCACAGGTAATAAAGGTAGGATCAAATCCCAGGTTCTCTGACTCCAAATCCAGTGTTGTTTTCATAACACTGTAATGCTTCTCTCCTTAAAATGTAATGAATTGCTTTGCAAAGCAATTCCTCCCCATTTTGGAAGATTTCAGAGTATGACTGGGATGATTTTAGGAAGGGATTTAGGTATTTATTAGGAAATTGAATTAGATGAACTTCAGTGATTCTTATAATACTGAAATTTGTTAAATCTATACTTAATTTTGAAGTGGCCTTTTTATGCTTTCAAGATCACCGTATGCATTTTGCCACCATCTTCTTTTGGCCATTAACACCTTTCTCATTCATGGGCAAATTTGGCAGACTAAACTAGAGCATAAGAAAAAGTATATGGCTTTTGACAGAATATAACTTCAAACTCTTCTCATGTCGAATTTGATTTTTTCCTTCCTTGATGCTAGCCATAAACCACTTGAGTGGTCAGAGACTTTATGGAAAGGTGCTTCGTGCTACTCTGTCGAAACATCAGTCAGTCCAGCTTCCTCGTGAGGGCCAAGAAGACCAAGGTTTGACTAAGGATTTTAGCAATAGTCCTTTACATCGTTTTAAGAAGCCTGGGTCTAAGAACTTCCAGAATATATACCCACCATCTGCCACCCTGCATCTTTCAAACATCCCGTATGTAGCTAATTACTTGTTTACTTACTTTATTTATGAAATATTGGTTTTTGTTTTAAATGTAGTTGAAGAGAGTTGATAAATCATGAAATTGCTTCTGGAAGATCACTTATCTCAGCCTTTAACTTCTTATGGCACGTAAAATGGTATTTTGAAAACATTATTTCTATAATAAACAAAATAAGTTGTGAATAGGTTTTTTTTATTAAATGTGTGTTAAATCTTTTTATTTATTAATGGTTGGGTAATTCTAGGTTCCTGATTCTTAAAAAGCATAAACTTTTTTTTAGTTATTATTCTATTGGTATATATCTATCACTTTGAGCAAATATTAGCACTTCTCCTCTCCCCTTTGTATCTATAATAATACTGTTAAAATTTAATTAACTGTTTGCCATCAACTGTTTGATATGCTGCCACTCTATAGGTAAGGTTGGGAAGCTTTTGCTTTCACTTGTCTTTTTCTTATATTCCACTCATATGATTGTTTTTGAATGACTTGATACCTGATACTTGAAACCTCCTCTTTCAAAACAGATTCCAGAATCATTTTCCCTCAATCTCATTCAATTGTATTTGACTTTTGAAATAATATAATGTTCCCTTTTAGTGGAACATAGTTTAGTGAATTTAGGAAATTAAAAATATTCAGGTTTTAAGTCAAATTGACCTTTACATTTTTCTTACCCTTCCCTTGAAAAAGCTAGACATTAGCTGAAGTTTTTGTCTTCTAGCATTCCACCAGAGTAATATATGTATATATACACATACATAGTAGACCCTTAATAAAATTTTAATGAATTAATGAATAAAATAGTCCATTTTTAATAATTTGTAGTGATTGGGTTTTTCCTCACAAAGATGAGTTATTTTTACCTTTAAAAAAATTTTAAAAGTATGCTTGCCTTTCCATATTTTATTTTAGTAAGTTTCTGAAGAGTACATATGAAGTATCCACACTTTTCCAATTTTTCACTGCTTAATAATGAGCAATAATAATTGAATTGAATGAATTCAGCTATACTTATTTTTAAGATAAATCTACTGTTTAGATTGATAACGTGTTCTTTTAAACTTGTCTTTGACTATATCTTTTCTAATAGGCAAATGCCTAGCTAGATGGCTCAGTAAATAGAACACTGGGCTTGGATTTAGAAAGACCCGAGTTTGACTTTTACCTCGACACTTAATAATTTTGTGACCCTGGGCAAGTTACATTAGTCTGTTTCATCATTTGTAAAATGAGAACAATAATAGTACTTTTGTGCATCATCGTAAAGATCAACTGAGAAACTATATAAAGCATTTTGCAGAACTTAAAAGTGTTCTTAATTAAAACTATGATTCAGGGGTTCTTAAGTATTTACCAAGTTCCTTGAACAGTGGCAGTAGACATAAAATATTTGATTGAATTGCTACTTTCAGAAAATTGATTGGGGAAACAAATTTTAATACATATAAAATGTAGCATAGTGTTGATTAAAAAAAAAAACTTGTGAAGCAGAACTAGAATTTAATTACATTTTGAAGGATGGATAGAATTTTGACAAGATACAGACAGACAAATGAACATGATCTTTTATTTTATTTTATTTATTTATTTTAGTAGTTTTATTTTTCCAAATACATATAAAGATAATTTTTAACATTCATTTTGTAAAACTTTGTGTCCTAAATTTTTCTCTCTCCTGTCTTTATCTTCCCCTTGCCAAGAAAGCAAACAATCTAATCTAGGTTAAATATATGCAGTTCTTTTAAACATATTTCCATATTTGGAATCAAACCCAAAGGAACACCTCCCCCCCCCCCCCCCCCCCCCCCCCCCCCCCCAAAGCCACATGAAAGAAAAAACAAATAAAATAGGTGAAAATACTATGCTTCTATCCACAGTCAATCTCCATAGTTCTTCTCTTTGTTGATGTGATTGGATTTTTCCATCCCTATTAACATCTTTTAAGGGGACAATCAAGAGATTGTCTTGATTAGTGCAGGGCATATTTATATTGATGAGTTATTGGAAGATATGGTTGGACAGGTAAGAAGCGGCTGTGTTGTGGAAAAGCCTAAACATCAAGATGATTCTGCATTTCATATAATAGTCAGTTGGGAGCCATTCTGTGTTAATGAAAGAAGTGTTGATAAGAAAATATCAATGAAAGCTATATTTGTTTTTGAATCTTTGTTTTAGCAAAGTTGCTCAGACACTGCTATGTAAGAAGGATCATAGTAGGAGAAGACTAGAGAGAGACAAAAAGGCCGTTGTCCTTAGGAAAGCTAATTCGTATCTAAGAAGCCATCACTTGCAAATAGGACATTGGGAACTAGCAATAAACAGGAAACATCCATAAGAGATGCCGAAGACAAGTTCATTAGGACTTAATGATTATTTTTGCAGAATTAAGTAGGGAAAAAAGTAATTTGTAATTCTGAGGTTTTGAGCTTGGAAGACAAATGAAAAGAATAGTGCCATTAACAGATATGAAATTCATGAAGGGGGGAGAGGCATTTTTGGAGGAGCAGATTAATTTTTTAAAAATTGTGAGTGTGGAATTTAGTGGTAGATAAGACTTTAAATTTGAAATGGAAGATAGATGAAGAGGAAACTTGGAAAAAAGAATGGTAACTAAAGAGACAATTGGAAGTAATCTGGATCGCATTGGTAATTAAAGCTCTATGCATAAATATGGTCCCTATAGCTGCCCATAGGAAAAGAAGCTTAGGGGAGGAAAAATTAAACTTTCAGATACTTGTCCATTTAAGACCTGGGGAAAAGACTGAAAAGGAGCAGTCTGTAGAATTCTAGAGAAAAGAGAATTTCAAGAAGAAAGATGCGTGTGTTTGTCAGCAGGAAGGGTACTGAAAATGAATCTGAGTATTAATGAAGAAGCCAGAGATTAAGTTGAATCTAGTAGTTAAAGACAAGCAGAAACCCCAGGTCAGGATGCAGTTAACATTGTTAAATAGTGAGGTCAGCCAACAAAAGCAAATAAACACAAACAATTAGAGTTTGAACCTAAGTCATTTGTAAAATGGAATGCAGTGCTCCTTATAAGATCAAACAGGCTTTAGTTATTATTAAGATGAAATAAGATTTTCTAAGTCTGGAAAACACTATGTAAAGTTATTGTATTTTTTTAATATTCAATTATCATGATATTTATAAAAATATTATTTTAATTACAATGTAAGTTAGCATATTTGAAGTAGTTCAGAATAAAGCACTTTTGATTTTTTTGTTTTGTTTTGTTTTCTTAGACCTTCAGTTATGGTTGATGACCTGAAGAATCTATTTACAGATGCTGGATGTACAGTCAAAGCCTTCAAATTCTTCCAGTAAGTTCTTTTCTCTTAAAAACTTAGCAATAAATAAGATCCTTTAAGATTGTGAGTGTGAGACAGAGAGAGAGGAGAGAGAGAGTGTGTACACATTATAGTTTTGAATAGAAAATTAAAATTATAGTATATGAAATTTACAGTTGCTGAAATATACGTGTTCTTTTTCCCAGGAAAGATCGCAAAATGGCACTTATCCAGTTGGGATCCGTGGAGGAAGCAATTCAGGCACTTATTGAGCTGCATAATCATGATCTTGGAGAAAATCACCACCTCAGAGTTTCCTTCTCAAAGTCAACAATTTGACTTTTCTGTGAACTTTCCTTTTAAGACTGGACCACAATTTCAGTAAAACCTTCAGACAGAGACTGAAGCAGCTTAAGACGAATTCTGCCTCTTTTACAAAATATTGAATTAAACTCTCGCTGAGTTTGATGTTTGAGTGTATTCATACACAGTAAAGAATCAAGGGATTACCTTTTTTTTTCCATTATTTTCTGTCAGTTTGTGGTATAAAAGGTTTATTATTATTTCTCCGCACCAGAGTTTCTGTGGAAATATCCTATAAAAAAAGGAATATTTTTTTCAATCAGGTGCCCTGTGTTTAAATTCTCTTTCAGAGGACAGCCTTTTAGTTTTGGGTCCAAATCAAGCTTACACAACATTTCCAAATTCCTTCATGGTTTGAACTATTTAAAATATCAGTACTTTTAAATCAGTGTGTAAGCTAAAATCCATATATTTGTCTCTTATTAGAAAGTGTGATTCATGGTCACTACTTTGTGACGTGATAATGAATTCAAAGGCAAATTGAAAGACTAATGTCTCAGACATGAATTTCTTAATGAAAAACAACTGATCTTTTTCCTCATTCATTGGACTTTTATGTTCTTAATTTTATTATGAAAGTAAGATTTTTGGAGAAAGGCAGTGCCTGACTCTCTTCCCCAAATCAAGTTGGATTGAGATAGAATCAAGA
Organism: Sarcophilus harrisii; assembly: GCF_902635505.1. Lineage (NCBI taxonomy): Eukaryota > Metazoa > Chordata > Mammalia > Dasyuromorphia > Dasyuridae > Sarcophilus > Sarcophilus harrisii. Next base: position 277,809,473 of record NC_045426.1, on the reverse strand, counting down.
CCTGTTTATAAGATTGTTTTTATTGAGTAAAAAAATCATGTTTTATCTGAATTAACAATGACATTTCCCCCATGAAATGATGTGTATCTGATTCTGGAAAAATTAAAAGGAAAAAATAGTCCTGATTAAAAACTACTTTTTTACATTTGTTTTCAGATAATAAAAAAGTTTACAGTCTTAAGGAAAATATTCAGGTCAATCATATGGTTTGACAGATTTTTTAAAAGTTATTTTTGGTAAGGTCTTCTTTAAAAAAAAAAAATTAAACCTCAAGGGTTTTTTGTACCACTATAATCTAATACTTAAATCAAAATTACTGTGTATTTACTTAATTTCTTATTATGTGCCTTATTATGTGCTTATAATGATACAATAGCTTAGAGTTTTATCTAAAGTATCTTGAAAACTATTGTGGGCTTGGTAAGAGAGATTTTTTTTTTCTTTTTGATCTTTAGGATTTAAAAAGTTTTCATTGTGATTTTAAAAATAATTTTCAATAAGTAGTAGTCTGAATTCAAATTTTTGGTGCTTTGGTGCAGAAATGGGGTGGGGTAGGGTGGTTATGGGATTGGTAATAACTAAGTGCATACCCTGTAGGCCTCTTCAAATTTGATCTGGTAGCAATTAGTGCCACTTATGTAATATTTTATTTTATTTTTTTTTTTTTACTGTAAAGCATGGTCCCAATTTGTTGATCTTGTGTACACCCATCAGAATTTGTCTCAGGATTCCTTGTTTGTTTATTTTTTCCCTCAGTACTAAAGAAAGAACTTGCTTTTCTTTGCTAATATAGCTTCATTATTAAGTGCCCACATATTTGGAGAGTAAGGGAGGATTGGATTGGGAAGGGGGGGAGGGGGAACTGTCTTCTCTTTATTTTGTTGAATGTAAGAGTGTGTTTTAATGTTGCTTCAGTAATTATGTAATGTGACATTTGTTTCTATATATTAAGCAACTTTTGGTTAACTATTACTTTGATGCTTGATCAGATTTTTAAAAGCATTTTTCATTTTTAAGAAGTCATTTTTGTGTTAGCCCTTTTTACTTATTTCAGGTTTTAAGAATAGTCTCAGTAGTTGTGATTCATCTCAGTTATTCATTCAGCATGTTTCCTTGCCATTACGCCTGCCATTAATTTTAATGTAGTGATGATCTTGTTAGAAAAACTAGATAAAATTTCTTAATCTTTCTAATAAAATTCTGAGATTGAAAGAATTATGATAATCAAGCAGAAACAATTTATTTAGTCATTGATGGTGATTAAACTGGTAGAGTAGGAGGGAACATGAAGTTACCATAAAGAGGACCATGTTAGCATTCGTTGAATAGGCAACCTTAATCATATGATCTGGTGTGCTTTTTTACCGTTTGGACTTTTTTATGTATCATCTATTGAATGGTAGAAAAGACAAATAATTTTTTAGGTAATAAGAAGTTTTTTGTGTTTTTTTAAATCCACACAGTACTTAGAGTTTCTTTATTCCATGGCATATATTAATTGGAATATTTTGTATTCCACTTTTGGTTAGAAAATATTGTACGACTTAGGAAACTTATTCTCGTAAGATAGTCAAGCTAAGTGCGGCAAAGAAATACTGATAGAAGAAGGCAGATCATAATGGAGTTGAATGTAATTATGAAGCAGGTCTTTAAATCTGAGAGAACATTTGAATCCTTATCAGGGACTTTGTGTATATATGTGTATGTATGTATATGCGTATATATTCATACGTACACTATTCTGATATTGTATATACATATGCACATAACATTTTAATTTATTGACAAAGAAAATTAATCTAAATTAAGATTTGGAAGAGACATGTTGATGTATAAAAATAGGGTGTTTGGAAAAATTTGATTTGTGTCTAAAATTAGCCCACGTATGTGGATATTATCCATTTTGGGGCTTGTTGTTTGAATTATAGAGGTCTACAGTTTATGTGTTGGCACAGGTTTTGTAAATGAAAAAAATTGGGTGGTGGGAAATCAAGATCTGTGTGCTTTTTTAATTTTGGCATGCATTTATTCTCTATCTTATAAGCTTTTTTTTTATTTTTGCTGTTGATCTGTAGTGTTAATTTTTGAAGTTTATGTACTTTATTTTTAAAGAATATTAAATTACTTTTGGAGGTCTCTTGGCTTTTAGATGAAGTGCAGATGAAGATTTCAAAAATAGCAGTACATTTAAAATGCAATTCTATGGCTATTTTAAGTTAGGTTGAAATATAAGTTCTTGTTTTCTTAGGAGATTAAAATAATTCATTGGTCTGCTTTAAAGAAAACAAGAGGAGAACAAAATACAAATCAAAAAATTTTTTTCTGATTATTTTTCCCTACAAACAACTTGTTGGAGAAGAGCAGAATGACCTGATAGCTCTATTGTGAAAGTCAGTAAAATGTTGGTTGTTGATAACTTTTTCAAGTTTACAAATGACTGAAATTGAGGTCATATTGTTTGAAGAAATTTGGGCTTTTTATGACGGTGCAGTTTTCCGAAAACTAAATTGTAAAGTTATTAAGAATGTATATTCAGTAAAGGGAATTTCCTCACTCCGAGTGAGATGCTACAATCCTGTAGCAATGAAATTGTATCTGATCCAAAAAGTGTGTCAGTGATTCCAAAAAAAAGTTTTGCCTTTTTTATAAAAAACTTGACTCCATTTTAGTGTGTGTCTTTTAAATGCATGACTAACAAATTCAGGTGAAAAAATTAAATAGATTCAAGTAATGTTCTTATTTGATATAACAGTCTAGTGTCTTAAATTTGAGTAAGAATGGAATAGTCCTATAGATCTTTATTACTTAGAAATGGTACTTGGAGAACACTTATGAAGTATTTTTAAAAATCCATGATTTCATAAGTGTGGGTACTCCCTCCAATGATGCAGGTCATAAGTATTATGACCTGTGCCTTAGAAGTTGAGTTGGCATTGTTGCCCTCCCCTGTTCTCTCCCTCCTCACCAAAAAAGAAAAGGAAAAAAAAAACACTTGGTGGCCAGTGATGGAACTAATCTTGATTGGATTTCAAATGGCAGCTATGCTGTATGACCATAAGTGTTTACTTGAAGCTGTCACAGCTTGGTATTTAGATCCAGAATTTGTGTTTTCATATATATAACCTTAGAGAATCCAAGATCACGCCTAGATCTTGATGAAACAATGGAATAAGAAGGATTTCAGTAAAGACTTGAAAATTTTTTTAAAAATGGAATTTAGCTTAGTATTACAATTCCATTTTTCTTCAGCATTTTTAATACCTTTTGCATATAAATAGAATAAAAGAAAATTAATTAAACCATCTAAAAGAGCTATCATGATTGAAATACTAATTATTTTAGTCTTGATGTTTCTGCTTTGACTTAATATTTTTATTATTTTAAAAGTTAAAATTAGAAGTTGAATCTCAAAGCTTTTGCAATTTTAATATAAGTTCTCATGATTCACTCATGAGTGTCTTTGCATTAGCCCCATTTTATGTGCAATGATTTTAAATGATTTGAGCCTCTATATTTTAAAGATGAAAGGCAGCCGTCACTGTTAACGTGCTGTATTTACACATTTTTTTTTTGCAACAAACTCAAAATATCAATGTTTCTAAGGAAGAGTGTTACTTTATAGTAGCAGTTTTGTTTTTATACGTTTGTTAAGTTTATCATCTCATCCTTGCTCTAAATTTGACCAAAAGATGCTGAGAATATGGACTACTCCCTATGAGTAACACTTAAAAAGTTTGCCAAACTTTGAGTTCATCTCCTGAAATCCTTTCTGTGTACTGCTATTTTTAAAACTAACATATGAGAATATACCTGTGCTTAAAGCCATTTTTGTTTGCCTTTTCCTTTGTCTTGATCTGTTGTTATCTAGAATAAAACTGCCAGACTTAAAAGTTTTACTGTTGTGCTGAAAGAAATATAATTCAGATTGCACAGGGGTTTTCCTTTAAGCAAAAATTTACTCTGCTGTCTTTTAGAATATGTTTGTAATATACAAGACTATTTGTAATCTTTTTTTTCAGAGAAGAACTTCCTAGCATATTAGGAATTATGAATTACTAGAAAAAAAATTTGAAAATATACTATTTGACTTGGGGGTTTTTTGTAAAGGGGGAAAAAACCAACAAAACCAGGACCAAAGTTTATGTGCCTTCAGTAGTCTTAATTGTCCTTTCCCTCCTATTTCGCACTTAGTCAAATTCCATAAACTGTATTAATATAGCTTTTTAAAAAATGTTGGCCCACTGACTATCCATACATGCAAAGAATTGTGACTTCTTAAATGAGGTCTCAGTTACTCCTTTGCCTTTACCATATTCATTTTATAGCATTGTGCAGGAATCTAGGAATAGAGCTGCTTCAAATCTTTGTGTAGTGGTCATGGTATCTTTTCTAATTTGGGGCATATGGTCTAGTGGGATAATGGCCTAGTCCAGTGTCCTTGGAGATGCTAGCTATGCTCAGAAGCTTCTTTCCAACAAACTTAGATCAGCACTGTAAACTTTTTTTTTTTTTTTTTAAGTTCTTGGATTTCTGCAGTTTGTAATATTAGTGAATATTTAAATAGTTACTTTCATATTGTCATTTTAATCACATTCCAGTCTTCTGTTTGTTATTATTTTTTTTTAACATTGTTACCCAAATCCTTCAAAGGTTCATCCCAAATCCGTAGCAGCACAAATCATAAAGATTGCTGACTAAGCAAGTTCTTGCATCAGAATGTCACCTCATTGCTCTGACCAAAGACTGTTCTGGTTTTACTGAGACATTCTGTTAAATTTCCCCACTCTCCTCCAAGCTCCTTTCTGAAAGAAGACCCAATGCATAGTGGCCTTTTCTTTGTATTTTCTATTTGGTGAATGGACCACTTAGTGAAAAATGGGAGTTTAAATGTGAACAGAATGATTTGGGTTAAAGGCAAGGGATAATGGATTATTTCAGTACTGTATTCAAGAAAAAAAAATAGCACAGCTAGGAGCCTCTGACATTCTATCGTGTTTTACATGGTCTGTTCATAAAATTCCCTTTTTCAGTTTGTAAGAATGTTCATCTAACACAAGAAAATGCTGTAAATATTTGTAACAACATTTTTTTACCTGGCAAAAAAAAAAAAAAGGTTTTTGGGAACAAGTTAAAGTATAAAGTGGTTTTATATAAAAACATCAATTGTCTTGTATATTTTGATAAGCAACAGTACCAGCTTTCATTTGTAAAGCAGTTTGTGGCATTGGAGGAAAAAAAGGATTCCATGTCTGTTGAAAATGACTTATGTTATAAATGCAAAGAGAAGATAAAATATTAAAGAAACATATTTTCTAACTGCGTAGTGCATGGTTAATTCAAGCTTCTGTATACTACAGTATATTCCATTTCTCTTAAGTTTGTGTATTTGCTGATTATTATTACTTGATTATCTATATTTAACTCTTTTCCTAACAACTCTAGTGTTGTAGCATGCCTTTTAATAAATGTCATGACATCTGTACTCTCTTAAAATTTCCTGCGTTCTTGTCGTGTTGCTTTGGGTTTCCCCCTTGTCTGATTGTAACTCTAATGATGTCTCACTTTCATTTTTTTCTTAAAGCTATCTAAACTAAAACTTTATACTCTTTAGAGAACAAAGAGCACACGAGTGAAATGTTTAAAATACAATAATCATACAAATCAAAAATAGCGTTTTAATTCCATAATTTATGGAACAGTTGTCTTTATTGGAGGCGTCAGAAATTTACCAATCTTCCTTCATGTTTATCCTCTATACAATCAAGACAGCACAGTCATATCCTACACAATATTAAGCTCCCTAGCATTTCTTTTATATCATTAATATATGAGAGAAAACCTTTACTATATTATGAAATTCCAGTGTAAAGACTAATCACCAATATATATTGTTTATTGCCCCATGTAATACTATTTTTTGAACATTCTTTTCTAAAAACAATTAAGAATATTAGGTGGATGCACTTATATTTCACTTCAGAGATGCAGTACAAGAAAGATGTAATGAACATTATGAGATGAATGCTCATTTTCAGATGGGACTACTTCAGATCATAATTTTGACTAAGACATAGCTTCCTTTTTTTTTTTTTTTCCCCCACCTTGGTAACTAATCCAAGATGGAGCTATTAGGATTAAAGGATAGATCAAGTCATCATAAATATCCCTGAATATATATCATCTAAGTGGAAAATTTATCGCAAGTTTTTCTCAGTACAAATTATTAATTTCTTTCTGGCCAGCATCATCACATTGAATTTAAGGTTTTTGAAAACTTCAGTATGTTGGATAGATGTCACTTAAACTGTATTTTTAAATAAAATCTCTTAACCTCTTAAAACATGTTTCTTAGTCCTTTGGATTAAAATAATTGGCTAATATTTTTAAGGCCATTTGGGTAATAAATATATAGCCCCTCAACCAGATGGACCTTTCTAAAAAATGTGGATTTTTCACATAATACATGCCTTGATTTCCTATGACCAAGATTTCTTCTTCTCTATGATATACTGTGATCCCCCTGAAGAGTGGGAGATATTTGTGGGAGTAAGGTATTTGAAGGAAGATGTCTTCTGAAAACTGCTAACCATGAAATAATTTAGGAAAACCAAGTGTCACTTTATGAAAGATATCTTCCTTAATTAAGAGAAATTCAGAATTGTATTAGTAATTCCATAACCTTTTTTAAAAAAGGTGCAGCTTATTTCATGTTATTAATAAAACATTCCCGTATTAGGTTTAGACCCACAGAAAGAATATTTTTTTTTTTATCAGAGGCTATGAATTTTAAGTAAATGACATGGAAGGAATTTGAGTTATAACAGACCATAATCACCAGAATCTTTAAATAACATTTACCATTAGTTCCTAAGATAAGAACATTAGAACTTATATTACAAATTTTAAAAATCTGATTCCCTCGTTTTAAGTTATAGTATTTATAGAGTATTAAGGAATTAGGAAATAATATAGTTGTGTGCTACAGTACAAATAAAAGTTCTTTAGTCAAAATTACAATCTTCAGATTCTTCTTGCATGCTTGTTTTTACATGTCTTTCCAGCCTGTCTATTCTGTTCTAATTCAATTTCTTATAGAAATTATTGCTTTTATGAACTACAGGATTGGGATACCAAGCTTTAGGATTTACTTTGCTCCAACTTCCTTCCAATTAATAAAGTTATTTTTAATTGTACACTATCTTGAGACCCAATATCATTTCAAGGTACATATGCAGAACACAGTTTTGTTTGGGTCAGATTTTAGCAGGGAAGGGAAGAAGAGAGGAATAAGCTTTTTATTAGGTGCCAAAAGTCATGCTGAGTGCTTTACCAAACATTAAGTATTCATGACAACTCTAAGTGCCATTTCCATGCAGGTTAAGGATCATAGCTAGGAAGCATCTAAGACTGGATTTGAATTTGATTTGATTTGGTTTGGATTTGAATTCTAAAACCAAAGCTCTGTATATATTAGGTCACCTAGATTTGTTCAAAGAAGAATCTAGATAAAACTGTAGATTGGTGGCCAGGACAGAGAAGGGGCTGGAAGTCTCTCTAAAGGAGAATTACTTGAAAGACTGGAATGTTTGACTAGAGAAAAAATTGAGGGAGGTTGGGAGAGCTGCATTATACTTTTCTTCAGTTACTTTTAAAGATTTTCATGTGGAAAAGGGATTTGGTTTGCGTTTGTCCTTGAACCAGGAGGGAAGAAGGGGAGTGATGGATATGTGATGCAAGGAGGCCGGTGCAAGGCAATATTACTACTATTGAAGATGTAGAAGAATTCCTGTTTAGATGCAGTTTGTATCACTGGCCTCTAAAGTCTTCCAATTTTTAGCTTTTAATATTACTGGTATATATATTTGACACAAAAATTGACCTCTACCCTCTCTCCTCAAGTATGTTAGTTATAGCTAAGAAGCTTTTTTAAAAGCAAAAATGTCATTTAAACATTAAGCACTTATTATATGTTAGGCACTGTGCTAAGCACTGAGAATACAAAGAAACAGAAAAACTAATCCCTGCTTCAAGGAGTTTATAATCCAATGGGGAAATTTCGTGTGAAAAACTAGACATCTATGCAGGGTAAATTGGAGAATCTCGGAGGACAGGCTAATTAACATTAAGAAGGATCAGGAAACACAGAAGGGATTTTGGCTTACTTAGACTTGAAGGAAGTCAGGGGGCAGAGAAAAAATTCCAGGTTTAGGAGACATTCAGCAAAAATACATTTAAGTTGTGAGTATTGAATGTCTTGTTCCAGCAACAGATCAGAGTACATAAAGGGAAATAATATCACCATTTTTAAAATATCGACTAGACTTTTGTTTTTGCAAACTGCTAAATTAATATCAGGTGATATGGTTGTTTGACTGCTAGGTCTTAGAGTTGAAAAGACTTCATCTTCCTGAGTTCAAACGCCACCTCAATAAAAGCTGTGTGACCCTGAGCAAATCATTTAACTCTTTGCCTCAGTTTCCTCATCTGTAAAATGACCTGGAGAAGGAAATGGCAAACAACTTTAGTATCTTCACCAAGAAAACTCCCAAGTGGAATTACTGAGATTACAACTGATTCTAAATTTAACTTGCTCCTTTCGTTTACTCCATTGCTACAAATTCACAGAGATGCTGCTCTCCTCCCTCATTCCCAAACTAAGAAATTCTAAAAAAGATATTACTTACAAATATTTTTTTCTACTACTTGATAGTCATAAGTATCAAATACATGATTCTAAATTCATTATTTTATTCCTAGAAAATACATGATGACAAAATCATTACATCTTTTAAATGAATTTGTATTTAAATTATTGCAATAGCTTCTACATTTGAAAATATACCCACAAACATTCAAAGCATTCATGGTATAGAATACCTATCAAAATAACAATGCAAATTTGTGAAATGGAATCCTGGACTTGGAATAATTCTTTGGCACGCTAAGGGTCCTTGGCCTACAAGTGAAAGAACTCTTGCAATGGAGAATAAAAAGAATAATAAGGCAAATTTCCTTCCCTCAAGAAGTTTGTTGTCTAATGGAATAAATAAAAATATACTCAACTATAATATGAAACCGAAATGAAAGATCAGTAATAAAAAACATTAATTTGGACCAAAATATTTATAGCAACACTAAGGGAAGCACATTAGATGGAGGGAAATTCATTACTGGATTGGCTTGAAAACTGGAAAATAAATGTAATAGAATATCATGTAGTAAGCAGTGACTTGATAAATATGAAGAATTCAAAGAATTGTGGAAAGATATGTATTGAACTTATGTAGCTCGGTGTGAGGGCTATGTATTTTTAAATCAGCAGGAGTCCGGAGTTCAGGTTAGGGGAAAATCGTCAGTCTTTATTCTCAGTGAAGAAGGATCGGAGGTGGAAGAGAATGGGCGATAGCAATGTGTGCAGCTGAGTCAAGAAGCTAGCTAGATCACCAGCCACACGACCAGCAGCTGGGAGATTGGAACCCAGGCCCCATCTCTTCCAGCTTCTCTTCCTGTTCCTCTCTCTGCCTCCACCCACCAAAATCGTCATTTCCTGTACAACACATCAGGACTTGCACAGAGAGTGGGCAGGGACCATTCTTTATCCAATCATGTATATTAATAGAGTATAGCCCAATTACTATTTAGCCTCATGTACTTGGGACCTAAGTGCATCAACTCAAACTTCAGCCCATTACAGCTCGGAATGTACAAAATCAAGATCATTTATTCACTGACTATAAATGTAAATTAAAAGATTATTATCAGGAAGTTGAACTCTTGAGTAATGGAAAAATCAATGAAGGCCCAGAAAAGTAAAAAGTGAAACATATTTCTTCCCTCATGGGAGGAGTTGGGAGTAGGAATTAAGTGAGAGTATTACTAGAACAGAATATTGTATGCATTATTTGGATTTTTGCTCACTTTTCTTTGTTCCAAAAGTGTTTAGCATGGTATAGAAAGTGGGAAACAAATGTGATGACCTAGACAAAAGGCATGGATAAAATTTTTTTAAAGGCAAGGAAATCATATAATCTGTTGAGTATGATCATCATACTGTGTCATATTCAAAATATGAAATTGGGACATTAGATTTCTATCGGATCAAATATCGTACCCATACTTTACAAGTATTATTAACCTTAGTACTTGAGGAACCTACTTTTTTCATTACTCGTCTTCAATTATTCTGCCATCTAGTTCTCATATCTCCTTCCTCCAATAATAACAGCTAGCATTTTATATAGTGCTTTAAAATTTTCAAAGTGAAAGCACTTCACTGCAAAGGCAAATACTTAATCATCTTGTCCCTATAACAACTTTGGAATCTAGTTGCTACTATTATGTCCATTTTATACAGATGAGGAAACTGAAGCAGTCAGTGGTTAGTTGACTTGCCCAGGATCACATAGCTAATAAGGACCTGAAGCTCGATTTAAACAGATTTTTTCTGATTCTGAGTCTAGCTCTCTAAACACTGCACCATATAGCTGCCTCAAAAATCTAATTTTCCTCAAAGAATCAGCTCAAGAGCCACCTTTCACATTTTTTACATTACATGATTACTCTCTATTAGTTACTAGTTCTTCATTAGCTACTAGTGCTATAACAACTTTCTGTTGGAGAAATTACCTTGTATTTACTTTGCGTAGTCTTATATGTGTATATGTATCTCCATCATCTACTACAGTACTTGACTCATATAAGCCACTTTGATTATTTGAATATAGTGTGCTGGCACTATAGAGGAGCATTAGAAACACCTCATGTATTTTGTGGTGTTTTGAAGATGAAGGGAATCTCCACACTCTGGGTTGTTAGGGATAATGCAGTTTTCCTAAAAATTAAAAATGAAATCAGAATCAGCACTTAAGTTGGGGGAAAATGGCATCAGAAGTGGAAGAGATGGTTGGAAAGCCTGGAGAATGTCAGGTCAGTGTGGGAATTTGTTTTGCTCACTTATATATATTTGTTAAAAGGGTTGTTTTTTCTTTTGGTTTTGGGTTTTTTTTCCCCCTTCCTCTTTCCCTCTCTTCCTCTTTCCTTTCTCCCTTCCTCCTCTTTTCTTCTTTCTTTCGTCCCTCTCTCTTTCCCTTCCTTTCTTTCCTCCCTTTCCTTCCTCCCTCTTTCTAGGTTTCACTTTGTCTATGGAAATGTTCATTTTCCAAAGAATGAAGTGGTAGACCCAGAGAAGGTCCTGGGTCACAGGTCATCCAGTAAGGATTCAAGAAAGGAGCAAAAAGTAGTGTGGTTGTGGTTCCCAGCTCAAAAATACTGTCAACATGGTAAGAGTAGATGACTTGGATTCCTGTGGTCATGAATCTAGGTAATGACAGAATTTTCCAATTTTTCCAAGACATCAAAACAGATGCTTACTATATCTCTGATAGTAGTTTCCATATTGGGATGAATGCTATTTCCAGAAAGAATCTATAAAGCCTTCCTAAGTTATGAAATCATGAGAAAAAATTGCTATTTTCCATATATATATATATAAATCTGAGAAGTAAACAGCTGACCTAGATGGTATCTGAGAAAAATGCTAAAGATCTTTCTGTTAAAATCATCACTTAAGCAAAAATGTTAATTGTCACTACTATTATTGAATATGATTCTAGAAATTTTAGATTCAATGGAAGGACAAGCAAAAAAAATGACCTAGGTCCCAATAGATGAAAAAGCATCAAAATTATTAATTTTTTGCTGCTATATGATAGTTTGCATTGTGTGTCGATTAAATATTAATTGAAACAATAACTTCAGTAAAGTAGCTGTATGTAAAATAGTTCACAAAAAAAAAATTGTATGTTTCCATGAAAACTCAGCAGGAAGAGTTAAAAAAGAAATTCACTCAAATTACAGAATGTATAAAAGATCTGGAAATCCATTACCAAAATGTACATAGGAATTTTATGAAAATAACTTCAAAACAAAACACTATAGAAATAAAGGAAGACAAATAATTGGAGAAATTAATTTGTCATGGTGGGGATGTACTAATAATTAAAATCATAATGCGATCAAAATTAATTTTGAGATTTGGTGACATATCCAGTAGATTAACAAAAGTCTGCTTTATGGAACTAGTTTATAGAATATTCATTTGGAACACCCAAAGAAAAAAACACTGGGAAATGAATGTAAACTGTTTGCATTTTTGTTTTTCTTCCCGGGTTATTTCTACCTTCTGAATCCAATTCTCCCTGTGCAACAAGAAAACTGTTTGGATCTGCACACATACATTGTATCTAGGATATACTAGGACATATTCAACATATATAGGACTGCTTGCCATCTAGGGGAGGGGGTGGAGGGTGGGAGGGAAAAATCGGAACAGAAATGAGTGCAAGGGATAATGTAAAAAAGATTTACCCTGGCATGGATTCTGTCAATAAGAAGTTACTATTAAAAATAAATAAATAAATAAAATAAAGGCAGCGCAGCGCGGTGGGGGGGGGGGGGAAGAATATTCATTTGGAGAAATAAAAGATCAAGGATCTCAAGGGAAACATTGAAAAAAAAAGTAGAAAGGAAAGAGACTTAGCAATACTGCGTTTTAAATTATATAACCCAATAATCATCCAGACTATTTAAGCTAAAATAAACAAAATATAATAAAAATGAAATTAAAATAAACAAAAATAAAAATAAAATAATCAGTGGAATAGATGTAGAGGAGAAATAATCAAACATGGCCCAGTGCTTGATAAACCCAAAGACATCAACTCCTAGAGTATAGACAAAAATTTCTGGAAATATGGTAACATAGTATAGAAGAAATTATGTTTAGATCACATTGTAAACCACACTAAACTACAAATGAATACATATCCTACTATAAAAGATCACATCACAAACAAATTAGAAGAAATGGGAAAATAATTTTTGCAGTTATGAATTAAGGGAGAATTGATCAAACAAGAGAAAGGGATGATAAAAGACGAAATGGTCAATTTCAATTTGACAAAATTGTTGTATACACAAAATCAATGCAATTAGAATTAGAAAGGAAGTAGGTAATGGTGGGGGAAACTTTCCACAACATTTTCTGATAAAGATCTGATATTCAAGATACATAGGGAATTGATATGTACACTTAAGAAGAATAATTTCCCAAGGAATAAGCAATTCTCAAAAGAAGAAACGTCAGCTAGATGGCACAGTGGATAGACCTCTGTACCTGGAATTAGGAAGGCTCATCTTCATGAGTTCAGATGCTACTTCAGACACTTACTGGCTGTGTGACCTTGGGCACTCCAGTTTCTCTGCAAAGAAAACCCCATAAAAGGTCACAAAGAGTAGGATATGACTCAAATGGCTCAACAACAACAAAAAAAGAAGAAATACAAGCTATAACCATCCATGTGAAAAATGCTCCAACCACAAATAAGAGAAATACAAATTAAAAAAACTTCAAACTCATTAGATTGGTAAAGATGACTTTAAAAAGAAAATGATAAATGTAAGAGGGCTATGGGAGAAGAGGCACACTAATTTACTAATGAAATTGTCCAATTGTTTTGTAAAGTAAAGCAATATTGAAAGCAAAATATCACTAAACTGTGCATATCTAATGGTATCACTAGTCAGCATGTATCCCATAGAAAGAAATAATAATAGATAACATTTACTATGTGTCAAGAACTTTGCATATATCTTGTTTATTCCTTGCAAAAATCCTAGGAGATAAAGTGTAATTATTATGTCACATTTTTATAGATAAGAAAACAGAGGCAAAAATATTTAAATGACTTGCCTGGGGATCACATAGCTAGTTAGTGACAGGATTCAAAATGAGGTCTTTCTGACCAGGCTTGGTGTTCTATCCATTGCACCATTTTGCTGCTCTGGCTAATAGTGGTAAATGATGGTAAAACTAAAAAGTTACTTGCCTATTAAAATGCTTCTTCTTTTCCAAATACATATCTATGTGAGGCCAGATTCTCTTCATATATTTCAAACTCTATCCACTGTGCCTCCTAGTTGCTGCTCCAAAGACAGGAGAAGGACCCAAAAGTATAAAAATATTTATACCAGCACTTTTTGTTGTTGCAAAGAACTGGAAACAAAGTGGGTGCCTATTACTCGAAAAATCACTGAAGAAATTATGATATAAGAATGAAACAACATTTTATTATTGTAAGAAATAATAAGAGATGAATTAGGGGAAAAAAAAACTCTGGGAGATCTTATATGAACTGATGCAGAGTAAAGTGAATAAAATTAGGAAAACAATTAATATTGTGTCTTCTTTGAAAGATTTTAGAATTCTGATCAATTAAATTGTCAGTCATGACTCCAGAAGAATGACAAGAAAGTCCACTTTTAAGAGAAATTAATAAAAACAAAAATGAAAACCCTGCTTTTGGTGATGGACTAAAATTTCAGAATGAAACATACAGTTTCAGGCATGACCAATATGTGAATTTATTTGGGCTAACAATATACCTGTTACAAAGGAAGTCGTCTAATTTTTTTGGCAGGAAGGGTTGGACATTGATGTTAAAAAAAAGAAATTAAGAAAAGCAAATCAAAGAAGCATTTAAAATACATGAAAGGCAGGAGTTAAGTTCAGACAAGCAGAGCAGTATTGGTACTTTCTGTTAAATTTAATATGTATTTAAGAAAAATGAAAGCTGAAAGGAATAGAATCACAGTTTCCTATTAAAAATCAAATAAAGAGTCAAATTTGGTGACTTCATCTCATAATTTCATAAATTTGAATAATATATGCGATTAAATAGATACCATATTGATATGTTTCTCACTGGGTTTTTTTTTTTTTTTTTTGAAAGGAGAGGTTGTGGGAATTAAATGTTCAGATACAATGGGGCTGAAAGTTATTCTCTACTCTAAGAGTAATAGATTAGATATAATAGATAATAGCTATAATAATTTTATATAAAATGGCACCTTTAACACATTCTGGAAATCAGCAGCCATAGTCTTGGGAATCATCATCATGTAACTGGTTAGGAGGCACCATAGATTCTAGAATTTGAATTCCTAGGACCAAGCTGGTCTTAGGAGGAATAGAGAGAAATGAAAGAAAACTGAAAATGTGAAAGTTAGAGGATGGGGAAGGATATTATCAGGGAACTCCTGGTACCCAGCTAACTAGTTTTTAATGACCTTACTCATTCCCCTTCTTTATCTTCAAACTATTCTTCATGACTATGCCCTTGAAAGCTTGGGCTCTGAGCATCAGGAGTGATATCGGTAAGGAAAAAAAAAATCTCCCTGAACTTAACTATTTCCCAGCTAAACTGGAAACACCAAAAAAGGTGGGAACACCAAAATATACTTTGAACTATGACTATTTAGGGCACCTAGGTGATTTGTTGTATAAGGCCTGAAGTTAGAAAGACTCATCTTCATAAATTGAAACTTGGCCTCAAACACTTACTAGCTGTTCAACTGTGGTCAAGTCACTCAACCCTGTTTGCCTCAGTTTCCCCATCTATAAAATGAGCTAGAGAAAGAGCAAACTACTTCAGTATCTCTGCCAAGATCCCTTTTATGGGATCACGAAGAGTTGGACAAGAGTGAAAGGACTAACAGAAAGAAATCATTACTGTGAACAAAGGAAAAATGCCCCAAACAAATATACTAAGGTGTTATACAATAAAAAATAAAATAATCATTTTTAATAAAATGGAACTGACAGGGTGCCTAAATGTCATTAAGTCCAATCTCCTTTTTTTATAAATGAGGAGATAGAAGCTTGGAGAGAAATTGTGTACAGGGTCATATCAAAAGACTTCAAGTCTATTACAGTATCTATTCTAACAGAATAGAAAAAAATCAGGGGACCTGTTTCAGGTCTTCCAAGCTATGTGACTTTAAAGAAGTCATAGAAAAGACCTAAAAGATTGTTTAGTCAACATCCTCATTTTTGAGATGAGACTGGGGTCCAAAAAGTCTCTGGACTGATAATATAGACTTGTAGCTTCTCAAAGATAGTTGACTAATTCATTTTTGCCTTTTGTATCCCTGATACCCACCTGTTAGAAATGTGTCACAAGGTTAAAAAGGACTCAGGAGTACATGAAGTAAATTTATTTGTGGTTCCTGCAAGATAAGGGCAGTCTTTGGGCTGATCCATACTTACAGACATGAGAATGAGCCTTTTATTTTCTATCCTGAAGCGCAAGGCCCCTTGTTGCCCCATTGGCTGGGGATGACAAAGTAAATGAACATCCTGGTCTGCCTACTGTAGGTTCTTCGATATGTTGCCCCTCCATCATATAGTCCATGTTCAAAAAATAGCAGAAGACTCCTCCTTTGAGGAGAAGTTAGTATTAATTAACTCATTAAATATGTATACTCAGTGCCTATAATTACCTTTGATCCACTTCTTGTTTTTGATTGGTTTTATCAGGTCAGTGGCTCAATATCTTGTTTTGTATATCTAAGCAAATCAGTGGACATGACCTTTGTCTAAGTCTTTGTCTCTATGTGGAAATGTAGCCAAATCTGTTAGTTGCTCACACCAGCATACAGTAGGCACTTAATGAATGCTTGTTGATTGTGATTGCCCAACGTCAAATAAGTAATAAGCATCAGAAGAAAGACTTGAACCCAGGTCCCTTGGCTTCACAGTCAGTATTCTTGTTACTCTATTATGCCTAACTCCCCTCTTGATTCAAATTTTCCTTTTTTTTCCCTCAGTGGTATTTTATTTTTCTAAATACAGGTAAAGATGGTTTTCAATATTATTTTTTGTGAGAATTTGTGTTCTAGATTTTTCTTCCTGCCTCCGTTATCTCCCTTCTCCCCAAGTCAGCAAACATTGTGATATAAATTAAATATATACATTGATTCAAATTTTCTAAATAAAAAAAAAAATAGATTCACAGTGCTGGGAAAAAAATGTGTGTGTGTGTGTGTGTGTGTGTGTGTGTGTGTGTGTGTGAACCTTAGAAGTTACCTAGATGACCTTACTCATTCCGCTTCTTTATCTTCAAACTATTCTTTGAACTTTCTACACTTTACAGACAAAAAAACCAAGGCCCAAGAGATTGAGGCTGGCCCTACCACTGAAATTGTTTGTGGCAAAGCTGGAATTAAAACTCAGGTCTTCTGATAATACATCTTATTAATTAAATTTATTTGTGGGAAGCAATCTCCTGACTACATAACTATTTGGGTTAAGTGACTTCTCCAGTAAATATCTAAGCTAAGATTGGAACTCAGGTCCTCCTGTCTTCAAGACCAGTACTTTATGCATGAAACTAGCTCACTGATTATGGATAAGTTTGTTAACCTAATGGCCAAGAAAGCTCAATAAAATTATGTTACAGTAGTTGTTAATCTAATGATCTGTACCCAAGAGTAAGACTTTATATTAGGGAGGTAAATGGAACGGTGAATAGAGCACTGTATGGAGTTAGGAAGATCAGATTCAGATATCTGTGTGACTCTTGCCAAGAGTCACTTAACTTCTTTCGACCTTAATTTCTTTATCTGTAAAATGGAGATTATGTTACTACCTGCCTCCAAGGTTGCTCTGAGGATAAAATAAATTAATATTTGGAAATTAATTTACAAACTTTAAAGGGCTAATAATAATTTTGTTGAGTTGTTTCAATTGTGCTGAGCATAGTTTAAATGGGTTCCTTGCAGATACTTCTGTTTACTGATCTTATTGAATCAAATAGTATAATGTTATAGTGTGTCTTCAATAAGATTCATGATTATCCAAATCTAATTTGCTCTTACAATCCATATAGGAAAAACAAAACGGATGAAAAATACCTATTACTTTGACTATGGCATGTAGTTGGATAGCCAGTTTATTGAGTTAGGAAGCAGTGTATGCATTTAGCTCAGGCATTGCAAATGGAGCTCAGAATTGAATGGGAGGAAGAGAGTGAGTTTAATTATATTTGGAGAATTTTGCAGTGCTTTCAGTAAGCCATTTTAAAAAAAAAAACATTCTGTCAGCAATATTATTCGGCTGTTAGTCTTGGAAGATGACAATCTCTGGAGAATTAAAGATTCATATAGGAAAAGATGATGAAAAGCTGAAATAGTCAATGCTAGGGAAGCTGTAGAAAGATAGGCATACTTATAGATGTTTGGCCAAGTTATAAATTGGTTGAAATGTTCTGGAAAACAAGTTGGAACTATGCTATAAAAATGACTAATGGGTTCCTTTCTTTGGACCTAAACATATACATAATGGGCATATACCTCAAAGAGGTCATTGATAGTATGATGGGTTCCATGTAAACCAAAATATGGCCAAGATAACGACAAAACTCTGGGACATTGGGGGTATGGTCACTTAATGAGACAGGACATAGATGATAAACCTGCAAAGGACAAAGAGCAGTATGTCAGGTCAAAAAAGAATGGAGAGAGCATAGTCACAGAAACCCAGGGAAGAAAGATGATTAAAAACTTAATGGAAGGCAAGAATCAGCAAATTATAGCATATAGGCCAAATCCAGGTCTCTGTCTGCTTTTATAAGGACAGTGAGTAAAAAAGGGTTGTGTTTTAAATATGATTTTCTTGCATTTAACTACTTAAAACCCATTTATATATTTAAAACCTATTTATATACACACTTTTTGTTGTCATTTCAGTCATATCTGCCTCTGAATGACTCCATTTCGATCATTTCTTGGCAAAGATAGTGAAATGGTTCATCATTTCCTTTTCTAGTTCATTTTGCAGATAAGAAAACGAAGGCCACAAAAAAAGGGTTAAGTGACTTACTCAGGGTCACACAACTAATAAGTATCTGAATGTCACCTAATTGCCTCCACACACACACATACACATACGTGTTCCTTCATCACATGTAGTCCCCCTCTCTACTTAAGGTAGGTACTTTGTCCAAAGGAACATAATTTTTGGTTGCATAGATTTTGTGAATTATCTTGAGGTTTAGAGGTTCGACTGGTTACTCCCTATTCTTTGACCATATTCTGCAGTTTTCCCACTTCTTTGCCTCTTCTCATTATTTCGTCCACCTAGAAAACTTGCTTTTCTATATGTGTCTGTTGAAGGCATGCCCCTGTTTCAAAGCCTCTCCCTTGAATAAAGCTTTTCCTAATCTTCCATTGTGGGGATGTGTTCTTTTTGTGCATTTTTCTTTTATGATTTACTGTCTCATTCTATTATGATCATTAGACCAGCATTTCTTAAAGTGGGGTTTGAGGTTCCCTGGGAATATCTGAGATCTTCTCAGGGGGTCCTTGAGGTCAAAACTCTTTTTGTGATAATTTGTTACTCAGTCATGTCGAACACTGTGACCCTCTGAATTTTGTCCATGGGGTTTTCGTGGCAAAATACTGGAGTTGTTTGCCTTTTCCTTCTCCAGTGGGTCCCCATTTTACAGATGAGGAACTCAGGCATATAAGAGTTGTCACTTGCCCAGGATCACACAGTTAATAAGTATCTGACACTAGATTTGAACTCAGATTTCTATAATACCAGGTTCAGTGCTCTATCTATTGCATCACTAAGCTGCCCCTAGAGAATGATGATAATATTAAGAGATAATACTAGGCTACTATTTATTAAAATACTCTTCCCTTTCCCAAGTACATATCTATGTGAGGCCATATTTATTCTCTTCATATATTTCAACCAAAATAATTTATCAAAACAGATTGAATATAGAAGCAGATATGAGAAGCCATTTTTGTTTTATTAAGCCAGATCTTAAAGAGATTTGCAAAAATATGTAAAACAATGCTACTATTCTCCCTAGATATTTCCTTTTTTGGAAAACAATTTCCATTCCCACCACAAAATGTTATTTATGTTAACAGGCTTATTATTTTCAAAATTAGTATATTTAACATTTATCAGTTTTAATTTCTAAAATGATAAATTTTGATAGTTATAACTCACATAAGTGAAATCTTTGGGGGCCCTCAATAACTTTTTAAATATACTTATGTATTTAAAACTTAAATACAAAATAGAAAAAGAAAAGAAAATATTGTCATATGCAGAAAAGTAGATAAGATGATTCAAAATAAATTTCCATTTCAAGAAAGCCTATATGACATATATCATACCAACATCATATCATACAATAGATTGTATCCAGAGCTATCTATCTTTTCATTGCTTCCTTGTTTTCTTTTGTCCTCTGCTCAGCATTTTTTACTTTACTTTTTTTCTCCTTTTCTTTCCCTCACTTCTCCCAAGCAGGCTACAGTTAAGTAAGAATATATATTATACTCTCACACACAGATGTACATAGATATATACATATACATACATGTGCATAGATATCTATAATCATACACCTATATAACACCTATATAATTCATATATATATTTCTGTAAGGTTATATTATGCTTATTTGTCCTCTGTTTCTCTGAAGTTGGATAACATCATCCTTCTTAGGTCAAGTCTTTCTGTATTTTTCTAAATTCACCAACTCATCCTTCCCTATACTACAGCAATATTTCAACCTTATATTATCTAGTTATTTTAAATAGTCTAAAACAATATTGATTAATATGGCTGACATAGTATAGTTTCCCTATTTTTCTCTTTTGATTGAATCCATTTTAACTTTAACTTTGAGATCAATGATTACTACCCTTGCCTTTTTTTTTTTATTTTTTATAACAAATTCTACCCTGGATCATTATTATTAAGTTTGTATATATCTCTTATTTCCTATCCCTGCTAACTTCCCTACTTTACTTCTACTTGTTACCTTATCTTGCTGTTACTTAATCTATTCCTCTCCCATCCCCTGCAAGGATCTCTCCTTCATTCTCTCCCCTACCCTTTCCCTCCATTCTTATTCCATTCCCATTAATCTGCAGACATGTCTATACCTCCCCTTATCCTATTCTCTCCCCTTCTTATTTCTTAATATATTTAGAAGATTTTTTTATCCTTCTCTCTCTGTGTGTGTGTGTGTGTGTGTGTGTGTGTGTGTATCGATCCCTCTTTAACCCCTTCTTGATGTGAGTAGGATTCCAGAATTACCAGCCCTCCTTCCCTCTCTAATTCCTTTGTATCAGTTCTTGTTTTTCCATCTCATTTGTATAGCATAATTACTCTTTTATGTTTTCCTATATGGGTTTGCTTTTTAGAATCCCATCATACTCAGCTATCCCGCAATTTCTTTTGAGATATCCACTTACTAATGACAATGACAATTTTAGACATGTGGTTTACATTTTCACATATAAAACAGAAAATGTAAACCATATTCACATATACAACAGAAATATAGCCTGGGGTTTGGGGGCAGAGCAACTGAGGTAGCCCTTTATCTCATCAAACATTAAGAGGAAAGGTCATAATCTGAGGCAGAGTAACTAAATAGGACAATTAGGGAAACTAGGTCAGGACATCAAAAGGGAACTGTGGCACAACAACATAACCACTTAGAGTATCTCCCCTCAGCTCACCAGTTGCTTGCCTACCTGGGTTGTACACAACTTACCTGAATGATTTCAAACTTTCTCAGCTGGCTTATCTACTGGGCTGATAAATTAGTCCTCTATCTTTACTAGCTTACTTCCATTTTTGCTTTATCTCTTCAGGAGTTTGCCCAATCAGAGTGCGAGTTCCCTAATCAAGTCCAAGTATCATCTGAGAACTCTCTGGAAGGATTCAATACAGGAAAGAGCACTCACAAACAGGAAATATCCTGGATGAGCCCCCAAATTGTGTGGGACAGTGAACCCAAATTAAAATCAGAGGCTCTCAGTGTAAGAAAAGCAAAAAAGGGTTTTTGTTTTTTTTTTTTACAGAAAGGGCAACTCCCAACAGACAAGGTGTCAGTAGAGGAGTGCAAAGCACAAAAAAGCACAAACTGCAAGATTAAATAGAATACCCCCCCCCTCCCCCTCCACACACACACACACTCTGAACTTCTCTCCCATTTTGTGGGGGAGCTCAGGCTTACACCCTAAATGGGGAAATCTATCTGAGAAACAAAAGAATAAATTTCTTTTAAAAGAAATATTAAATACTAATTAAGAAGTGGCGGAAAACAGGATAACTTGCAGCTTTTTAACTATAGCTCAACTTATTATTGCAAAATCTCAAGTCATAATTAGGGCATAGGTCGAAGCCACATACCTATGAGTCTACACTCAATTTTATCATATATACTAAAAAGTGAAAGTTCCTGTTTCTGGGGATTAGGCCATCTCTTATCTCAGCTAACCTCAGGGCTGAATGCTTGGTGTTTCAGTGGAATAGCCTGAGGTATTTACACTTCCTTGGGACTAAATCTCCATCCTGGTATCTTTCTTTGGATCTTCTCTGATTGTCCTAGGAGTACCACTGACTGTTTTGTTCCAACTCCTTATTGTTTCTAATCATTCTGTGTTTGCCCTGAGGTGCAATTTTGTTTTGTTTGTGAAGGAAATCTGGAGAGCTTGGAATTTTCTGACCTCTGCCTTCTTCCCAGAATCTTCTGATCCATAATAGTTTTTAAGAATGTACAGTGGTCCTGAAACAACAGAATTTGAGAACCATTATTTTAGACTAAAAGCTCTTGAGGGCAATAGTTGTATCTTCTTTGTGTCCCCCATAGTACCTTGTATAGCAGAAAAATGTGCTTTGTACTTCACTGAAAAAATTATGACCATCATCCATAAGCTAAGGAAATTTCTAATTTAAAAAATTTCTTCTCTTATATTTATATACAATTTGTACCTAAATTTGTTTATTTTCTATTGTTCCAGGATCAATACATTGATCAACTCTTTATTTTGTTATTTCTCAGTGACATACTTTCTTCTGAGAATTGCTTTAGTGGTGTCTCAAGTTTTGATTTTGTTATCATTATCTTTAATATAATGAATGAATGTTTCTATAACTTGTTCTTTGACCCAGTTTTTATTGGGATGTCATTATTTAGTGTTCAGATAGGTTTGTGTCATTAGCTCATCATCTGATGCATTCAGACTTTCAGCACAACAAGACTCTTGTCTTGGTGCAACTAAGTGGTGCAGTAGATAGAGCATCAGCCCTGAAGTCAGGAGAACCTGAATTCAAATCTGACCTCAGACATTTGATGCTTCCTTGCTGTGTGACCCTGGGCAAGCCACTAAACCCCAAATGCCTCAGCCAAAAAAAGAAAAAAAGACTTGTTTTACCACCTTCTGCCTCTATGGAGCTGGCTTCATGCACCTTCCAAATAATTTTCTTTCTCAAGGAAGTTGGTTATTACTTCCAGCCTCCCTCTCTAGAACTGCTCAATGTTCTATGTTTAATTCTTCTTTTAAAGAAGAAAGGGAAAAACATTGCAAACCACTCCCAAACCTCTCCTCTTAAAACCTTAGAGTCATTATCTAGGTCCCTGCCCCTGGATTCACCTTCTTTTTTCTCTGTATAATGGACAATCCTCAATACTATCTTATCACTTATGATTTTAATTTATTAATGAGAGGATAAGTTTTCCCCTAGAATATTAATTCATTTTTCTCTATTGTGATCCTCCAGATGCCTGATTTCTCATGGTTGGTAATTGCATTGATTATAATTTTTAAGTCTTTTAAAGTTAAAACTGGTACTCTCAGAGTCAAAGATGAGGAGAGAGTATATTCTAGGCTTACATCAAAACAGGAAAATAGGGGGTAGAGTAGGATGTGTGAGGAGCAATAAAATGCTCAGTTTAACTGTGCCACAGAATAAGTCTTCTTAAACTTTTTCCACTTGTGACTTCTTTTTGCCCATGAAACTTTTTGGTACCTTAGGTAAAATATGATTTGTAAAATAGGCATAAAAATCAAACATTTACTGATAATCATAATTTTTCAACCTTCACATTCAGTAACAAGACCTCAGGTGGGGTTGCGACCCACAGTTTAAGAAGCTGGGCCATAAAGTACCTAGAAAAATTAACATTTAATAAACCTGTAAATGTAGGTTGGAGTTCAGGTTAGGAAGAGCTTTAAGGGACAAACAGAAGAGTTGATATTTGACCAAGGTGCTTCAGAGAATCCAAAACCAAAGTGCTACAGGGCCTTGAATCCATATCACATAAGGATGATTTGAAAGAATGGAGGTTGGTTAACCTGGAGAATAGAAGATTGTGAGAACATTATAATTGTTTTGAAGTATTCAAAGGGTGTGGGGGAAGAGAAATTAAATTTTTTTCTCATTGACCCTAGAGGATCAAACTAACAGAAATGATTAGATGTTGCAAAAAAGTACATATAGGCTGGAAACAAATAAAACAAACAAACAAAACCCTCAACTTCCTATCAATTAGAGTTATTTCCCAATGGAATAGTCTACCTTGGGCAGTAATAGGTTTTCTCTTCTTTGAGGTCTTAGAGAAGCTAAATGACTATTTCTCAAATGTGTTATAATGGGATTGACTTTTTGGTTATATGTGGGACTAGATTGTCTTTCAGGTCTTTTTTTTTTTTTTTTTTTCCCTTCAAAAGTTATTGGAGTTTATTGAGCAAGAGAATGATATGGTCATACTTACACTTTAGGAAAATCATATTGGCCTCTGTATGGAGATTTGGAGAAGAGAAAGACCTGAGGAAAGAAGACCATTTGGAAGGGTATTGTAATAGTCCAGGTTCTTGTATGTAGAAATGAGTCAGTTTTGAGAGATGTTGTCAGGGATATTGTGAGGCTATTAGATATAAAATACTTTTCAAATCTTGAAGTGCTGTGGAAATGCCAGTTATTACTTTGTTGTTGTTGTTAGCCTCCAGTCACTAGGCCTCCCAGTCTGGTGATGACTTCTTTCCTTGAGTTTTCTACTGTTCTCTTATTGAGCTCAAATAATATTAATGGAACACAATAAAATATCTAACAGCCAAGTTATCTTTAAATTTGATCTGTATTATTAACTCTTTCTTAAGTCTAGACAAGCAACAAAACAATAAATCAAATCCTGATTTATTTTGATTAGTGATTTCTAAAGTATAAATGTTTACACTGGACATTTAATAAAGAGTTCTTTCAAAGTGGCATCGGCAGATCCCTTGGATTTTGTAAAAGTAGCCATAAGACTTGATTTTTGATATATAGAATGAGGGAAAAGGAAAAGATGAATTTGCAAACTTGAGACAATAGTATCCTTAACAAAAACAAACAAAAAACAAAAAACAAAAAAAACAGGGAAAATAGAATAGGGGGGGGCTTTTTCAGAAAGGGGTGGGGAAAGATTATGCAAGTGATTTTTATGTTGCTTAATCTTACATCCTTCAACTATGCAAAACCCATTTATCCTCTTATTTTCTTCTTTGATTAAATTGGGTTTTTTAGTTTACTATCATGGCATTTATAAATTTAGACTTTTCTATTTACATGATTAATTCCTCTAATTCTCTAGCTTTATCAAGAGTATCGTGTCAAATAGAAGCAACAAAAAGGAGTAACCTCATTCCACATCTGTCAAGTGTCCCAAAAAAATTCTTTTCTTTTTTATTTCTTTTTTTTCACTGAGTAAATATTTATTTAATAATGATAAAGGTGAAGAAACTTGATAAGAGTTGATAGACAGAGAGCATTGAATAGGAAAACTTAATTTCAAATCCTGCTTCCAATACACAATAACGTTTACTAGTATTCACATGGAGCTTTAAGGCCTGCAGAGCACTATACATATATCTCATTTGATCCTCACAATAATTCTGGGAGGCAGGTGCTATTATTACCCCACTTACAGATGAAGAAAGTAAGCCTAAGAGATCCTAAATCACTTGCTTAGTAACACAGAGCCAGTAAGTATCTGAGATGGGCTTTGAAATCAGGTCTTCCAGATTCTAAATCCAAAATTATGCAAACCACAGTACTTTATCCTTTCTACATAATTCTAGGGAACTCCTAAATTCATAGAGAAAAGCCTTTTTTTTTTTTTTAAACACAATAAAAATATCCACTTGAAACCAAGAGGAAGTGCACATGCAATAGAAAAACATTAGAAATATTAACTTTCCTATTAGTAATACAAACTATCTCAAAAAGTCTTGGTGCAATTTAAAGCACTAAAATTTAAAATTAAACTGATTTAAGCTCTAATAGCTTAAAAATTCACTAAGACTTTTTGAGACAGCTTGAATTACTACTAGGAAAGCTTCTTAATATTTCTATTGTTTCTCCATTGCAAATGATGCTACCTCTTATTTTTAAGTGGACTCTTTTATTGTGTAGAAGAAAAATACTACTATTCTTTTTAATTATTTGTGAATATAAAGGAATACAGTATTTTATCAAAGGCCTATTCTGTACCTACTCTATGATCATATCTTTCTTTTATTTTTGTATTAGCACAATATGTAACTGGATTTTTTCCCTTGTTAAACAGCCTTTCACATACTACAAATCTGCTTGATGAATAATTTTTATTTATATAAATTTATATATAGATACACACATACACAATGATTACAATGATATAAACAGAAATAACAAAAGTCACACATGAATGTTGAAAATTTACAGAGAATAAGCATGACTCCAAAAAAGATATATGAGAAGACAATTTCAATTTATCCCTTTGCAGAGGAAGGAGGTACATAGATATAGTAATTCTCCCATTTAAAAAAAATGTGTTAATTAATTTTGTTGATTTTTTTTCTCCTTTTTTTCTTTTATATGTATAGTATATGGGATGAATCTCTGGGAGAGGGAAAAAGAATTAGGAAAATTCTGGTTATGTAAAAACTGAAAGATATCAACAAAATTTATTTAAGAGAAAAAAGAGGAGGTACATGTAGATCATGGATTTAAAGTTAGAAAGTGCCATATAGTCCAATGTTCTAATTCTATAGAGAAGGAAATTTGAGATTCAGAGAGACTAAGTAGTTTGTCCAAGGTTTCACCTCTGATACTTTACTAGCTACACAAGCATCAATAAAATGATATTAGAATAGGTGGCCTTAAAGGTTATTTTTATATAAATTTATATAATTTATTTTATTATATTTATTTATATTATTAATTATATAACAACAACAATCTATTGTTGTTCAGTCATTTCTGACTCTTCATGACCTCATTTAGACTTTTCTTAGTAAAACTACTGGATGATTTGCCATTTCCTTCTCCAGTTCATTTTACAGATGAAGAAACTAAGGCAAACAGGATTAAGTGATTAGTCTAGAATCATACAGCTGATAAGTATCTAAAGTCATATTTGAATTCAAGAAAAATCTTTGTCACTCCAGGCCTGCCACTCTATCTACTGTATCCCCTAACTGCCCATTTTATTTTATTAGCCAATGTTTTATTTAATATTATGTTTGTATTTATTAGAGAAATTTGTCTTTAATTTTTGTATTTAGTGTTGTAATTGCCAGGGTTCTAAAGCAATACCAAATTTATCTCAGAAAATGTATTGTTTTGCTTCCATCTTTTTCTATAATCATAAAAAACCATGTAATAAAGAGAATATTTATCCTTAGATTTGAAAAAAAGGTCATGCAAGAGACTGTATGGTTCAGGAAACATTTTTTGGATACTTCAGTTGGGATACAGAGAATATAGTGGAGGCCCTCCCTGCTAGTGTCAAAGTCAGGCTAATTGTAGTGGATTTTGGAGATAATAGAAGCACTATCTACTGTGATAGATGATAGAATCACTATAGTTGAGAGGAGGCAGCGATATCTTCATCCTCTCAGTTATAGATGCCATTATCTTGGTATTTTTCTTGATTCTTTATCTCACCCCACATATTGCCAAATCTTGTCATTTCTACTTTACAATATTTCTCCTGCCTGTCTCCTTTTTACTCTTATAGCCACGACCCTAGTTCAAGTCCTGTGGCAAGTGTATTATCTGAACCTCTGACTCATGAAAATTAGGCTAGTTTTTCCTTAAAAAGTGAATGAAATCATCTTCAAGATGTAATTGGTTCAAGTAACTAAGGATTCAGGCTGCTTACATCATTTCTTGGTTATTTGAATACAAAATGGCCTTGAGGAACTCCAAGTCCTCTATGCTGCTTTGTGATGGGCAACTCAGGCAAGAGCATCATTCATCTGTATGGACTTAAGGTGTCCTCAACACTTAACCTTGTTGAATAGGCTTCTTCTGCTATGGCTAAGTATTTAGAAAAAGATTAAGAAAAGATTTATTTTTTTTAAAAGTTCAATGACCTATGTATGTCTTGTTTTGTTGCAATATTGAATATAAACTACCAGGAGAGCAGTCTGTCAATCCTAGTCCAGAACAGTTCAACATCTCTTGTTTTCTAAGCTATTACAATCCCCTCCCAATGGCCTTCTTGTCTTGGATCTTTCCCAATTTTAGTCCATTCTCCACTTAAATTTCAAGGTGATTTTCTAAAGTAGGTCTTACCTTAACCCTCTTTGCCTCTATTTCCTCATCTATAAGGCTGGAGAAAAATATGGCAAATCACCTCCGTGTCTTTGCCAAGAAAAGATGTAATATTCCATTTCCATTATCACTCATTTGTTCAAAAAAAGGAAGTACAGTCTACTTTCTCTTTTTTGGAGCTAAACTTGGCTGTTATGATTACTTAGTATTGTTTAAATTTTCTTGTTGTTTTTCTTTCCATTTATATTGGTTCAGTCATTGTGTATATACTGTTTTACTGGTTCTACTTATTTCACTCTGCATCAGTTGGTATTCCCATTCTTGCATTCCCTTTGTTAACTATTCACCATTTTAGCTTGCTTTGCATGTTGCTGTTCATTTTTGAAGAGTACCAAGCTTTGTGCCTGTCTCTCTGTCTATATATTTTGTACCTTGTCTCCCTAATTAGATTATAAATTCCTTGAAGGCAGGGATTGTCTTTTGTCTCTTTTTATATCCACAGGACTAGGCACAATGCCTGGCACATAAAAGGAGCTTAATAAATGTTTATTTATTGATATTAATATAGATCATTTTTTTATAGTGAAGTAATATTCTGTCCCATTTATGTCCTGCCTTGACACAGGATGATGTGATTTTAGGCTTAACTTCTCAGAGCTTTGGAGAGCTCTTTACGATTATAAGTTGCAGGGAAGATGTCAACTTCACACAGAAGTTTCCTCATCTGGGAATTCCTTGTATCAATGAATCACACATTCTGTCCTTATCTCTCTCCCTATTTATAAATCACAGCCTTTTTTGCTATTTCTTAAATGATGGACATCTACTTCCAACCCCACCCCTCTCAGTTGACTGTTCCTACATAAAAGTGTTGCAATAATCATTTGCATAATTGGTTAATGGGACTGAAAATGAATATCATGATTCAGTAAGTTTGACCATTCTTTTACTTCTTTCATTCAGAACTCTGCATTCTTGTGAATGATTTTATTTTATCTGTCATCCATTAACGCTAAACGTAGAAATAAATTGGAGCAAGACTCTTGTTGTTCATAGTATTGCCTGACTATTTGTGACACTATGGACTTGTCCATGAGGTTTTCTTGGCAAAGACAAGAGTGGTTGGCATTTCCTTCTTCACTATGTTCCCATTTTGCAGATGAGGAATTAGGACAATAGTGATTAAGTGACTTGCCCAGAGTTACACAGCTAGTAAGTGTGGAAGGCCAAATTTGAACTCAGGCTTAGACCCTGAATCTGTTTACCTATATACTTGTAATATATGCATACCTCACAAGAATGATTTATAAAATTTATATATCTTGGGGTATATATATATATATATATATATATATATATATATAAAACACATGTTCAAAATTTTTTTTCATGACAAGGTATGTGATCCAAAAGCTTGGAGACCACTCCTTGAATGATCCATTGATCAATCTCAAATTTCCATCTGATCAATCTTGAAATTATAATTACCCTCCCTCAATGAACACCCTCTGTCCCTCAGATCTTTCAAGTAAGGGGAAAGGGAGCTGAGATAAAGGTCTGAAACTTTCTACCATTTTTCTCTCTGCTGCTCAAGAGAATTTCAAGTAAGGTAGAAGATTTGACTAGGGGTTTAAAAGAAATAAACAAAAAAAAAAGTATAATTATAGAGTAAAGAAATATGGTATTAGAGTGACCTGAGTTCAAATACCTGTTGCTGCTGCTTAATTCTTGTGATTTGGGCCTTCAGTTGAGGGCTATTGGACTGGATGCCCTCTGATGTCTCTTCCAGGTCTCTGCACAATTTAATTTTTTTCTAGATGTTAGGGGAGAAGAAAAATTTGCAGTCCCCAGACTTGCCTTCCACCTTTGTGACATCCCCTTAGGCAGAAAAGAGGGAAATAGTAGAAGATATCAGCCTTATGGAGCCCTACGCAGTAAGAGTACCTGGTTTGAAATTTGGCTCTGCTACTTTCTGTTTATGTGATTGTGGGAACGTTATTCAACTCTCCAAGACTTGATTCTTTATCTGCAAAATGATAGGCTTGAACTTGATGACCTCTAAGGTCCCTTCCAGGCCCAAAGCTATGGTGTTATGATGTCCAGGTTTCAAGGAAGTCCTTTTCACAAATTTTTGTCTCCTTTAGTCCTCATACCCACCCTGGAAAGTAGGTGATGGTACTATCTCTTTTTTTTAATAGATGAGGAAAATGAGGTAAGTAGAAGTTAAGTGGTTTGCCAGCTAGTGTCTGAGGTTGGGTCTTCCTGACCCTAGGATTAGTATACTAATCATATGCCATGAGGTCTTTATGACAAAGAGAGTTTATGTGCATTTCTTAGAGAAGGGGACATATAGGTGGTTCAGTGGATAAAATGCCATGCCTAGAATCAGACTCATTCTCCTGAGTTCAAATCTGGTCTCAGATACTAACTGTATGACCCTGGGCCAGAAACTTAACCTTGTTTGCCTCAATTTTCTCATCAGTAAAATGAGCTGAAGAAGAAATGGCAAACAACTCCATTGTCTCTGCCAAGAAAACTCCAAATGGCATCACAGAGAGTTGAACACTATTGGAAAATGACTAAACACCAAAACATAAGCATTTATTCAAAGTAATTACCCTCTTTTACCTTCCTGAATATTGATGGCTGCTAACTATCTTTGCCTAACCCTAATCCTGGCTCTGCTCCTAGGACGAGAAACTAGATCATATTTCTTTCTGGTTTTGCAAAACTCCTTATCATCAAGTATACCTTCTGGCTTGGAAATAATGTTTCTGATACTAAGTCCAGCTTCAGATCATGGTCATTTGATGCTTGCTGCTAAGAAAATGGATCTGGAACACGGGGAAACTCAAACTTAGTGGAAATAAAATGAGGGTTACCAAATTTCTTTCTTGTTCTCTGGTCCCTGTTCTTCAATCTATCCTGACACATTTATATTAGTAGGCAGTTGAAAACTGGATGACACATAATTGAGTCAGTTAATATGCATTTATTAAATACTTACTATATACCATGCACAGTGCTAACTGCAGTCCATGTAATTGTATTCTTAAAACTGAATGTGGAACAGTCTCCCATAGCTTAATTGGTATCATTGCCTAATGTGATATGATGAGTAAAAAAAAAACCATTTCTCCCAGCACAATAAGTTAAAAAAAACATTGGGATAAGGATAGAAGAGCATTGACCAGTCATTTTTCAGTTGTTGCTTTTGTTCTAGGAAACTTTATTGCTTTGGAGATACCAGAAAGCCCTTGTTAATCAAGCTTTAAAACAAAGGGCATACAAGTGAGCATTGAAAGCCTGTAAGAGGGGTGGATGTGGAAACACTGGGGGTAGTAATGGTTGTGGACAGATTGTGTTCTGTCAAATTTGCAATCTTCTATTTTCCATCAGTGAGCACCTTACAAAAACCAAGTTGCATTATGAACGGATGAGCAGGTCATTTTCAAAGGTCATTTATCCTGACTGACTGAGGAAACCATTCACTGTGACTTTAACATATATACTCACTTCAAATGACCACACTAAATCTATTTAATATTTGATGTAACTGTAAATATCAGCACTATATATATGCCAAGTGATCTTGTGAAGGAGAAAATAAAATTTGTACATAATGACATTTATTTTTCTTATCTTGAAAGGACAAGGCAAACATTTGTTGGGGGAGGAAAGAGGTATAAAGGTTGGACTGGGTGAAATATCTTTCTCAACAAGTTCCATGTTGCTAGCTGGGAGTTTTCTGTCACCATCCTGGCTTATCTCCCTAAAGGAGGCAGGAAACATCAGTAATTCCCAGGGATCTTAGGAGCAAAGGTTTTAACATTTATATGGTTATATCACCTTTAATTGGAGGTCTGATGGCTACTCCAGTTCTAAAGTATACTCACCTGTGATCTACATCTGCTCAAAACCATATCCCTCAAACTTTCATTAATGTTTTTTTTTTTTTTTGAAATACCAAAAGGACATGCTAAAAAGCAAAATTACCTGAAGTAAAAGACAAGGCAAACAACAAAAGGTTAAAAGAATTCCTGGAAACCAGCCCCAACAGCTGCCTCTTTTCTATTGGTCTCTGGGATGGGGTTGGGAAGTCAGTCCAATCGAATCCAATGAGAATGTTATTAAGTGTCTGCTATGTGCCAGACAGTTAAGTGCTGGTGATGCAAATGATAAAGAGTCCCTGCCCTCCAGAACTTAGAATCTAAAGGGGAAACAACACATGAAAGCAGAGAGGGAAATGAGACATCAAGAGATATCTGGTGAAGAGGCATCTTGTTCCATGAAGTTGGAACCAGCTATGACAGCTTATGCAAAGGAATGAGATGAGATAAAGGAAAGCATTGGGAGGAATTTGGTGCTCTGTTGTCCCCATTGATGTTTTCTATTTTATTTTGTTTGGTGGAGTAGAAAGGGAATTTAAGGGGTGACTGGTAATATAATCCTATCTCTCTTCACTCTGCTTGTGTTTCATGACATTTCAAGGTAATTTAATATCTATATCATTTTTCTTTTTTTATTTTTATTTAATAGCCTTTTATTTACAGGTTATATGCATGGGTAACTTTATAGCATTAACAACTGCCAAACCTCTTGTTCCAATTTTTCACCTCTTACCCCCCACCCCCTCCCCCAGATGGCAGGATGACCAGTAGATATTAAATGTATTAAAATATAAATTAGATACACAATAAGTATACATGACCAAAACGTTATTTTGCTGTACAAAAAGAATCAGACTCTGAAATATTGTACAATTAGCTTGTGAAGGAAATCAAAAATGCAGGTGGGCATAGATATAGGGATTGGGAGTTCAATGTAATGGTTTTTAGTCATTTCCCAGAGTTCTTTCTCTGGGCGTAGCTGGTTCAGTTCATTACTGCTCCATTGGAAATGATTTGGTTGACCTCATTGCTGAGGATGGCCAGGTCCATCAGACCTGATCATCATATAATCTATATCATTTTTCATAGTTGGTGCCAGTGTTTATAGCTTTTCTCCTACTTGCCTGGCACATTATTGTGCCATATTGATCTTTGGTTTTCTGTGAACTTTCTGGAGGAATAGTCACTGGCAAGTATTTTGCTTATGACTAGATCACATAAACCATTCAAGTCAGAAAGCCTCAATGATAGATTTTTTTAAAGTCAATAACAATGCTGTTACAAATACTGTTCTAGAGATAGAGATAGATAAGGACAAACAAAACTTTTTCAAGGGAGTCAAGATATTGATAACGCAGTAGGGCATTCTTCCAACAAGGTATCTTTCATAGATATGTCAAAATTGCATAATCCTCATTGAAAAATGTACAGAGCTAACTTTGGAGAAGGCATAAAGCAGGAAAATGAATAAAAGGTCATATAAAGGTGTTTGTCACTGACATAGATATTTGTCAAAATCCAAGTGGAAGAACAATCTTCTACAGATAGTAAAGTTTTTCAATTCTTTTCTATGGATGTCACTGTACTGATTACATTAAGACTTGGAATATTGCAGAACCTCTTAGTGAAATTCATAATCATTTTTTTTTCAGTTCAGATAAATAACCCATGCTAAAAGTCAAGTGGTGATGAATATTTATTGCCCAAGCTGCAATTGCATAGACAACCCATAAATATGTATCTTAGACAAATTGCTACAGATAAAAACTATATAGTCATTTAAATATGTTGCTGTTCCTTTTTATTAATATTTAATATTTTTGTATTAATATTCACTGGAGATATTGATTTATAGTTTTCTTTCCCTACATTATTTTCCCCTGGTTTTTATATCAGTACTCTCCTTGTTCCATGGAACAAAATGAATGTTGCCTTCTTTTTCTATATTTTTGTAAACTAAAATCCATACACACACATAATATTAAATTGAATTATTGTTTGAATATTTATAGGGTTACAAATTGTTAACTTATAAATCCATCTGGGTCTGGGCTTCTTTTCCCCCCTCTTTGGAAGTTCATTTATGGCTTGTTCAATTTCTTTTTTTTTTTTTAAATGGAATATTTAAATTATCTACTTCTTTATAAATTTAGGTATTTTATGTTCTTGTAAATATTCATTTTATTTTTCAATTTTGTTATTATATAATTGGTCAAAATAGTTTTTAATAATTTTCTCTACCTATTGTGAAACTCCTTTTTTCATCTTTGAGTTTACTAAGTTGCTTTTCCTTATTTGATCAAATAAGCTTGTTAGTTTAAAAAACAGCTTTTGATATTTTTAATTCTTTTGTCTTAAATTTTCTCTGATTTTCAAAATTTCTTTTTTAATGTTTAGTTGAAAATTTACTATTTGTTGCCTTTCTAATTTTTATGTTACATTGTATTTATCCACTTGTATTTATTATGGAATTATTCTTATCATCTGAGTTTATCCCTTGCGTTTCTCTTAACCCATAGTAACTTTTTATTGTATTTGTATTGTATTTGTATTTTTCCTCTGTCTTTTTCTCTATCTCTGTTTCTAAGATGGAGACTATTCCAAGTCCAGGATGTGACCCTTCTCACATTTTAGATGGGTTGACTAAGCCCTAGTCCTGTCCTTGATGCATTTTGGTTGTCACTGTTATTGCCCTGATTAGTAGTTAATATGATGTAGGAAGGTGGGGTGGGGGGACATCATTGGATTTAGAGTTAAAAGACCAGGCTGCTTGTGATATGTGATCTTGGATAAGTGCATCCCTCACTTTTCTCACTTGTTAAATGAAGGATTTGGATCAGATGACCTCTGAGGTTTCTTCCAACTATAAAATCTATGATCCTGAGTTCTGTATATGTATTTAGTTTGCTGGCTTCTTACATAACCTAGGCTTAAAACAGGGATCTAAGTTTGGATCTGGGTTTGAGGCTGGCCCCAGATGAAGGATTAGATCTTGCTCTCTTCTTTGGTCTTTGGCTTCTGTTTTGATCTGGAGATTCAAGATGGACAGTGGTGTTGGCCACAACTCCTCCTTGTTCATTCACCAACTAGAAATCATCTTTGTCATGTAGTCTCAATCAGATATTGGAGGTGGTGTGGACTGCCTAGGTTTTTCTACCTTGTCTCTGTTTCCTTGAATAGCGACCTCCCAGAAGCTGGATTTGTCCCCTGCTGTCAGCTTGTCAGTCAAAGCTGAGATCATACTGTCTTCAGACTTTTTTTCTTTAGAAATTAAGCTGGTTAACAGCCTTTCTGCCATCCTCCTAATCAGAAGTCTTGTAACTTTCTAGCTTTCTTTTTCTTGTTCTTCTTGTTCTTGTTTTTGTTCTTCTTGTTCTTTTTCTCTTCTCCTTCTCCTCTTCCTCCTCCTCCTCCTCCTTCTTTTCTTCTTCTTCCTTCTTTTGAGAATGCTTTCTAATTTTTGAAAAAAAATTTCTTAATAGTATTTTATTTTCCAAATACATGTAAAGATAGTTTTCAACATTCATTTTGTACACATTGATTTTGTGTTCCAAATTTTTTCTCTTTTCTTTACCTCCCCTTCCCCAATTCAGCAAGCAATCTGATATAGATTATATGTGTATAATCCTTTTAAACATATTTCCATATTTGTCATGTTATGCAAAAAAATCAGACCAAAAGGGGGGAAAAAACATGAGAAAGAAAAAGCAAGCAAACAAAAAGTAAAAATAGTATGCTTTGAATCACATTCAGTCTCCATAATTCTCTCTCTGGATGTGAATGGCATTTTCCATACCAAATCTATTGTCATTGTCTTGGATCATCACATTGTTGAGAAGAGCTAAGTCTACCACAGATGATCTCATACTCTTGCTGTTACAGTGTACAATGTTCACTTGGTTCTTCTTACTTCACTCAACATCAGTTCATAAAAGTCTTTCCAGACTTTTCTGAAGTCAGTGTGCTCATCATTTCTTGTAGAACAATACTATTTCATTACATTCATATACCACTATTTATTCAGTCATTTACCAATTGATGGGCCATTTCATTTTCAACTCAATTTCCAATTCCTTGCCATCATAATAAGAGCTGCTGCAAACATTTTTGCAAATATGAGTTCCCCCCCTCCTTTTTGATCTTTTTTAGAATACAGACTTAGAAGTATCACTGCTGGATCAAAGGGTATGCAAAGTTTTATAGCCTTTTGGGCATAGTTCCAAATTCTCATCATATTCTTATACAGTTCTACTAGATACTAGATAGAGGAGTTTATTGGTGTTTCATTTTGGTTTAACTGATCATTGCTTCATCAGACATTCTTAAAGAACACACATGGGTAGTTTCTTGAGGTATCTGGGCTTAACTATAACCTTTAATATAGTCATTTGTATAAAAAAATCTTCAGAAAAACAACTTGTTCCAGAATTGAATAGAAATCTGTATCCAAGATTCAACTTTTTCACATCTACATTTTTTCATTGATACTTGCTGTATGATTTAAAATAATGGAATATCATATACTTCAAGTTAAAATGGTAGGATACAGATGAAAATGGAGAGTTTATGGTCGGTATGAGTAAGTTGTAACATATTAACAATGAAGATTTACAAAGCAAAAATTGTGTAAAAGATATCATTGAGTATGACTGGAAAGGGAGAAGAGTTGATCATGAGGAGTGAGAGGCATAAATGATCTTTGTACAAAACTTATATTCATTTGGTATTCATTCATATGATATCAAGAAATAAGAACAAGGGTTCTTAACCTGGAATTCATAGATGCATAAGAAATTTGTAATTTTCAAAGGGTATGTGAATATGATTGGGAGAAAATTGGCTTCTTTTATTATTTGAAGTATTTCATTTCATGTATTTTAAAACATTCGTCTGTGATGCTATTGTCTATAAGCTTTATCAGATCACCTAAAATGCTACCAAAAAAATTAATTAAGAGTCACTGATATAGAGGAAGACAGTGCTGAGCAGGTAAATTTATAAACCCTTTACTCTCTAGAAAAAGAACTGTATACAGGATATATCAGTTTTATTCAAACCATTAAGATTTTCTCCATTATGTTGTTAAGTCTAAACCAGTGGTTCTCAAACTTTTGTTCTCAATATCTTCATGTTGTTAAAAAACTATCGAGGATCTGTTCAAAGAATTTTTGTTCACATGGGTTATATTTATAGCTATTTACTATATTAGAAATAAAGAATAATTTTGAATTTGTAGACCCTCTGAAAGGGTTTCAGAGACCCCAACAGTTCTTTGGATTACACTTTGAGGACCACTGGTCTAAACAATCAACAAAACAGCAATTTATAACATTTGCTAATTTCTGAGATGTAAATAATCACACTAAAAATTTAAAAATCAGCTCTCATATGACTAGACTATAACATACTCATAGAAGAAAAGCTATTCTTATATAGTATACTCCTAGAAAAAAGACATAAGAATATTGAGTAGATTGCCTGAAAAGGAGGACTTTGAATAACCCAAAGTGAGAAGGTAGGGGTTGGTACAGAGAGGAAGTCTGAGAGTCTGGTACTTGGTTGTTGTCCTTCTTTCTTACATCACTATGTTAAAGTCAAAGGATATTATATCTGACTGTGGCTGATCAGACTAATAGAAACTTGGACTGCCTGCCACAGATCAGGTACAATTAGTCCATGTGAACTTTTGGGACGGATTCTCTAAATTTGCATATCTCAAGGTTCTTTTGAGCTACTTCAATTCTGTTTGCTCATAGAGCACAGTGCCTTCTTTGATGAGGGTACACCATGTTGGGCAGCCCTTTGCCAGCATCTCCCATGTCTTGATGTCAATTCTAAGGGATACTTAACCCCTTGAGAAAGGAAGGATAATGAAAGGTTGGTCAGCCAATAATAGCAATAAGGATCTTTATAAGGTAATGTAAACAGGTGAAATGAACCTTGAAAGAGGATTCTTTATGAAAAGTAGTACTGGGAATGTCCTGAAGTAGCAATAAGAGCAAAGACTATGTTTACTCCCCTTCCTAGTCCTGTGTGTGAGTGTGATTGAAAAAAGGGAACAGATTGTGTTGGAGAGTATTGAGGCTTAAGAGTCTTTAGGAATAAGCACTATAAGATGAAGAAGTATTATATTAAGGAATCTTAGATAAAGGGAAATGTATTAAGAGTTTTCAAAGTACAATAGAAAGGGATGACACATGAGGAGGTAGAGCTGGGATGAGAGTTTGGGATGAGGTAGCAGGAAAAAAGGGTTTCACTTCAGCAGACAGCTATCCTTAATTATAGGATTTGGGGAGTCAGAAGCAGGAATTTGTTAGCCATAAATGGAGAGTATAAAGCTGGGATACTTCTAGATCAATCAACCTTAAGATTCTAATTAGAATTCTGGAGTGAAAACGTCTTTGTGGTTTTAGTAGACTGGGAGTCAGGGACTAGAAGGTCTATGGCAAGGAGGTCTCACCGTGAAAGACATATGAGCAGTTGTTACTTCCATGGTATATTTAATTCCAGAATTTCTAAGTTATTAAAACAAGTTTACATGGAATAATGTTTACTGAAGTACTATTACAAAGTAAAGTACCTGTTTTAATGCATAGGGTAGAATAATTTGCAATTAGCATATTCATCTAATACATAGAAATAACTTGCTAAAGTATGAGAAATTCTGGGAAGGATTTTATTTTCTTAAGTAGGCATTATATTTCTTGTTTATGAGTACTACTTTGCATATCAAACCCACTTTTCATGATATAAAATTAAATGTCATCCTTGCTTATGTCTCATCTATCAAAAATTCCAGATTAATAAGGTCTTAATTAATGTGGTTTTCCTCTGTCATAATTAGCTTTGAGTTAAGATCTTAAATAATCCAAACCCTTGTTATTAGTATCCTTTTATCCTCTACATTGAAGACAGTAGAGCAGGCAAGGAAGTACCTGCCTATGTCAAAGGGAAGGAATAATCTATATTCAGATTGATTCCTACTGAATTTCATTGTTATAAACCAGATACCACCACTCTCAAGTTGCCAAGCATTTGGAGACAGGATTATACTGGCAAATTAAGTACAGTGGAGCCTTTTAATAACAACGTCTAGCCCTATTGAACAAACTATCTTGCTTCTTTAGGCATCCATCTATTTTCTCATCTGTAAAATGAGGGGCTTGTACTATCCAAGGATTATTATTATTCTAAATCTATGACCCAGATCTCACATCCTTGGTTCTAAGGAGCCCTATAACTTGAGATGGGCAGAGGGCAGGTATATGAAGTTACTATTAGGGCATGTGGTAGTGATAGTAGGTTATAAAGATAAAAGCTACTTTTACAATTTTGTATAAAGTATTAATAGCATGGAGTTGAAGTCAGAGAACCCAGTAGTTTACATTTTCTCTTGGCTATCTATCATAATATGACAATAGGTAAGTCATCTGTAAAATGTTGTTGAGGAGGTGTCACTGGATCAACTGCAAGATGCCTTTGAGCTTTATCTTTGTGGTCCTAGAAACCAGGATAAAAATAGGCCTGATTATGTTTGGCTTTCATATCAGGACTTTAGAAGGAATATGTTATAAAGAATGAGCCACCTAACTGCCCCTGAAGATGGAGTTTCATAATTTGTACTTTGCAGGATGATGTTACAGACACTTTTATGACACATGTGTTCCCTTCAGAGATTTGATGAGTGGGTCATTTTCACAGAATTGTGCCTGGCATTTGTAAACTGTGCTGATGATCAGGTTACCATAATGTGGAAAAAAAAAGGAATTTAATTTTCAAAATTGTCCCCAAGTGTACTTAGAGTATATTCATAAGCCTTGCTCAAAGACAATTAAAAGACCACATCTTCTGGTCTGGCTAATGCAGGGTCCATTTCCATAACCTTCTTTGGCATTGATACAAAGCTTCTTTTTCTCCTATCAGTGTTTAAACCAATTAACACAACTCCGTGAACCAGGCAGGGAAATGTGTTATCCTGTTTTATAGGCTACAGGAGGATAAAAAGGTCTGGAGACAGTTATCCAGGGAGATAGTCACCAAGGGAGACGTCATCTCAGAGCAGATGTGCTTGGGAGTCAGTAGGAAAACAAACAATTGATCATGGACTGGCATTGTACTGTTAAGGACAGATGCAAGACTGGAGAGGACTGATTTCATATGCCAGTGTGTACCAAGACAGCCTAGCCTAGCTAGATAGGAATACTGGCAATACTAAATTGAAACCTGTCATGGAAATCTACTACTAGATTTACACAGCCAGAGAATTGTCAGGGATGTCATATCCAAGAGTTTTCTAAGGCACCAGCTTAGGGCCAGGTTCTCTGGTTCTGGGATCAACTATCCACTAGTGTGTTAGTGGTGTGTAGGGGTAAGAAGAGAGTATTTTCTGTAGCAAAGAAAACTTACTCTTTGGTCATAAAGGTCATGAAGGGCATATCTATAACTGAGTGAAGCAGTCATTTTATTCTAAGGAAGCAAAGAGTCACCATCAGAGTAGAGGGTCAAAGAAATGTGTATCAATGTGGGAATTAGGAGGCAATTATTGTAGAAGGACAATCTATGTTGTCCAATATATATAATTTGTTGTAATGAGCTATTGCTGTGGGAGGCACCAGCTCACCTGATCACCATTCTGAATGTCATAT
Source organism: Sarcophilus harrisii (assembly GCF_902635505.1). Classification (NCBI taxonomy): domain Eukaryota; kingdom Metazoa; phylum Chordata; class Mammalia; order Dasyuromorphia; family Dasyuridae; genus Sarcophilus; species Sarcophilus harrisii. Next base: position 277,768,700 of record NC_045426.1, on the reverse strand, counting down.
TGTTGAATCTTAATATACATCCTCCACCAAAGCACATCAAAATTGATTCTATCAATAGTCAACATATCTCTTTGAGAGGTGGAAAGTCATAGTTTATTTTTAATTCAGTATCAAATCCCAGGGAACAAAGGAATTCAATGATAATAAAAAGAAAGGCCTCATATACCCCAAAATATTTATAGCAACTTTTTTTTTTTTGTCATTAGAGTAGAGAATGAGGAAACAAAATAGGTATACATCAAATAGGGAACTGATAAACAACTTGTAGTATATAAATGGGATGGAAAATTATAGCTCTATAAAAATGATAAATAGAACAAATTCAGAAATGCATGGGAAGACATATGAATTGAAGCAAAGTAGAGAAAGCAGAACCAGGAAATGGGATACACAATAACTTATGAAGTAAATGGAAAAGAATCACAGGAGCAAACAATCAAAATGGAATGCTGTGAAATCATAAGGACCCCAAAATTTGACCCTAAAGAAGAGATATGAGATGTACTTTCCTCCTGCTTTTGCAGAGGTCTTTGCAGAAATTATGGGTCTAGAGTACTAAATATAAAATGGTAGGTTTTTTTGTTTTTGTTTTTTGTTTTTACTTTTGTTGACTTGCCTCCCTCTTCCCTTCCCTTTTTTGTTATAAGTGATGGTACTCTGGAGGAGGGGAGGAAAGCTTAAGAAATGTAGGTTATGTAAAAATAAAAGATGTATGAGGAAGGGAGAGATCAATTAAAATAGAGAACAGAGAAAAGTTGGCCTTGAAGGAAGAAAAAGATTTCAACGTGTGAAGATATGGAGGAATATTATTTTTTTATTTATAATGTTAGGACTTAGTGCTTTGCACAAAGCAAGCACTTAAAAATGTTTTTTTTTTTTCATTAATTAATTAATTATAACTTTTAGAAAGGCAGATTCCAGGTCAATGCAAGGGAAAATCACCCATCCCTATTAATTTGAACTGTCCCAAAGTGGGAATTTTTGTATCTTAAGTGTGAGGACTTTGAAATAAAGGGCTTCAGGATATAGTATTGTATTTCCCCCTCTATGGTGGATGTGTGAGGAGTATGAGAAGTTGGTTTCCACAGATATTGTTAAAACAGGATGAAGGGAGGGGTGAAATATCTTTAAGATATCTCCAACCAATCACTGTATGAGTCAAAGAACTGGCTAAACAATAAAACTGATGAAGGAGCCCAGGCCTAACTAAACTGGACCAACCTGGTTAGGGTCAATGACAGGGCACAAGCCTTTTGACATATGGAATGAGCAAATAAAGAAGATTATAAATCTGACCAATTGTACTTGGATTGCAAATCCAACCAATTGTAACTAACTCTGACTGTAAGGAACCAAACTAACAGTATAAAGTTTGCTTCCCTTCGGTATTCGATGTCTATCTTATTTTTTTCTCACTCTAAAAGAGCATTAGTTGTAATGCTACTCCTGGACTAGCTTGCAATTGGGAAAGAGTGGGCAGAGTTCATCCTGGGCTTATTCTCCAGCTCTGCTGAATTCCATGGGGTCTTTTGATAGCAGATAATAGCAACAGTAACAGATAAATTAGTAACTAGGTCCTGGTTACTAATTTTGCCATTATTCAATTTTGTATATTTTGATGGATCCACGATTACACCAATATTGGCACTCCTGCCAGGATTCAGCAATCAATTCATTCATTCTTTGCTGATCTTGTGTGACTCTCCTATGTCATCTCACAAATCCTCTTCAAATGTCCTGCCCAATCCACTGAGGGAGGTTCTTCTAGATCTTGTAACATGGCATGACTAACTAACAGAGCATATAGAGAGCCTACTTGCTATTTCTCGATCTTGCTTTGTGATTGGCTCATGTTTTTTCTTGTTTTCTAACAATACAATTCTCTAATGATAACCTTTATGTTATCACTTCTTTGCAATCTGCTTCTCCCCGTGCTATGCCCCTTCTTCCCTACCTTTCCATAACTCTTTGGGTTCACTCAACTTTAATTCTTTAGAGACTGTAGCACTCCATGATTTATAACTATATTGCTAACTGGAAAAACATTGTTATTTAAAAGATGGGCTTTTATTGTAAGGAGAAGCTTGGCGTCATGAAGGCACTGCACAGTCTCCTAAATGTCATCCATCTTTCTCTTCTCATCCTGTTCCAGACCCAACTCATTGCCCATTTACAGCATCTTAAGATACTTTTATATATGTATCAAAAGAATCTAAGGTTTGTCCCTTCAACTGCATAACCTAATCTGGACTATACACATTTATTATCTTTGTTTTGTCCTTATGTGAATAGAATTTCTTTTGAGAGGTTATAGCATTTAGTATGCTTCGCAGTATTCCAGGGCTTCATTCAATCAGTCCAATGTTAGGTGGAAGTAAGAAGTAAGTGAGTATTTATTAAGCTCCTGTTATGTGCTCAGCACTGTGCTAAGTGCTTTGCAAATGTTTCCTTTGATTCTCACAACAACCCTGGGAAATAAGCTATTGTTATCCCCATTTTACAGTGGAGGAATTTGAAGCAAACAGAGGTTAATTAACTTATTCAGGGTCATACAGTTAGCAAATTTCTGAGTACTCTATTTGCTGTACTACTTAACTTGTCATTTTCAAGCAGGAGTACCTGAAGGATCTTGTTATCAATAAACAGCCTCTTTTCCGTTTGAGCTCTGAGATGGACATCCTTCATTACAAAGGCAAGTGACTTGCTAGAAAGCCCAGTTTTTGTATTATGCCTCTCTTGGTATTAGACATCAGAGGATTGCAGAACAGTTATCTCTTTTTAAAAGGTCATCCTTTGCTTGACTGCAATCAAATGCTTTTTATAATCACCAAACATCAAACTTCAGTGGAACCTTACAGTCTCTACACAGTCAATTTTTTGACTGTCATGATATAATCTTCTGTAGTATTTATGTTGCATTCAGTACATGACTTTCCTAAATCTTCATCAAACATGTTTTTGATGTGTGTGGATCATTGTTTGAATGCCAAATATACATTCATCTAATAGACTATTTTACAGAGAACTTACATGAGAAAAGCACTCACATGGCCAGAAGAAGTAATACAAGGATACTCTCAAGTTTTTTCTGAAGAACTTTGAATTGATTATGAGACATAGGCGACACTAGCACAAGACCCTCCACTAAGTGCAAGAATATTTTGAATACACATTACACACCAAATACTGCCGTTTTAATCTTTATTTAACCTCAACAAAATAGGAAGTATGATTCAATACCATAATAAATAAGAAAACATCTTCTGCAGATCGAACAAATAATATATTCCCTTATTACCTTTTTTCAAATGTATATTAATGCTATTGATTTAAACATTCTACTGAATTCATGGTATCTTTTTATATACTAATAGTACAGTTACTATTATGTGAGGAGCCATTAAATTTTTTTCAAAAGATATTCTGAGGTTGAGAACCACTGGCCTAGTCTAAAAAACTGTCATAAAGATACCAGCTGCAGCCACAAATCAAACAACGGACACACATGCACAATGTAGAGCGAGCAGCTGGTGCAGGCATTGACCATGCATGTACACCCCTCCTGCCATGCACAGATAATAATCATAGATCCTTTCATAATTGCAGGCAGAGTAAACATATAAATAATTAGAGATCAGAAAACCTGGCTAAGTGATATTGGAAACCTTCTTTACTAGAGGTCTTAGTTTCTTCACTTTTAAAATTAGGGAGTTAGACTATATGGTCTCTAAAGTTTCTTTTAGCTTTACCATTTTAAACCAAAACCAAGGATGGAGCTCAGACTAGTTCTGTGCTTCTCCTGACATTGAGTTCTTATGTTTTGACTGTTCCGAGTCTATTGGCTGTGAGGAGCTCATTAGAGACCTGAACTTTGAAGCCTGGCTTTGCTGTATATTCCTTTTATATATTTGTCCATGATTTTTGGATGCATCTTATAGTGTCCTTTTACTTTGGTCTCTCTGCCTGCGAAATGGTAGAGAAGGGGTAGAGAGGCCACAGGAAGCTAAGTATATCTGAGTTTTTCTTGTTCTAATATTTTTTGTAGTGGAAGTTTTTATTTCATGACCAGATAACCAATCATGGAGGCAGATTGTTATTGTTGAGGTACATCCTTCATTCTTGAAGAGGCCAGTGGCATAAGGAGGGTGATTTCTTGACTTGCAAGTGAATTGGTTTTAAGTAAGACAGAGCTGTGCAAAGTCATCAAGCCTCATTCTCTCCTCCAGAGTCATCGAAAGAGACCAGTGACAAGATGTAGATAAAGATAACTGGAGATGGTCCCAGATATACTGGGAAAATCTTGGCCTTTTTAAGCTGAGGTTTTTCTCAGATCTCATTTTGTCTGAGGTAACACTCTTTTAATGATTTAAGGGTAGGTAAGAAATGGGGCAAAAAAATGATATGTTTGCCTATTAAAAAAAAATTCAGTCTCTGAGTCTGATCAGACTCTTAGGAAGAAAATATCCTGAATTTTCTTACCTTTGGGTAGGAGAAGTTTCTTTTGATTGACTGTGAAGTCAGAAAAAGCTGTGTCTTCGAAAATTGTCAAAATGGGTTATTCTCCCTTTCTTGCTGCATCTAGAGGAGGTGAAGGTCACAGTTCACTCCCAAGGAAGGCACTGAACCAGTGATGGGGGAAAGATCTCCTTTCTATTCTAGAAATGGATTTGAGGTCTTGATCTTGTTCAGTTTCATTTTTCCTCAGTTTGAGGGATGGGGGCAGAAGCTCTACTGAATTTGTAGCCAGTCATGATGACCTTAGAGCCCTAATTTCAGCCTCGATGTGCTGGCCATCCAGCCCATAAGGAAAGCTTAAGAAACACAGGTGACTGGGACCTGAGCCCAAATGAGCTTTGAACTTGGAACTTGGGACTCTGCTATATAAGAAGCAAGCTAAACTACGAAACTAATCATCTTCCTCCCTTCAGAATATAATGGGGTACAGCACAGAAGGTTATATTTTTCCATATTATGCTGGAACTGGGGTACAAGAGACCCCTACAATTTGGGGGAATCACCATTTATAAGGGCTGAAGACAATGGCAGAAATCCAAGACATTCCCCAATCCCCTTAATTAGAACCCTGGGGAAAGAGTGAAAAGTCACAAAGAGTTGGGCATGACTGAAAAACAACTGAATAACATGATTGTTGAAGTTAAATATCTTTCCTTGGAGCTCAGGCCTTTATTTCAAAGGGGAAAATATCTTCAAAAAAATTGCTGAAATGTTTCTCTCTTTGGGTATTAGTTTTTTTGTACCTAAACTTTCCTTCCACATAATCAGCATCATGTAGTATTTATTGTGTTCACAGGTGTTAGGTTGGCTATGTGACTTGTGACCTACCTTCTAAATCCAATTTAAGATATACCTGATAAGAGTATCTAACAGACACCATCTATGATGTTTAAATCTCCATTATATACTCTGTATTTGCCCCAGAGGCATGATTAAAATGTCCAGGGTAGAATTGGACATTTTAAAATTCTTATAAATACCATTTAATAAATTGTAGTACACACATATATACATATCTGCATACACACACAGCTGTATGTGTGTGTGTGTGTATGTATGTGTGTGTGTATGTATAGATGTATATATGTATTCTGAAAAAACTGCAAAGAACCCTCAGTTTTGGGAGAAACTTGATAAGGAAGAAACAGCTTTGGGTTGAAATGTAGCTTGGTCTATAATTTGTGTGTGACTTTGGGCAAATCACTTAATTTCTCTATGCTTCAAGTTCTTCAGTTACAAAAATTGGAAAATAACCCTTAGAACAATCTTCACCCCTCCTCTCTCCCACCCTCCTTGTTGTGATAATCAAATGAGATTCAGCTCTGGAACCACAAAATGTACTTTATCTGTAAGCTACAGAAAAACCCACATGGCACCCCCTTTTGGTACTTGGGGTTTTTTTGGTTTTTTGTTTGTTTGTATACCCATAGGATTATGGGATTTCACTTTAGGAAAGACAGACACCATTTCTTTTAATTTTCTTCACTTTAAGAATGGGAAAATTTGGACCCAGATAACTGGAGCTGCTTCTCCAAGGTCACAGAGAACTGTCTAAAAAACCAAACCCAAACAACAAAAACCTCTTATTTTTAGTGCTTTTTTGTATTTACTACATCTTCATTTCTGAATACTTATCCTCTTTCCCTCTTCTCCCCACAGTGAACTAATCCTTATAATAAAAATTAAAAATTAAAGAAAATAAAGAGCAATTCAGCAAAAGTAACAGCTGCGTCTGACACTATATGCAACATTCTCCTCCCATTGTCTCCCAATAGATGCCAAGGGGGGAGGGAGCTGCATTTTCCCAACAAGTCTGTGGGGCCAAGTTTGGCTGTTACGATTCCATGGCAGCTATCATTTTTGAAATAAAATACAACACAGCTTTTATTTCTCTCTTTTTGGACACTGCCACAAAATAGTAAAGAATGGTTTATTTTCAACTTTTCCTCGACAGCTATATATGTATGTGCATATGTGTGCACATATACTTATGTACACACACACACACACACACACACACATATATATCTTTTTTTTTTTTTTAAATAGGAGATCACATTTAGCCCTTATCAGGGCCACCACTCATGCTGGCCTGGAACTGGACCAAGAGGGAGGAGGGGTTAGGGGGACGGTATGGTTATGAAAGAGGAAATGTCAGTTTCAGAGGAAAAGGGAGACAAATGTATTATATGTGTGCATGCATTAACGTATGAGAAAGGGGGTGCTTACAAATAAGAAAGGAGCAGGTGAAAGGCTGAGAAAAATGAATTAATCATTGATTTGGCAATAGGAAGATCTACAAAAATATTTTTAATAGAAAGTACCAAAGGAATATTAGTTACCCAAAGAATGGGTGAGGGGCGCCCTCTCTTCCCCTCTTTTCTTCACCTACCCCGCCCTGCATCTCACAACCTACACACTCCTCAGTCCGGAAACTGCCACAGGCCTGGGCTACCCCTCCCCGGGGGGCGGAGGAGGGTTTATCAGACCGCTCAGGAGAAGCCCCAGTCCTCAGTCCCGGAGAGATACATAGGGCCCTGCGTTTCCCCCCAAAAGAGGCGCTGCTGTTTAGCGAACAGGGGGCCCGACGATTATGGTCCGCGAAGGCAGGGACCCTTGGAGAGGCGTCTACAGTAACGGCCCCTTCTTATTGCAGGGGCAGCAGGGCTGTTTTTCCCTCCTCCTCCTCCTCCAGCTGCTGCTGGTGCAGCTGTTGCGCCCAGCTGGCCGCGCCCTGGGCGCCCCGGGTAAGTGAGCAGGCTTCCCTGCAGCTGGGTATCACTGAGGGCGGATGGAGACTAGGGCGGCTCCCGAGGCCGGAGTCTGAGCACTTTATAGCGCGTGTAGTCCCGGGGAAAGGCAGACACACCCATCTCAGAACACCCAAAGGTGGAAGGAATTGCACCCACCTAACCCTGTTGACCTAGGGACAACTCCAAAGGCCCGTGTCTCTGGAACAGAATGATATGGTTATTTTTAATCAGTCTCTCTCCTTGGCATTCTCTCCTTTACTTGTCTGTCTGTCTTTGTCTCTTGTCTCTTGACTCTCTCTCTCTGTCTCTGTCTCTGTCTCTGTCTCTCACATACTCTGTCTCTCTGTCTCTGTCTTTCCATCTCTCTCTCTCAAATGTGTGCGAGTATATATCTGTATATATGTACACTCACACAAATACACACATACACACAGCCATCTAAACTCCACCAATATTTCCATATATTGGATAAATTAACTTTCAAGATTTGTGACATGATACAAGGTTTTGCTGCAATATTCCATCTCCATTTAGAAATTTCTGTAATTCATATATAATGTTTATAATATACAAACCACATATAAATATCTAATATAAAAATATAATCAGCATATTTTCATATTTAATTCATACACATCCATGGAATATAGATATACATGCATATAGTGCCATAGTAAGCACTTAATAAATGCATGTTGATTGTTGACTAACTTAATCAATATTCATTGAATGTTCACTATGTATAAGAAAAAGGCTAGAGGATATGGAAGGACAAAAAGTCTAAGATGTATTTTCTGGTACTCAAGTCCTTTTGTTTGTACTTTTTGATTCCCTGCATTCAGTTCCTATCAAAATGTCCATGCTTCCTTCAAGACCCAGAGCAAATGCTCTCTCCTTCATGAAGCCTAGGGAGAACTGATTACTTCTACATCTGCTCTCATAGTGCTACATCTTCATGTTTACTAATGAATATTCATTTTACCTTAATTTATAGCTATTTTTATCAGTATCTGTTATCTCTCCTGCCAAATTTTAAGCTCCCTGAAATCAAGGACCATGTCTTATTTTTCTGTGTATTGTGCCGACACAATGAAACCTAGGAAATGATTCAGATTTGTAAGTTGTTTCACAATAATAATTTGTCAGTTTTATCCTTATTTTTAGTTTTCTGCCAAAATTTCCTCTGTGCTTCTGGAGAAAAATTCTGGCTCATTGATGACTTTAATGATCTTTGCAATGTTTGACTTCTCCACACTAATAGATATCTCAGTCATTGAAGTGTTCTCTTTAAATGCTGTAACTTTCACAGAGTAATATCCATTCTTAAAATCATGAGAAAATAGAGAAGAGAAATACATATCAATGACATGAGAGGTAGTACTCAATTGACAGAGAACTAATTAAATTTGGGGAGTTAGCTTATTTTATCTGGTCAGATGTTCTGAACCAGCCTATTGTCAATAAAAATACACATGAATAAATATTGCTGTCTCAGAATAAAACCATATCAAAACTCTTGCATGTCCCAAGTGACTTGCCAACCACTGTTACAATGAGAAATTGGTAAGATTTCCTATTTCCTCAAATAGGGATATTTACATTTTAATAGGGGACTGTATCCAAATTTAAAGAAATGGCTACTTTCTTTGGATTAATGAGATAGGGAAGAGTTTTCCTTTCTTTTCCCACTTAAGTAGGGAAGCCTTCTCCTCTATGCTCAAATAATAGCAGTAAGGTGGTTAAATGAAAGGAATATATTGAAAAAGGAAGATCTCTGCTCTCATTCTAGCTTTGCCATTTGTTTATTTATTTAACCTTTTTTTTTTTTTTTTTTTTGAGACACAATTGGGATTAAATATCTTACCCAGGGTCTCACAGCTAGTAAATATCAAGTGTCTAAGGTTGGATTTGAACTCAGGAACTCCTGACTCCATGGCTGGTGCCCTATCCACTATGCCATCTAGATGCCTTGCTTTGCCATTTATTAACTATGTAATCTTGATCTACTAAGTTTACTAGCAATTAGCATTTATCAAGTACCTACTATGTGCCAAGCTTTGTGCTAAGCATCAGGGATACAAAGAAAGGCAAAAGAAAACAGCCATTGTTATCATGATATCAAGAATAATGAAGGAAATGATATGCCAACAATTATTTATTTAAGCTTTCTGGACTTTACTTAATTTCTAAAATGAAGGGGTTTATTAAGTCATTTTTCAGTTGTGTCCAATTTTCTGGGGACACTGGAGTTGTTTGTTATTTCAGCTTATTTTACAGATGAAGAATCTGAGTCACACAGAATGAAATGACTTGCCCAAAGTCATAGCCAGTGAATTCTGAGGCTGGATTTGAATTCATAAAAATGAGTCTTCTAAGTCCCCATCCACTATGCCCAAAATAAAAGGGTTAGAGTCAATAATATCTTTTCTAACTATAATACTTTCTTCTGTGAAATAATATCGTGCAGGAAAATATTTAATGCTGTCAGCCATATACATGTGTTTATTTCCAAAGACCCAGCTGTGCTGCTGTTTGTTATGCATACTTCTCCCAAAAGAATGCTTTACTCTTTGGGTATGGTCATTTGTCCTATTGAAATAATTGGTCAGTATTTATCATGTTATTCTTCTAAGACAGCTAATATGGGTAAAGAAACTAGGTGCATACTCAGAAATTGGTAACATGGGAGGGAACTACTTTGGGAATTATAATCTTGCTGACAGGTCCTATAAGGGGAAGTCACTTTTTATATAAAATTTATTAACTGAGGACAATGAGGAGTTGGTCTGGTGTGTTATGGCCTTAAGGAAGGTATCCTTGGAAAGCAAAACAAATTTAAACCAAACTTGGTTGTTGATCTTGGTCTGTCTGTAGTCATTGTTGAATTAATTGATTTTTTTTTTTTTTAGTTATTCATTAGTCAGACATTACAAGTGGACTTTCAGTATTAATTACACATGAGAAGTTGGGACAAACAGTTACTTGGCAGACAGATGGTTAGGTACTAGCTGACCATGAGCTCCATGAGGCAACATGAGTGTGACACAGTTGTTATGAAAGCTAATGCCATTTTAGGCTAATTTAAAGGTAGCACTTAGATCAAGGAAGGTGATAAACTTCCAGTTCTCTGTACTGGTGGTTTGTATTAGTTTCACTACTTTTTCTCTCCCTTCTTTTATTTGTGTTTACTGTTTAATTTTTTTTTGTCAAATAAGTATTTTTATTTGTTTTGTACATATATTTAGTTGATTTTTAAATGTACATATTATATATAACAAAATCTAAATATATATTAATATGTATATTTATTTTATTTTGTACATACATTTTATTGTTGAGTTTTATATTTTTCTCATTGACATGTAAAATTTTTAAAAATCATTTATTTATTTATTTATTTATTGCTGAGGTTTAATTGGGGTTAAGTGACTTGCCCAGGCTCACACAGTTAAATATTAAGTATCTGAGGTCAGAGGTGATCTCAGGTCCTCCTGAATTCAGGGTCAGCACCCTATCTACTACACCATCTAACTGCCCTTTAAGATTCATTCTTAAGAATTTTGAGTTCCAAATTTCTCCCTTCTCCCTCCCTTGAGAAGGCAAGTAATTTGCTATTGTTATACATATGCAGGTTTGCAAAACATTTCCACATTACCTATGTTGCAAAAGAAAATATAAACCAAAAAAAAAAAAAAAACCCAACTCCTAAAATAATAAAGTAAAAATAAAGTATGTTTCAATCTGCATTAAGACTCCATCAGTTATTTTTTTGGTAGTGGATAGCATTTTTCATTATAAGATTTTTGGATCCTATAACCAGTATTGAATAATAAATTAGTTTAAGTAGCACTGTTATTTTTATTGTATTGGTAAATGTCATGCTTAAGGGATAGCAGTCAAGTTGTCAAAGTGTCTTGAAATCATGTATTCTGGGTCAGACCTAATATAAGCTTTTCCAATGATACAGGTTCAGAATTAGAATGCAGTGTAATACTAACTATACAATGAATTGAAAACTACTTAGAACAAGGTTAAAAGAGATACAGGTCTTAGTTCTACTAAGAATTATTATGCTGTTCCATTTTACTTCCACTTTCAGACATTGGGTCAGAAAGGAAACTGCAGGGAAATGAGAATTCCATTAAATCTTCAGAGCACCAACTCCCCATAGACTGGACTTTTTATACTTTTGAGTAGTAAGGAAGACAAGCCAGTTATTCACTTTGAATAACTGAACCAATCCAAATCTATAGATGATCTCCTAGTCCTCTTAAAAGGAAACCAGCTCAGAATACATAAAATACACATTGTTCCTACCATATTTTCTCCTGTAGGCAAAGTGCTTCCCAAATTTCTAAGTGATCTTCATCACTATAATGGTTTTAAAACAGTTTTAATCTCAGGGGGAAGCCCAGCATGAGGAACACTGCTGGAAAAGCTTAATGCAAATATAAGAACACAAAACCATTTTTCAAAAAGTCCTTTAAAAAATACAATCCACACAGCTTAGAGGATTATGTTAGAGGAAGTCCCTAAAGAGTCTTCCAATGTAAAAACAAAACAAAACAAAGATGAATGGGACCAGCACCAGGAATATCAAGGCTACAACATCAGTGCTGATGCCTCTAGCATCATTGCCAATTGCCATAGAGACCAGGTCAGAGACATCATCACAAGATAGTTAAGAGGTCATAACCCATAGTCATGCAGTTTACTCAAGGGCCTGAGTTAAAACCAAGACTTGCTTTGTCCTGCTATCCACTTAGTGTTCCCTGTCCCATTTGCCAAAATCTCCTTTTTCCCAGGAGGCTCATGAGCAGAATTTCTGCCCCATGACCCATTACTGAGGAACAAACTCCTTTTTCCATTGTGCTTTGGTGAAGATTCCCTCTCAATTTTATTCAGGGGTTTGGGATTGATACCAAGTCAGCCAAAGGATGCCCTTTCTTCCAGGTGAATTCACCTTTCCCATAATGATGTAAAAAATTTTTTTTTCATAACTGGACCTGAGCAGTCATTAATTCAGTTATGGTAGATAACCTCAGATCTAGGGTTCCTGGCCAATCTTTCTTATAGGCTAAGCTGTAAATTCATTACTAGCATGTGAGGCACAGAGCAGAGGTATGGGACAGATGGGAATTTTATTTATATTGATTCATAGGAAATGACCATTGGTCTGTCCTGGAGAGTATTGGCCTGAACAATTCTCTTTGGGGTCAGGACCAATGAAAGAATCTTGCTTATCCTTCTTATTATCTAAAGTTGTCTCCTACTACCCAGAACTATTAGGAGGGCATATTGGTATCCATGAGAGACATTAAAAGCTCTCTGATGAATTGTAAACGGCATATAATGTTTTATCCATCCCAAAGCACTTTCCAAACTTTTTATTCCTTAGTCCCCCAAATTCTTTTTAAGAGCCAAGAAACTACTGTTCTAGAACTATCTTCTTTCTTATTGTGGCATTGATTTACTATAGATATAGCATCTGGAAGATAGGATATCCAGGCTTAACATTCAGGGCTGGGATGATAAAATTGTTTTAAAAGTCTGGGTTAGTGTTCAATAATGCCAGCAGCTTGAGGATGGTATGAGACATGGAAAACCCATTGGATGTGAACCCAATTGTAGTGAGTCTAATCTTGGATGTACATAACAGTAAAATGCGAGTATTTAATCAAAAGGAGTAGTGTGAGGAGATCCATAAGAAGGATGTGCTCTGTAAGAATTTTTCGGATGTTCACAATAGTGAATTTAACTGGCTCTTTAATTTTATATCTTGAAGAGGAGTTTATTGCAACAAAGGCAAAATATTTATCCTGAGTTAGGGAGAATAAGACCAATTTTTACCAACCACAGGTAGGGTGGGATCCTGCCATACTAGTCCTTCAAAGGCAGAAGCTCTGATTGGCACAAGGAACATGATATCATTGACCAGAAGTAACTGCATTGTCCTTAGTAAAGTGAATTATATGGTCTTGTCTCACCACAGTATAGTGTCATGATCCCCAGGTATAGATTGATGATGAACCCAATCCCCAATTTCTGCTCTTTTCATTAGAGCATCAATTTGATTCCTCAATTAATAATGTCTCTGATAAGCACTAACATGCCCTAAAAACAACTGTATGTGATGAGAAGTGTTATCCAGACTATCCTGCATCACTCTATGTATAAGTGGCAAATCTGAATGAAGGGAGATGGTTCCATAACAATGAGTGCTCAGTAATAGTCCAGAAACTAATTTTCAGAACTGCTAATTGCTGGAGATACAAAGAAAACCCAAATACAGTTGTTCTTGAGGTACCCACAGTCAGAGATAATATGCAAACAACTATATACATACACACAGGCATACAAATGCATAAAAATAAATTGGAGGTAGTCTTAGGGGCTAGCCAGGTGGTGCTTTGCTGAGCCTGGAGTTAGGAAGACCTGAATTCAAATGCAGACTCAAATCCATCTTACTAGAATCTACTGGGTCACTTAATCCTGTTTGCTTCAGTTTCTTCACTGCAAAATGAGCTAAAGAAGGAAATGGCAAACTTTATTTCTCCAGTACTCAAGCATCTTTGCTGAGAAAACACCCAGAAGGAATCATGAAGAATAGCTCATGATTGAAAAATGTCTACTGTCTTTGAGGGAAGGTATTAAAATTAAGGAGAATTGGAAAAATAAGGAGGTGAAACTAGCTGAAATTTGAAGGATCTCAGAAAAACTAGGAGTCAGAGATGAGGAAGGAGAGCTTTCCAGGGATGGACTCAGCCAGTGACTCCCAGGAATAACCAATATCTAGACCCATGATACACTTCCTTTGATTAGCCTTGGGGCAAGGCATATTTCATCCACCCCCACTTGAGCAAGGGTGCTACTTCTCTTGACAAGTAGGTGATTCATCATTTGCCGACAGAGGTATTATTAAAACTGTATTGAGACATCAAAGACCATGGATTTAAAGGTTCTTCCATTCAGAACTTCTGACTGAAATTAGAGTACCCTTGAAGAAATATTGAGGTAGAAGAGTAGTCCAGGTGTCTAAGTCTAGCAGCCTGTTTAGAACCAGTTTAGGGGAATGTCAACCCTTCTTCCCCTAAGTAGACTCAGCCAACAACCCCTCAGGCCTGGTTATCAAAACTGGTGGGAGCAGGGCTTTTGGGGGATATCCCAAATCTAAGTTAAGCAGAAGAACCTTTAAATTAAGGGTCTTTGATGTTTCAATACAATTTTAATAATACCTCTGTAGGCTGATGATTAATCATCTGCTTGTCAACTCCTTTTAAGAGTCATACCCAAATCTTCTTTCAGGACAAAATATTGTTACTTTCTGTCCATCTAATTCTGTACAGCACTTCTCATCATCTCCAATTTGTATTGATGGCTTCATTTGCTTAGATAGCTACTCAGCACATTCCAGCTGATTCACTTAATTTTGCAATAGCAAATACTCTGTAAACTCTTTAATCTGATGGACTTCACAGCTGAAGGAAATTCTGTATTACTACTCTTAGGTCACATTCTCATTCACTATCATTCTTTTTTTAAAAATTTATAATAGCTTTTTATTTTTCAAAATATATGTGAAGATAATATTCAATATTCACCCCGGAAAAACCTTGTGTTCCAAATTTTCTTCTCTTCTTCCCCCTATCTCTCTTCCCTTTAGACAACAAGCAATCCAACAGAGGCTAAACATGTGCAATTCTTCTAAACACATTTCTCACACTTCACTTAGCATCAGTTCACATAAATCTCTCCAGGCCTTTCTGAAATCAGCCTGCTTATCATTTCTTACAGAACAATAATATTCCATTACAGTCATATATCATAACTTATTCAGCCATCCCCTACTGTTGGGCAACCACTCAGTCTCCAGTTTCTTGCCACTACAAAAAGAGTTGCTAACAAACATTTTTGCACATGTTATCCTTTTCCCTTTTTTAATGATCTTTTTGGGATACAGGCTCAGTAGAGACTGCTGGATCAAAGGGGAGGCACAAGTAACTATCGTTCTAATGAGTTATTGGCTAGCTGTTCAGACTTCTCCAGTAATCCTCCAGATTCCCTCATGGTACAAACCTGTCTACCCTCTGAACCACTTTTAGAGAAACTTCTTGTGAGAGAGTAGTATCATAGGAAATAGTAATGGGATCAATTGAAGGTTTTCTTAGTACCAGAGAGGTTCCCAATTCTCATTGTCACTTCTATTCCCACTATCTTTCCTTATCACCTTAATCTCAATGAAATTTAACACATTCTTCAGCTAGCCCTCTAAATCAGATGCTATGCTTCCAAGCCTATTGATTTTTGCCCATGAATATTGAACTTTTTAATTTAATTCAATTTAGAAGAATTTAGTTTAATTTAGTTTTGACCTCCCTGCCTTCTAGGCATGAGCCTTAAAAACTAAAAATGCCTTCATTCCTTTCCTTGGGTACTGAATATACACACAATTTTCATTTCTTCTTGGTTTCTATTTATTGATAATCCAGCTTTCCTAAAACTTTAAGCAAGAGCCAAAGAATACTGGTATTTGCTATATTTTTATTTTCCCTGTCAAGATCCTTAAGCATCCATTCGTCTAATTCTATGCAGTTATTGAAATGCTCCTTATTATTTCAGAGAGGGTTCCTCATATAAGCCTGATATAGTATTATAGCCACAAGTATCAGGCAGGCCCTTCGGTTATCTTACTGGGCCATCCTTTTCCTGATTCAATAACAGAATGAAATCCAAGATATTGCAGTCTATCTTAGGCAACCACTGACAAATATTCTGAGCCAATAGTGAATCATTAAGAAACAGGACTGTAAAATAACACATTACTTATGGACAATAAAATGAAATTAAAACAAATTTACTTAAAATAGCATTTAAAAGGATATAATCCTGCTCAAAAAGTTATCAAACTGTGCATACCCTTTGATACAGCAGTGTTACTACTAGACTTATATCCCAAAGAGACCTTAAAGAAGGGAAAGGGACCTATATATGCAAGAATGTTTGTGGCAGGTCTGTTTGTAGTGGCCAGAAACTGGAAACTGAGTGGATGCCCATCAACTGGAGAATGGCTGAATAAATTGTGGTAGATGAATATTATGGAATATTATTGTTCCGTAAGAAATGACCAACAGGATGATTTCAGAAAGGCCTGGAGAGACTTACATGAACAGATGCAGAATTAAATGAGCAGGACCAGGGGATCATTATGTACTTCAACAATAATACTATATGATAATCAATTCTGATGGACCTGGCCATCTTCAGCAATGAGATGAATCAAATCAGTTCCAATGGAGTAGTAATGAACTGAACCAGCTACGCCCAGAGAAAGAACTCTGGGAGATGACTAAGAACCATTACATAGAATTCCCAATCCCTCTATTTTTGCCTGCCTGCATTTTTTATTTCCTCCACAGGCTAATTGTAAACTACTTCAGAGTCCGATTCTTTTTGTTCAGCAAAATAACAGTTTGGACATGTATACTTATTTTGTATTTAATTTATACTTTAACATATTCAGCATGTATTGGTCATCCTGCTATCTGGGAAAGGAGGAGAAAAATTGGAACGAAAGGTTTGGCAATTGTCAATGCTGTAAAATTATACATGCATATAACTTGTAAATAAAAAGCTATTAAATTTTTTTTTTAAAAAGGATATAATCCTTTGATAATTAAAATGTAACACTACTTGCCTCTCTCTCCACAATCACCATACTAGCAGTATCACAGGGTCAGAAAAGTATTTCTTTTACATAATGAGAATTCTGCTAAATCTCCAGTTTACAAATTCCCCATAGGCTGAACTTTTAATTCTTTGGGCATTAAGGAAGCTATACCAATGATTCAAACCTAAATTCTCTTAACATCCTAAAGATTACCTCTCTGTCCACTTAAAGGGAAACCTGTCTAACCTCCATGTGGTAGCTGCTCCTACCACATCATGTTTTATGAGGTATAATTAGGAGAATTGGGAAAGTTTATTCTGATGTAATTATATTTAAACAACTATTTATTGTTGTTTCAGAGAACAGAAGTTAAAAGAAAACAAATTTTTACTCAGTCTGACACAGTAGAAAGAGCATCGTCATTTCTGGAAATAACAGTTGTCACAATCCATAGAAAATATTTTATAATCTAGAATATTGTGTAGGATCATTTACTTAAATGTTTCCTATCACACTTAAAAGTTCACCTTTTTCTTGGGATAGTGGCAATTTTCACAGAATTCCCAAAACAGACCACCGAATCTTAGAATTAGGACACTGAGGAAGCAAAGAGGTAAAAATGAAACAGTTCTTGCTCTCAAGGAATTTACATTTTATGGAAGAAAACAACACACATACTTATAAATAGAAACAAAAGATATGCAGAGTATCTAGTGCAAACCATACTCAAAGAATTTCCTCTTAGAACATCACTGATCAGTTGTCATTTAGGTTATACTAGTTCCTATCCTTTACATGAGGGTCAAATATTCTTACTAAGTATGGCCCTGCTTCTTGCTCAAGAAGCTGCAGCCATGCATTTTTGCTTTAGGATAAAATACTTACTCTTTTCTTTTTTTTTTTGGATTTAGAGATTTTCCCACTCTGGACTGCAGATTATATTTCTAGGGTTATGACACTTGATTAATACTTGTTCTTTGGACAGCTCCAACTTTCACCTCCATGTCTTGGCAGAGACTGTTCCACATACTTGAAATAAATTACCCCTTAAAATCCTATTTTCCTTCAGCATTCAGTTTAATTTGCAACCTCTTCTAAGAAGTCTCTCCTTGTTCCCCTAGTAGGCAATGTCTCCTTTCCCCTCTCCCAATTACTTTGTATATATTTTAAATTTAATTTTCTATGTATATGTTGTTTTTTCCAAATAGAATGTAATATCTTTGAGGGTAGGGACTATTTCATCTTTCTTATTGTATCTTAAGCATCACATTTTTGTTAAGTCATTTTCAGTTGTGCCCAACTCTCTTTGACCGTACTTCAGATTTTCTTGGCAGAGATATTGGAATGGTTTTCCATTCCTTTCTTCAGCTCACTTTACAGATGAGAAACTGAGGCAAACAGGGTTAAATGACTTGACCCAGATTACACAGCTAATAGGTGGTTGGGGCTGGATTTTAATTTACAAAATGAGTCTTCCTGACTCCAGAGTGGGTTCTCTACCTATGGCACCATCTTGTTGTCTCTAGTAAGCATTTAATACATTCTTAACTGATTGAATTGAAAAACATCCAGGAAAGGGGAACTTATTCTGTCCCCAGGCAGCCCATTGCACTTTTGCATCACTCTGATTGGTTACAAATTTTTCTTGACATTAAGTCTAGTTTTTCAAATATTACTCCTAGTTATGCTTTCTGGGGCTAAGCAGGCCAAAACAAGTTCTTCTTCCATGTATTAGCCTTTCATAGACCTGGAGATCAACTGTCCCCCAAATCTTTATGCTAAACTAATCCTTAATTCCTTTAATCATGTGACCTTTCACTGTCTTCTGAACAATTTCCCCTTCCTCCTCCTTTTTTGATTTAACTAATATAAGAATTTTCAGTATATGGATCCTTTCTAACATGGTAGCAAAGCTACTGCTTTGGCACTTTTAGTCTTAGAGAATTGCTTGGGGCACTGAGCTACTAAGTAACTTTCTTGGGGTTACACATCTAATATGTGTTAGTGATAGAACTTGAATATAGATCTTCCTCATTCTAGGTTAGCTCTCCATTAGATTATTAGTTTCTTGAAGACAGGGGTTGTTTTTGCCTTTCTTTGTTTCACTAGGGCTTAATGCAGTGCTCCTGTGGCATAGAAAACATTTGATAATGTTTTGATATTTCCTCTCCAGAGTGAATCCTGGCTGTGCCGCTGACTTCCCGTGTGACCTTGGACATAGATTTCACCTCTTTAGACCCTGGTTTTCATATCTATAAAGTCAGAGGGTTGTACAATCTGGAGAGTCAATGTGACTCCTTTGAACTCTGATATTCTATGTCTGGATAGAGGGGACTCAAAATTGATAGTTCATTGAATTTGACTGAATCAAATAAAATGTTGAATCCAAGTTGGGTTCTCAGAGACTGGTCAAATTCCTTTACTTCTCTTTGGCTTGTATGCTTATTAGTATAATGAGGGTTTGGATGATCTCTAAAGTCTTCTCTAGCTCTGATATCTTAAGAGTTCTCTTTTCTTTCCTTCTTAATAGTATTTTACTTTCCCAAATACATGTAAAGATAGTTTTCAATATTCATTTTTTTAAAACTTTATGTTGCAAATTTTTCTCCCTTCCTCCCTTATTTCCTCCCTCTCCAATACAGCAAACAATCTGATATAGGTCAAATATGTGCAATCCATTTAGACATATTTCTATATTTGTCATGTTATGCAAGAAAAAATCAGACTTAAAAAGAAAAATATACGAGAAAGAAAAAACAAATAGACAAACAACAATAAAAATGTGAAAATTCACATTCACCCTCCATAGTTCTCTCTCTGGATAAAGACTGTATTTTCCAGCCCAAGTCTGTCAGAATTGCCTTGAGTCATTATATTGTTGACAAGAGTCAAGTCCATCATAGTTGACCAACACATAATCTTGCTGTTGCCGTGTATAATGATCTCCTGGTTCAGTTAATTTCACTTAGCTTCAGTTCATGTAAGTCTCTCCAGGCCTCTTTAAAATCATCCTGCTGGTCATTTCTTACAGAATAATAATATTCCATAACATTCATAATACCATAACTTATTCAGCCATTCTCTACCCGATGGGCATCCACTCAGCTTCCAGTTCTTTGCCACTACTGTGGCAAAAAAAGGGCTGTCACAAACATTTTTGTGCAGGGTTCTTTTCCCCTTAAGAGTCTTCTTTACCTTTTCCCCCTTCCTTGTGCTTTCCCAAGCCATTTGCCTTTTCATATTCCTTGGATGAAATGAGAGTCACCAACACTATTCCCTCTGATGAGACAGAATCAGGTCTTATCATCTATATTGCCACTGCCTCTGAAGATCCTCTAGCCTAACCATTTGCCCTGTCTCTGTGCTCTTTAGACTCCCAGCACTGAAATCTGACTCACTGATGAAACCTGGACACTCTGAGTCTTATCATCTACCCCACTGCTGAACCCTTAGGACAGTCAGGCCTGAAAATTATCTCCCCTGAAAATGAATTTCCTGTTATTTCTTATCTTCTCCAGTAAAAATGTGAGATTCTTGATAGGAAGCACAGACTTGTTTTTTTCTCTATTCTCAGTGCTTGGCAGGTAGTAAGTGCTTAACAAATGCTTTTTCATTCATTTATTCATGGTACAAACCAGGTAGCAAGGGAATTGTTTGTCCTATCTAAGAGAGTAAGCCGTTTAAAAATAATTTAATAGATATATTTTTGTTTTTCATATAATAAACACTTCCCAACAAACAAACAACTCCCCCCAACAAAATAAATTCCCTGAAAAGTTGAACAAAATTATCATAACTGTCTCAAGTAGTATATGCACTTTCAACTTTTGTAAGTTAATGATTATTATTTTTTATTAAAGCTTTTTATTTTCAAAATATATGCATGGATAATTTTTCAACATCGACCTTGTGTTCCAATTTCCCTCCTTCTCCCTCCCCTAGATGGCAAATAATCTATGTTAAACATGGTAAAAATATGTTAAATCCAATATATGCATACATATAAATACAATTATCTTGCTGAATGAAAAAATCAAATCAAAAAGAAAAAAATTAGAAAGAAAATAAAATGCAAGTAGCCAACCACAAAAAGAGTGAAAATGCTATGTTCACTCTTAAGTTCCACACTCGGTTCCCACACCCCTCTCTCTGGGTTGTAGATGGCTCTCTTCATCACAAGATCATTGGAACTGGCCTGAATCATCTTGTTGAAAAGAGCCATGTGCATCAGAATTGATCATCGTATAATCTTGTTGCCGTGTACAATGATCTCCTGGTTTTGCTCATTTCACTTAGCATCAGTTCATGTAAATCTCTCCAGGTCTCTCTGAAATCATCCTGCTGATCATTTCTTACAAAATAATAATATTTCATAATATTGATATACCATAACTTATTCAGCCATTCTCCAACTGATGAATATCCACTCAATTTCCAGTTTCTCCTTACATATGTTTCAAAAATAAGAAGCTTCAATTAAAAAAAAAGAATAAAAAAAAAGAAAAAAGGAAGAACGTGTGCTTCAACTTTGATAGTTTGATAACAACACTATTGTATTTAGCCTAAAGATTATTGTTTTCTCAATGTTATAATATATCATTATATCTCAATGTATGTCATAATACAGTATCATAATGTTATATGTTAAGATTTGTCTGTATGTATATAGTTTTTTGAATTCTTCACTTCCTATTGTCTTTCCATGTTTCTCAAATTCTTTGAAATTATAATTATGGTGTAATATTCCATTTTATTTGTATGCCATAGTTTATTTGCCCATTTTCTATTCATTGGGCATATACTGGTTTTTATTTTTTTAGTTTTTACAACACATTCTTCTGACGTCTTGAGAATTATCCACGTATATCCAAAAAATTATTCTTATGACAAATATGTCTTCGTTTTTGGTTCATAAGCCCCTAAAAACCTTGTGCTAGAGAATATTTTGCTAATGTAGTTCAAATTACTATTTATAAAAAAAAGCAATAAAACTGTAGTATGATAGAATAAGTTCTGGGCTGGAAACCAGAAACTTGGGTTCTTCTATTCAACTGTAAATGATGGGAGTGGGTTGGACTTAATGAACTCCTATCTTTAAGGTTCTGTGACTTTCTGTTTTTTAAATATTCACATTCTTCAGTAATTCAGATTGTATTATTACTCTAGTTAGAATAAGTGAGGTGTACTTGATTATGGATGGATAAATGTCAGCTGTTATAGGGCATAGAGAAGATCAGCTTCAGAGTCAGGAAGTTCCCCCATGTTATGAAATCACAGGGCTATTCTAGTCCCAAATCATTACATGAACTCAAATTTTACATCTAATAGAATTCTATGTTGAATATGAATTCTATGTGAAATTTATGTGAAATTCTAAGAATGGTTTATGGAGATGCTGACAACTTTAGTCAATATAAAGTCGAGCCCACATAAAAAAAAAAAAAAAAGAAATAATTGCAGCATTAGTTTCAACACCAGAATATTTAGTTGAGTTGTCAGTGCCTATTTGTCATTTTGCATTCCAAACACTCTCTTGGGTACTTAGATTTGGCTCCATTTAGTGTTGAAACACTTGCATCATAGAAATGTCTGACTAGCTTTTGAGGAAGATTTCTTGGAAGCTCCAGATATTGGCAATTTAGCAATCTTGTTTTCTTAATCTGTTGAGACATATATGATTTTTCTTTTTCTAGTCCAAGCAGTGACTTCCATGGATCTTTGATTTTCCCTTTGAATACATATCATAACCCCTTTGCCTTCACATCCCAATTCAATCCTTGTCATGACTTTTCCAGTAGTATGCTGGTAAATGTTTAATAAATGATTCTTGGGGGGAAAGGGGAAGTATGTTAAACACATTTTAAAATTTAATCTACATTATTACTATTTTCCCCTCATATTCTTAAATTTAGGTAATCAACAAAACAACAAATCAAGGTCTAGCTTGTAGAATTTACCTATTTCTTAGATATAAATGCTGACACTGAAAATTTAATATTTGTTTCTCAAAAAACAATCCTAGCACATACTTATATAGTACATCTATTCAAGAGACTGGAGCCCTCTTTCTAGTTCTCTTAATATTTTGTTTCTACAAGTATAGTACTTGGACTGTCTCTTTCCCTTAGCCCTTTTTTTTGTTCATATGCAACTTTAGTATATTTTATTCCACTTCTTTAATGAAAATATTTATTTGTAGAATAATTTATCATGTATGTGTAGCATTTCTCCATTCACAAGTCCACACTTGTATCCTCCCACTGATTATTAACTAGCCAGATTTAATTTTTATAGAGAGTTTATACTAATATGATATAATAAGAATAATTGGTATAAAAGATCTTCCCTTCCAAATTGGAACACATTCTTTTAACATGCAAGGTTCTTGGGAAGACTTAGCATATGTAACTAAAGAGGAAACTCACAATTCCCTGTTATTGAACGTTCTTTTCTCTGTTTGTGAAGTCCTCATTAGTTGTAGCTGTCATCTGGGCCCTGAGGATTGGTGCTTTAATAGAACCCTGAAACTTCCATTCTTCAGTTTTTCCTCTTTTTTTCTTCTGTGTCTCTAAGTCTCCATTGCAGGTTGCTGCCATTAGCCTTTGTTTTGGGGGGATTTTGCTGCTGGCTCTGGTAGACACAGCCATTCTGATGAGAAATCCAGATCTTTTGATCATTTTGGGAGGGAGGAGAGTCAGAGTGTAGAATTCCTTATCTTCTTGCTACTCTCTGTTACAGACCCTGAGCATCTGCTTCCTTAAGGTGTTCTTGAGCCTGGAAGCACTTGAAGCTTGTTGAATGCTGTACACTTTGGATGCTCGGATTCCCAAATGACCTAATGTGTTGTATGTAACACTAAAGGTTGTGATTGATCCTCTTTAGCCAATCACAAGATAGTTCCTATATATCATCATCTGCTTTCATCCAGTGATCAAAGCACTTTACTTTTTCCAAATTGATCAAATCCTTGTTCATAACAGGTTTACCGCTTTACTTGATTCTGAACTTTACGTGATGAATGAGCACTCATATCTTTCTGTTCCTTTTAAAAATACTTTCAATTATAATTAACAATATTCTATAATTAGCAATCAGAACACATCACTTAGAGAATATAATGTTAGAATAGTAATCTTTTGCATTAACTACCAATCTTAGGATGGATGAAAATTTGGCATTATTTCCCAGATATGATCCAGTCCAATTTCTTCTCTTCAATTCTATCCTTAACTCATTTTCCTATAGTACACATTCAAACTAAAAGTATTGATGACTCTCATTTCTAAAATATTGAGAATTGACTCAAATTTATAAGAATACAAGCCATTCTCCAATTGATAAATGGTCAAAGGATATGAACAGACAATTTTCAGATGAAAAAATTTAATCCATTTCTAGTCATATGAAAAAAAAATGCTCTAAATCACTACTGATCAGAGAAATGCAAGTTAAGACAACTCTAAGATACGACTACACAACTCTCAGATTGGCTAAGATAACAGGAAAAGATAATGATAATTGTTGGAGGGGATGTGGGAAAACTGAAATACTAATACATTGTTGGCAGAGTTGTGAACTGATCCAACCATTCTGGAGAACAATATGGAACTATGCCCAAAGGGCTGTTAAACTATGCATACTCTTTGATCCAGCAGTGGCTCTACAGGGCTTGTATCCAAAGAGATCATAAGAAAGGAAAAGGGACCCACATGTGCAAAAATGTTTGTGGCAGCCCTTTTTGTAGTGGAACTAGAAATTGAGTGGCTGCCCATAACTGGGAAATGGTTGAATAAGTTATGGTATATGAATGTTATAGAATATTATTGTTCTATAAGAATCAGCAGGATGATCTCAGAGAGGCCTGGAAAGATTTACATGGGATGCTAAGTGAAGTGAGTAGAACCAAGAGAACATTATATAAAGCAATAGCAAGATTATACAATGATCAGTTATGATGGACATGGCTCTTTTCAACAGAGAGGTGATTCAGGCCAGTTCCAATGGATTTGTGATGGAGAGAGCCATCTGCACCCAAAGAAAGAACTGTGGGGATTGAGTGTGGATCATAGTATAATATTTTCATTTTTTGTTGTTTACTTGCTTTTTGTTTTCTTTCTTATTTTTTCCTTTTTAATTTGATTTTTCTTGTGCAGCATGACAAATATGGAAATATGGATAGAAGAATTGTACATGTTTAATATATATTGGATTACTTCTGTCTAAGGGAGGGAATAGGAGGAAGAGAGGGAGAAAAAAATTGGAACACAAGGTTTTTTAAGGGTGAATGTTGAAAATTATCTATGCATATATTTGAAAATAAAAAACTATATAAAAAAGAAAGTTAAGTATTGATAGCCCAATTCAATGGATTGCCTGCTTAAATACATATTGTACATTCTTTGTTATCTTTGTTTTTCCTTTGTGAATAGCTAACCTGATTTCTTTTGAGTGAGTGTGAATCACAAGAAAATTCTTTAGTGTTTTTAGTTTTGGTTGTTTGTCCTTCTAAATGACCAATATCATCAGGAGGATTGACTTGAAAATGAACTGCATTTAAGTAGAACAGGGTTGTGTGAAGTCATCAGCTAAAGGCACTGGAGTCCAAAGGTAAGAAAGACATAGGTCAGAATCACTGATGATAGCCAGAATACAGTGAGAGATCTTAGTCTTTTTAAGTTAAGTTCTTAGATTTCAGTTTTTCTGAGGCAACACTCATTCAGTGAGTAAAGGGTAGATAAGTGTTGAGAGGCAAAAATGGTCTAGTTTGTCTTTACAAAAGGGAAAGATCTTCCCTCAGAATTTCTGGCCAGAACAGAAGCAATTGCTATTTTCATTCACTGTGAACCATCAATACTCATATGACAAACAAGGAGGGCTTGGGCTGGGACCTATTATTGTACAATCAGTGAGAGCCAGAGTGGTTTGGATTTATGTTCAAATAGCTCCCTTCTCAATAGGCTTTATCAAAGCCTGGTTTTCCAGAGCTCTATTTCAAAAATTCTTAGATAAAAACTTTACAAGAGTCAAAGGAGTTAATTGTCCCAGTTTTTAGGAAAATAAAAAACAATGTTAGCCTAAATAAATGGGGGGGGGTGCGGAATCTAGCTCCTAAGCCCCAAGATATCTTGCAAAGTATAAGTAATCAAAATTTAAATTCTTTTGGACAGAGTGCCCATATGTAAATATATGAATTTTCACATGGACAGGGGGTGAAGAGGAAGAAAACAGGTATGGGGGGGAGGGGAGGAAGGAGAGAAGAAAAAGGAAATGCAAACAGCATCATTGTCCTGGAACTAACCAGATGCATCCTTGAGGGTCACCTACTCCTCCTCACAGATTATTATTAATCTACTCTTGGTGGAATCAATACAATGCCATTTTCATAGATTAGTTTCTGTAATATCCCTCTCTCTGGTAAGAAATCCTTCAAGGAAACTTTCCATGGTCCATTTGGGGAGAATTAGTCTTTCTGAATTATGTCTCTCTTGATATTGATATCCAATTGCTAATAAAGCAATCCCTGTGATCATATTGCTCATAGAATTGTATCTGATCTCTTCAAAGAAGGTTATCTCTAAAATTTGTTTGAAGGTTTCATTTTTATTTTGAGTTAAAGTTTTTTTATTTTTTGTAACTCATACATCTTCCCTCCAATTATATGACTGTATAGGTATGATCTATTCTGAAAAAAAATCTGTGAAAAATCACCTATTTTTCTTTACTTTTCTTTACTTTCTTCACTTTAATTAAGGATGAATTAAGTGTAATACTGAAAAATCACTAGTATTTTCCCTTCCCCTCTAGCTCTGCTCTTGGCAACATGGATTAGACCAGTTTTCCCCTTAGAGATAGACAGAGTTATCTATCCCTTGCTCTTGATTGGCCTGGGAACCAAGGTTTGAGTCTGCCTTTCTTGATTCAGCTTCCTGATAGACTGGTCATAATGACATGGCTTCCTGGTCACCTAAATGCCTATAAAGGTGTGGAGTCAGGATTCTTAAGACTTTTCAGATGTCTCAAGAACATATGCATCATCATTCCTTTCTTTGTGTTTTAATGTAGAGATGAGGGGAGTCCTGTCAGTTAAATATTCTTGTTAAATATCCTTCAATACTATGACTAAATAAATCTCCTTTTGTTAACTATGGAATAACATAAGAGTACCTCATTCCTCCCATCATCCTGGACTAACAATCTTACTAATGGTGTCAATGGAAGTTAAGCTCATTTAAGCTCCTAAAGTCACTTATGCATAGACTATTATCATTGGAATTATAATAGAAGGGAGAAAACAAGTATAGAGGTCAATTGATGCTGAAGTTTTCTTGGTTACCTTTTTTTTTCTTGTTATTTTTATATTTGGATATTTCTATTAGGAAGATTTTCTTTATTGTAACTGGGACTTTGCTTTGCATCTACCTAGATGACCTAAAATGGAGGCAGCCTTATGAAAAATACCAGGAGCCTATCACTAGGAGCCTGTCACTTTCCTGCTCCTGCTTTCTTCGGCAGTGGGAGTGGGAGTAGCTTCTTTCCATTGGCTGCATAGCTGGAATAGGCTTGGTCTTTAAAACTATGAGACTAGGAAATCTTGCTTCCCTTTTCCATATCATCCAGAGAGGATAAAGGTCATGTTCACCCATAGCAAGGGCACCATGAACTGACTTGATGAGGAAGAAGAGCTACTTTCCTTTTCCCTCTCTTTTACACTGTGGCTCTGAGAAATGGTCTTGGTGTATTGTTTTGTCTTTTTTTCATTTATCCTTTTTCAGTTCTAGGTTCAAGCAGTAGAATTTCTACCAGATCCAGAACTGAACCACGGAGACCTTGGATTTTAGGCTGGATATTTTGCAGCCAGCCAAGAAAGGAAGCTCTGAGAAACCAAAGTACAGGGGGCTTTAAAAAAAAAAAAAAAAAAAAAGAAGCCCAAAGTGGGTTTTGGACTTGGAACTTGGTAGGATTCTCCTCTGTAGGAAGTGTGCTAAGTTGTGACCCTAAGTCCTCTTTCCTCCTAAGAAACTGAGGTAGTATGCATAGAGTGTGGGGGAACTATGCCTTTGCATATTTTTCTTTCTATAACTTTGAAATGAATATTCCGTTCTAAAAACTAATTTGATTGTTATGTGATTAAGTGAAACTTAGGTGCAAGGGATTCCTAAAACTTATAGAACCATATTGATAGGTGATGGAACCAGTGGGATAAATAACTAGTAGAGGATAAATGAAATGTAACATACTTGGCTGTTAAGTAATGGGGCCAGGGAAATCATGGTCAAATTACTGCTAAAACTAACATCACTTATTGGCAACTTCTGCCCGTTATTATTAGTTTTACCCTTTGGAACCAAGCAGAACAGATCTAATCTCTATTCTATATGGCAGTCCTTCAAATATTTGAAGATAGCTATCATATCCTCTTTAAATCTTTAATTCCCTTTTCTTCTTATCCTCATTTGTTCAATCAGTCCTTAGAACATAAATTCAAGATCCGTCAGCATACTAGCTCCTTAGCTTATCACTATCTTTTAGCAGAAAGCCTAAGAATGCATACAGTACTACTAATGTTATTTGACCAGGACATTGTATTGAGGATTCATCACTTTCCTAGTTCTGGGCACTTTGCCTGTCTGTGCAGTTTAAGTTTGCATCATCTTTTTGACTGTCAAATCACAATGTTTACTCATAATAAGCTTGTAGTATTCTAATGCCTTCAAATCACTCAGTTATCTAGCCAGACTTCCCATAGTTAACATTGTGAAATTAATTTTTTGAATTCATGTAAGTCTTTATATTTAACGCTACTAAAATTTATCTTCTTAGATTTGGCCCAACACAGTAGTCAACTGAGCTCTTTTTGGCTCCTAATTTTATCATCAAATGTATTAAATGAATCCTTTTAGCTTTGAGTCATCTGTAAGCTTACAAATGTTTATCTTTGTCAAATTCATTGGGAAAAAAAATAGCACAGAGTCCAAGCCAGATCCCTGTAGCGCTCTATAATTGTAACCTCCTTTTAAGATGACACCAAAATACAGTCCAACCAGTTCCAAATTTGTCTATTTGCCCCCACTTCTCCATTTGTACCTAAGAATAATTTAATGACACAATTTGTCAAATACTTTGCTAAAATCTAGGTAAAGTATATATAGAACATTTTCCTAATCTCTTGCCATGCTGTCAAAAAAAAGCAAATAAATTAGGTTAATCTGGAATAATGTTTTCTTATCAAAATTTTGTTTTGATAAATGACTTTCTTTGAAATAATTCTGACTCTTTAACATCACCTTATACTTTTCTGTTAACTAAACATTCCTTTAATAATATGCTTTAGAATTTTTCCCAGGGAAGAAAATGGTAGCCAAACTCATAGTTTGCAGACTTCAATCTCATCCTTGTTTTGAAAATCAAGACCATAGTTACCAGTCTCTAAATCTACAGTAGCTCTCTCCTCTCCCCTCATCTTTCAAAGAATTATTGCAGTGATTGAAAAATTAAAGCTACCAGATTGTAGTTTGTTACTTGTTGGAATCTTTACAAAGTGTTAAGTCATTAGAGTTGATAGAGAAGATAATTATCTAATTTAGCATGGTTCAGTATGATTGATCTGATCCTACGAGGAGATGTTATGGGCCAGAACTTGAAACAAGGTATTAAGTAGAACTGATAGAAACAATGCTTGTGTTCACACCTTTAGAGAGCTCATATAAGCAAGAAGCTCTTAGGGCCAGAGAGCACTCTGGGGGGAAACCCATAATCCCACTCTCAGATCCTACAATCCCACTTTGAGAGAAGGAGCATAAATAGAGCTTCAGTGAGCCAGTTAGTCAGTTCATAGAGAAGCCCTCTCTTGGAGGCAAGACAAGATTCATTCCATCTTCCACCTTTGTGCTGACTGGAGGCTGAAGGGAGTAGGGGCAAAGGACTAGCGGCAAGAGCTCTTGGAACCAAGCAGAAAGATAGACATCTAAGAAAAACTAACCGGGCTATTTTGGAAGGAGAAAATAAACGTTTGCATTTTATCAGCTGGCTGCATTTGGAGTAATTATTACTTTTAACTGAAACGAAGGCTGCCTCCAGAAAACCTCCCTCAAGAAACCTACTCCCAGAGAGAACCATTATATTTTAAAGAAGAGAACACAACAGTTACCAAATAATAAATTACTTTCTTGAACTTATCAACAGCTGCTAGGTAAACTTTATCTATTTATTTGCTTTGGGGAATGAACTCCTTATTAGCTGTCCAAAGATCCTAGATTTAGAGCTAAGAGGGATCTTGGAGGTCTTCTGGTCTAATTCCTCATTCTACAGACGAAGAGGAAACCTTGAGAAGTTAAGTGACTTTCCTAAAATCATCGAGGTAATGAGGGCAGAGTTGGGATTCATACTCCAAACCCACTGTTCATTTTTTTGTACCACTTGTGTTGGTAGAGAAAACAAGCAAAGTTAGTCACATAATTTTGTTATGTCTCTATTATCCATTATCAAAATTCTACTTCTTCCAAGTGACTATCTACTTCCTACTTTGATCTTCCCTTTTCTGCCAGTATACCTTTAAAAAAATTCATATATTGTCTTTAAATTTTATGTCTCTATTATCCATTATCAAAATTCTACTTCTTCCAAGTGACTATCTACTTTCTACTTTGATCTTCCCTTTTCTGCCAGTATACCTTAAAAAAAATTCATATATTGTCTTTAAATTCCTTAGTATACTAGGCTTCTTCCGAATTTTGGTAACTTTGACCTTGATTTTATTTATATGTTGGTAAATTCCCTGAATATCCACATTAGTCTCTTTAGAGACAAATGGTCCCTTTCCTCTTCATCAGAACTCTTTTTCTTTGCATCTTCAGGATTTCATTATAGAGCTTCTCCTTCCTTTTAGATTGGTTTTTAAACTGTGTCCAAAATTTTCTATCCTCATATTCTAAGATGTGTTCATTTCCCCTAGTTTTCCACTTCTTTTCCTAATACCAGGACTCCTTTGAAAGTCAATTCAGAATAAAATTATTTTGTTTTCCATTCTATGACACTTTGAAAAATAAAATTAATCATTACTAAAAATAGCTAGCATTTATATAGTACTCTAAGATTTGTAAAACACTTTGTATACTATTTCATTTGATCAAGTCAAGAAATTGTAACTTCTCTGCTTTTGTCAGATTGAAGTCAATCGTCACTACTCTATATAGCATTCCTCTATGATGCAAAATTGACCTTGATGACAGCACCCATGTATTCTTATCCCTTAGAGTCCAAGCAGATTCTTCTTCTTCAGAGGATCTTTGAAAAGCTTTAAGTCTGTTCTTTTTAGGTTCACTTATTCAGTGATCAATCTTTCCTCCTTTCTTTTCTGTGTCATAGTTCATTCTTCAGCTTCCTGATGCAGGTAAGGATCACCATCTGCCTTTTCAGATCCCTTTTCTTTGTTCTTTTCACAGTGAACTTTATTTGATTTTGAAAAAGAATGCTTCATTCCATTTGATAACAGTTCATGATAACAGAAAAACCCCCCAGAAATAACAGAAAGAGACAGGATCTTACTTCCAGCAAGGATGGAGAACAGGAAGAATTCTGCTTTCACATTTGAGCTACAGCCAATTAGCTGCTATTCATGCTCAAAGGGCAGATCAATTCTCTTCCAAGAAGGGAAGATAAGGGCTAAAAGGGTATTTCTTCATTCTTTAAACAGAGATGTCAACCCATGATCAGCTGTGGAATTGGGAAATATTTAACAAAAATAAATAAAAATAATAAAATATAGATAATATTATTATCAACATGGTAACCTGCAGGAATCCTTATGTAGGGATTAGTGGTCCCAGTGTTCTAGACGATAAGAATAGTAGATGGAGGTTTCAACTAAAGTGGGTATTGTGTAGACATGCAGGGTTTCATAAGGCCTTAGAAAGCTGTGAAACGATAAATTCTATTCAGATTTCTTGGGATTCCTTTAACTCTTGAGTTGTAGGTTGAAGGGCTGTTTCTTGACATTTTTTTCAGTACTTCAAATGAAATTCTGAAGATATTCTTGTAATATCAATCTTTCTTTGAGTTCTATCTAGGAATATAATATTTCTGTGTGTTGTGGTAATCATTTTAATCAGTTATATGTTCATCTGACAAGAACTAGAGTCACTCTTGTTGGATGTAGCCAGTTGGTGGTGGTGCTCTGTCTTGTGGTTTTTGTAATCATTGCTTGTTCTAATACTGATTGGGAACTTCTTAAAGTTTTAGTTTAAAGTTTTAAAGTTTTTTTTTTTTTTAACTTAAAGTTTTGCTAACAAAAGTTTCCTAGGTAGCATATTTTTTCTTAGGTCTTGGAGAAATGTCTTTAATTTTTCATTTTCTTCCTAGTGTTTTATCAACTGGTTCTTTGAAAAATCCCAAGGAATGATGTTCATACTATGTGAGCAATGCTTTATTATTTGAATAAATTTCTGTGGTATAGCAAAAGGCTCCAGAAAATGACTTAATATTTATATAATGTTTTAACAGTTCTAGGTTATTTCATCACACAGAAGGTAACTTTCCTTTTCTATGTGTGTATTTTGGATTTTTGGGCTTCATGATAATAGGTTTAACCCCATGATCTGTGATTTTATTGGTGTGAGAATATGATCTAGTACAATGAATCACAATTATAATTCATAACCTTCTAGAGAAGAGGTTCTTAATTTGTGTGTGTGTGTGTGTGTGTGTGTGTGTGTGTGTGGACTCCTTTCACAATGTGTTAAGGCATAGGGAATCCCTTCTCAGAATAATGTTTTTGAATGCATAAAATTAAATGTTGGGACAGTTCAGTGGTACAGTACTGACACTGGAGTCAGGAAGACCCGAGTTCAGATGAGACCTCAGATACTTGACACTTAACTAGCTGTGTGATTCTGGGCAAGTCACTTAATTTTGATTGCCTTGATCCTCTCCCCCAATAAAAATTACAAACAATCTAATTATATTGAAATAAAGTTATTAAGTTATGAAAATGCGTTTAGAGACCCTAAACTAAAAACTTCTGTGTGAGAGGTTAATTGTGGTTCAGTATAGTTAAGTGATTTGCTCATGATCACACAGCTAATATGTACAGAAGCAGTATTTGAACCCAGGTCTTCTTGACCCTTCATCCAGCATTCTGTGCCTCAAATCACATCTTACAAAATAGTAGTTATTTCCAAATGTTGGATTAGGTGCCATTATAGTCTACTTGCTCTAGAACTGTCCATTTCTATCTATGTGAGTTCTGACATACACTTGTGTGTGTGACAAAAAGTTCAAAAAGTGTTCAAGATCTCTTTGTGGGCAAAGTTCAGAAATTTTTTTTTTAAACTTGTTATTCTTCGGAAGAATTAAGGTAATTCCCAAACATTCCAGTGAGGTCCATGATGAAAATAACTAATGTGAATGTTTATAGAATAAGAAGGAAACTTGGATCTTTTTATAAGGGGAATATGAGAAGAATAATCATTCCTGCTTTACATTTTGGAAAAAAAAGAAACATAAAAAGATGGAACAATTGTCTTATGCTTATACAGTGAATCCTTAGCAAAGATGGATATGGTATAGTGCCCAATTTAATAGACTTTGAGTAAAAATATTCTTCCTCCTTTGAATTTGAGACCAGACTTCTTTGTGGTTAGTTCTCTTCTAATGACCCAATGTTGATAAATTAACAAGGATCTATTGAATGCCAACTATGTGTTCAACATTGCTATGGAAATACAGGGGAGGCAGAAGAAATTGACCCTGCTTACAATTTAAAAACCATATAATGCTAGTATTTCATATAAGAAAAGGATGTTAGAATTTGTTTAGTTCAGTTTTTTGCCTGATTGATCTCTTCTATAGCATCGCTGATGAAAGATTACCAGACTGCTGCTTGAATATACATGGTGCATGGCACATAGCAGGCATTATTGATTGATTGATCATATACAGAAATAGGGAATTGATTCTTTCAAGAACTAGCCTGTTTCATTTATAAATAGCATCTGACTTCCTAAAGCTTTTTTCCTTACTTTAAATTTTTCTCTGGTGTTTATCATAGTGCCTGATAGATAGTAGGCACTTAATAAAATTTTATTGATTAGTTGATTACACACTGGGGCAAGTAGAATGAATTTAATCTATCTTCCACATGTAAAGATGAGTCTTTCTGACCCCAGGCTTGGCATTCTATCTGCAGCACCATCTAGCTATTCCTACAATACACCCTTAGTCTGTACTAAGAGAAGTAAAGCATAATGAGTAGGGTGATAGTCCCACTGAACTCTGAAGCTAGTCAATAAACATTTAAATGCCTAGTATATATCAGTTTTACTGTGCTAAGCAGGGGAGGTAAAAAGAAAGAAAAAAAAAAACTGTTCCTACCCTTAGAAGCTCACAATGAAAAGGCATCTGTTAAGTTCAGGAAGTACACTAATAAATTGAACTGTATTCATCAGAGGTAGATAACAAAAATGTAAAGGAATCTGAAACCGTGACTCATCTTTCTGACCTCAAGACACTAGTTGTGTGAACCTGGGCACACCCCACTTACCTTAGTTCCTCATCTGTAAAATGACTTGGAGAAGGAAATGACAAACTTTTCCAGTATCTTTACCCCAAAAATGGGGTCATGAAGAGTTAGACATGACTGAACATAATTGAATGATAACAATAACCACAAAAGCTTGTGTTAACTAATTACCTTGCCATGCTTTTGTGTGTTGTTTTATACCTACCAAAACTTTAAGATATTTTTAAAAATAAATTATTGTCTACGTGCCTGTTTCTTACTTATGTGGTTGACTGGGAATCCCCATTTAGATCTTTATCATATGATTATAGGGATAATCCATATGCAATAGAAATAGAAATATAAAACAAAATAAATAACACAATATTGTATATTTAAGTAGTTTGTGGTATGTGGTCCAGAAGATCAAGTAAGGGTCTAGAAAGTCTTTATGAATAATATGAACTTAGCTGAGTCTAGAAAGATGGGGTAGGGACTTAAGAAACCGATCTAACTTATAATACCCCAACATTTCATATTATAGACTTGTAGAATATTACAACTAAAATAGTCTTAAGAGATAATCCAGTTTGACACCCCTCATTTTATGAGACTAAGAGAGTTTAAAGTGACATTCCCAGTATCACATAGCTAACTTTTCCTTATGTGGTTGTTCTTAACCGATTTAATTAGCCTAAGTGGTATTGTTTTGGTCAGGAAACATGAGTATTACTAAGTATAGTACAAATAATAAAATTACATTAGCTGATAGAAGTAGACCAAAAATAGAAGTCTGACCTTCACGCCTTTCCCATATTTCTTTTCTATCATTACAGCATCTGATTTATTAATTTTTTTCTCACTTGGCTTTCTACTTCACAATAGTAGCAAACAGAAATATAGATGTCCTTGCTTTCTAAATATACTTCAAATAAAACAGGGCAAGATTTAATCATTTATAAATAAAGTGTTTTAGAAAACAGCTATTTGAATTTGTTTCTTTTTAAAAATAATTCAGTTCTTTTGTTTTTGTATTATATTCATTTGCAAATATATCTTTCCCTTGTTCCAACAAAGCTTTCCTGTGACAATTTTTTTTAAAGGACAAAATGACAGTTCAGCAAAGTATTTCATTTGGTTTCAGAGATATTTTAAATAGACTCTTTAGAGGATGCCAAATGAATTAACTAGAGAAGGCAAAGAAATAGCATTATTGAGTTCAATAAGATTCCTTATTTTTTGTAATAATAATGATAACAGAGTTATGCTTTGGACAATATTGTTTTGAGTGCATTGATTTTCAAGGTAACTGAAAAAGTTTGTTGTTCAATTGTTTTAGTTATGTCTGACTGTGATTCCATTTGGGTTTTCTTGGGGAGTCAAAGGTATTGAAATGTTTTCTTCTTTAGCTCATTTTACAAATGAGGAAATGGAGGCAAATAGAATTAAGTAAATTGGCCAAGATCACAACAAATCTGAGGCCAGATTTGAACTCATGAAGATGAACCTTCCTGACTTTAGGCCTGACATTCCATCCATTTGACCGGCCTAGTTGCCTCTGAAGAATATCACAGGCATATTACTCATAAAAAAAGTCATTAAGAGGATTTTTAGTTGTTGCGATATGGGAGCCACCTGCCAGTGGCTGCTGGAGGTCTAACCCAGACCTGTAGAATGTATCTCTTCATGTGAAAGGGTGATGATGATGATGATGATGATGATGATGATGATACAAGGAGACTGAGAAGCAGTTGCGTTCTCTGACCTCTCTCCTCTTCCATCTTGCCTCCAATTTATTTCATTTCCAATTCACAAGGAACATCTGTTTTAGTAAAAGCTGCTTTGCAACTCCTTCAAGTGTTATGATTCACAGCTGTGGAGGCTCTTGGATAATTGACCTGTCCCTTTACTTAGGCATGGTCCTTAACATTTAGTAATTAGTGATTGATATGATTAGTTTCCTATCATTAGAAAATTATGAGAATAATTCATATATGTATTGAATGTATCCTTAATGAAAATATGAAAAGCAAGCAAGAATATTGTTTTTGAAAATGATATTCTATAATAGACTATGTCTTTAGAGTCACAATTGACTGTAAGAAGCAAAGAATTGTTGGCTATTAAAAAACCTACAACACTTTTGATTTGCTCAAAATATGTTTTCCAGGGCTATTTGTCCAAAAATATGTTTCCCGAGTGCAATATGATTATGTTTCTTTGCCAGATGCAGTAACAGAGATACTTTGATCTATTGATTATTAATACTGAGTGAGTCCATAAAATCAGGAGTCATATATACTTGCCAAAAAAGTTTTCTACTATTATAGAGGTCATCTTGTGAAAGATTGAAATGGAAGTGGGGTATTTTTATGTCAAGGCTCTGAACATAGCAGGACCCCCTAAAATAAGAACTATATATGCTCAAGAGTACAGCTTAACCATTCACATAGTAAAGACCAAATGGATGAAGAATTTCTTATTTTTTATATAAATAATGACATGTTATTGGATAGTTAGACTCTATCTCTGTCTTGGTATCTCTCTCTCTCTCTCTCTCTCTCTCTCTCTCTCTCTCTCTCTCTCTGTGTGTGTGTGTGTGTGTGTGTGTATGTTTGTGTGTATGTGTGTGTGTTTCTCTTTCTCTCATAGATAGTTTTGAGGGATATTGAGCTGGACCTAGAAATGAACAGAAAGAATACCGAGTTGAATTGCATTTGGGAAATTGTATTTTCAGTGATCCCAAGCTTCTTTCTGAAACAAAAATCCATCTTTTTAATATAGTTATTCCTCCAGTGTTTCTATATATCTATA
The DNA here is from genome assembly GCF_902635505.1 of Sarcophilus harrisii. Classification (NCBI taxonomy): domain Eukaryota; kingdom Metazoa; phylum Chordata; class Mammalia; order Dasyuromorphia; family Dasyuridae; genus Sarcophilus; species Sarcophilus harrisii. Next base: position 277,731,457 of record NC_045426.1, on the reverse strand, counting down.
AAACATGGAATACTACAAAGAATAAACATTATAGGTTATCCAAAGAATAGTGAAGAAGTGCTGATGGAATAAATAGTGTTAGTGAAAACATCCACATGGCTGAGATCACAGATCCATTAAAGGATTGAAATCACAGTAATAGTAACCTTTCAGTAAATATCATTAGGCATTCCTCAGGTACAAGGCATTGCACTAAGCATTGTGCTACAAAAATGAAGCAAGACTTTCAAGAGCTAATACTTTTCTTGTTGTTGAGTCGAATTAGTCATGTAAAACGAAATGTCACTTCATTTGGGGTTTCTTTGGCAAAGATACTGGAGTGATTTGCCATTTCCTTCTCCAGCTCATTTTACAGATGAGGAAACTGAGGCAAATCGGATTAAAGTGATTTTCCCAGGATTACATTGCTAATAAGCCTGAAGACAAATTTGAATGACTGTACTATCTACCTGCCCTTGTTAATATTTTAATGAGCATAAATCTTGCCTATAGATAACTATAGAGAGATCTGATAAGTATATAACAATAGTGAGTAAATAGTGAGCAAATGCTCACTATTGCCAGGTTCTGTACCAAGTATTAGACATAGCAAGTCAGGCAGTCTCTGCCCTCAAGAGGCTTTCCATTTTGGGTGCAAGACAACACACAGAGGAAAAAATAGGTGAGAGAGGTGATATCTATGTGGGAGCATGGTGAGGAGACAATAGGAAGTGACATGGAGGGTCTTGGAAAGATCAATAAAAAACATTTATCAGAGTATACACACACACACATCACAAACAATTTAGAGAAAAACTATAATTTAAAAATATTGTAATATTTTTTAGAAAAACATTAAAAGAGATAATCTGTACAGTTATATACCTATTTAGATGGCACATAGAATTTGTGAAAGCCTTTTCATATTTCAAAAATACTTTTCTCTTAAATTTCTTGAGGAGTTATTTTCATAACTACATTCTTCATCCTATTGTAAAAATCCATATAACTATACAAATATCACATATATATTATAAACAAACCAATAGTACTTTGTCTTTTTTAAGTTGGAATTCTGCAGACATTACAAATTTGAGTACTCTGAGAAATGTGCTCCAATCCCAAGGCCCCTCTATTATAGTTTTGTTAGGGCTGACACATTCCCCATTATCACTGAAGTGTAGTGTGGCTTTGTACTTAACTTTGCTTAATGTGGGCCTGAGGCCTTGATAAAGGCCTTGGCAGCCATTGTTAGACTGTGTTCTGGGTTTCTGGGAAATGTTTTGTTAACTGTCCGTGAACAAGCTATGTGTCACATCTTAGCCCATGGGGCAGGACTCTGTGACCTAACAACCTGGCATGCATGACCTGATATGGGTGGAGAAGGTTGGAGGAAGATTGCCTAGGAATGGCTAATCAGGTAACCTGGGAGAGATGGAGAGCCAGCCTTGGAGTTAGGGGAGCTGCCATTGTCCTACTCTGTCATACACTCTGGATTTTAGGATATTCTGTGATATGCTGGATATGTAGCCCTGGTCAATTCTTAGTGATACTCTCTAAAACATTTGTAGATGTTTGTCCACATTGGTGGAGTTTCTTAAATCAATGAAATCCTAAGTACATTTTAACAAGAACGGAGAAGGTTGATACTTGATGTGATATTGGTAGAGAGTCTCTCAATAATAAGTTGATGTGTCAATAGAGAAAGGGCCAGAGGCAAATAAATATGTGTAATATCATCCACTTTCAGCACACTAGACAATTGAGGGTAGGCAAGGCCAATAGAAGAACAGAGGCAAAAACAGAGGGGGGAAAGGATGAATCTCTACTTAGTATGCTTTAGCCTCAAGGAATAATCCCCTGAGATGTGAGCTGCCTTGTGGCCAATTGCCTTGAACTGGTCACAATTGAGGTCTCTGACTCAGGTTCATTAGTGTTGCTAATGAGCTGTATAGGATGTGTAATTGTAAGGTCGGGTGGGGCTCTATAGTGAAATCTTGGACCAAGGCCACTCTCTTCCCTCCCACTCCCAGCCTGAGTCATTGCCTGGCATTAGGATGTCTGGCCCTGCTGCAGAAATTGTGAAATGAGTGGATAAAGGTACTGAGAAGCTACACAGAGGTGTTAATTAACTAGCCCAAGTGAGTAGGAGCGTGAAAGCTTTGAAAAAGGCTTAAACACACAATGCCTGTATTTTAAAATACTAAGAATGTGAGAACAATCCCCGACTTATCATAATAGAAATTGTTATTTTTATTGTATATGTTAGGGGATTTTTCCCCCCTATTATTATTCTGTAATGAGAGGATTTGGGAGAATCACTTCTCTAGGACTGGGGACTGGCATGTGAGGAGGGAGGCAAAACTGAAACAGAATAGGGGAGGGGAGAAGGGAAAGAGAGAGAGAGAGAGAGAGAGAGAGAGAGAGAGAGAGAGAGAGAGAGAGAGAGAGAGAGAGAGAGAGAGAGAGAGACCCAGAGAGACAGACAGAGAGTGCCTGGAGCAGTATATAGAACTGTATAGCTGATGGTATTTGAATCTGTTTTAGATTCAAAGTAAGTCATATCTGAACTTTATGAGTTCTAATCCAGCCTCAGATACTTGTTATCCATGTGACCCCCAACAAGTCACTTAACTCTGTTGATCCTAGTTTCCAAACCAATCTGTTTCTGTCTCTTTGAATACACAAATCCATACTTGTTTGCAGTTTATAGCACCTCATAAGAGAAATGGCTTTCAAGAAAAGGCTGTGATAGTTTTTTTTTTTTTTTTTTAATTTGGAATTTGTAGAAGAATTGGATTTTAACCTTGACTGTGACAGGTGATAGCTGTGTAATTTAAGGCAAGTCAAGTTAGCCTTGTGGGTCTCAGCTTCTTCATAAATAAAATAAGGGGACTAGACTGGATGATCTCTCAGGTCTCTTTCAGCTATAAATCTGTGATCCTACAACCCAAGCTTTAAGCCAGTAAGGGGTTAGGGGTGGGGGTGGGAGAAACTAATAGGTCTAACTCTATAAACGTATCAGTAACAACAAGGATTCTTTCCGCTTTTGATGTAAAAAAAGAGAATCTCTTGTTATTGATTTTCTTAACTATTTGTGGGTTGGCTTCCATGAGGCTTCTACCCAATACTCCTAGCCAAGGAGGGAGATCCACTTTTTCTCCCATCCCTCTCCTCCATCCCTTCTCACTCCAACTTGGGGTCTAGTTGGCTTTATATATATATATATATATATATATATATATATTTTTATTGGGGCAGCTATATGGAAGACCCGAGTTCAAATCTTGTCTCAGACATTTAACACTTCCTAGCTGTGTGACTCTGGGCAAGTCACTTAACCCCAATTGCCTCAGCAATATATATATATATATATATATATATCCCTTTTAAAGAAAAAACATTGCCATATCTTAGTAGAACTCTGCTTATAAGGAAGCTCAGTTGAACAAAACCATCATGGAAATTACATCTGAAAGTTTCTCTACCTTTGCTCAGGCATACATCGTGCTTGTAATATTCTGCATCCTCACTTTCCTGCCTTTTGGAATCCCTAGCTCCTCTAAGAATCATTCTAGGTGCCACTTCCTCCAGGAAAAAAATTTTTGATCCATGCCCTTTCTCCTCGTTAGTAGTACTCTGTGTTAGTACAAATGTCTTAACACTGAAATTCAGCTATCAAGGACATTTTATAAAAGAAGAACCTTAAGGAATCATCTTAGCATTTCTGGCTAGAGTGGGCTCCTCTCGTTTTTGGGAAGAGGGAGCCTTGAGCACAGAAGCTAGAAAAGCTTTATATTTGTTACTTGGTGCCGTCCCCTCTCTTCAGAAAATGGATTAGTTTGTTCTCTTCCAGGTTACAATCTTTCTGCTATGCCCACTCTATGTTTTCCCCTAAATATGAATAAGCATGTGCTCCCTCTCTCATCATATATCCCATGTTCAAAAAATGGTGGAAAACTACCGGGGTATGTTGTTTAAGAAGCAATTAGCCTATAAGCAAGCACATTAGGGATTTGGTCAAGTGGGGTCATTGGCCTCCACCAATTTGAGCTAGATCAGCTATTATTGTAAACTTGTGGTTTTTTCAAAACCATAAGACTTTTTCTGATTGGCTGAGTCCACCTATGCCTGTAGCTCCCCAATTGCTTGTTTGCTCAAGGTTTCTGAGAGATTGAATGTAATTGTTTTATGGAAACTTAACTTTTGTTAATTTTTCACATTCTGAAAATTGGTCTGTGCTACTTTAATATTTTACATTACCTTGAAGCTTGCAACATTCTGTGGAGACCTAACTTTTCAGTATTTCTCACATTTGTTTACTTTTTATATATTTTGTAGTTAATTCTCTCAAAGTGTCATTCCCTTAGAAGGTAAGATCCTTGAAACAAGAAACTATTTATTTGTCTGTGTGTCCCTTGCATATATAGTAGGAATTTAATGAATATTCTATCACTAATATTACACACACACACCTCCCTGGCAAATCTCCCCTTGAAAGAGAGCCCCCCTTTGTCGCAATTAATTATAATCAAGCAAAACAAATTTTGGTCTCATTTGAAAACAGGTTTCATTTCACACAAAGAATCCTGTAAGGGGTGAAATTATTAGTGTTCTGGAGTTGTGACTGCTGATTGCATTGATCAATATTCTTTTTTTTAATGGATCTTTTTTATTTTTTTTAAAGCTTTTTATTTTCAAAACATATGCATGGATAATTCTTCAACATTAACCTTTGGCAAAACCTTGTGTTTCAATCTTCTCTCTCTTTTCCCACTTCCTTCCCTAGATGGCAAATAATTCAATATATGTTAAACACTAGAAATATATATATATATTTATACAATTATCTTGCTGTACTAGAAAAACCAAATTGAACCGGAAAAAAATGAGAAAATAAAATGTAAGCAAATAACAACAAAAAGTGAAAATGCTATGGTGTGAACCACACTCAGTTCCCACAATCCTCTCTCTGGGTGTAGATGGTTCTCTTCATCACAAGATCATTTGAAAGGCATAGATTCCAAGCAGCCTGAGAAAATATGTATGAATTGATGCAAAGTGAAATGAGTCAAACCAAGAGATTTTTTTATAGCTATATATACAAAAAAAGAGATTAAAGGAATTAGAGTAGGTAATGAGGAAACCAAATTATCACTCTTTATAGACGATATGATGATATACTTAGAGAACCCTAGAGAATCAACTAAAAAACTACTAGAAACAATTCACAACTTTAGTAAAGTTACAGAATACAAAATATATCCACAGAAATCATCAGCATTTTTATATATTACCAAGAAAGTCCACCACCAAGAGATACAAAGAGAAATTCCATTTAAAATAACTGTAGATAATATAAAATATTTGGAAGTCTACATGCCAAGGCAAAGCCAGGAATTATATAAACACAGCTACAAAACACTTTCTACACAAATAAAGTCAGATCTAAACAACTGGAAAAATATCAAGTGCTCTTGGGTAGGCTGAGCAAATATAATAAAAATGATAATACTACCTAAATTAATCTATTTATTTTGTGCTATGTCAATCAAACTCCCAAGAAATTATTTATAGATCTAGAAAAAATAATAACAAAGTTCATCTGGAAGAACAAAAAGTCAAGAATTTCAAGGGAATTAATGAAAAAAAATGCAAATGAAGGTGGCCTAGCTATGCCAGATCTAAAACTATATTATAAAGCAGCAGTCATCAAAACCATTTTATAATGGCTAAGAATTAGAGTAGTCAATCAATGGAATAGGTTAGGTTCACAGGACAAAATAGTCAATGACTACAGTAATCTAGTGTTTGACAAACCCAAAGATCTCAGCTTTTGACATAAGAACTCACTATTTGACAAAATGGATCCATACTTAACACCATACACCAAGATAAGGTCGAAATGGGTTCATGATCTAGACATAATCAAATTAGAAGAACACAGGATAGTTTGCCTCTCATATCTGTAGAGGAGGAAGGAATTTGGGATCAAAGAAGATATGGATCACAAAAAGAGATTTATTGATCACAAAATAGATAATTTTGATTATATTAAGTTAAAAAGATATTGTACAAACAAAATTAATCCAGACAAGATTAGAAGGGAAGCAATAAACTGGGAAAACATTTTTACATTCAAGGGTTCTAATAAGGCCTTATTTCTAAAACATAGAGAATTGATTCAAACTTATAAGAATTCAAGTCCTTCTCCGATTGATAAATGGTCAAAGAATATGGACAGATAATTTTCAGATGAAGAAATTGAAACTATTTCTAGTCATATGAAAAAGTGTTCCAAATCATTATTGATCAGAAAAATGCAAATTAAGACAAGTCTGAGACACCATTACATACCTCTCATATTGGCTAAGATGACAAGAATAGATAATGATAAATGTTGGAGGGGATTTGGGAAAACTGAGACACTAATATATTATTGGTAGAACTGTGATCTGATCCAACCGTTCGGTAGAGCAATTTGGAATTATGCTCAATGAGTTATCAAACTGTGCATACCCTTTGATCCATCAGTGTTTCTACTGGGCTTATATCCCAAAGAGATCTTAAAGGAGGGAAAGGGACCTACATGTGCAAAAATGTTTGTGGCAAATAATGTTCTGTCATATTCATTTGGCATAATTTCCCCATTTGATAGACTCCCACTTAGCTCCAGTTCTTTGCTACAACAAAAAGTACTGCTATAAAAACTTATATACATAAGGGGTCCTTCCACTCTTTAATTTCTTTGAGCTAAAATACTAGTTATGGTATGGTATGGTTATATTAGAAACAATTTCAAAGTCTGTGATGTTTATTGAAAGTGAGAAAGATTAATGGATGTAGTCTTTCATTCTCACAAAAAATTCTTTTCTGAGAAAGAGTGCATTGTTACAGAAGCAAAGAGGAAGTTTTTCAAGATTCATCCCCTCCCCTTCCCCTTTTAACTTTTAATTGGCTGGAGGAACAGTTCCTGGTCGGCTCTAGAAACACCCTTTTCCCCACCCCATTGTGTCAAGATCTGTGTTATTGCTCTCACTCTGGGTGGAGAAGATATACTTGAACCTCATTAAGCAAGTGCAATGAAGTAAAGCCTTCTCCTGGTTATTAGGAGAATAACCTTAGGTTTAAGGCTGTTTCTGGCCTAGACCCTTTATCAGAACTCTGTAGCCATGTCAATTTCTCTTTCTCAAAACTTATTAGTTAGTGTTACTTATCTTATATTACCTTGAAGTCTGCAACATTCTGTGGAAACTTAGTTTTTCAGTATTTTTCATTGTCTGCTCAAGGTTCCTGAAGAATTAAATTTTAACTGTTCTGTGGAAACTTAACCCTAGTTTGTCTCCCACAGTTAGAGAATATATTCAGTTTCCTGACTTTTGGGGTATAGTTACAAATTGCTTTCACTTCATAGATCAATAAATAACACATTGATTTATTTGTCTCCCCACATTCTCCAATAATTGTGATTCTTTTTTTTTGATTATTTAAAAAAATTTGATAGTTGTGAAGTGGAACCTCAGAATTACTAAGTGTGTATTTCTCTTATTACTAGTGATTTGGAACATTTTTATGTGGTTGTTTAGGCTTACAGCTCTTCTTTTGTGAATTACTGATCCATGTTTTTTAAACACTTATGAATTTGGGAATGCCTTGTGTTCACACACACACATATATATATATGTTTATATACATACATATATACACATACATACAAACACATATATAAATATCAATTTGTTCTAAATCTTGGATATCAGACTTTTATCAGAGAGATTTGTTAATTTTACCCCTTCTATGTTTAATTGCATTGCATTTTTTGTACAAAAACTTTCAATTTTATGTAATCAAAATTGTTCATTTTATATCCTGTTCATTATATCTATATCTATATCTACATCTACTCTCTATCTTTTGTTTGGTCAAGAACTCTTCCCTTCTCTACAATTGTGAAAGATATCTCTTTATACTCACATGTAATTTGCTAATTATGATATGAGCTTTTATATCTAGGTCAAGTAGTTATTTGTAATTTATTGTGGTATATAGTATGAGATGTTGATCTAAGCATTATTCTTCTGAGAGAGTTTTTTCTTTTTAATAGTGAATCTTTATTCCAGAGTCATTGGTTTTTGGCTTATGGAATTCTATGCTTCTTTAGGTGCTTTTGTGTTCCATACAGTAACCATTCTCCTTTTTTTTTTTTTTTTTTTTTTTTTAAATTTTTTCCCAGTACCAAACAGTTTTGATGGTTGCTACTTTGTATTTTAGAGATTTGGTACTGCTAGAACTCTTTCCATATTTTCATAATTTCATTTAAAATTCTTGATCTTATTACTTTAGATGAATTTTATCATATTATTATTATATATTTATTATTTTTATAGAACTATGTCTTTTTCTATTAATCCTTTAGTAGTTTGTGTCACTAAATCTGTAATTATTTACATATATATGTACATGTATACATATATATCTCTGTGTATATATATATACATATATACATACATATCAATTTCTGTTTCTTACCAATAAACCCTATATAATTAGAAAATAAAATTACATTTAAAATATTTTTGAAAATGTTAACTATCTTATAGTTCATTGACTAAAACACAAAGGAATTAAGTGAATATTTGATGATTGGTGCTTAAGAGGCACATATGTCTATATTTTACATGATAATATATGTATAAACTATATCAAACTGCCTGATTTCATGGAATTTTTGGATGAAGAAATTCTCTCTACCAAGGCAAACTAGCTCTTTCTCTGTAGTTTGTTATCTTAAAGCTTTACCTAGAGTTCGGGGGAGTTGTGTGATCTATTCAGGTTCATGTAGGCAGTATTGGAGGTGGAATTTCAGTTCAGATTTTTTTGACTTTTAGCTCTCCATATGTGATGTCATGCAGCCTCTCCCTCCCTGAAACATGTTGAAAGTAATGCTTATTCCTTCTACCCCACATGTTGATAAATCTTGTGTGATATGGTGATTCCTTGATACTTCGATTGTTTCTCTCTTAACTATTTTAGTATTATTTTTTTGTCTTGGAAGCTCTGGATTTTGACAGTGTCATTTCTGGGTATTTTAAGGGTGGGTTTCCTTTGAGAAGATAATTAGTGCATTCTTTTTGTTTTGATTCTAATAGGGCAGTTTTCTTTTATATTTTCTAGAAATGTGATGTTTTAATCTTCATATAATATTGTCTTTTCTTGATCTATTTTCCAGGCCAATTGTCTTAGAGATAGTAAATAGCTTATATTTCCTTTTATTTTCTTAATCTTTTGACTATGTTATAACATAGAATGGTTGAGTTTTGTTTGTTTTATTCTGTTTTTCAGGGAGTCCATTATTTGGATAAGATTTTCCTATTTTTTTATTCTAAGCAATTTATTTTCTTTGCCATTTTTTCTTTTGAGAATCCTCCTTTCACTTTTAATTTCATATTTTTAATCATTTTTTTCAATTACTATTTTAATCTTTGTGGCCAAATCATTATTTTTTTCTTTTGAAGCTCTTCTATAATTGTTATGCTGTTCTCTTCTATTTCTGGGCTTGTCTCTTGAATTTCTCTTATCCCAAAGTATTTCTTTATTGTATTTGGTGTCTTCTGTTACTTGATCTCAAAGAACTTACATTCTAGTTGGAAAAGGGACTTTAACACACATATGCAAATAACTATCATACCAGGCAGAATGCAAGTAAGTTACAAGAGAGACATCAAGTATTATTTAATTCCTAATGGTAATTAGTAGCTTGGTTAATGTTTATGTTTTATATGAAAAATATGGGTGACAGTTTTTATTAGAAATATATTATTGAGACCTAGAAATGTTCTCAGGCAGTGGTTACTCATATTCACTACAGAAAGAGGAGCCTTCATTGCCCTTACATTGCCTTTGAGGCAGTTTCCCATTTTATATTCTTATGGGTGCATTTTCCAGCTTGATTTCTAATACCCAGCCATAGTTTGACACATGCTTTTTCAGGATATGTTATTTTCCTCTCGGTTACATTTCAAGAACATTTTTAGCCTTTTTCTTTTTTTGACAAGACTTTGAATTCCCAATTTTTCACCCTTCTTCCCTTTTTACTCTCTCCTTACCTATTTTGAAGATAGTGGGCAGTTTGATATAGTTTATACATATGTTATCATGTAAAACATAGACATATATGCCAATTAAGCACCAATCATTAATTTGTTCCCAGTAACCTAGTCCTAAATGTAGAATCCCTTGATAGCAAAAAAAAAAAAAAAAAAAAAAAAAAAAATGCTTCTCTTTCACCCTTTCTGAATGATAACTTTTTATTTACTTATATAAAGTAGCAGGCAGTAGTGGAGCAGTCAGTTTTGTTCAGTTATAGTGCTCTAGTTATATACAATTCTTATAGAGAATCATAAGCCAGCTTGTTGGGATATTTTTCTTTTCCTTAAAGATATGATATATGATTCAGTTTCAGGTGTCTGTGCCACTTGTCATGTACATGCCACCTGTCAGCAGAGAGATGGGAAGGAGAGTTGTATCTGCAATTATGGATTTGTGGGCAATGGGATAACCCAATGTCATGGTAAGTCCTGAATTCTCTGATGTCGAAGAGTTGAAAAGGAGCAGAATGTTCACATAATTATAGAATAATAGGGGTAGATGAAGCCCAAGAGAACCACTGGGTCCATCCCCTTATTTTATACACGAGAAAATTGAGGACTCTGTAGAAAGGGGAACGGGCTTATGGGTGCTTTCCTAGTCTAGGAGTTGTTGGACAACTAGAAGTGTTGTTTATGTCTGATTGGGTGAGATTCTCTTTATTTTTAAGTAAAAACTTTTAAAAAGTCTTCCTAATGATAAATCTTATATTCTGGAGGGATACGGGAAAATAGCAAGGCTCAGTGAAAGTGGAATTACTGTCATCACATGTGGATTTGAATCCTGGCTCTTCCACATAAAATCTGTATAATCTTGATTTCTCTATGCTTTGCTCATATGTATAAAGATGAGGGGTGGAAACAGATATTTTCTAAGGTCTTTTAGCTTCAAATCCTATGGAATAAATCTCCCATTATGTACTCCAGTTTTTAGCTTAAAAGAAGCTTGAATGCCATTTCCTCAAAGTGATAGGAGGATAGTAAATAGCTAGTTTCTCATCTTGTATAAAGAAAAATGAACTGAGAAAAGACAGGGATGTTGCATTGCACATGGAATGTCAACATTGGAAAGAACTTCAGAGGTGAGCTACTTCAACCCTTTTTGGGGCAAGGATGACATCTACAAAATATGTTACCAATTTAATGATCTTTTATTAATTACCTATTGTGTGCAAGACACTGTTTTAGACACTGTAGATTAGGGCTTCTTAAACTTTTTAATACTCTTGACTCCTTTTTACATGAGAAATTTTTACACAATCCCAGGTATATAGTTGTATAAAATAGGTATACAAATCAAACATTTATTGATAATAAATCATAATTTCACAGCTCCCAATTCAGTAACATGACCCCAAATGGGGTTGTCACCTAGTTTAAGAAGCTTTTCTGTAGAAACAAGGTTCAGAAAGATCCAGAACCCACCCTAAAGGAAATTAAACCAGTAGTTTAGATTTGACATAATTGCTAAGCTGTCTTCCATGAGAACCTGCATTAAGCCCTTTTCCACATGAATTATTTCTCATATAGGCCATGAAATTAAAATGTTAGTAAGCCCATCTTTGTTGTTCTAAATGCAGTATTATCATAGAGTATGTCTTTATAACTCCTTTTTTGTGTACTGGAATGCATCAACAGATAAAGATGAGTGTCAATATGGAGCCACTGTGGTCTGTGGGAACAAAACATCTTGCCATAATACCCTTGGAGGCTTTTACTGCGTTTGTCTGGAAGGCTATCGAGCAACAAACAACAACAAGACATTCATTCCCAATGATGGCACTTTTTGTACAGGTAAATGAAGAACACCTGGGTAAGGAGTTTAGGGAAGTGAAACTGAAAGAAAACAGAAGCAGATGTTGTTCTTTAGTGCTAAGTTTTTCTCCTCTATCTCCCATTACTGAAAGCAGGAACAAATGACTGTAATTCTGTGGGGTGTGTTTAGCACCATCAGGAAGGATTTGGAAACTAACTTGGGGATTATGACTATGTCAGTGTGGAAGAAGAAGCAGTGATTGTGCAGATCATGTAAGTTCCAGGTGTGTCTGTTCATCTTTGTGCAGATGGTGAATTAGATGGTAGGTAAGAAAATTAGTTCAGGAGAGAATGGCAACTGAAAACTTGAACATCAACATACACTTGTGTCAATGGAAAAAGGAGAGATTAGCCTGAGGCTTGCATCTTTTTCTCTATGAACATCATGGTATGTACTTGGGAATAGGACTTCAAACCGCTTGCTAGTCAACTCTCCTCTCTTCGCTGCTTTTTCATTTCCCTTTGTATGAACAATAATGAAAAATTCGAAGATTAAATTTCACCACGTGTAACTTAATTGTATCATAGCTCACTTCTAGGTCTCTGTTATGAAAGAAGATGTACCCTAACAAGTTGAGGACATATTTGGTTTTGTTACTGAATTATAGTATGTGAGAGCTTTGAGAAGCTTCTGCTCGTTGGTAATGCCATTATGAGTGCTGGAACCTTGGGAGGCATATCTTGGGATCATCTTGAGAAGATATGAGAGGCAACAGTGAAAATGTTGATAAGATAGTTGACTTTGGAGTCAGGAAGGCCTGGGTACTGGCTCTCTGGCTCAGGAAAGCCATTTAACTTCTTAGTGCTTTAGACAAATCTAATTATATAGATTGGATCTATATTCTCTATGAATAATTTACTATTCCTATATAATACAAAATAATATCTACATTATAGATTTATATATGATACAGTGTATATTTAGTATTATAATATATAATAAAATTGTATATATTAGATTTATATAAATCAAAATATAAATTGCAGGAAAAGTTTTGAACCAGCATAGATAGAGGAAATTGACCCTTAGGTAATGAAACCACAGGTCTAGTCCTTATCCTTTCTTCTCTACTGGGAAAAATGTCATGAGGTTTGTTGGATCACTCTTAGGTCTCCATAAAAGGTGGGGGGGGGGAACTGAAATAAAAATAGATTATATTGTGTCCTTTTGGTAACTAGTTACTGTGCACTTTGAATATTAGGGACTGTTTTTGAGGGTGGAAAAACCCAGCTGGCATTGTGCAGTGAGAAAATGATCTCAAGAGGATGCTACCACACCTGGCTTGGAAAAGAGAAAGTATTTCAACAAGTTCTGTGCTACTATTAGGGCTGGCATACAGTAACCAAAGCTGTTGGACCTTCTGGCTTGCTCTAAAATAGTGAGAGAGAGAATAGAAGCTTAACTGTGAGGCTCTATTGTTCTATTCTGCTTTTTCAATGATAATCCTATAGAATGATCAGTCAGGAGCTCATGTGATATGTCTGTTCCCTTGGGTGTTTCTGTATGAATCATTAATAAGGGCCTGTACTGATCCAGAGCCTAGATATCTGCAAAATATATCTAAAAAGGAAGCTATTATGTGGTGGAGGAGATTAGTCTATTCAGTCTAAAAATCTGTTTATTCCACAATTGAGCTCAAAAGCCACAGCCCTCATAAAAGATAATTTTTGATGGGCTTCATAACAAGAGACTCAGGACCATTTGGGGTTGGTTCATAGATGGGTAGAACTGACATTTTGGGAGTTTGAATGATGTGTTCCTGCAATCAAGATCAAATTGTTTGCCTTCTCAAATAAGGGGTAGAGAAAGAAGGGAAGAAGAGAATTTGGAACTCAAAATTTTAAAAAATGAATGCTAATTTTTTTCTTTACATTTAACTGGAAAATATTTGATGAAATGAAAAAATATATATTAAAATATTATTTGTTCCTGTAGGAAACTTCTAGGAAAAAATTGAGTGAAGAAGAAAAATTTCTGTCTATTTGCGGCTTCTTCAGGCATGATATGCAGGGGTCCTCAAACTACAGCCCGCAGGCCAGATGGGGCAGCTGAGGACGATTATCCCCCTCACCCAGGGCTATGAAGTTTCTTTAAAGGCCCACAAAACAAAGTTTTTGTTTTTACTATAGTCCGGCCCTCCAACAGTCTGAGGGACAGTGAACTGGCCCCCTATTAAAAAGTTTGAGGACCCCATAGATTTAGAGTTAGAAGGAATTTTAATCTAGTCGAGCCCTCATATTTAATAGAAGAAGAAACTTAAAGCCCAGAGTAGTTAACTGACTATTAAGGTCACAAACATCTCTGAGTACTGTTGGTGGAAGGTTAAATACTTATAATTTTCAGTATATTCACAGTGACACTGGAATCTGAATAATGTATTTGTTAAATCACTCTCATGATATAACTTTTTGTTATAATGATAATTTTTTTTTGTTTTTATAAAGAAAAGTAACCAACCAGGACTATGAGGGGGTTCCCATAGGTTTACTTAAATAGTTCTTAATCTTAAAATATCCCAGAATTTTTAAAGTAATCAGAATAGAAGAAGAGAACCATGTTTTTGCTTCTTCATTGACTAAAATGACAAGTTCTACCTTTTTATTTTATCCTTTTGATTGGTATCAAGGCATAGCAGGTATAGTATGATTTATTCTTGGATGAATATGAGAATTAGCTGAATATCCTGAATGGCTTTAATAGCAAATGACTTTCTATTTGACCACATAAGTGACTTGCTGTCAAATTAAACTTGTGAATATAGCAATAACTTAGAATCACGAAATTTACAAGACTCTATTTTATTCTGTTATGTTCCACTCAATTTGAGTTTTGCCACATATATAGAGCTATCATTTCTGAGGAGTCCTTGCTCATTTGTCCCCAAAGGACTAACAAAAGGGGACTGCCTTTGTAGTTGGAGTTTTTGTTTGGTTTTAGGAACATTTTAAAAGAGCTGGACAATTTTAAGATTTTTCTATTGTCAGTGTTCTGTTAGGAAGAAAGGAAAAAAAAATAAAACAAATTCTTTATTGCTCAAATAGGGACACTTCGTGACAGAATGTATGAAAGGGAGTTGAAGCTGAAATTGGAGGTAGGAGATTCTGTTAAGCATCATGATAAAGTGGGCAAAGTTCTGAACTTGGAGTGTGAAGATTCAGATTTGAGTTCTAGATTTGATATTAAGTGTATGGAAGTGATTCTAGTTCTGAGCTTTAGTTACTTTATCAGTAAAATGGGATAATGATAATAATTGCACTATCTACTTCATAGGGTTTAATTCTGTGATGGGAAAAGGGACTCTATCCAGAAAAAACTCTGACATAAAAACAAAAGGCACCAAAATATTTATTTTACAGATAATTTATACATCAATACTTACTTCGAATGAAACAAGGTTATTCTAGCATTTTTTCTTTTTAACGACCACAGACTATTTTGTTGTTGTTCAATCAGTTCATTCATGTTCTGATTCTTTGTGACTCCATTTGGGTTTTTTTGGCAGAAATACTGGAGTGATTTGCCATTTCCTTTTCCAGCTCATTTTCCATATGAGGCAACTGAGGCAAACAGATTTAATTGACTTGTCCAGCATCACAGACTTAGCAAGTGTCTAATGCTAAATTTGAACTCAGGAAGATTCATCTTCCTGATGCCATTGTATCCATTTTGCCACCAAGTTGCATAGGCCCATATGGTCCTGGGACCATATTTATCCAACTCTAAATTTTCTTTCTCTCTGGTTTCTCAAAAACATAGGCAATAGCTTGGCAGTCAGGTCTTTAAGTTATTTGAATACCCTGGAAAACTTTTCATCTATCTTTGTTAAAAGAAAATCAATTAAGCAAAAATAATCTATAGAACAACGGCAACTGATGTTACATTCTGCCCCATAAGTCCTTCATAGCTCTGCAAAAAGTAGAGAGGGATGTTTGTTACTTATTTTCCTGAACTAATATTAGTTATTTTTTTAAATTTATTTTTAAAAATTTAATAGCCTTTTATTTACAGGATATATGCATGGGTAACTTTACAGCATTAACAATTGCCAAACCTCTTGTTCCAGTTTTTCACCTCTTACCCCCCCACCCTCTCCCCTAGATGGCAGGATGACCAGTAGATGTTAAATATATTAAAATATAAATTAGATACACAATAAGTATACATGACCAAAACGTTATTTTGCTGTACAAAAAGAATCAGACTCTGAAATATTGTACAATTAGCTTGTGAAGGAAATCAAAAATGCAGGTGTGCATAAATATAGGGATTGGGAATTCAATGTAATGGTTTTTAGTCATATTCCAGAGTTCTTTTTCTGGGCATAGCTGGTTCAGTTCATTACTGCTCCATTGGAAATGATTTGGTTGATCTCGTTGCTGAGGATGGCCTGGTCCATCAGAACTGGTCATCATATAGTATTGTTGTTGAAGTATATAATGATCTCCTGGTCCTGCTCATTTCACTCAGCATCAGTTCGTGTAAGTCTCTCCAGGCCTTTCTGAAATCATCCTGTTGGTCATTTCTTACAGAACAGTAATATTCCATAATATTCATATACCAGAATTTATTCAGCCATTCTCCAACTGATGGACATCCATTCAGTTTCCAGTTTTTAGCCACTACAAAAAGGGCTGCCACAAACATTCGTGCACATACAGGTCCCTTTCCCTTCTTTATAATCTCTTTGGGATATAATCCCAGTAGTAACACTGCTGGATCAAAGGGTATGCACAGTTTGATAACTTTTTGAGCATAGTTCCAAACTACTCTCCAAAATGGTTGGATTCGTTCACAACTCCACCAACAATGCATCAATGTCCCAGTTTTCCCGCATCCCCTCCAACAATCATCATTATTTTTTCCTGTCATCTTAGCCAATCTGACAGGTGTGTAGTGGTATCTTAGAGTTGTCTTAATTTGCATTTCTCTGATTAATAATGACTTGGAGCATCTTTTCATATGACTAGAAATAGTTTCAATTTCTTCATCTGAGAATTGTCTGTTCATATCCTTTGACCATTTTTCAATTGGAGAATGGCTTGATTTTTTATAAATTAGAGTTAATTCTCTATATATTTTGGAAATGAGGCCTTTATCAGAACCTTTGACTGTAAAAATATTTTCCCAGTTTATTGCTTCCCTTCTAATCTTGTCTGCATTAGTTTTGTTTGTACAAAAACTTTTCAGTTTGGTATAATCGAAATTTTCTATTTTGTGATCAGTAATGATCTCTAGTTCTGCTTTGGTCATAAAGACCTTCCCCTTCCACAGGTCTGAGAGGTAAACTATCCTGTGTTCCTCTAATTTATTAATAATTTCATTCTTTATGCCTAGGTCATGAACCCATTTTGACCTTATCTTGGTGTACGGTGTTAAGTATGGATCAATGCCTGAACTAATATTGGTTATTGAAAATATTCCTAAGCAGGTTTCCCTTTGGTATTTTTAAAAATAATAATATTTGTCTTGTTCTTGAAAAAAATAATTTTTTATGTTCTTTACCTCTTTTGAGACTTTCACTAACCTTATAAGGTTTTGGGGGGGTGACTTCAGAAATTATTATCTTCATTTTATGCATGAAGAAACTGGCACTTAGGAAAATTAAATGACTTGCACATGGTCACACAACTGAGAACTATGGGATTTAAATCCAGGTCTTTCTGATTCCAGGTCACATACTTTATCTAGTGTATCAGATAGCCTTCCCTTATGTTCTTACTTACATGATTGTAGTCGTGTGTATTATTCTCCTGGTTCTTATTTCATTCTGGATTGGTTTGTATAATGCATCTATGTTTTTTTTAATTCCTTAGATTTGTTAATTTTTCCTCTGCATAATAAGAATGCATTATAGTGCTGCATTTTTTTAGTCACCCTCCAGTAAATGAGCACTGAACTTTGTTCCCAGTTATTTGTTGTTATCAAAGGGCTCTTATGAAACTTTTGGCATAAATAGAACTTTTTTTTTCTGTCCTTGACCTCCTTTGGGTATAATTCCATTAATGGTATTGCTGAAATAAATGATATGAACAATATAGTACTTTTTCTTAACTAATTCTAAGTCATTTCCCAGAAATGTTGGCCTAATAAGCAGTTCCATCAATATTATTTTAGTGTGCCTGTCTTTCCACAGCCCTTTCAACACTGATGGGTTTCAATTTTTAGTCAACTTTGCCAATTTTTTGGGTGAGGTGGAAATCTTCAGAGCTGATTTCATTTATACATCATCAGTGACCTGATGTGTTTTCTATGACTATCAATTGTTTGCAATTCTTTTGAAAACTGTTTATATATTTTTGACCATTTTTCTACTTGGGAAAATGACTCTTGTTCTCATATAGAATTCATATCAATTCCCTACATGTATTAGATATTGGACTTTTGCTAGAGATGTTTCATAGTATAATTTTTCTTCCCAATTTATCTTCCTAGTTTTAAAATTTTTTCTTTTGTGACAGTTGCCTTATTGACAGATTAAATAAATTCTGTAGATATAGCACACTTATATTGCAAAAAACATTTTATAGATTCTCTCATATGTTTATTGTGAACAAGATGAAGAGATAAGAACCAGACCGCAATGTAGTCAATTGGATTTAGAACTGCTTCAATGACTAAGCTGAAAGGTAGTGTCTAATGGAAGTACTGAAGGAATATCTTAAGTAGAGTGGTCCTTGAATTCTATCTTTGGCTCTAAATCTGTTCAACTTTTTAAAAAAAACCCAGTGATTTGGATTAATGTATAGATACCATGATTATAAAATTTTCAGATATCAGGGAGGTATGAGAAATTGGATAACAAAGTCAAAATTTTAAAAAGGCTATTGGACCAAATCTAATAAAATAAAGTTAAACAGGGATGATAAAATGTTATATATATATATATATATATATATATATATATATATACATATACACACATACATATAAACTTTTCAACGATTATTTAGCACAGGTGTGACTCTAGGTTGGTGGATAAAAATGATGACAAAATGTTGGTGTGAGAGTTTTGTAGAAAAAAAGACATTCTCTCTCTTCAAATATCTCTCTCTAGATTTTAGAAGAAAATGTAGAATCATATGTATATCTGAAAAAAGAAAGACTATCTCTAGTTTCCAAAACTCTCAGACCAGTTCCACTCTTCATGTAGGGATTTGGTTTGAGGTGAGTTTTCTCTCCACTAATTTAGTCACCCCTAAGAAGTGACATACAAAAAACTTTCAGTTTTGAAAATCTGAGTTCCATTATGCCAAAGGGCTTTAAAACTCTGCATACCCTTTGATCCAGCAGTGTCTCTATTGGGTCTCTATTCCAAAGATATCATAAAAAAGGGAAAAGAACCCACATGTACAAAAATGTTTGTAGCAGCCCTTTTTGTAGTGGCAAGGAACTGGAAACTGAGTGCATGACCATCAGTTGGGGAGTAGCTGAATAAATTTTGATATATGAATGTAATGGAATATTATTGTTCTATAAGAAATAAACAGCAGGATGATTTCAGAAAGGCCTAGAAAAGCTTACATGAACGGATGCTAAATGAAGTGAGCAAAACCAAGAGAATATTGTACCCAGCAACAAGAAGATTATGTGATGATCAACTGTGATGGACTTGGCTCTTTTCAACAATGAGGTGATCCAGGCCAGTTCCAATAAACTTATGATAGAGAGAGCCATCTGCATCCAGAAAGAGAACTATGGGGACTAAAAGTGGATCACAACATAATATTTACATCTTTTTTGTTGTTATTTGAATGGTTGTTTTTCTCTTTCTGATTTTTTTTTCTCTTTTGATCTGGTTCGTCTTGTGTAGAATGATAAATGTGAAAATATGTTTAGGAGAATTGCATGTATAACCTATATTAGAGTACTTGCTGGGAGAAAGAAAAATTTGGAATATGTTTTGCAAGGGTGAATGTTGAAAACTATCATACAAAGATAGTAAAAAAGTAAAAAGTTTTTTTTTTCAATAGACTTTTTAAATTAAAGTCTTTTATTTTCAAAAGATATGCATGGATAATTTTTCAACACTGACCCTTTAAAAACCTTGTGTTCCAAATTTCCCCACCCTTCCTCCCACCCCCTCCCCTAGATGTCAGGTAATCCAATATATGTTAAACATGTTAAAAATATATGTTAAATCCAATATATGTGTACATATTTATATAATTATCTTGCTGCACAAGAAAAATAAGATAAAAAAAATAAAATGCAAGTAAACAACAACAGAAAGATTGAAAATGCTATGTTGTGATCCACATTCATTTCCCACAGTCCTCTCTTTGGGTATAGATGGTTCTCTTCTTAACAAGATCATTCTAACTGGCCTCAACCATCTCATCATTGAAAAGAGGCACATCCATCAGAATTGATCATTCAATAATCTCATTTCCATGTATAATGATTTCCTCGTTCTGCTCATTTCACTTAGCATCAATTCATGTAGTTCTCTCCAAGCCTCTCTGAAATCATCCTGCTGGTCGTTTCTTACAGAACAATAATATTCCATAGCATTCATATATTATAACTTATTCAGCCATTCTCCAACTGATGGGCATCCACTCAGTTTCCAGTTTTTTTTGCCACTAAAAAAAGGAATGCTACAAACATTTTTATGTTTGTGAGTCCCTTTCCCTTTTTTATGACCTCTTTGCTGGATCAAAGGGTATGCACGTTTTGATAGCCCTCTGGACATAGTTCCAAATTGTTCTCCAGATTGGTTGGATCAGATCACAATTCTACCAACAATGTATTAGTGTCCCAGCTTTCCTACATCCCCTCCAACATTTGTCATTATCTTTTCCTGTCATTTTAGCCAGTCTGACAGATATGTAGTGGTATTTCAGAGTAATCTTAATATGCATTTCTCTGATCAATAGTGATTTGGAGCACCTTTTCATGTGGCTACAAATAGTTTTAGTTTCTTCATCTGAAAATTGTCTGTTCATATCCTTTGACCATTTATCATTTGGAGAATGGCTTGAACTATTACAAATTTGAGTCAATTCTCTATATATTTTAGAAATGAGGCCTTTATCAAACCCTTTGCATGTAAAAATGTTTTCCCAGTTTATTGTTTCCCTTTTAGTCTTGTCTGCATTAGTTTTGTTTGTACAAAAACTTTTAAATTTAATATAATCAAAATTATCTATTTTATGATCAATCTTTAATTCTTCTTTGGTTACAAATTCCTTCTTCCTCCACAAATCTGAGAGGTAAACTATCCTATGTTCTTCTAATTTGTTTATAATATCATTCTTTATGTTTATATCATGAACCCATTTCAATCTTATCTTGGTATACGGTATTAGGTGTGGGTCTTTGCCTACTTTCTGTCATATTAATTTCCAATTTTCCGGCAGTTTTTGTCAAATAGTGAGTACTTGTCCAAAACTGGGGTCTTTGGGTTTATCAAACACTAGATTGCTATAATCATCAACTATTTTGTCCTTTGAACCTAATCTATTCCCTGATCAACTACTCTACTTCTTAGCCAGTACCAAATGGTTTTGATGAACACTAAAAAAGCTATTATTTAAAAAACATAAATAAAATGCTGATCAGGTAAAAAAAAAAAAACAAAAGAAAAAATCTGGGTTCTCTATAGCTTTAAAAATCTACTTGCAAATCAAATGTACAGATCGAAGGGAAGACATTGCTAAAGAAGTTATTTGAAAAGGATCTAGAGTTTGTTCATGTCACATGTTCTATCATGTCACATGTCACTAATGTGATATGGTGACCAAAAATGTAGATGCAGTATTACATAGTGTTAAGAAAAACAAAATATCCAGGATAAGGGAGATTATGGTTTCCATTGTTCTCTCTTATTTAGATAAAATTCTTCTGGATTATTGTTCTGAGTTCTACATGCCATCTTTTAGGAAGGACATTGATGAACCAGAATAATGAGAGGCATATGAGGACTGATTGATGCACCTGGAAGTGTTTAGCATGAAGACTAAGGCAAAATGTGATAGAATCCTTTAGTATATGAAACAGAAATTAACATTAATCATCCAGCATTTAGCATAGTGTCTGGCATATAGTGGGCACTTAATAAAGATTGATTGATTGTCTTCAGAGGATACAACAAGAATAAATAGGTGGAAGTTTCAGAGAGGTAGAATTCAGCTCTGGGAGGAAAAACAGTATCAATTAGAGTCATAGCAAAATGGAATAGAGTAATTTATGCCTGAGTAGGTGTGTTGTCCTTTGTTGAGGTCTTCCTTCAAGTTGGGGCTGAATAACAAGTTTTTGGAAGATATTAGAGAAAGGATTCTTGTATAAAATTGTCAATTATTGAATAAGATAACCTTTGAAGTTCATTCTATTCCAATTCTGAGTCTGGGAAGATGTTTCTGGACTCTGCAGTCTGGGAGTAATGGAATTACTTGGCCACCCACAGTTATTGAGGACTCACTGGATACCATATGGGGAAGAAGCGTTTACAACAACAAAAAAAGATTGTATTCATTGGAGCAAACTTTTAATTCTTCCTTAGAACTTACTATCTAAGTAAAATAGCAAGTTTCTATATGTTCAAAAATCTTCCGGGAAGATCTGATGATAAATAGATTTTGAGAAGACAACCAAACATGATTACCTATACTTAATGACTCTGAGTGGAA
Organism: Sarcophilus harrisii; assembly: GCF_902635505.1. Taxonomy (NCBI): domain Eukaryota; kingdom Metazoa; phylum Chordata; class Mammalia; order Dasyuromorphia; family Dasyuridae; genus Sarcophilus; species Sarcophilus harrisii. The sequence goes on along the minus strand of NC_045426.1, from coordinate 277,708,889 downwards.
GGGGCCTCAGTGGCCTTCCAGTTCAGTCTGTTTCCAAACTGGAATCCCTTCTACAATATCACCAACAATAGTGGTTCCCTGAAGGCTAACATGTAACTTCACCTGGTTAGCTGTCAGCTTGGTCATGTCCTGTTGATAATGAGGACTCTTATACGTGGGGTGAATATAGAGAAATATAAGACTCATAGTTTTGGGAAAAGGAATCTACTTGGTTGAAACTACATTATTACATCAGAATTCCATTGTGATTAGTAAGGTCTTCTTTATGGTAGGTAAAATACCTGAGATATTGTTCAAAGGTCCAATTTGTGTACTTTGCCTGCCTTTTAATAACAGTTAACATTTGTATATGTCACTTAAAGATTTACAGTATGATTTATATCCATCATTATGTAGGGATAGGTCAGTGGTCAGGTCTGCCAAATCATGTGAGTTGTGAGCCACTATATTGTGACATTCATCTTAAAGAGTGAAGGCATGGAAAGATTAAATTACTCTGAAAGAAATTAGATATATTTTAGTTTCTGGCAGTTCCTCTGACTCATGTGTTAAATCTCTGCGATAGAAGTTTCTTCCCTTTTGGCCCCATTCTTTAGGCTTGTATAATAAAATCTTATGAATTTGAAATTTATGCTAATTGGTACAAGGGCTGGGTTAAGATTTGTGCTTCCAGCTTTTATGGGAACAATTTTCTAAACAATGTTAAAAATAACAACGATAAATATGGATATATGTTTAGAAGGATTGTACATATTTAACCTATATGGGATTGCTTGCTACCTTGGGGAGGGAAAAAAATTTGGAACATAAGGTCTTAAAGAAAATGAATGTTGGAAACTATTTTACATAAACTTGGAAAAATAAAATACAATTGAAAAATATGTTTAACAAATTTTTAGCAAGGTCTTCAGAAGCATATACAGCTATGTAAATATTTGATTCGTTAGTCACAAGTCAGTGTTTAGTCAGTCTTTAAAGCAAGTCCCCTAATGAGAAATTCTTAAAGATAACCTCTTCTGATTATTCCATTACTAATTCCATTCTTCCATTAATTCCATTACTTCTGTATGCATTTGAAAATAATGAAGCAGTATTTCTCTTAAATACAACAAAACCTAATTTATACTTTTTACTAAACTTAGCTTTCCCCCAATTAGTATGAATCAATAAAATTTTCTTTCATTAAAGATTTTGTCATAAGTGTTTTAGCTTTTTTCTCCCTAATAGTCCTCCCCTTGGTGAGTTCCTGTCAATCTTTTTGTTTTTAGGAAAGGTGTTGTGCAGAACATGCATCAGGAAAGGGTCTACTCAGCCCAAGTCACTAGAAACTCTCTCAAACAGTTCATTTTTGATAAATTTTTGTAATTTACATGAGGTATAGTAGAGAGCTGTACTTGAAGCTAGATCTTGTCTCTTCTCTGTGATCACAGGCAGATCACTTAAATTTTCAGTACTTAAGTCAAATGTTTAAGACTACTAATTGCAGGTGGTGACTTGCATTTGTAACTCCCTTTAGTATGAAATCGTGAATTCGGTCACTATCATTTATTTCTTTTCCCCATGCCTATATCCTTCATTAGCTCTGGGTTCTAGTTCAGATCGTGAAGGAGTTGGGAAGAATTTCCATGATTCTTTTGATTTTGACAAAAACTGTCTGAAAGGATACAGATGGGGATACAACCCCAGGGTGAAGTTTTAGAAGGCAGCTGTGTGGTAAACTCAACTTCATAGGCAGTCTTTGAATGCGTACAGATTTCAGAACAACGGGAAGTACACAGAGTAATGAAATGATTTTAACTGTGTCCGTTCTAAATGGATGTTTCTGCCTGTTAATGTCCTATCTTAATCCAGAAATGAATAAAGGTTGACCACTGAAGGGGAAGACAGCAGGGGTGGAATGAGGGTTGATCTTGATTATATAGTGGAAGAGAGGAAGCTTTTTATGTTCATTTTCTTTGTGGAACTTTGCCTTCTTGGACAACACTTGTCCTTTCTTGAAATGGTCTTTCATTTTTATCTTACTGCCTTTCTATTGTGAGCAACTCACTATAAGTACTGATTTTTAAATGATATAGATAAAGCTTAGTTCTTTGGCCATGTCTTATTCTTCTGATTGCAGTTAAGGACCCTTCACTATGAATTTACTGTCTGTATTCCAAAATTCAAGTATAGGAACAGTGTGGGTAGAATGGAATGCTTTCTCTTACTCTCCTCCCTTCCCCGCTTGTCATGTACCCTTAAGAGACTATGGAAGGCTCCATGTACTCATTTAATAGAAGGGCAGTATTGGATAATGAGTGAGGCAGTTTATGTTCTGGGGAGGCTTGGAGATAGCGGGAAGAAAAGTATTATTTATTTTAATTTAGGAGATAATCCTTCCATCTTGAATTGCAGAAATAATCTGATTTTATCCAAGTTTCTGGGTATCCTTGAAGAAATGTCAGAGAAAATAGTGAGAGGCATTCTGGCCTGGAAAAATTGTGTTAAAAAAGAAAAAAAGAGCAAACTTGAAGCACAGGGTTTGGAAACAGAGGATTATAGTGGAAATAATGCTGCATCTGATAATTAGGAGAAATGAGTTCAAATCCTGTCTTAGATGAGTTTCTTGATACTTTTGTAACAATGGGCAAATCATTTAATTTAAGTTTCAGTTTTGTTATTATTGTTCATTCATTTCAGTCATGTCTGACTCTGTGACCATATTTGGAGTTTTCTTGGCAAAGATACTGGGAGTAGTTTGCCATTTGCTTCCCCAAGTCATTTTACACATGAGGAAAAGGAGTCCAAAAGGGTTATAACTAGTTCAGGGTCACAGAGCAAGTAAATGTCTGAGACTGGATTTGAGTTTAGGTGTTCCTTACTCCAGCCTGGGTGATCTAGTCATGGCACCACCTAGCTGCTACCAAACTTCAGTTTACTTATCATAAAAGTAGTGATAATGAGATCTTTTGTACTTATTTTTTAGGTTCACTGTGAGGGAAAAATGACAGGCTATATATAAAGTCCTTTGCAAACCTTAAAGTGCTGTGTAATCATCTTTACAAGTATTATTAGTGTTTGTATAGAGGTTCAGGAGGAGAAAATGTTGGATGTTGGGCAGTAGTGTGTATATATGTGTGTGTGTGTGTGTGTATGTGTGTGTGTGTGTGTGTGTGTGTGAAATGCAAAAGAAATCATGTACTGGCATAGTATATGCCAATAGGAAAACCCTGCTGTTCAGGTGCCCATCCTTCTAGCTCTCTCCCCTTCTTTGCAGATGGCCAGCTTGGGATGGCGCCAGGTAAGTACAGTCAGAAAGCTGGTTGTCACCATGGTGACAGTGAAACTTTCATTGATTTGTAGTGGGAGCAGGGTGGAAGGAGAGAGACACTCAAGGATAGCTGCCTCTTCCATTTCAGTGTTATTAAAGGCCTGTGTTTTTTTTTTTTTTTTACCATTTGGAAACAGAATCCCCATTCAAGGCCACTGCAAAGCTTTGCTTCTACTATTAAAGAAAAAAAAAACTAATTTGGAAAGGAAAAAGATGACCAGTGGTTATTTTCCCTCTCCCATCCTCTTCACACTCCTTCCTCCCCAATCCCTTTGGTCTTATAATAAAATAATTCTGGGACACAGCTGGGTTTCGTGGTTTATGCCTCTTGAAAATATTAACCAAGAGTTCCAGGAAACCAAGGGTGTCCCTTTCCTGACCTCTCTACCTCCCTTCCTTTCCTGACTTCCTCCCCCTCGTGTCTCTAAACTCCTACCTTTTGTGCTTATCAGTTTTATTTATTCTTCCTATTTTTTTCCTTGCTCAGCCAAGGGAGAGACTTCAGTGGAATGAAGTTAAATTGTTTTGCATCATTAAAACTATAACTCAAGACAGAATTTCCCAGGGATTTTTGGTGACCTGAAATTTTTTTTCTGGGTAACCAGATGCCATTTTATCTGTATTTCAATCGTATTTCAATCTGTGATCTCATCATCGTGGGAACACTCTCTCTCTACCAAGTAGCAGCTCATAATGCATTGAGGCCTTTTCATCCTGTATAATGCTTGTTTGTGTCTTTCTAATATAAATCATCACATCTTCTGTAGAGAATTATGCACTGGAGGCTTACCTCTGGTTATTTTTATATTTCATTTCAAGCTCTGCTATCCTTCCCCCTTTCTTCATGACTAGTCTATCTGATAGCAACTAGGGGACACGGTGGATTATGTGCTGAACCTTGTTAGGAAGACCTAAATTCAAATTTGGCCTCAATTACTTACTTGCTGTATGATCTTGGGCAACTCACTTAACCTTTGTCTGCCTCCTCAACAGTAAAATGGAAACAGTAATAGCACTTTCCTCTCAAAGTTGTTGTGAGCATCAGTTGAGATGGTATTTGTAAAAAGCTTAGCTCAGTTGGTACTTACTTAATGTTTGTTCCCTTCCTTCTCACCTCCCTTTCTGGTTTTACATGTCCTTGATATCATTTCCTCGTACTTTTTGTCACAAGGAAGTCTTCATTGTTAATGTAATCCTGCCTACTTAGACTCAGCATCTTACTGTCATCCTTTCTTTGGGTTTTCTGTAATCTTTTAAGATTGCCAGGATCCATCATTACGGAGCATTGTGATTGAGCTGTTGGTGTTAAGAATATTAAAACTCCTGGGGCAGCTAGGTGAAGCAGTGGATTGAGCACCAGCCCTGAAGTCAGGAGGACTTGAGTTTAAATATGACCTCAGACACTTAACACTTCCTATCTGTGTGACTCTGGGCAAGTCACTTAACCCCAATTGCCTCAGCAGAAAAAAAAAAAATGAAACTGCTAAAGATAATTGAAAATTCTGTATAATTCCTCAGAGATGATTCAGCCCACTTCTTTCTTTCTCTTCAGATCGGGCTCAGATAATTCTTTATCTGTAGTGTCTGTTCAAGATGTATAATCAGATAGAATAATTTAATGAGTTGCCCATCCAAGTGCATACAATAATCTGGGTGATATGGCAAACTACCAAGCATTTATTAAGAATTTATTATTTGTTGGGCATTGTGCTAAGTGCTGGGAATACAAATACAAGCAAAAAGAAAGGCCTCTATTTCTTTTTTTTTAGTTATTATAACTTTTTATTGACAGAACATATGCATGGGTAATTTTTTACAATATTATCCCTTGTACTCACTTCTGTTCCAACTTTTCCCTTCCCTCCTTCCATGCCCTCCCCTAGATGGCAGGCAGTCTCATACATGGTAAACATGTTAAAGTATATCCTAGATACAATATATGTGTGCAGAATCATACAGTTCTCTTGTTGCACAGGAAGAATTGGATTCAGAAGGTAAAAATAACCTGGGAATAAAAACAAAAATGCAAACAGTTCACACTCATTTCCCAATGTTCCTTCCCTGGGTGTAGCTGCTTCTGTCCATCACTGATCAATTGAAACTGAGTTAGATCTTCTCTTTGTTGAAGATATCCATTTCCATCAGAATATATCTTCATACAGTTTCGTTGTTGAAGTGTATAATGATCTCCTGGTTCTGCTCATTTTACTCAGCATCAGTTCATGTAGGTCTCTCCAAGCCTCTCTGTATTCATCCTGCTGCTCACTTCTTACAGAACAATAATATTCCATAACATTCATATATCACAATTTACCCAACCATTCTCCAATTGATGGGCACCCATTCATTTTCCAATTTCTAGCCACTACAAACAGGGCTGCCACAAACATTTTGGCACATACAGGTCCCTTTCCCTTCTTTAGTATCTCTTTGGGGTATAAACCCAGTAGTAGCACTGCTGTATCAAAGGGTATGCATGGTTTGATAACTTTTTGGGCATGATTCCAGATTGCTCTCCAGAATGGTTGGATCCATTTGCAATTCCACTAACAATGCATCAGTGTCCCAGTTTTTCCACATTCCTTCCATCATTCATCATTAATTTTTCCTGTCATCTTAGCCAATCTGACAGATGTGCAGTGGTATCTCAGAGTCGTCTTAATTTGCATTTCTCTGATCAATAGTGATTTGAAACACTTTCATATGAGTGGAAATAGTTTTAATTTCTTCATCTGAAAATTGTCTGTTCATATCCTTTGACCATTTATCAATTGGAGAATGGCTTGATTTCTTATAGAGTCAATTCTCTATATATTTTGGAAATGAGAAAGGCTTCTATTTCAATGGTGGGAAGGCATTTATGTAAAAAGGGAACTGAAAACAGGAAAGGTAGAGAAGACTCTGGGTGGGAATTGGCGGAAATGTCCAGAGAATCAGTTGTGGAACCAAGAGATGAGTGAAAGAATGAATATGGTTGGCCTGCGTAGTTCCTCAAAACATAAGTTTTGAGAGGAACTTGCCAGAGGGAACCACAGGGCTGAGGAATCTTTTAGGTTGAGAAAGTCAGAGAAGATTAGGGATCATACAGAGACAGAGAGAGAGAGAGAGAGAGAGAGAGAGAGAGAGAGAGAGAGAGAGGAAAGCTGAGACATACTGGGTATTATGCTTTCTTCTCTTATTTTGGTATTCCATTAAGGATGTCTGGACTGATTTCTGTTGAGTAGCCATGAATCTAATAAGGATATCCTCTAGTAGTACTCTGGATTTCAGTGTAATCAATATAATATCATCTGTAAACTTGGAGAACTTTTCCAATAACCAAGACTCTCTTCCGTTCAGAATTTGTAAAAGATGTTCTCTTTCAGTGGAGAACATCTTTGGTGAAGAAATAAGTATATAGGCATTACAATGAATGGTCTGTTGGGCTTAGACCCAGGAAGACCTGAGTTCAAATTTGGTCTCACACATTTACTAGCTGTGGGCAAGTCACTTCAACTCTATATTCCTCAATTTCCTCATCTGTAAAACAGGGATAAAATAGCATCAATCTTCTAATGTTTTTGTGAAGATAAAATGAGAAAATATTTATGAAATATTTTATAAAACTTAAAGCAATATACACACATATATAAATACATACATATCTATCCCTATATGATAGCTATTATTACTCTTATTATTTCTATTTTATCATTGAGTTATTTTCAGTCATGTCCAACTCTCTGTGATTCCATTTGGAGTATTCCTGGCAAAAACACCCAAGTAGTTTGCCATTTCCTTTAGATGAGGAAACTGAGGAAGATGAGTCTTCCTGACTCCAAGTCAGGGACTCTATCTACTGTGCCATCTAGCTGCCCCTATTCCTACCTATTATATTTTGCTTAAATATGATCACTGGATTGTTGAGCAGACATATCCATGGTTGTATTTGTTGTAGATTTGTATGTAATTTTATGACAGATTGAGTAGCATCTGTAGTATCTGTAAAGCTTCATTTTGTTTTATTAAGGCAAATACCTTTGTAATGAAGAAGCAATGGATGAAAAAGTGTGTTATATTCTCTAAATTTCTTAATTGGTAAAGACATCTCTGTTGTAGAAAATATTCTATGAAAGATTGCTTATTTTTTCTTATGTTTTCTTCAAGAGAACTTTTAATGGCTGTATATATCATTTTGATAAAGGTTTTGAAAATTATTTACTACTTTATTTTCCCCAATTACATTTAATTAATTAACAAATGAATTAACATTCATTTAAAAAACTTTAAGTTCCAAATTTTTTCTCTTCTTTCCTTCCCTTTTTCCTCATTGAGAAGGCAAACAACTTGAGATAGGTTATACATGATAGTCATGTAAAACATATTTCCATATTAGTAATGTTGTTAAAGAAAATATAGATAAAAAAAATCTTCAAGAAAAATAAGATAAGGAAAAAAAGCATGTTTCAACCAGTTATTTTTCTGGGGATTCTTGCCAGCTACTAAAGATTCTTCACACTCTGAACTAGAACTCAGAGCCAATGAAAGGCAGAAGCAAAGAGGAAAGGAAATAGATGATAGGGAATGAACCTATGATTTCATTACTATAGGGAGAAGTACCATCTTTCCATTAAGAAGTTTAATTTTATTAAGTTACTTATGAGTTTCCTTTCCTGTTTACCTTTTTTTTATTGGCTTTTTTTTTTTTTTTGAGTCTTGTATTGGAAAGTTAGATTTTCTATTCAACTCTGGTCTTTTCTTTTTTCTTCCTTTTCTTTTCTTTTTTTTTTTTTAACTCTGGTCTTTTTTTTTTTTAATATCAAGAATGCTTGAAAAAAAAAAGAATGCTTGAAAATCCCCTGATTCATTGAAGATCTATTTTTTTCTCTGAAGGATTATACTCACTTTTACTAGGTAGATGATTCTTGGTTGTAATCCGAGCTCCTTTGCCTTCAGGAATATTGTATTCCAAGCTCTCCAATCCTTTAATGTAGAAGCTGTTAAATTTTGTGTCATCTTGACTGTGGCTCCATGATACTTGAATTTTCCAATTTTCCAATGTTTTTTGCAATATTCTCTTCTTGGCCCAAGAGCTTTGGAATTTAGTTATACTATTCCTGGAAGTTTTCCTAGTGGGATCACCTAAAGAAAGTGATTGGTGAGTTCTCTCAATTTTTATTTTACCTTCTGGTTCTAGAAAATTAGCACAGTTTTTCTTGACAATTTCTTGAAAGATGACATCTAGGCTCTTTTTTTTGATCATGGCCTTCAGGTAATCCAATACTTAAAAAATTATCTCTCCTAGATTTATTTTCCAGGTCAGTTGTTTTTCCAAAATATATATATTTTTTCATTCTTTTGATCATGCTTTATTGTTTCTTGATTTCTCATAAAGTCATTAACTTCCATTTGCTCAATTCTAATTTTTAAGGAATTCTTTTCTTCATTGAGATTTTGTACATCCTTTTCTAGTTGGCCAATTCTACTTTTTAAGGAACTAGTTTTATTTTTTTTTAATTCAGTGGCTCTTTTTCCATTTGACCAGCTCTCTCCTTGTCTTTTTGTATATCTTTTATCATTTGGTCTAATCTGTTTTTTTTAATTAAAAATTTTTTTAATCTGTTTTTTAGGGTATTTTTTTCTCCCAGCATTTTTTTTTTTTTTTTTTTTTTTTTTTTGGTATGTCTCCTTTACTACCATCTGTGGGCTGAGAGTACTGGAAGCAGCCACTGCTGCTGCTGATTCACTGTGTAGACCACTATTCTCCTTCCAGTCACCCAGGTTCATAACCTCAGAGTCCCCCTCAATTCCTCAGCCCCTATTTGTAATTAGCTGCCAAATCCTGTTCTTTCTTGATGCTGACTACTGGAATCTGACTACTCTCCTTACTCACACAGCCAGGATCCTAGCCTAGACCTTCATCACCTCTTGTCTGGACTTTCTTAATAGCCTTCTTTTTGGTCTTCTGATCTGTGTCTCCTGACACAGCTGCCAAAATGAATATTTGGTGTTTACTGATTCAAGCTACTGAACTCTTGTGACTACAGATTAACTATAGGATCAAATATGAACTCCTTTGTCTTTTAAATCTCATTTACAACCAATCTTCTTATATTTCAACATGTCAATAAGCACTTACTATGTGTCAGACTCAGTGCTAAGAACCGGACCTGAAGGCCAGATAGATTACATTTCACCTTCTTCCCCCGGTCTACTCTCTGGTACCACTGAGGGCTTTTGGGGATATCTATACTCTCTATAAATGGCTTCAGCCCCCACCAACGATGTTCTCTAAGGTTAGGAAGTGGTTTCCTTTTACTAAGGTAACTGGGATAGTGTAAAAAGAGAGGTGGAGATGGATTGGCTTTTATAAAGGAATATTTCCTTTAAAAGTTAAGGTCACAAAGCTATAGACTAATTCATACAACACTTACAAGACATAATCCTCCTTCCCTCTTCTACCACCTTAGGCTGGGGAGGGGAAGGAGATTAATTCATAATTTAGTTCAGTTCCCTTTGAGTTCTAAGTCCAAAATCCTCCTTGAGTTCAAATCCCAGGTACGCTGGGACTGGCTGTTCCATTCCAGGTGCAAGCCTCTCTTTAATGCCTCCATGATTTGAACTCTTGGGTCCTGTGAGGATCACCTTCAGCACCTGAAACTGAGGAGGACAAATAACCAGAAGAGAAACAAATATTCCTAGGTTCATTTTTTGAATCTGCAGATTAAAAAGAGATTGTGAGGGAATCCTTCTCATGTTCTCAAGGAACAACCTTCTCATCTCATTGGTTTAGTCCATGGTGTCTTTGCTGTGATTAAAATGGAGTCATTTGAAATCTTCACTCTCTCAATGTGGCAGATAAGAATTGCTGAAAAGAGAGCAGCTGTTTTAGGGAGTGGGGAAGGGGAGAAGAGGGAGAAAAATTTGGAACATAAAGTTTTGCAAAGTTAACTGTTGAAAATTATCTTTGCATGCATTTGGGATAATTTTTGTCAATAAGGAATTTAAAAAATTTTAGGAGAAGGGGGGAAATGGAGAGGGTGTCAGAGAGATGGAATGGGGAATTAGTCTGTAGTCAGAAATGGAGCCAAAAGAGGAGTAAAGGAGTGATTAAGACTGACTTGAACACTTACTCAGAATGGAAGTTCTAGTCACCATCAGAACCTGGGAGCAGCAGGGCGAGAAGCTTCTTGCAGGGGGAGAAGCTTCTTCCAGGTTGAGAAAACTATTGGGACATGACCAAGAAGTCCAGAGTCAGATGCAGAACCTTTTGATTCATTACTTTCTTTATATATTCTACATTATAACTAAATTGTATTGTTCTTTGTTCCATACAGGTAACTCTCCATATTTCATCTTATTCTTCATCTTCCAACTTTGCAAACACTGCTTTTCTGTCTGGAGTGCATTTTCTATTTATCTCCTCTCTTGGAATCTCTGTTTTCTTTCAAATTGCCAACTTAAGTGCACTTTTCTATGTGAAGGCTTTCTTAGCTGCTAACAGCAAACTTTCTTGTATAAATTTTTTATTTATTGTATTAGTTTTATTATTTTATTTATTCATTGCACACCAAAGCAGCACTATTTACTAGAGGTAGCCAAGTGGCACAGTAGGTAGAATGCTGGGCCTAGAGTCATGAAGGCTTGAATTCAAATCTGGCCTCAAATATTGTATATAAGGTTGTTGAAGTTGTGGTTCTAGCTCTCTGACTTTTCATATAGATGAGTTTATAATCTGGACATAAATAAAATCTACAGATAACTATCTTTATGTGTTGATGTGTGGGGTAATTTGCAACAGTACCTAATCAATGAACTCTTAAATAATTTTTATTACATGGAATATCAATAGTTATACTGCTATTTACAGATTGTTAAATTTCTTTTTCTTGTCCTACTCTGCCAGTATAATTGGGTAAATGGGCCATCCAAGACCAAGGGCCAATTTTACATTTTTATATATCATGAGTTAGTACTTTTAGCAAAGTGAAAAGATTCAGATGTGATCCTTGCAATAGATTTTGTCTGCTGACTTAGAACTAACCTAGCCAAGTATTGTAAGGTTTATAGCTAGAATGTTGATTATTAGAGGATGAAAAATGAATACATGAAAAAAGAATTTATTAAAAGGGTTCCAAGTACTGTGCAAACAAATACCAAAACAAAAGAACTTGCTTTCAAGAAGCTTATTATTAATAATAATGATTATTAATTAGAATTAATGGGGGACACAATGAACTTTGGGCAGTGATACCCAGCAAGTATCACTTTAGTCCAGAAAGTTATAATGATGAGGAATGGAAACTTTGGGGAGTAAATTGATACATCCCTTGAAGGAATGATGGCAAAGTTGATTTAATCATGGTTCATGATTCTAGAACTAGAGTGAGCTTAGGGATTAATGCATAGCAACAATGGATGCTTTGAATACAATAATTTATGAATCCCATTTTGATAACTTAAACTTAGTCAAAACATATCACTTAACCACCACTTATTTGTTGAGTGTCTGCAATATATTTTTTGCATGGAGGGATCCAACAGAAATATAAGATAAGGGCCCACTACTGAAGGAGCTTACTATCTAGTTGAAAAGACAAATCTAAAATTCATTAAATGATGGTGAAATTATAACAAGTATATTCCTCTATGAAGTAATGTAGACTGGAAAAATAATTTTTTCTCACCTTTTTTGGTCTCTTTCCGCTCTTACTTTTGATGGATTGTCAAGACTTGAATGAATGTGAAGTCCCAGATACCTGTGGTCCTGGGGGACAATGTATAAATACTCCTGGAAGCTATGAATGCTATTGCAAGAATGGATACCTTCCCCAAAATGGGATCCAACCTTTCTACCCTACGAGGGATGGTACATTATGCAAAGGTAGGTCGCTGCTTAGATATGTAATATTTGGAGTTGAGGATGGACTCATGGGGACATCTGTCTGCTCTCAAATTCCTACCTTAAAGATCATTTGATTATATGGCCATATGTGATTTATCTGTCCCCTTGCAAAATCTACAAAGCAGTTATACCAAGATATTAGGTAGAGTGTTTAACCAACCCCAAAGCATAAACTGCTTTCAAGAAACTATGGCATATTAATTATTGGTATCTGCAAGTGGGAGAGGCATTGAGCCCTAGAGGATAGAGAAAGGGCCTCAGTGTCAGAAAGACTTGAACTAAAATCCCTGCTTCAATACACAAAGGCTGTATGATCCTGAGAGACATTTGTTCTTTTGTTACTTTAGGGCAGTCCTGCCAAATTCAAATAGAGATGGAAGTCACTAAACTATGTAGAAAGATACTCACGTGGCATATATTGACTTAGAGAACTACATATTAACATTGTAAATGTTTTTGTTGAATCTTTACTTAGTTTGTTAAATATAATTCAATTATGTTTTAATTTGATTCAGTCCTACTTTGGATAACACATGGCCTCCTGCAAGGCTGACACCTCAGCTTCAGACAATTAAGACAACTAAGGTGCCATCCTGAATTGGTTCCAATACCTGAACTTTCTTTAACTGCATCAGTAAAATAATGTCAGTAAAACAGATCCTTATTGCAAATGGATACTTCTAATTACTAATTTATCTAATTTATTGAAGCAGTTTAAGCAAGGCTTATACTTTGAAACAGAATAATGGAGGGAGAAAGGAATAAGCATTTTCATAGCACCTATTGTGTGCTAAGCATTCTGGTAATCATTTTACAAATATTATCTCATTTGATTCTGACAACAACCCTGAAAGATATGTGATTATTATTGCCATTTCAAAGATGAGGAAAGTGAGGCAAAAAAATGACTTTCCCAGAGTTATATGGTCAATAAGTATCTGAGACATTATTTGAACTAAGGCCTTCCTGACTTGAGGGATAGTACCTCTAGCAGCTAGTAGTTGATTATGTATTAAGTATGATCTTGAAAATAATATAATTGTATTAGTTTTAAAAAATTTTATTCATTCTGACTTTTCATTATCAGGCTGGCCTTGTCCCTTTAGTACTTATTAGTCAGACTTAACTCGGTAGTTGCACATGCATACATGTGGTTCCTGTGGGAAGTGAGAATGGAATGTAGATACAGATTTAAGAGCTCCCAGACAATTGTTGAAATAGAGCCAAATGGTCAAGCCAGAGTGAATCCATTAAATTGGGAGGAGGGTTTGCTTTTGCCTTTGAAGAATCCACACAATGACTTATATTTGGCATGATTTTACCTATAGAAATAGACTGTGGGACACCTCCGGAGATTCCAAATGGCTACATCATCGGAAAATACACCTCTAGACTGGGTGGCCAAGTTAATTATGCTTGTAAAGAAGGATTTTACAATGACCAGAAAGAGAGTATGACAACTTGTACTGCTGATGGTACTTGGGAGACCCCAAAGATACACTGTCAAGGTGAGAGGGACTATAGGATAAAGACACCTCTTTGTTATTCAGTCAAAAGGAGATAATTTTTACAAATTTTGTATCTGGGGGGTAGTCATGGTGCTCAGAGCTCATTGTCTGTAATTGATTTCCCCAGTTCTTCCATATCTCTCTTGTCACAGTTTGACTTGAATCTATTAAAGCAAACAAGCATATAGAGTACCACTATGTGTTCCACCTTTCTAAAAAGCACAATAAGGATGATAGAAAAAGTTGAAGATATAACTCTTGTTTTTTTTGAGATGCTTATTATTACCAATTTCATAAAATTTATGCTTTTGAAATTTGAACCAGCAGTTCTATATTATTTGGACCACCTAGAGTGCCTGATTTGGAATAAAGGAGACCAGAGTTCAAATCCATCCTCATATATTTACTACCTGTGTCCCCAGGCAAGTGATTGAACCCTCTTTGCCTCAGTTTCCTCATCTGTAAAATGACCTAGAGAAAGAAATGTTTTTACCATTTTTTAACCAATATATATCTATATATTTTTACCAATTATTATTATACCAATTACCATTTATTTTAACCAATATCTTTACCATTAAAACCCCAAAAAGAGTCATGGAGGGTTGATGAAAATAACTAAACAACAAAACATCATTACTTGGGTTCTTTCCAAGTTTACGACCTATGATAGTCCTTCACACATTCTTTATTGTGATTTCATCGGTAGAGGGAATCCTGGGTATGGAAACTTCCTTTACGAATTCAGATTATTAGCTTCTATGATGATGCTTAGAGTTGCCTTTGCAGAGCACTAAGAGTTTATAAGTCACTTGTTCAAAGTCTCACAGCCAGTTTGTGTCAGGGGCAATATTTGAACTGGGGTGTTTCTGGTTCTAAATGGTCTCTCTATCATTCATACTCATTCTTTACCTTTCTTATTCTGTACTACTTTGATATTCCTTGGATACACTCCACACCTTCCCAACATTCTGCTTATATTCACAATGTTCTCTGCTTGCTATGCTCTGATTCATATCTCTACTTGGTGAAATCCTGCTTATCCTTCCTACTTAGCTAAAATGTCACCTTTTCAATGAAACTTTCCTAGATTTCCCCAACCATAAGTGGTTCCTACCCCTTTCAATTTTTATCTTCTTTTTGTACTTTTTTTCTGTGCTTTTTTTCACATAAGACTTTGATTATGTTTTCTTTCCTCAACTCTCCAGACTTCTCAAACATTACCTTTGATCTTTATATTGTGTATAGTGTAACACATTGACTTGCCCATGGTCACATAGCTTGCAAGTGTCTGAAGATGGATTTGAATTTAGGAAGATGAGTCAGTTGCCAATTCCTCCTCTATGTCATTTTACAGATGAGGAAGCTGAGGCAAATGGGGTTCAGTGACTTGTGTAAGTCATACAGCTAGTAAATATCTGAGGACAGATTTGAACTCAGGAAGATGATTCTTCCTGACTGGCACACCAGTCACTGTGCCTGCCACCTTGTAGGTACATAGTTACTAAATATTTTTTTCTTAATTAGAATGTGGGTTTGAGAGTAAGAATCCCCAGCTACGAAGTGGCCAAGTTGAGATTTCAAACCTAGGTCTTCTGATCTAAGTTTTTTCCCTATACATTATTTTTGTATTCCCTCAGTTGCAGGTAAGGAAGCACAGAATGTTAGAGCTGGAAGATACCTTAGAGATTATCATCAGTCTAAAGTCTCTCACTTTAAGGTGAGGAGGCTGAGGCCCATAAGGGTAAAGTCCCACAGTGAATATTATAAAGGGCAGTGGAGAGTATTTGAAACAAGTTTTCCTATCTCCAGTGCTCTTTCCACTCTACTATCCTGTCTTCCATAATTTGATGCAAACCAGGAATTGAATCTTTTGGCACTCATTTCTTTCTCTAACTTCACTGGGAGAATCTCCTTCTCATAAACATCATTCATGTTGGATATAGCTTAGAAAAAAAAACAAAACAAAACCATGGATTTCCCTTATGGATATGGCTTCTTATCAAGCAGAACAGATGCTTGTAAAATATGTTTCCTAATGGGCCACTTTATTTTATTTTAATTAAAGAAAATATTTTGTTGATATCTTTTTTATATCATAACAATTTTCCAATGTATCCCTACCAAGAAAACCCTTTCTTATAACAAAGAAGAATAATTAAGCAAAAGTAGCCAACAAAATGGCTGTTTGATATACGTAACATTTTGTAACTGTTGTAATACTATTTCTTTACTAAAAATAGGGAAATGTGTTTTAATATCTGGAATAAACACTTACCATGAAAGAATAATAATAACTTTTTAAAAAGCTCCCTTACTACCTGCTTATTTTGTGCCAAATATGGGGGGAATATATTTTGTCATTCAATCAACATGTGCTTAGTAAGTTACCTACAAGAGACAGTGATGGTGGGGAGAGCCATTAAAAAATAAAAAAAAAAAACCTCATCATTATTTCTAAGAACTATTAATGTTGAATTGTTTATTGTTCCCAATGCAATAGGTGGGAAAATAAAAAGGTATGAGTGGGTGGATCAGGCAATACAATGTTATGGCTAGATATCATAGACTCACTAATATATTATTTTTATTTCATCTATTTATTTATTTACATTCATTCATTTGTTATTCAGCAGTTAATATCTGGGGATAATTCATATGAATTCCAGAACTGTATTTTCATAATTTTGTATTTATGAGCGAGGACTAAGATTCCTCTATACTAGTTTCCTAAACTGTTGGTTGCACCTCATGTGGGGTGTAGCTGAATGTGGGAATTGTGAAATTATAATTTGTTATCAGTAATGTTTGATTTGTATACCTAGTTTATATAACTTATATGCCTGGGATTGTGTAAAAATTTCTTAGGTGAAAAGGGATCGTACGTGGAAAAAATTTAAGAAGCCTTGCTCTATACTATGATTTTTAAAAAGCATTCAAGAATTTATGGAATAGCTCTGCCTTATTGATGATGACTGATAGGTGATTCAATGTATTGTAAATAGATGTCTGTCTTTGACTTGGTTCCTTCTTTTTTTTCACAGGATTAGGATTCAGTCAGTTGTTGTTTAGTTTTGTGTGTGTGTGTGTGTGTGTGTGTGTGTGTGTGTGTGTGATGTCTAATTCTTCATGACCCTATTTGGGGTTTTCTTAACAAAGACACTGGAGTGGTTTGCCATTTTTTTTTTTTTTTGCTCATTTAAATATGAGAAAACTGAGGCAAACAGGGTTAAATGACTTACCCAGGGTCACACAGCTACTATGTGTCTAAGCCAGATTTAAACTCAGGAGGATGAGTCTTCCTGACTCCTATCTGCTGTGCCACTTAGTTGCCCTCAGTTGTGATTGGAATTACAAAATTCTAGATCCTAATTTTAGCTTTGCTACTTAAAATCTTATAACTTTGTACCAGAAACAATTCATTGGAATTTCAGTTTTCCTTTCTGAAAAATGGGGATTCTTACTCTTCTTACCTCATCTAAGTTGTGAGGATCAGATAAAATAG
Organism: Sarcophilus harrisii; assembly: GCF_902635505.1. Classification (NCBI taxonomy): domain Eukaryota; kingdom Metazoa; phylum Chordata; class Mammalia; order Dasyuromorphia; family Dasyuridae; genus Sarcophilus; species Sarcophilus harrisii. The sequence goes on along the minus strand of NC_045426.1, from coordinate 277,691,682 downwards.
TATGTGTGAAGGTTCTTTCTGTTTTGTAAACCATTGTATTAACATGTAAGGTTACTGATCTTTCTAGTTCATGACAATCCACACCAATTTTGGAAGCTTACCCATGCTTCCAAAAGTCACCAGATGACAGGGAACATAATAATAATAATAATAATAATAATAATAATGTGAATAGTAGCTGACATTTAAATAGCACTTTAAAGTTTTCCAGGTGCTTTAGATATGTTACCTTATTTATTTCTCCCAACAATCCTGGGAGGTTGGGCTATTATAATTTCCATTTTAGAGATGAGGAAGCCAAGGCTGACAGAGGTTAAATGACTTGCCCAGTGTGACACAGCTAGTAGGTCTTTGAGGTGGGATTTGAACTTGAATTCTTCCTGATTCCAACTTCAACACTCTATATATTACATCACTTTCTTTTCTCCAGTGGACATTATTGTCTAAAGGTGAACAGGACTTGGGGATACATATTTTCATTTTAATTAAATTTTATAGTGGTACATGGACACATTAAAAAATTTTCTCTGATGTCAGAGGCTGCCCAGTTTCTTCAGGCCTTGGGCCTTTATGAATAATGTGACTGGTGGGAAGAATTTGTCCTAAGTGAAATTACAGTAAGGTCTCAGTTGTTCATAAACATGGAGGGAAGAGGAAGCTTTTTTGGGGGGTGGGGAGAGAAACTTACATAGACATCATGGGGAAAAGAAGCCTTTGGCCAAAGAGCTATTATAATTTGTGGAGTAGGATAATTTGTAGTTGTAAATAATTGAAAAGGCAACTGCATGTTTCTGTGGAAGAGTTTGGAAAAATGGGCATCTCTTTCTGTATGTGGAGTTTTATTTGGTCCTAGAGACAAAAGAGAAGGTAACTAACAGCTAATAAATCTGTTGAAGACTTCATGCTAGAGGATTTTTTCCAGAGGGAAGTCCAAAAGGGAAGAAAAGTTAGTAAAAAAAAAGATTAGATATTAATAATCAAATAAAAACAAAGAAGAGAATCCTACATAAATAAGATCATCATTTGAGTATTTTGTTCTTTTCATAATCAATTTGTTGTTGTTCATATTTCAGTGGTGTCCAACACTCCATGATTCCTTTGGGGATTTTCTTGGCAGAGATACTGGAGTGGTTTTCTAGTTCCTTTTCCATTTTATAGATGAGGTAACTGAGGAAAACAGGGTTAATGGACTTGCCCAAGGTCACATACTTAGTAAGTTTCTGAGGCAAGATTTGAACTGAGGAAAGTAAGTTTTTTTTACCCAAATCTTGGCATTCTGTCTAATATGCCACCCAGCTGCCCTTTCATGATCAATACCATTCTCTAAATTTGACTTGAATTTTAAAGGTGACATAGACTTGATGTAGTCAGAAAGAAACCCTCACCTAGTTTTTACAAGAGATAACCTATGGACAATCCATATGCTCCATTGGTGTACATATTATGTCAAAAGAACCAAAGGAATGCTAGCACTTTGGAATTTCCTTATAGTAGATTTGCAGTAGTGGAGAGACAAGAAAGGATGGGCAGGTACAGATGAAAGAAGCAACCATATCAAGAAAGTCTATGAATCTAAAGAAGGAATCAGTGTAACAAAGAAGAAACTCAATTTTATGAGTCATCTTAATAGTTAAATTAATAAGTTAATTGTTCAGTTAGGCCTTGGGTTTGATTCTAGATAGCCTACTGACCTATCTGATCCACAAGATCTGGCTCAAGGCGCCTTAGAGGATGATGATTTATGACTACTGGGGATTTTCAAAAGAATATGTTGTTGGCCTCAAAAGCAGCTCCTTTAAGAAGAATCCTGGAAATATGATTTTTAGAGTGAATGGATGGACCACTTTCAACTAATATACACTTTGCTGAGTGTATAAGTTCTGGTGCGTTTGTTGAAAATACAAAATCAAATATATTAATAAAACCAGCTTCATTACTTATAAAACACAAAGTGGTTTCCCCACTTTGAGGAAAGCCTTTTTTTGTAGATTGATTAAAGAACCAAAAAAGAAAATAGGCCCCATCAATTGGGAAATGACTGAATAAGTAAATGAATGTAATGGAATATTATTCTTCTATAAGAAAATGAACAGCAGGATAATTTCAGAAAGATCTGGAGAGACTTACATGGTAAGTAAAATGAGTAGAACTAAAAGAACATTGTACACAGCAACAACAAGATTATGTAATAATCAACTGGGAAAGACATGGCTCTTTTCAATAATGAGGTGATTTAGGCCAATTCCAAAAGACTTGTGATAGAGAGAACCATCTGCATCTAGAGAGAGGACTATGGGGAGTGAATGTAAATCACAAAAAAATTTTTCACTTTTGTTGTCGTTTGCTTGCTTGTTTTTTCTTTCCTCTCATTTTTTTCCTTTTTGATTTTTTGTATGTGCAGCATGATAAATGTAGAAATATATTTAGAAGAATTGCACATGTTTAACCTATATTGAATTACTTGCTGTTTAAGGCTGGGGAAGGTGGGAAAGGAGGGAGAAACATATGGAACACAAGGTTTTGCTAGGGTGAATGTTGAAAACTATCTTTGCATGTATTTTGAAAAATGGAAAGCTATTATAAAAAACAAAAAAATAAATAAATCAGTGAAAAGAAAAAAAAATGGGTAGAATCCTTTCCCTTTTCCAATTCACTGCGTTGGTTCAATTCTGGTACAAGAAGAGTACATGATAGAAATTATACTAAAAAATGTTTGTGTGAAAAAATTAATAATTACTCCTCTAAACTCGCTGAAGTCTTGTCATATTGGCTATTCCTTACATGGGACATTCATTTCCCACCTTTATGCCTTTGCATAAGCCTTCCCCCAGGTCAGGAATGCACTTTTTCCTTATCTTCCTTTTGCTTAAATCTTGATTTTCCTTCAAAATGCAGCTCAAACACTATAACAAGCCTTTCTTCATCTTTACACCCTTTAGTACCCTCCCCCAAATGATTTTTTATTAATTTTGCATATATTTATACTTTCTATGTTGCTTTCTTGAGCAGAGCAAAAGTTTGTTGGGAGCACAGGGACTATTTTGTTTTGGTTATAGTATCAAGAATACTCACCTGCCTGGCACATAGTAGGCACTTAAGTGCTCCATTAATTGGTTGAAATCCAAATTTTGAAAGGCAGCAGCTCTCTAGAGGGGAACATTAAATCTATTTCATGTCTTGTCTTTATTTTTCTAATATTATTATTTTATTTTCTTCCTGCTACTTTGTATTCCCCTTTCCCCACAAATCTACTTCTTACTCCAGGCCTTGTCTCCCCCCCTCCCACTCCCCCCTTTCTTCTTTTCTTTGTACTGCAGCTGTGGACTGTGGGATTCTTCCTTCTTTCCCAAATGCCTATCCAACTCTTCTGAACAACACCACATATGGAAGTCAAGATGTGTACAAATGCTGGAAGGGATATGTGGCAGAGACCAGCAATCCTGTTGTTTTTTTGCAATTCCCAAGGACAATAGGAAGGCACATCTTTCATGTGCAGAGGCAAAAGAAAAAGAATACAAAATAACCTTAAATAACAAAATAAGTCCTTCCAGAGCTAGGACTGGGAGTCTTCAAAACCAAAAGTGAGTTTTCAGGGGACAGGGTGTGAAAATCTTATCTGTGACATAGTAGCCAGATAATTCACTTGAGTTAATCTATCTCTGTCTCAATGGGTTCCTTTGTGTCCAAGTAACAATTGGAAACATCTTTCAGTTCTAGAAACATTTTTCCCCCAGAAACATTTGTAATAAAAGCTCACATCTTTGGCACTTAAAAGTTTAGGTTACAGCAACCCACTATCTCAATATATCCATTTTACAGATGAGAAAACTCAAATTGAATTCTGACTCAATCTGGAATACTTTCCATGCCACCATTCTGAATAAATACAAGAGAGACTTTCTCAGGATTAACTGGTTAATCAAAAAGTATTTATTAAGCCCCTACTGTGTGCCAAGTTCCATGTTAGACTAAATTAGATTAAATTAATAAATTTCAGGCAGCTAGATGAGCATAGTGGATAGAGTACTGGTCCTGAGTTCGAATCTTCTCTCAGACACTTACTAACTTGTGACTTTGGGCAGATCAGCCTCAGTTTTCTCATCTGTAAAATGAACTAGAGGAGGAAATCCCCTGGCAAACAGGGTCACAGAGTTGCACATGACTGAAATGACTGAACAGCAACTTTTTGACTCTAGATCCATATCTCTTTTCCCCTCTGCTAGCTTGAACCTATTGTATTTCTTTGTATGTGTTGATTCCCAAGACGTATATGAGTTAGGGACATTTCTAATAAATTTAGGTTTCAAAGTTATTCCAACTCTTATTTCAGGATTCCTGGACCTTTTCCTTACCCACACCTTCTGGATTATGTTCAATGTGTTTGCTCCTGTCTGGGAGGTTAAGGGACAATTTCTTAGGAAGTTAGTATCATTGTTAAGATTATGCCTTGGATTATTGTTCTAGACATGTTCTATCCCCTCAGCATTACTCAGTACTGACATATCTTGCCATGAAAGTTAGAAAGGAATGCTTCAAATCTTTCATTGTTTTAAGACCATCTATTAAAAACAAAGTGCATCTTCCTTTAAAAAAGTTCAGAGGGGCAGCTAGGTGACACAATGAATGCATAGAGCACTAGCCTTGAAGTCTGGAGGACCCAAGGTCAAAGTTGACCTCAGACATTTAGTACTTAACACTTCCTAGCTATCTGACCCTGGGCAAGTCACTTAACCCCAATTGCCTTAGGGAAAAAAAAAATTCAGAGAAGAAAATCACAAATATCTTTAGAGTGATGTCTTTATGAGTGGCTTGGAGTCTATAGGTTTGTAGATTTAGAGTTGAAAAGGATTTCTGAGATTATCCAATTCAGCTTTTTCATTTTACAGAGGAGAAAACAGGCAAAATGCAGGTTGTCACAGGAAGAGCTGAGATTCAATCCAGGTATTCTGATTGTAACTATGGAATTATTTCTAGTGCACCATTCTGAATAGAGACAATTCAGACTTTTTTTCCTTTCTTTTGGAGGTGAGGAATGGAAGTAGTAATGAAGTAAGAGCCAGCATTATCCCAAAGTATTTCCTGTCCAAAGCTCTCTTCTAAGCATTGTCTAATGTTGTCCCTCCCTCTTTTGCAGTATAATTTCCTAGGTAACAGGATATGCAAACAGGTGCTTAAATAGTGCTGTTTTAAAACTAAGAAAGGAAGTATGGTACCCTAGGTCTCTGAACTAGAAGTCAAGAGAATTAGCATGTAGTCCCATTCCAGACTAATCCTGTGGATTTTTTCTTGTTATATAAATTGAGGCAGCTAGGTGGAGTTAACAAGATCTGAATTTGAATGCTGCCTCAGATACTTTTAGCTGAGAGATTTTTGGCAGGTCTCTTAAATTTTGTCTGCCTCAATTTTCTTCACCATAAAATTTGGAAAATAGATCCTATTTTCTCAGTTGTGAAGATCAATCAAGTGAGATATTTGTTAAAAAAAAAAAAAAACTACAAAACTTAAATTGCCTTCTCTGTCTCTACATTTGTCTCTTTCTCTCTCTTTTTTTTCTCTTAAAAAAAACCCTTTTTGCCTCAGTCTCCTCATCTGTAAAATGATATGGGAGAGGAAATGGCCAGCCACTTTAGTATCCTTGCTAAGAAAACTCTAAACGGAATCATGAAGTGTTGAACATGACTGAAAAATGACTAAACAATAGCACTCACCAAGCAGGGTTGTTCTGAGGTTCAAATAAATTAACACAGTAAGTTCTCTCTCTATACCTCTCTTTTTTCTCTCTTCTCTCTCTCTTAATATAGATCTTTCTTTCTTTCTCTTTCTCTCTCTTTCTTTCTATGTTTTTTCTTTCTTTCTATTTCTATCTATCTATTCATCTCTCCATCTATCTGTCTATGTATAAGCTGTTATTATCAGTGTCAGTCTTCCTGAGCCTCATCAATAAAATGGAGGTTGTTTTAAATAATCTCATAGGAACCTTCCAGCTCTTATGTTCTGTGCATTCTGTGACTTGGCTTCTGATCCCAGATTTGCCATTTAATATCTTTGTGACTTTGGATAAACTATTTTAACCTCTTTAGCCTTCAATGTTCTCATCCATAAAATGATGGGCTTGGGCTAAATGATTTCCAAGGTAGGATTTGCTTTAAATTCACTCTAAATTTTATAATCTACTAGGATCTTTTTCAGTGCTAATGGTTTGATTACTGATGGGGGTATGGAAACAAATGAATGAATACAGTCATAGATAAACAAAATTTTAAAAAATGGAGGATTTTTTTTTTTTTTTTTTTTTTGCCCTTAGGGGCAGCGAGTCAAGAGGAAATTGTACATGAAGGATGGATAGTTTATAGTTCATCTGCTGCCACTAGCTTTGCTCTTTCAAACTGAACTTCCCTCCCCTTAAAAATGCCTAATAAGAGCTAGCATTTATGTATTGCTGTAGGTTTTATTAAAGTATTTTTAACATATTATCTTATTTGAATCTCAAAACAACTCTGATTATTAAGTGCTATGATTTAGGTTTTTTTCAGTTATGTCCAACTCTTTGTCACCCTATTTGGAGTTTTCTTGGCAAGGATGCCTGAGTTTTTGGCTATTTCCTTTCTCAGATCATTTTATAGATGATGAGACTGAGGCACAAAAGGGTTAAATAATGTGCCCAGGGTCACACAATATCTGAACTTTTTTGATGTACAAGTTGAAGGGGTCTGATAAGAATTTGTTGAGGGAAGGGATAGTGAATGAAGAGGGAGTTAGTTATTCTTGGAGGTGACTGTAGCAGACAACATTCAACAGACACTTCCCAGGTACCTAATGTGTGCAGGGCTAGTTTTTGTGTTATTTTAGATTATAAGCTTTTGTATTCTTGTTTTATTCCCATATTAGACTGGAAACTATTTCCAAACTGGGCTTCCCAGTCCTGAATTTTTTTTTTTTTTTTGCCTCTTTGATACCAATTTTACTGGTTGATTTAAGAATACTTACAATAGTCTAACTCTAACCTACCTTGGCATTCATAGGGTCATAAATTTAGAGCTAGAAGGGATCTTAGGGGTTATTAAGTCCAACTTTCTCTTTTACAAATAATTAATAATATTAGTAAATAGCTAGTATTTATATAGTATTCTAAAGTTTGCAAAACACCCTATTTATGTTATCTCACTTGAGCCTTATAATATCCCTGTGAAATAAATGCTTAAGTTATTCCCATTATGTAGATGAGAAACAGACCAACTGAGGTTAACTGACTTGTTAAACTAAAGTTAAATGACTTGTCTGGGGCCACACCTTTATTAAATGTTTGAGGCAAGATTCAAGTTTAGGTCCTAATGATTTCAAGTCCAGCTTGGAATACATTATATTCCCTACCTGCTTCAAATGAGGAAACTAAGTGAGTTGCCCATTTCTTCTCAGAAATACATACTACCTAGGTGCTCTTAATAGTAGACTTGCAAAGGCAGAATCCAATGCGGTTAATGGTAATTAGTAGAGTTTGAAGTTGTTAACACATAAATCCTTTAGCTTCCTCTTCCAATGTGCCTCTCTTCTGATTTCCCCCTCCCCATATGCTTTTGGAGCTTATGAGCCAGCAGATGTGGTTTGATTCATCAGTGTTAGCTGGGAAGGAAAAAAATCACCAGTGTTTTGAGTTGGTATCAGAACAAAATGTTGCTCCTGGTAATTTAGAAGTGCTTGATTGCCACCAATGTGTTAGCAAAACCTGACACTACCTTTCACTGCCATGCTTCCAAGTCATTCTAATTGTGCCCTTTTATGTTGCCATAGGAATCACATCTCGTTTCCACAGCCTTAGGGTCATTGTTCAGTTTTCTGGAGGAAGTCTCTCTTGTGCCTTAGCTTCTTCTTGTTTTTTTCTTCTTTTTATTCCTGCCACGAGACTCCTGTAGATGAAAAACCTATGCAATTTGCTTTACAAGACAGGGAGTACAAAATGAGTCTTCGCTCCAAAATACTTGATATTGCTTTTGTCAGCCTTGTAGTCTGTCTTAGCTTATTTAGCTCTTGGTGTTTCTTCTCTTATTTCTTTTTTCCCTTTGTAAAATTGGGACCTATGCTGGCATGCTCTGAAATCCTTCCTCTCCCTGGGGAATGTAATGGCTTCTCTAAGGATAGACAGGTTTCACCAAAATAGAGACAGAAGCTTCCCAGATTGACTCATAGGCTATAAATGGAAAAATCTCCCTATTGGGTGCTGAGGAAAAAGCATATTAAAGCTTTCCAGACCTCATAATTTTATCCTTAATAGTTGTAACTTACAGAAGCATGATACTTTTAGCTTGATACTAGCTATGTGACCATGAACAAGTGTTAAACCTCATTTTCCTCATCTGTAAAATGGGAATATTATCTACATTACCTAGTTCACAAATTTGTTGGGAAAGAAGTACTTTGTTATCTCAAAAAGAGAAAGACTTGTCCTGTGAGTTCACAAGTATAGGGAACTCTCAGATGAAAAAATTCCATCTACCACTGGAAGCTAACAATTTTCTTTCTTTCTTTTTCCTTTCCTTTCCTTTTTTTTTTAACTGGGGCAATTGGGGTTAAGTGACATGTCCTCGGTCACACAGCTTGGAAGTGTTAGCTGTCTGAGGCCAGATTTGAACTCATGTCCTCCTGAGTTCTATCCACTACCCCACCTAGCCACTCCTGCAACTTTCTATAATTTAGAGAATTGCCTAATGCATTAAAGTGACTTGCACAGAGTCACACATTCATTATATGTCAGAGGGAGAATTTTAACCCATGTCTTACTGGCTCTGTATCCACTATGCTCCTTTTAAATTAAATTTCTCTTAAATTGTTGTATAAATGTAATTAGATTCTGCTGTTGTTCTAGGATCTCATAATAACCTTTAAATATTTTAAAAATTCAACTTCAATTTATGGTTCTCATTATCTTTTCCCACTTTTCACTACCCTATTGAGAAAGCAAGAAAAACAACCCATTATAAAAATACAGTCAAGCAAAACAAAACCCCACATTAAGGATGTCTAAAAATATGTCTTATTACTGCATTCTATCACCTCTTTAATTGGTGGCTAGCATATTTAATTATGAATCTTCTGGAATCATAGTTGGTCATCATATTGTTCAAAATTTCTAAGTCTTTCACAATTGTTTGTCCTTATAATATTATTGTTATTATGTATATTGTTCTCTTGTTCTGTTCATCTCTCTCTACATCAGTTAATACACATCTTCCCAGGTTTCTGTGAAACTATCCCCTTCATGATTTCTTGTGACAGAATAGTATTTCATTTCATTTATATATTATAATTTGTTCAGTTATTCCCTAGTTGATGGGTGCATCTTCTTAATTTTCAGTTCCTTGATACTACAAAAAGAACTACTAAAAGTTTTTTTTTGGTTTGTTTGTTTTTTTGTACGTAGGGATCTTTTTCCTCTTTCTTTGATCTTTTTGTGAGACAAAGACTCAAAAGTACTTTTGCAGGGTCAAAAATACTTTAAAATAAATAGAGTAGATGGTAGTATTTTACATGTGATGAAAACTGAGACCCAGAGGTTGTAACTTTTTTAGTGAAAATTATATAATTAGTGGAGGATTAAAATATGGGGTACCTTATAGGCCATCCCAATGTTTTTTCTACTAAATCACAAAAATGTGAGAAGAGGCACTGTGGATCATCTCTATTTCTTTGAATTCCTTTTCATCCAGACTAAAACTGCTCAGGACTATTTGGGAATATTTGGAATACCATGTTATTAACATCTTACGTTCCCCATAACTATTGTAGAGTTCAATCAGTATGAAATTCTTATATATGATTGCCTTTTCTTTTAGGAAAAGAAGTATGTTTATTTGTTTTGATTTTTAAAAATATAATTTTAATATATTTAAAGAATCTAGAACTTCCAAATAATTTTTCCTCCAATCCCAAATAGATTTTTGTTTTATTGTTTTTGTTTTCCCTCATGGTTTTTGTTTTATTGATGCTTTTTTATTTATTCAGTTGTAATTTCCTGATTTCTATATCTTTACTATGGAATTTTCCCTTGCATAAAAAAAAAGAATCAAATAACACTGGCAAAAGTACCCCTTCCAAAAGCATTTGTAGTATTCTGCACCATAGTTCCTAGTTCTCTATTCCTCTAGTATCTGAGCTTTAATGAAGTCATTGATGAAAATGTTAAGCAGTACAGAGCCAAATACAGATCCCAGGATACTAGAGACCCCCTGCCATATTGAAATACAAAAAATAACAACTGTTCTTTGTGCATAGCTATTTAACTTGTTTTGAATCCATTTTACAAATTGTCTAATTCATCTCTCTTCATCTTTTCTGTAAGAATAGAATGAAATCATTTCTCAAAATCTTTGCTAAAATCTAGGTATACAGTTTATGGCATTAACTTCATTTAACGATGCTTTTAAAAAGGGAGAGGCCTGACATCCTTGAAGATATCTTGATGATTCTTTATAATTACTGCTTACTTTTTTAGGTGGTTTAATCATCTCTCTAGAATGAGCATTCAATCTAGAATTTTCCTAAGAATTGAAGTCAAGCTCACTGGTCTATAGTTTTCAGACAGACTCTGTTTTCTTGTCTTTCTCTCTTTTTGAAAATCAGAACATTTTCTTTTTTCTAAACCTGTGGTTCATCTTTTGTTTTCCATGATCTTTCAAATTTCATTTAGAGTAATACAAATCAATTCTTTCAGGATCCATTGATATAGTTCATCTGGGGTAACTATTGAATTCAGTGGTATAAAGGTATTCAAGTTGTCTTTTTACTCAAGTCAGGAATCAGTTCCCTGTTAGCCAATTTTGACCTGTCATATCCACTTTAAAGGGAATTCTCCTTTGTAGAAAAAACAGTTTAAAAAAAAAAAAAAGCAGTGTCTCTAAGTTGTCAGACACTATGTTAAGTACTTCACAAATAGCTAATTTGATCTTCACAATAATCTGTTATTAGATCCATTTTAGTGATGAGCAAACTGAGGTAGACAGATAAAATTATTTGCCCAGGATCACATAGCTGATAAGTGTCCACTATATCACCAATCACAAACAGTAATTAAGTTAATTGTTCCGTGCCAATTTGGAGGGCTCCATATTTTTTGGCAGTGAATTAAATTAAATCTAAATGACATACTTATCAAATGTGGAGACAGGATAAAGTTGGAAAAGACACCTAAGAAATTGGATGCCAGGAACAAAAAATGTCAATAATCTTGCGATTGTCCCAGTCTGATAAAATAGCATTTATTAGAGGTAAATGTAAAGTCCTCTTCCTGAGTTCAAAAAATCATCTTTACAAGCATGAGAAGGGAGAAGTATGGCTAGACAACAGTTTTAATAAGGAAGATCTGGGAGTTTTAATGGATGAGTCAGCTGTGTAAGATGATAGAGGTGTCACTCCTAGGCAATTTTAAGAGAGGTGCAGTGGAGGAAGGGGGAGGAGACAATTTATCTGTGCTCTGCATGAATCAGATTACTTCTAGAATATACTATTTATTCAGTGATCTCTCAAATATAGACAAACTAGAGAGTATTAGAGTATTCTGAAGAGGACAGCCAAGATGGAGAAAAAACTCTAGACTATATTTTGTGGGGATTAGATGGAAGAAGTGTAGACATTCATCTGGGTACCTATCATGTGCTTTTTAGTACCATCAGGAGTGTGTTGGAACCAGCTCAAAATGGCTTGAGAAAGCCAATTGTTAAATTTTCAGCATGGGTATTTATTTACTGGAATATTTCTATTCCAAAATCAGGACATGATTTATTGTTTCATTGATTGTCTTGACTTAAGAAAATGATGGAGAAAGTGTTAATAATGCAAATTAAACTTAAATGTATTGAGGTAGTTCTTCCCCCTTTCCCCCCTGAAATTTGGTTGTTAAATGTTTATTAGTACATCTTTGAATACCATGATAGGTACCAAGGGAAATACCAAGATAATAATAATATTAATATTGAAAATAATATTTAGTAGTTATATACTATTTTGTCTTAAGATTTGTAACATACCTTACATATTTATCTCACTTGAAGAGGAATGTGATCATAATAGCTCATATTAATGTAATGTTTAGGGCAGAGGTGTCAAATATTGCAGGCCAATATTCCAGAGTGCTGAACCAAATTAAAATGTAACTGGGAAATATTTAGCAAAATAAATACAAATATAATAGATCACAGATAATGTTAATATGTGGTTTTCTAAGTCAATATGTGGCCCACAGAGATCCTTATATAGAGTTTAGTGCTTCCCATTTCTATTGGAGTTTGAAGCCATTGCTTTAAGGTTTGCAAAGTGCAGAGTAGGGTTGAATAATAGACGAAGTCAAAAAGAGCACCATACAAATCCTGCCTCAGCTAGTTACTATCTGTGTGCCCTTGGGTAAGTCACTTAATTTCTCCCAGCCTCATCTTTTTTCATCTGTAAATGGGGATAATAACATTTTTGGAGATCCTCATAAGGTTGTTGTGAGGATCATGTAAAATGCCCCACAATTCTTTTTTAAAAATAGTATGTTATTTTTTATTTTTCCAAATACATATATAAAGATAGTTTTCCACATTTATTTTTGTAAGACTTTGTGTTCCACATTTTTCTTCTTCTCTCCCTTACCTGTCTCCTCCCTAAGATAGCAAGCAACCTATTATAAGTTAAATATGTCCAATTCCTTTAAATATATTTCCATATTTGTTCTGTTGTGCAAGAAAAAAATCAGGTTAAAAGGGAAAAAAACCCAGAGAAAGAAAAAAAATCCATACAAACAAACAAACAAAAATGTGAAAATACTATGCTTTAATTCACATTTAGTCTCCATGGTTCTCTCTCTGGATAAAGATGGCTTTTTCCATCTCAAGTCTATTGGAATTATCTTGAATCATCTCATTGTTGAAAAGAGCCAAGTCCATCACAGTTAATCATATATTCTTGTTGTTACTGTGTATAATGTTCTCTTGGTTCTGCTCACTTCACTTATCATCAATTCATATAAGTCCAGGCTTTTCTGAAATCCGCCTGCTCATCATTTGTATAGAATAATAATCCATTACATTCATATATTATAACTTATTCAGCCATTCATCTACTCAGTTTCCAGTTCCTTGCCACTACAAAAAGTGCTGCTACAAACATTTTTGTGTATGTGGTCCTTTTCCCTTTTTTATGATCTCATTGGGATACAGTAGTGACACTGCTGGATCAAAGGTTATACACGGGTTATACTCCTGCAAACCTTAAAGCACAGTGGTGAACATGTATGTCTCTTAGCCCTTTCATTTCTTAGTAATTGGCTCTGTATTTAAGTCTTATATCATGACCATTTCCCTCACTGACTTCTGATAATAAAACTTCTTGTTTGAAGCTAAAGATGGTAATTTCCTTAGAGAAAAATGGTAGTCAGCTTAATGTATTTATTACACAATTATGCACTTTGTGAGTACTTTTCCCTTAGAAAGCATTTCCTATTTCCCTGTTTGGTGATTTTTAATTATATTGCACATTTACAACTTTGTCTTTCAGTTCCTTCTGTGGGATTGTTTAGCAATTAAGAAGTTCATAAAAGGAAACTGTGGAAGCCAAATGGAATATTTAAAGATAAAGTTTGCAGTTTTGTATTTTAGAAAATAAACTTTTTTTTTTTTTTTGCAGGAAGAAAAGGAGGAGGGTTAATGTTCTTTCTTTTGAGAGTCAGTGTAGGAGTAATGAAAAGAACTTTGGGCTTGGCCATCACTTAATCTTTTTGAATCTCAGTTTCTTCATCTGTAAAAGGGCTAATAATATGTGTAGTATTAATCTCACTGTGTTCTTGCCAGATCAACTGAGGTATATATATATATATATACACACACATACATATGCATGCATGTGTACACACGTATATATACATATATTTACACACATATGTGTACATATATATGTATATATCAAGCCATTTGAAAACCTTAAAAGTACTATATAAATGTCATCTATTATTATTGTTTTACATGCTATGAATGCTGTGGTTTCTTTCCAAGGCAGTTACCTAACAAAATACTAACTTTATTTTAGTTTGGCTTCCTGTGGACATAAACATAAATTATGACTAAAGAAAGAATTCTTCAGGTTGGTTCCTTTTGTTCTGAGAGGGGGAAACTTTTTTTCAAATGTTTAATTGGTTTTAGAAAGAACTGTGGGTATGTGTGCCTTTATTGCTTAACTCCCCAATTCTTCATGAATCATTTTGCTTGGAAGTTTTTTTATTATGTTCTTAAAACTCTGCATTTGGAAATCTCTTGGTGGTGGAAAGAAATAGTTGCAAATCATTTTGTCATAGACTGGTAGAATTAGTAGAATCTGAAAAATCATTTAGTCCAACATCATTCATTCCACAATATCATGATGGCTGATTACTCAGTAAGGTCTTAAACAGTCTTACAGATGGGGAGCTCATTAGTTTTCAATATAGCATATTATATTTTTTAAATGTTAGATAGCTATTTAATATGTTACTAAAATATGGACTGAATCTGTGATTTCATTGGTATAGGAAATTTCTGGATGAACAAACTCTATCAACAGCTTTTCTTCAATTTACAGTTTTAGAGAGTTGCCTAAAACAATGGTGACAAACTCCCAGAAATAGGTTTGCATATTGACTTAGTCTTAAAAGGTAATGTTTTCTATGTTTTATTGTATTTTTATTTTATTTGTTAAATACTTCCCAATCACATTTTAATCTGGTTTGGGCAGAAGTGTTGATGGTCATGAGTGGCTGAGAAACTACAAGAAATTAAGTGACTTATCTAAGAACACAGCCACCTTATGTCAGAGATGAAAATTGAACTCAGGTCATCCTGGCTCTGAGATCAGTTCTCTAATTGTTATGCAACATTCATTAAAGTTCAAATATGTTCAAGGCATTATACTGGGGAGCAGAACCAAGATGGCCAGAGTAGACAGGATTTTGCCTGAGCTCTTCTTGCCTTCCCTCAGAATTAACACTAGATCAAACATCTGAATGGATTTTGGAGTGACAAAACCCATAAGTATTTAGAATGCAACAAATTTCCAGCAGAAAATATCTTGGAAGGACTTCAAGAAAAATCTGTCTCATTTGGTAGGGGAAAGCAACCCAGCACAGATGCAGTGAGGGGTTACCCAAGGCAGAAAGGCCTCACACACAAGGAATATAATGGGAGGCTCTTAGTCAAAATACAGCAGCATTGGCTACTCTGACCTAGTTCAGAAGGCCAGAGGATCAGTAGACTACCTGTGAGACCTCCAGAGCAACTACAGAAGGCAAATAGTGGAGCCTCTGAACTGCAACATAATAGGCAGGATTTGGCCAGGCCCACCCAGCACAGAAGGGAAGCCAGCAGCGCCACCAGTTCCAGTGCAGCATGAAGCCTCTGTCACCTGTAGAGGAAGAAGTTCAGTACAATTTCCCCTTTGCCATAGGGGAAGATCTTAACCTTTAGAAATGAGCAAAAAAGTGAAAAGAGCTCTGGCCATGGAGCGCTATTATGGAGAGATGAAAGAACAGAATCAAGGCACTATGCTAGTTATTATAAGTACAAGTCAAAATTATAAAGACAAAGGAAAAAAAGTTTCTAAGAGGAATTTGTAGATTCATTCTATTCTTGGAAAGAAAATGGAGTAACTTGGACCAGATCAAATTAAATGTATCTGGAATTGGTTGAATAGCTGAAAAGTTGAATGCTTGATTCATCACTTTTTAAAGAGTTGACATAGAAGGCAATAAGAACTTGGACCAGTGCTGTTTAACTTCTTTTTTTAATGACTTAGGTTTAGGCACATAGCGTAATTATCAAATTTATAGATGGCACAAAGCTGGAAAGACTAGCTTCCATGTGAGTTGATTGAGTCAGTAGACCCAAAGAGCTTAAGTACCAAGAATAATGGCCTGAATCCAAATTTCACATCCTACACTTGAGTTGAAAAACAAATCTATTTCACAAGTATATTCTAATAAGAGGTGAGACATGACCAGAAAGTAGTTCATTTGAAAATATTATCACTTCTATAATTTTGGTGATAGGTGAAGACTTGTTCTAGAGCTATTGCTACAGCCAGATTGCTGGACCTGATCTGAGATTCTCATAGGTCAAGATTTTGGGAATTATGACAGAAATTCTCTCTCTTTTTTAAAGGGAGGAAAAGGGAAACATGGGATGACTCAAGGAAAATCCATTCTACTTTCTTTAGTGGTCCCAGTTTGCCTTAAAGTAGAACAAGAAAAATTCCTTATGTTTTCTCTCTTAGCTTCTGGCATTTTCTTCTTTTTTTTAATGTTGGGGCAATATTGACACTTCTCTAGTCCTTTGGTATTATTTCCCTTCTTCGTAATCTTTTCATAGGTCACTGACATTGGCTTAATAATAATTTCTTTTAATAATGTAGTTCATGTAAACCTAAAGACTTAATCTCATTAAGAGTAGCTGTGTACTTTCCTGATATCTCCTCTTTTACCTTGAGTTTCAATCTCCTGTTAACATAATAATCTATCATAAGCAAGAAGTTTGGTAAGAAGAAAAGATATGATATTCACTTAATCAAATTTAACCCCGAGTCATTTAAATAAACTATTGAAAATAAAAAATGGGAATTGGATAACAGAACTGATATTAACATTCCAAATGGGGTGACTAAATGGTGCTCTGGATTTAGTACTGGGTCTGAAGACAGGAAAACTTATCTTCATGAGTTCAAATCTAGCCCCAGACACTTACTAGCTATATGACCCTGGTTAAGTCACTTACCCCTGCTTTCCTCAGTTCCTCATCTGTAAAATGAAGAAGGAAATGACAAGCTTTGTAATATCTTTGCCAAGAAAATCACAAATGGCTTCATGAAGAGTTGGACATGAATTAAAATTAAACAACAATAATAATTTAATCCATGTGTTAAAACAATGTAAATTAATTGCTAGAATATCAAAGGAATAGATACCACTTTAGTTAACAAATGGAATAAATAAAGAAAGGGTTATGCTATCATCATCAGCACTAAGTTGGAATATAAACTCATCCATAAAGTATTATGAAGAAGTATGATTGATGGTCATGAGTGATATCATCTCATAAAACTCATAAAACAGGGAGAAGCAGCAGAGTATAAAAGCCTGTTTAAAGAATGCTGATCAAGCTATCCAAATAAATAAAGCCATCCTAAATTTTTTAAATCTTGCTATTCATTTATTTTTTTCTGATTATATATGTACATAAAACACATTGCCTTATGAATCATGTTGGGAAAGAAAAAATCAGAACAAAAGCGAAAAACCATGAGAGAAAAAAAAACAGAAGAAAAAGAAAAAAATGAAAATAGATGTGTTGAATTACATTCAGTCTTCATAGTTCTCTTTCTGGATACAGAAGATGTTTTCCATCTAAAGTTTATTAGGATTACCTTATATCACTAAACCACTGAGAAGAACCAAGTCTTTCATAGTTAATGGATGCACAGTACAATATATTTGTTCAATGTACAATGTATAATTTATTTCTGGTTCTGCTTATTTTAGTCAGCATCAGTTTGTGTAAATCTTTCCAGGCTTTTCTGAAATCAGCTTGTTCATGCTCATTTTCCAATTCTTTGTCACCACAAAGATATAAATGGAAAAGAGGAGTATAGAAGGAAGAAAAATGGAAAAGATTTGCAAAAACAATTAAACATTCTGTTTGAGGATAGTGGAACCACAATATTTGGACTCTAATTCTCACAGTTATAGAGGAAGTAGAAATGACACTAAAGAGGACAAAGATGGGAAAGCAGAGAAAATTATTGGACCATATTGATTAAAAAAAAAAAAAAAAGATGACTGAGAACTAACATATATGCTGACTTGTGTACCTATATAAAGTCTTTGTGAAATAATGTGCTTGAATGGAGGATGTCCTTGATGTGGGCATCAGTAGAGAACAAGAAAGCTTTTGCAAACAGTATCCAACAATGAATCTCATATTTACCATCTCACAATTGCTTGAAAGATTTGAGAACATGTAAAATCCCATTGTGCTTATTGTTTGCTGATAACAAAAAAGAATTTGAAATGGAAGGGGAAAAAACTATTTTTCAATCACTTTTATAAAAAGTTACTCTCAGTTACACTCCAGCATCTTTGCCAAGAAAACCCCAAACAGCATCATTAAGAGTCAGATACAACTGAAAACTCTCCCCACAGCAACAAGTACTCCGTAAATATTTCAAATTCATTCAAGATTCCTTGTTAGATGCAATAATGAAAGACACATGTACACATTAAAGAGTTTGATTTTAAAATACATTCAACTCATCAGAGATATAAATGAAAATAAGAGAAAAAGAAAGAGAAATATCAGAGGAAGAGTATATCAAGGCAGTCATTAGTTATAACCAAAACAAATTATAAACTTAGAGAAAGGACAGTGAAACAAACGTTAAAAATAAAGGACAACTAAATAAAGAGAGAAGATTATAGGGAAGAAAAGAAATAAGAGAGAAACATTTAACTATCATAATTGTGAATGTCCATTGGAT
Source organism: Sarcophilus harrisii (assembly GCF_902635505.1). Classification (NCBI taxonomy): domain Eukaryota; kingdom Metazoa; phylum Chordata; class Mammalia; order Dasyuromorphia; family Dasyuridae; genus Sarcophilus; species Sarcophilus harrisii. Next base: position 277,673,160 of record NC_045426.1, on the reverse strand, counting down.
GAATTCACCCATAAAATGGAAGAGGTTAGCAAAATAGATTTGAAAAAATATCCAAAAAATGTTACAAGAAACACACTTATAACATAAAGACTCACATAAAAGTAAAATATGGGCTTGGAGTAAAATCTAATTTGCTTCAGTTTCATTAAAAAACAGTGGTAGCAATTATGATTTCACACAAGACAACCACAAAAATAAACTTAATAGAGATAAAAATGAAAACTACATTTTGATGACAGGTAACAATTAATTGATTTTAATAATAAATTTTTATATGTACCCAATGGCATAGACTAAGTACTTAAAGGAAAAACTAAATGATTTATAGGGAGAAAAGGACAAATAAAACATAATAAATTTTGAGAAACTTGAAAAAAAATAACAGATCAGTGAATTCAAATGAAATTAACATACTAAGAAAAATAGTCAACTAAAAACCCCTACTTAACATAGAAATTAACAAAATTGAAAACAAAAATCCATTGAATTAATAAATCTAGGAACTATTTAGAAAAGAACAACAACAAAACAGATAAAACCATTAACTAATTTCATTAAAGAGAAGAAAGGGAAAAACCAAATTATTAATACAAAAAAATGAAAAAAAAATCCCAACAAATGAGAAGAAATAAAAAACGTTATTGGAAATTTTTTTGCCTATTTACATGCCAACAAAATCAATAGTTCTTATGGAATAAATGAATATTTATAGACACAAAAAGAACTCCAATTTAAAATATTAAAAAAATATTTAAACAACCCAATTTCAGGGAAAAATAATGAACAATCCATAAACGAACTTACCAAGAAAATATCTTCAGGACCAGATGGATTCCCAACATTCAAAGAACAACTAGTATCAATATTATTACATACATTTTTGCAAAAACAATAAAAAGATTTTGCCAAATTCCTTCTCTGTGGTAGATATGGTCTTGATAATTAAACTGGGGAGAAAGAACTGATAAATAGAAATATGTATAGAATAATTATACACATATAATTATCATTTATATATAAACTTATCATGTAAATTTCTTTTTCTTCCCCCCCCACTCATTAGACACAAATAGGTATATGTGTATATTTATATTTCTTTCTTTCTATCTGTCTATCTATCTGTCTATCTATCTATCTATCTATCTATGTGTATGTTTTATTTAATCATTCTCCTTTGTTATAAGAGACTGCTTGCTAATTGGGAGTAATATTAAACTATTTGTAATATAAAAATAAGATATATTAGTAAAACTTTAAAGCATCAACAGAAATATTTTTGTTCAATGATCTTTTGAAGATAGATATCAGGCAAAGCATAAAACAGGAAGAAGTATATGCCCTGAAAGTATTCATCACTGTGATGGAGGAAATCTATTGTAGAGTCTAAGACTGATAAATTACCTCTAGATGGTACGATCTTTCAAATGCTCCTTTAAGTGCAGATGATAGTGTGTTAATTGAAATAAGCTCAGTCTTTGACAGTTGATCATTGTTACAATATTACTACATACAATGTTTTCCTGGAGGTCCCTGTAATGAAGTTATAGGTACATGAGTGTTATATGGGATGGAAAGACATGGATCAGTCACAATCATCATCACTGAAGAGAATACCAGTGAAAATCCATATCCATTTGAGTATTCAATCCCAATCTGTCTTTTTTTTTTTCTTGGTCCATTTTATCTTTCTTGGCTTTTAGATAGAGGGGCAAGAGAAGAGAAGAAAGGTCTAGTTACTGCTTTATTGGGAGATCAATGTTGAAGTTTTATAACATGTAGATGTATAAATAATGATTCAGACTGAATAAGTTTAGAGGAGAACTTCCCTTGAATTTTTTATAGTCTCATACAGCAGATTTATCACTGCAGAATTTTAGGCTTGTTTTCCCAGATTGAAAATAACAAAAACTAATTAGGACAGCCAGCATTTTTGTCCTAGAGTGTGGCTGCAGATATTTAGCTACATATTTTGCAGAAATAGAGAACAAAAGGGGAAAAACCCAAACACCACCTTTTATAATTATTTCATCTTGTCCCCAAACTAAATTAATTAAAAGGAGATTTTATTGGTTTTGTTTCATAAGCATGCTTGTTTAGTGTAGACCAGAAATACAATGCCACCTGCAGAATGGGTCTAGGGTAACACATTTCTTTGCTTGGAACTTATTTTCAGGGGGGGCATGAGATTGAATTTCTGGTACAAATACTTTAACTGTTTTTGTTGTTCTTTTTATAATCATTATGATTTATTTTGTGCTTTACAATTAAATTTTTATTACACATATCATTAGCAAGAGTTTCAGGAGTATGTTAAATTAAAAACTCAGAGTAAATTAAGAATGGGAGGTTAGTAAGACTACCAGGTTAAACTTTTAATATTTAGCTGGTAGGTAGCACATTGCCAGACATGGAGTCATGAGATCAGATCTAAAGTCAGATGCTTTGTTGAATATGTGATCTTGAAAAAGTCTCTCAGCTTAAAAAGACTTTCTCAGTTTCCCTATTTGTAAAATAAGTATAGTACTAACACCTGCTTCCCAGAATTATTTTGAGGATAAAATGAAATAATATTTGTAAAGTATTATGTAAACGCTAGCTAGTTATTATCTTGAATTGTATCTTGTCTCTGGATAATTTCCCCCCTCATATTTAAACCATCACCTAAACATAGTATTGCTTTTGTTCTCCAGTTAGTCAACATTTATTGATTTTTAAAATTTTAGCTTTGTTAGCAAAGATCAAATAAAATGGATATGTCCATACACACAATAGAATAAAAGAAGAAGATTGTATATGAAACTGCAAATCTCTTTATGTATAATTTGCTTTAAAAAAACATGTAAGTTCACCTGTAGCTTTCAAAGCTGTCCTGATTGTGCTTTGTTCTGGTCTTTCCTCTCTTCTCTTTTCTGCATTTTTAAAAATAGAAACTTCAATGGCTTGTTTTCCTTTCTCTTCTCTTCTTCTTTTCTCTCTTCTCTCTTCTTTTTCTCTGTTCCTTTCTCCTTTCTCCTCACCTCCTACCTCCCTTTTCTCCTCCTACCTGCCTTCTCCTCCCTTTCTAACTCTCCTTTCCTGTCCTCTTCTTTCCTGTCCTGTTCTGTCCTCTCCTCTCTTTGTCCTCTCTTTTTTGTAATGACATCCCTAAATCAAAGGGTATGCACAATCGAGGGACTTTTGAATGGACATTGCTCTGAATTGCTTTCCACGATGTCTGGATCCATTCATCAATAGTGCTATTTCATCAATAGTGCTATTGGCATGCATCTTTTCCTGAAGCCTCTTCAACCATTGTCCTTGTACATAGATAGATAGATATATACATCTATATACATTCAGATACATATAAATGTTTATATGCCAATATGATTGGTATGAGATAGAAACTAAGAGTTATTTAAATTGCATTTTTAAAATTATTAATTTTTTGGAACATTTTGCCATCGAGTAGCCAGTGGTGTAATGGATAGACTCCTAGGTTTGAGCTGATGCACTGAGGTCCCAAGTACATGAGGCTAGATAGTAATTGGGCTATACTCTATTAATATACATGATTGGATAAAGAATGGTCCCTGCCCACTCTCCGTGCAAGTCCTGATGTGTTGTATAGGAAATGACGATTTTGGTGGGTGGAGGCAGAGAGAGAGGGAAGAAGACAAGCTGGGAGAGATTGGGCTGGGTTCGAGACTCCGAGCTGCTGGAGTTCAAATCACTTGTTAGCTGTGTGGCCCTGGGCAAATCATTTAATCACTGTTTGCTTCAGGTTCCTCATCTAGAATGGGGATAATATTAGCTTGTACCTCACAGGATTGTGGTGAGGATCAAATGAGATAATATGTGTAAACATCACTTAGCACAGTGCCTGGAACCTAGTAGTTACTATATAATTATTTTACCCTTTTTCTCCCCACTTTAGTTTGTTGAGTGGGTAGTGTAGAAGATGTGGTTTCACCAACTATGCTTTAAGAAAATCACTTTGGGAAAAGGGATGGGAGGAGGAAAACAATTTGAAACTGAAAATAAAAATTTTAAAGTTGAATTATCAAGGAAAAATAAGCTTAAAAAGAAAATTACTTTGGCATATGAGTAAAGGATAGTTTTGGGAGTTTTATTTATATATATATATATATATATATATATATATATATATATTTTTTTTTTTTTTTTGGAAAGGGAAAGAGCTTTGAGGTAGAAAGACCAATTAGAAATTATTGCAACAGTCCAAATGAGAGGTGATGAAGATTGTGCTAAAGTGGTATCTTTGTGTGTGTGAAAAGAGAGGGAAATGTCATAAATGAAAAATGCCATGAAGGTAAAAATAATAGTTGATGAATGTTGATGAATAGTAGTGAATATGATGGAATTTAATAATGAAGTTGCAAACCTTGGTGACTATGAAGATGAGTGAAGTTGGGAAGAAGAGTAAGGTTTAGATAATGGGAGAAATAATGAGATCTATTTTGGACATGTTGGGGTCAGATGCTTATAGGATATCCAATTTGAGATGAACAGCAGACCATGCTGGATTAGAGCTCAGCGGAGAGACTATAGCTCAATATACAGATCTGGAAATAATTTGCATAGAAATAATCATTGAAGCCAGGGCAGCTGATGAGATGTCTGAGTAAGATATTTCAGAATGAAAAGGAAAGAGGACCTAGCAGAGAACCTTTGAGAGACATCTAAAGTTAGTGATCATGAATGACATAAACAAAGAACAAAGGAGACAAAGCAAGAATAGCTGGGAGAAGGAGAACGAGGCTAGAATGGTGTCATAAGTACCTAGAAAAGAGAAAATATCTAGGAGGAGAACGTGTTCAATAGAGTCAAATGCTACAGAGAAGTCAAGGAGGATGAAGACTGAGAAAAATCATTTGAATAGATAATTAAGAGACCACTGGGGAGAATTTTGAAAAGGGCAGTTTTAGTTGGCTAATGAGGTTGAAAGCCAGATTGCAGAGAAATTAGAAGAGAATGAGAAGAAAGGAAATGGAGGCACCTAGTATAAATGGATTTTTTCCCAATTGTAAAGCAAATTTAGTTTTTTTTATTATAGTTTTTTATTGACAAAACATATGCATGGGTAATTTTTTCAACATTGGCCCTTGCAAAAACTTCTGTTCCAACTTTTTTCCTCCTTCCCTTCACCCCCTCCCCTAGATGGCAAGTAGTCCCATACATGTTAAATATGCTAAAGTATATGTTAAATACAATACATGTACACATGTAAATAGATTTCTTAAAGGATATATCCAGGAAGAGTAGAAAAGAGATGTAGGCTAATAGCTAACAAAGATGGTAGGATCTGTTTGTTTTTTTTTTTTTTTTTTTTTTTTTTTTTTAGGAAGAAAGAGTCTTGAGCTGGTTTGTAGGCAATAGAGAAAGAACTAGTAGGTAGAAAAAGATTAAAGATAAGGGAGGGAGAGAGAAAAGAGAAAATCTGTTGGAGAAGATGAGAAGGAAATGTCATCCAGAGCTTATATATAATTAATGTTTTTAATTCCTGGAAGCAAGCTTTACAAAATGTGCCTGGGTCCAAACAGGGGAAGAGTATTCCCAAGTCTATTTTAAAATATTTTACTTGATTTGTTTTAACATTATTTTCATTCTGAATAATCTCTTCTCCCTATTTTGCTTAAAAAGGGAGGGGGAAGCAGTTCAGCAAGACTTATCAACAGAGTCTGACAACATATACAGCGTTCCACTCCCATAGTCCATACCTCTATAAATAAGAGGATGGAAGTACATTTTCTCATCGTTTAATGTGGGGCCAACCTTGGTCATTAAGATAGTATTAGTGTAATATAGTCCTTGGGATCATAAAGTGTATGGCAGGACTGAACAAAAAAAAAGTTTTAAATTTATTTATGTATTTATTACTTTTGTCTATTATTCTATATTACATATATATAGAAAATTTATTTTACATCTATGTTTATTTATGTTTATATTCTTGCTTATTGGTTGTTAAGTTTAATTATTTCCAAGATCCAGAAGGACCTTAGATCTTTTTAGAAGGTTCAGGACCTTCAAAATTTTGTTTCCCCAAGGAATATTGCCAGTTATCCTGTCCTAGAGATAGATCTGATTTTTTCTTCCTGTGATTGTTTCAAAGGGCCTCTAAGACCTTAAAGAAAAATAACAAATCAAATGTTATTAAATTTTCCATAAAAGTTGTGTTTCTTCTTATCCAAAGTCTTCCATAATAGTCAAAAGAGTAGAAGAGCTGTTTCATGTGATCAGAAATAGAACCACAGAACTTGAAAGAGTTGGGTATTGATGGACTTCAGTGTCCATGTAGACCAACCCATATGTGAAATTGATAACATATCCAAGAAGTGCAGCCCATTGTTCTGCTTTTGGCAGAGATATATAACAAGGGATATGTAGCTTGGGTGGTTTGTGGAAGTCATGGTTGTTCTTCCTTAGATCAATCTCAAAAGGTTAGTGTATAGTCTTATCATGGTTCTGATATTGTTGTCTCAACAATGAAGAAACTAATGATTTCAAGGATTTGGAGCCCTGACTCTACCAACAAAGATGGTGCCTGCTACCTGTCAATGGAGATGGTGTAATGAGCTCCTATGAAAAAAAATGGAGAAAAAATCCTAAATAGCTGGTAGCCAATTTCCTGCTATACAGAGTATCATAAGGAGTTCTTTTAATGTGGACTGGTTTTTAAATGAACAGTCACCCAACAGTTACCAGGCTTGTACTTGAAGTCTTTCTGACTTAATAGTCCCTGCAAGATCTTAGGTTGTATAAGAATATCCTTCAAGAATCCAGGACCATGGGGCAGCTAGGTGGCACAGTACCAGCCCTGTAGTCAGGAGGACATGAGTTCAAATCTGCCCTCAGACACTTAACACTTCCTAGCTGTGTGACCCCAGTTGCCTCAGAAAAGAAAAAAAAAAAAAATCCAGGATCTCAGTGGAGGAGGGCTTAAAGGTAGGTGTGTCATTTGTGTAAAGATTTAAATCACTTTTTGAAATTCTTGCCATAATATTTCCTGGTTGTACCATATCTTAGGAGAAGTAACCAACCAGTTGAATACTCATTGTGTAAAACGAAAATTCCTCTCCTTTATTGTAAATTTATCTGTTTCAAATTTCTAAAAGTGTTCCCTATTATTTTCCATTTTGTTTGATAAAGTCAGAATTCTATCTGTCTCTAGTCATTGTGACTGTAAATTTCAATCTAATTCCCCTGGCTCATCTTTCCAGTCTGCAGTCCGAACATTTAAAAATCTGATTTCATAAAGCAGTTACTTCTAATCTCTTTGGTCATTTTCACTGGCCTTTTCTTCTGTATTCCTCAATTCTTTACTGTGTGATTGGAGATATAGAGATCAGAATAGCATGCCATATTGTGTTAGGACTATTTATATAACCATGTTACTCCTACTGACATCACCACTCTCAAGAAGCTCTCATTTGTTTAAAACCTAAGAATTTCCATCTGGCATATGATTAATTATATGATAATTAATTATACAGGACGTTCTAGTATAAAGCTCTGTTTCAGATATTAGATGATGGTCTTTCTTTAAATCACAGTAGACTTGACTTTTGGAGTAGATTTACAATAAATGAATGTCATTTAAATAATCACTACATATTTATTAAGATTATGTACCAAAGCCTTTGTCTATCAAGGTACATCAAAATCTTATCAGCATTTTATTTTCATGTAACCCAAAGGACAATGGAAAGACTCATGGTGGGTGTGCCCATGTTTTAGCATGTTATAATTAATAATGTTTGTCCATAAGAGATATCTTTAGTTGACCAAGCTGGAGCTCAGTGAAGAGTTAAAAAAATGTACCTTCCAGTCCTCTTTGTTGAGGAAGAGTGTTTTGAATATAGAATATTGTATAGACTAATATAATTGATGTGTTTTCTTCTTTTTTTTTTAATCTTTGTTATAAAAGGTAACTCCCTGGGCAGGGCAGAAGGGAGGAACATATTCAGGAATTAAGGTTATGCAGGAACAAATATGTTAATCAAAATAAGATAAAATCAACAAGATGCATTTATTAAGCAACTTATCTATGCCAGGCACTATGCTAAAAGCTGGAGATGTAAAAAACAAAATAACAAAAAAAAAACCCCAAAATAATCCTTGTCTCAATAGTCCAAGTCACAATTTAATGTTTGGGAACAACATGTAAAAAATTGTGAACAAGCAATTTTCAAGATAAACTGGAGATCGTCTCTGAGGAAAGCCAATAGCTTTAAGGGGTTGCGGATAAGGAAAGATTTCTTTTAAAAGGTAGGATTTTCGGTTTCAATGGAGCAGTAATGAACTGACCCAGCTACACCCAGCAAAAGAACTCTGGGAGATGACTTAAGAACTATTACATTGAATTCCCAATCCCTATATTTTTGCCTGCCTGCAGTTTTTTTTTTGTTTTTTTTTTTTTTAATTTCCTTCACAGGCTAATTGTACAATATTTCAGAATCTGATTCTTTTTGTACAGCAAAATAATGGTTTGGACATGTATACTTATTTTGCATTTAATTTATACTTTAACATATTTAACATGTATTAGTCATCCTGCCATCTAGGGGAGAGGTTGGGGGGAAGTAGGGGAAAAATTGGAACAAAAGTTTTGGCAATTGTCAATGCTGTAAAATTACCCATGCATATAACTTGTAAATAAAAAGCTATTTAAAAAAAAAAAAAAAAAAAAAAAAAGAAGGTAGGATTTTAGCTGAGACTTGAAGGAAGCCAGAAAAGTAAAAATGTGGAGGTGAGAAGAGAGAGAATTCCAGGTCTGGGCAAAAGCTGGTGAAAATGCTCAGTCAGAGACTAAATGTTTTGTATGGGAAAAGAAAGGTGTCTGGTCACACTATATCATAGAGTACATGGGGGAACATAACTGACTAGAAAAGGTGATGGACCTGTTATATGGTCAAACTATGAGATAAGGGAGAAGTAGTACCATTGCTGCACTGATACTCATGTAGTGTTATAAGAACCAGAAGAAGGCCTATGGTGTATTGCATGAGTGTCTGAGCAAGCATTTAAACTTAGGAAATGATGCTTAAAACTTTAAAAATTTTCATTTCCTCATCCATGTATATGTTGTTTATCTTCAACTGAATCCAGAAGGTCCTCAAGGAATAATAAAATCATTCCAGTAGAATGTAAACTCCTTGAGGGCAGGGGCTGTTTATTGTTGTTTTTATATCCTTAGTGCCTAGGAGAGTGCTTGGCATCTAGGAGACATTTGAAAATCCTTGTTAGTTAGATGAATTTATAGAAATTTAGAGAAAGATGTAATCAAAAGTCTTAGGATGAATCAACATGAATGAGTCATGAGCTACACTAGTGCAGAGAATACCTAACTAATGAGACCTGATTGAAGGAATTATTGAAGCATCCTATGTATAAGCACATTGGGAAATACAAAAAAATTTAAAACTTCCCTCCTGCTCTTAAAAAACTTATTTGTCTAGTGAAGAAGAAAGGAGGTACACATAAGCAGTCATAAATACCCTTTAATCTACCATTAAGGCCTTCCCCTTTCTTTCTAGCCACATTTCACAATGTTAAATATTCCCTGTACTTTGTGATCCATCTCTCTTTACTATTAGTTGGCAAAACTATTTCTTATATCTTGAAGGAAGTCCTTTCTCTCTCCACCTCTTCATCTTTTCTTCCTTTTATGCTTTATTAAAGTGTGCCAGGCCTAAAGTCAGGAAAATTTATCTTCATGAATTCAAATTTGGCCCCAGACATTTACTAGCTGTGTAACCCTGGCCAAGTTACTTCACCCTGTTTGCCTTAATTTCCTATCTCTAAAATTATTTGGATAAAATGTTCTAATGTGTTTGTCAAGAAAACCCCGAGTGGGGTCATGAAGAATCATAACTGAAATGATTGATCAACAACAACCAAAGGGTTCCATCTTCTTCATGATGACTATCTGGATTGCCAGGCCCCTCCTCAGTTGTCTTTGTGCTATATTTATTGTGGAATCATAGATTTATGGTAGGAGCGACCTTAGAAATCCTAGACAGGATTTTGAACTCAAGTCCTCTGACTCTTTCCATTAACCCAGGATGTTTCTCATCTGAGTACATGTTTTATCTTCCCTCACTCCCAGAAGAATGCAAGTACTTTTGGGTCTTGAATGAATGAATAAAAAGTGTTTATTAAGCACTTCTGTGCCAAGCACTGTGAATGAGAGCAGACTGTCTTTTGCTTGTCTTTTGTATGTCCAGCAATTAGAATAGTTCCTGGCACCTACTGGGTGAATAAATAAATTATAGTTGACTAATTGATTGACAAAAATCAGGGAATATTGGGATATATGGGGAGGATAAAAAATTAGTTCGTTAGTAAAGACTCACTCATAAAATGCAAAAAATAAAATAATTTTAAAAATAGCAACCATCAAAATTTTTGAGTAGGAGAAGAACAAATTCTATTAGAGTTAGGGGAACCATAAATGCTAAAATTTGGTTCAGCATGACCACCGTGAGGCCATAGTAAATGCACAGAGATGCATTTTAAGAATTATGGGAATGTACCTGACAGTATAAATGTTATGGGTCTATAGAGCCTATGGCTGGTTTCTTTAGCTGGTGCCTCCTGATTTCAAAAAGGAAGAATCAGAAGGGCAAAAGAAAGCAATGGAAAAACATGCAATTAGATGGGGTGGTGAATAGAGCACTGGCTTGGAGCAGGCCTTAGTTCAAATCCAGCCTCAGGAAAATCACTTAATCCAAATTGCCTCACAATAAAAGGGGGTGGGGGGAAAAACATAGGATTATATATCTACAGCTAGGACTTCAAGGGTCTTCTGGTCAAACCCTCTCATTTTACAGATGAGAAAATTAAGGCTTAGGGAGATTGTGACTTGTTTAGGTCACAATAAATATCAGGGGGAGGATTTGAACCCACTTCCTCCAATCTCCAGCTCCAGAGCCAATGGTCTTCTAGTCTTACTCTTCTGTGAAACTAAATTGAAATCTCCAAAAAAACAGGAATGGTGTCTTGCTTAGAATTTCCATGATATCCCTTCTACAACTCAATCATAGAATCATAGATTACAGTAACTTCCTTCATAGTAGTGAAGATTTAGAAGTTGGAGAGACTTTTAGAGACCATTTTAATAAACACAAGTCCAGAGGGTCACACAGCTAGTGAGTATGTAAGGCAGGATTCAAACATAATTATTGACTCCAAATCCAAGTTGTTTTGAGAAGAAGATCTTCCTAGCTCCCCCGAACCAAGAGACTGGGTAAGACAATGGATGGGCTTGAAGTCAGAAAGATCTGAGTTCAAATGTGATCCCAGATACTTATTAACTATATGACCTTGAACAAATCACTTTTTCTCTGCCTCAGTTTCCTCAACAGTAAAATGGGGATAATAAAAGTAATTCCCTCCCAGAGTAATTGTGAAGATCAAATAATAATTTGCTTAATTTTATTTAATTTTTTAATTAGTTAATTAATTATAACATTAAGCAAATAAAATGCTTAGCACAGTATCTGGCACATAGTAGGTGCTTAATAAATGTTTATTCCTTTTTCTTCCCTTTCTGAGTAGGCATTTGATTTTAGGGGGCTTCCTCTGCTGCACTTCTCTAATCTCAACTGGGTCAAGTCTTGGGTTGATACTTAGATGATTTCCTCCCTAAGTTTCCATTAGGGAGAAAGAATCTTGAGACCTGAAAAACAATCAAGGTTTTTGCACTTTGTTTTTGCATGAAGGCATTTTCAAGCATGTTCATCCATAAGAAAGAATCAGTTTTCCTTGTGATTGTGGCTTCTCTTAGAAAAAGCTGTCACATCTGATCTCATTGAAGTATTCATTTTTCTCACAGTTTTAGATTTCCAAGGATGTATAATTTCCATGGGGCTAATAGAGATGAAAATATGTTTCAGCCCATATTTTCCTTTATCTCTGTTGCTTAAAATGTAGAATTTAAATGGAAACCACAGTGTCAAAGATATGGTCCACTCCTTCAAATCTCCAACTCTTGTGTAATTTCTGTGTATAAAAGGAAAATAGATTACTTTATTAATTAACATAATCATTTAACTTCTAATGTAAGATACAAAAGCTAGAAGATCTAAGATCATTTAGGCCTTGTTCATTTCATAGAAAAAGTTGAAGCCCAGAATGGTATACCTGGACCTTGGACCACCTAATTAGGCCATGTGACCTTGATTGTATCTTTTCCCCTCTCCTGGTCTTAGTTTATTCAGTTCTGAAATAAAGCATTTAGAATAAATTATCTCTTAAACTTCCTTCTAACTCTAATAATCTAGAAATCTAGGAATTCATCTAATTGGTGAATGGGGGATTCAGAATTAAAATCCAGATCTCTTGACTTCAAATTTTATCTCAGATTTGTATTTGTATCCTCAATGTCTTGCTCAGTACTTGGCACTTAATGAATATTCATTCATTCATTTTCTTTACTTTAAATAATTAAATTCATTTATTTTTATTATATTTTAAGTTCTCAGATATATTTCTCTCTCTTCCTCCTTTGTCCTAGAGAAAACTACCATTTGACACAGATTTATAAAAATACAAAAATCATATTATGCATACGTCTGTTCATCAGTTTTTTTTTTTTCCCCTGGAGGTAGATATGAGTGTTCATAGTACTCAGAATAACTTAGTTCACAATTATTGTTCAAACAATATTGCTGTTACTGTATACATGTTCTCTTGGTTCTTCTCACTTCACTTTTCATTTTTTCATGCAAATCCTTCCATGGTTTTCCAAAATCACCAATTTAATATTTCTTACAGTACAGTAGTATTCCATCACAACTTCTTTAACCATTTTGCTATTACAAAGAAAACTGCCATAAATATTGTAAAACATATAGATTCTTTTTCTTTTCCCCTAATTACCTTGGGAAACAGGCCTAATAGAGCTATGGCTGGGTCATAAGTTATATACAGTTTTATGACTCTGGACAGATATCAGGTTGCTTTGTAAAATGTAAAAAAAAAACTTGGATTAGTTCACTGTTTACAATTCCACTGACCATTCACTTATTTTCTATATTACTTTGATAGAGTGAAAACTTCTCATTTAATTGAGTGCAGAAATAGTAATTTTGTCTGCTTGAAGAGCAAAGTTAGGATGTATTTTAACCATTTGTTTTCTACTTCAGTAATTGATTTTACTTTCTGAAGTCAGTTTCTGCATCTCTCCAACTTTCCTGTCTGTCTACCCCATTTTTCCTTTAGACCTCACTAGGGGTTCTAATTCTTTGCTGTTTGCCAACTAGGGATATATTTTTAGCACCATGCTATAAAGCCCTACAAACTGGGAGTTCTGAACAAAACTACTGGCATGCAACCTAGTTCTAGTGACTGCTGAGGATGACACTGTAATAATATAGTGATCTCAAGCAGAGCAGATGTTTCAGACAGGAGTTTCTGTATCCCAACAATAAAACTTTCCGTGGCCATGCAAGGGGTGTTGCCTGCCTTCTCGGAAGCACTCTGCCACTTGGGGATTCAGTGGGCTTGCCAGCTGTGGCACATATGGTGTCCTCCGTCTGACCCACTCTACAAGCTCCATTTAAGGGCTGGACATGAAGCCCTGGAGCCTCCATTATCAGAAGGGAAATGAACAGAAACATTTACCCCCTTGAAGGTCATTCCTCTCATAATCATTTGGAAATTCATTGAAATAACATGGGCGTGGTTGAATCCCCAGCCTAGAAAACTGGAATACCTCTTGGGTTCCTTTTGCGGAAGGATACCAGCTGGAGATGATACCGTTTATGGACTTTGGATCTAGTTTCTGCTTCTGCCTATACAACCGCAATCATGTGAGGAAATGAGATCCTCATAAAGGGTAAATTCAGAGGCAGATCTGAAATTTGTGGAGACCTCAATTCAATTCTGCTCAACAACCATTTCTCATCCACTATGATGTGCCATATACTTTCCTGGGAGCTGGAATTACAGAAAACCTGTCCCTCCTTCAATGAGCTTACAACTCAATGTAGGGATGGGTATTGTACATGTGCAAATATTTAGTGTATAAGCTAATAATAACATCAATCATAGCTAGCATATATATTACTCTTTAAGATTTGCAAATCATATTATGTATGTTATCTCCCTATAGTTCAAAAACAATTTGTGGGATAGATACTATTATTATTCCCATTTTACAGATCAAAAAAAAAAGTCTATTAGAGATAATGTAGAAAAACAGGCACATTTGATGCATTGTTAATGGAGTTGTGAAATGGTCCAACCATTCTGAAAAATCATTTGGAATCATGCCCCCAAAGTTACTAAATTATACATACACTTTGACACAGCTGTATCATTATTGCATCTGTACCCTTATTCAGAGAAAGAGAAAAGGGTCCTATATGTAGAAAAGTACACAGATATTTATAGCCAATCTTTTAGTAGGGACAAATAACTAGAAATAAAGTGGATGCCCATCAATTGAGTGAATAGTCGAAGAAATTATGATATAGCAATGTTTTGGAGTGCTATTGTAATGCAAGAAATGATGAAAGAGATGGATTCAGATGAACTTGGGAAGACTTGTGTAAATTGATTAAGAATGAAGTGAACAGAATTAGGTAAGGTTCAGTAGCCTTGCAAAAATAAACAATTTTGAAAGACTTAGGAGCTCTGATCAATCAAGATTCCAGAAAACTGATGGTGAAGAAAACTGCCTATGCAGAATGACATATTTGTGGGCCTGGCCAATATGGAATATATTTTGCTTCATTAATGCATATTTGTTAAAAGGCTTTTCTTTTTATTTTTCAGTGGGGGAGGACACAAAAATTAATTTAATAAAAGAAAGTTAAGCTGTTGCTTATGTCTAGTGAAGTTCAGTTACTAATCTTTGAGGGAAGACCAAAGGATTTTGAGGATTTCCTTTCTCTTCCACTTTACCTGACTTGATTTCTAGCAACAGTACTGGCAAAGGTACTTTTTAAAAGTCCCAGAGTCACATGTGAAGGGCATGTGGAAAAAACTGGAGAAACCATTTGCTGCTGCTGCTGCCCAGAAGTTGCCCTGAAGTCAGGGCTTTGCTTGCAGATCACAACCTATAGTGCCAGTCTAATGAATTTAGCCTAACTTTTTTCCTATTCTTTCTCTCTGATTCATTCATTCAGGAGTGGAAGGGAAAAAGAATTGTAGGCTGGAGAATATTAAGGACCAAAGCAGATGTCAGCAAACTATGGCCAAAGGGCCACTTCACTTCCTTTTTTTTTTCTGCCAATTGGATTTGGCCCTTGAACATAGTTGTAGACGCTGGACTAGAAGCAGCAGCTTTAAATGACCTGAATATTCCTGAATGAACCAATTACATAAAGCTCTGGTGTCATCACCGTGAGTAACTTATTTTGTGTAAATCAGAATTTCATTGATAGGAGCTTAAGAGCCATAGTGGTAAATAGGGAAACAGTTATACAACAGTATTATCCCTAGAATCCCGAGAGAGTTGGAGTGTAGCATGCATGGCTGTGGACCTCTGGGAAGTTGGACTTTCTTGTGTTAGGACAAATGGGGGGTAAGTAAGGTAGCCCACAGAGAGTTGGTGGTTTGCATTCTATGTGACTTTACTTTGTGATGGTCCATACACTACATACATGTTGCATGTCTAAGTGATAAATGATATGCCTCCATGGAGAATGCATCAACTAACATATGTATGTGTGCATATATACATATAAAACATACATATACACACATATGTATACATACATACATATACACAAGTTTTGTTAAATCATTTCAGTTGTGTCCAATCCTTTGTGACTTTATTTGGAATTTTCTTGGCAAAGATACTGGAATGGTTTGACCATTTTCTTCTCTAGATCATTTTAAAGAGGAGGAAACTGAAGCTAACAGGATTAAGTGACTTGTCCAAGGTCACAAAGCTAATATAAGGTCAAATTTGAACTGAGGAAAATGAGTCTTCCTGACTCCAGATCTGGTACTTTATCCACTGAATCACCAGCTGTTAGTAATTTGTTCCCTCTTATTATTGAATTAAGTAAGCTGTTCCACAAGTTGTAATGGTATTAGGTAATGGTTCAAGTACTTGCAACAAATTATTGTGATCCGTCAATTGTATTTATTTTCATATAAGAGCAACAAAACATGAATGAGGCACCAATATCTAATTACAAAGTAAATAGAAGTAGTAAATGAAAGAAAATCATGCATGTATGGACATTATTTTAGAGGCATTATTTTCAAGATTTCTTGTTTTGCATTCTTTTTAAGTGGACATATTCCCATTATTTCTTGATGCAATCATCATTATTTCTTTATGCAACCATCATTTTTGTGACTCAGGGCTATATTTTAAGGAAGCATCATTTATGTCTTGCTCTTGGTAAGCTTATGTTGAAATAACTGTTGGACTATGACTCTTCTCAAAACATTATCTCTGTGTATTTCATAATAGGTATATTTATTACCTTTTAGAAGCATTAAGACACAAACCTATGTTCTTAGCTTTATTATAATGGCACTTATTGAGCAATTTAATATCCACACAAAACTTTCTACTTTGTATAAAGATCTTTTCAAAGTTAATTTAAAAGAGTAATATAATATTATATATCTATATATAACAAATGATTACAATAATAAAGATAGATTTTTCTTTAAAGAAAAAACAAGACTAATAGGTGGAATGATCTCCGAAAGTTATTTGAAAGGGCGGTAGAAGAGAAAAAAATGGGAAATAGCATTTAAAAAGTGAAAAGGCAGAAACTTTTTTCTTGTTTTTCCAGTAACTGAGGGATAATATAAATCTTTTTGTTTTATAGATGAGAAATTGTGTGGGGAAAATAGATTCAGAGAGTTATTACAGCTAGTAGTGAGTCTGGAAGTAGGTCCCATGTCTTCTCCTCCCAATAGAGTACTTTCTAAACTATACCATGATGCATGATTAAACAGTTTTATTTTCATTTTGATTTCCATATCTTTTTTATTATTATTAGAAAATTCTTTTGCCCATTTCTCCTTTTACAATATAAGCCATATAAACAAACTTTATACCATATGGAACAGAAAATCATCCATAAATAAGACTGCAAGAGAGATGCTGATTTTCTCATTTTAGATGTTCTCAGTATCACCCTCCCCTCCCCCGATTCCATCACCCTTATCTTGGCATCTGAAATGCTGTGATCCTGTCTGTTTCCATTTTTAGATATATATTTGTTAACAATGAATGTTCCTGCCTGAAATGGAAATTTTTTCTGCCTTCTCTTTCCTATGAATATGATCTGAAGGAACCATACCGTTAATCAACAGTCATTAAAATGAGTAAAATTCATGTAAGACTTGAGAATAATTTGCAAAAAGTCAGAAAGTAATTTCTTTCCCTTTCTGTTGCCTTAAGGGGAAGTGGACTTTTTTTGTATTAATAACCTCATTAGCACTGTTGCCTTGGTTAATAAATTACTCTGGAGGATGTGCTTTCTGGCAAATTACCACCTTTCCCCTATTTTCTCATGATAATTACAATAAAATCTCCTTTATTCTTATTGCCAACTATTGAGATACTGGATGAAGAAAAAAATTAGCTTTTGTGTTGGATATAATTAAATGCAAAAGTGATTCTAAAGTAAAGATTTATCTACATATGGCCTAATCTAAGACATTCAGTAAGATGGTAGAAGCTTTAAAATAATAACTTTTCATCTTAAGTTTCTGTCAATGACAGTGACTAGAGGGCTGTCTGGCTGTGAAGTCAGGGAGATTTACCTGGATTCAGCCTAGCTTCTGATGAAAATTATTAACTATATAACCAATCCCCTCTCCTCCCTCATAGCAACTCTTTAAAAAACAAATTACAAATGAATTGCCCAGGTTTCTAATCTAGTAGTTCTCAAAATGCTTGAATTCACAAGTCTGCACCATAAAAAAATTTCTTCCACATTATAATATTAAACTGTACTGCTTGTAATTTCTAGAGACATCTTTTTTCCTTCTTCATAAATGAGAATGAGATTTGCATTTCTTCCATTTTCAGGGTATACTGTTATTCACTGTTTTTCAAAACCATTGTCTAGTGGCTATGTAATAACTCCTCCTTCCCCCAACAAATCAGGAACAGATATTCGAGTAGAATCTCTAGGAATCACAAGTACAGAATAGTAATAGTAAATGCTTTAAGTTAGCCTACATTGAGATGAATTTGCATCTCAATATCTTTATTCAGTTACAAAAAACAGTTATTTCAGTTGTCCACATGTGCAATAGATGGCAGAAAATGAAATGTGAAAGAATATATATATATATTTATATTTATATCTGGATATTATTCATATATTATATGTATATATGTATATAATGTACATATATATGTTCATATATGTATATGTGTGTATATGTATATAATATACATATATATATAGAGAGATATCTCTATCTCTATCTCTATCTCTATATGATTATTGCTGTTTGGACTCCCTATGATCAAGATGAGAAAAATGATTTCTTTTTTTTTAATTAAATTTTTCTTTCAATCAACAAAAATTGGGGAGAATTCTGGGAAGACGGTGAATCAGGTTAGAAAATTTCAAGCTCTCCAGATTTCCCCCACAAAGAAATCAAAATTTCACCTCAGGGCTAACATAGACCCTCGAAAAACAAAGAAGACTTGGGCCAATGCAGGGCTCCTTCTTGGACAACCCTAAGAAAGACCCCAGGACAGAGGTAAATATTTCCAGGCTAACTCCACAAAAACAGCAAGCTGAGAGCCTGGGACTAGTTGGGTTCAGTGGTAGCCTCAGTTCCCACAGGAATTTTCATCTCCCAGACAGTGTGGAGAGTTGGGGGTCTAAGTTGAGGAGAACCTAAAGAACCATTGCTGATTAGCCCCTGACTGGCTGGCTGGCTATGGACAAGAAGGAACTAACCCAAGAAGCCGTGGGGCAGGGAAGGTACTGACTTGAGCATTTGAATGAGGGTGGAGCTTTTTGTATGAGGTTCCAGGTCAGTGGGAAGAGCTGAAGTTAAGCCTAAAATACCTCCCTCCTCCCTAGGATTAGAGGTGGTTATACTAATAAATTCTCATTTTTAAAAACGAGCAGGCAAAGGAGAAAGAACTCAACTGTAGAAATTTACTATGGAAACAGGGAAGACATCAGGAGGACATCAAAGTAAAACAAACAAACAAAAAATCCTCACTTTTCCCAAAGAGTAATGTTAAATGGCTACGGGCTCAAGAAGAATTTATAGAATAATTTAAAAAAGACTTTTAAAAATCAGATTAGAGAGATTGAGGAAACACTTAAAAAAGAAGATCAATTCAGCAAAAACAAGAAGATTATGAAAAGAAAATCAATTAACTAGAAAAGGAGATCCAGAATCTTACAGTAAAAAATAACTATGAAAATTAGAGTTGAACAAGTAGAAGCCAGTGAAATTACAAGAGATCATGAAATAACAAAACTAAATATAAAGAGTGAAAAAATAGAAGAGAATGTGAAACATAAGAAAAACACCAGATCTGGAGAACAGATTAAGAAGAGAAAGCTTAAGAATACTTGGATTAACCGAAAGCTGTGACAAAAAAAGAATCTTGACACATACACAAAAAGTAATCAAAGAAAATTGTCTTGAAGTGATAGAACAAGAGGAGACAGTAGAAATAGAAAAAAAAAAAAAACAACTACTGATCATCACCTCAAAGAAATCTAGGAAGGAAAACATATAACTATCCTTGCTAAATATTAAAACCTCCACATCAAAGAGAAAATTTTACAAGCAACAACAGCAATGACAACAAAAAACCCCAACGTAAATGTGCTGGAACTACAATAAGAATTGCACAGGATTTATCACAAAAAAAATGGAATATTATATAATCAACAATAAAAAGAACTAGAGTTGTGGTCAAAAAAATATTGTATCCAGTAAAATTAAGTAAAATATTGAATGAAAAAAATGAACATTCAACAAGCTGTAAGATGTTCAGGATTTTGTCTCAATAGAAAATTTAACACATAAGAGCCAACATCAAAGACTAATTTTAAGAGACTCAATACAGACAAATTGTTTATATTTTATATACAGAAATTTAAATCATATGTCTAAAATTGACATTAGTGATTGGGTGGTCCGAAAGAAAGATTGGGGTAAAGCTGAGTATGCTGTGACTCTAAAAAGTGAAACTATCTAGGAAAAGCCAAAAGTAGTAACAATGCTATACAGATGAGTTACAAGAGCAAGAATTATCACAGAGGAGTTAGATAGGGGAGAGATATATACATACAAACACATAAATGTGTATACTCTTTGTCAGGAGGTGGGTAGCATGTTTTATCATGAATCCTTTGAAATCATAGTTGTTCATTTCACTGACCAGAGTTCTTAAGTCTTTCAGAGTTATTTACTTCACAATATTGTTATTATTTGATAAATTTTCCCCTTGGTTCCAATAACTTCATTTTGTATTAGTTCATACAAGTCTTCCCAAATTTCTCTGAAACCATTCCTTTTGTCATTAAGAAATAAGAAATAATTAAGAAAATTAAGAAACCAAGAGTAATAGGTTATTTCATGTAAAAGAACTTGGAGAACAATTCTATTTTTTTCCTTACAACAACATTGGCAATATGATGACAATCTAAAATCAGGTCATTATCACCAGAAATTAGAATAAGTTTAGCTTTAAAGAGTGCAAATATTAATCAAAAGGGATTATGGGAGGAAAAATAGATCTTGTCTAGTACATCGCTACATGTTACACAAATTTATTTCCTATCAAATATCTAGCAAACTGTGACCTGGTGACTGAAATAATATATCAGAATCTTATATTTTTCATAAAATAATAGATGGCAAATCCTCATACTACTAATATAAACCCCCCGAAATCCTTGAGAATTCAACAAATAAAACTGTAGCATTATAACTGATGGAAATGCTACACATTAACACTCAGACATGATAATAACAAATGCTGAACAATAGTGTTTTTACTAGATATTTTCTTATTAAATACTGATAATATACTTGGAATAGAATTTCATAATACACAGGCTTGTCAAGAGAAGTCAAATCCATGAGAGAACAGCATGAGATGCATATCATCTCCATCATCCTATCTGCTACTGAAGTTTAAATGATCCTTTTATTGAGCCTATAAAAGATGAATTTAGATTAGATTCCTAATACTTTAGTGTGAGTTTCAAAAGGAGTTATCTACCTGTGCAACATAACACACAATGTTATATATAAAATAATATGATAGTAATTTATCTCAGGGAAAGTTTCTATCTGAACTCCTTTGAAAAAGATGACATTGAGATAAATAACAATAGTTGTAACTACTACTTATACAAAAGTATAAGTAGTATACTTATTATTCAATATCACTATTAGTGATATCACTAAATAATATCATTTATATCTTCTTTATAAATGAAGAAACTGATGTTGGAGAGGCAGAGACTTGTCAGAGATCAAACAACAATGAAAGAACAGATTAGGATCAGAACCTGGGTCTCCTGAATCCTAATCCATAATACTCATAGGAGTATCATTTTGAGTTCAAATTTAGTTTCAGAAACTTTCTAGCTGTGTAACCCCAGCCAGATCAATTTATTCTGTTTACCTCAGTTTCCTTATCTGTAAAATGAGCTGAAGGAAATGGCAAACTACTTCAATATCTTTGCCAAGAAAACTTCAAATAAGGTCACAAAAAATTGGACACAATTGAAAATGACTAAGCAACATTAACAACAAACCAATGCACAACCAGCATTATACTTGTGACTGCAGAAGACATAGGGGGCACAAAAAACTTATAATTTAATTATGGACAAAGATTTATACCCATAAAATTGTTCGATAATAATAAAAGATGGTACAAATGTATGTTAGAGTTTTGATTTGTGTGATTCAGGCTCCAGATTGAATTTTGAGTTAGCCTATTACTCAAAAAAAAAAAAAAAATAGCTCCAGATGATTTATTTTATATATCAATAACTTCACTTGTGATTTCATTGATATAGATACTTTCTCCAAAAATGCAAATTGTGATCCACTTGTGTTCTCTCATCCTGGAAAACTTTTGTTCATGTCCTCCTCTAAATCCTTGATAAGGGGGAGTCCAAACAGTATTTTAAGAACTTCCTTCTAACTCTTTTAACATTGTATGAATGCTCACCTTTTCCAGTTACAGATTTTTGGTAACAGTTTTTATGCCACTTCATTTGCGTAGTTCTTTATTGCTAATGTGTTACACCCTACTCAAGCCTACACTGTGCCTGCCTCTCATTTGCCACAGGATAATAGGATAATATACCAGTCCTGAAACAGATCCAATTGGCTGGTTTGAAACCATATCTATAAATCAATTTCTGTGACCTTTGTTTATTTTATTTTTGAATTTCCCATATTTGCTTTGTTTTATTGCCAGAGTTACATAGTTTGCTTGAATCTGTATGAGTGTGGTTTTTATATATAGCAATACAAAGTGGAATATATATGTGTATGTGTGTATATATGCATGAAAATGAATATGTATATATAGAGAGCATACATCTATAGTCAATATATGTTAATATATCATCAACATATCAGTTACATACACATATATACATGTACATATTTATGTGTGTATATATACATATATACATACATATATACACACATATACATATATACACACTGATCATTTAGTTTTCTCAAAGCTGTATGTCTAGAGCTCAGTCAGTTCTTGTCAATCACTCATAATAGTTTTATTTTATTTTGTAATTTCATTCATTCTTCATTCATTTAAGAACCGCCATAGCATAGTGAATGAAATCTGGCTCTTGAAGGTAGGAAGATCTGAGGTCAAGCTCTGCCTTAGACATATACTGCTTTTGTGACTTTGACCAAAACCCTTAACATATCAGCACTTTAAGCCAGGGCTTCTTAAACTTTTTCTACTTGCAATACTTTTTGACCTGAGAAATTTTTACGTGATCCAGTTATATAAAATAGGTATACAAATCAAACATTTACCAATAATAAGTCATAATTTCATAATTCTCACAATCAGTTATAAGACCCTATATGTGTTTGTGAACCACAATTTAAGAAGCTGGTCTTGAAGTAACTCTAACAGTATATAAATGACTAAGTGCATTAGTAATGAGATTATCCCACCTGGGAGTTCCCTGAACTAATGAAATAATGGGTCCCATATTCATTCTACTCATTCAGTACAGTTATGAATGGCATATTATTAAGTAGAATGAAAAGTACAAATCCCACTTTCAATAAAAAAAGTCTTTTCAGATTCTCCTTAATGCTAGAGCCTTCCTTCTCTTAATTTTCCCTTTTATCTCTTAATCATATTTGGACAGAGTTTTTTTGCATGTTTTCTTTTCTATTAGGCTGTGAAATCTTTGGGAATAGGAACCTTCTTTTAAATTTCTTTGTATTCCTATTGCTTAGCATCGTGTCTGGCATTTGTTATTGTTCAGTGATCCAGTATTATCTGGCTTTAAGCAACCCCATTGACTTTATCCATGGGGTTTTCTTGGCAAAGACATTGCAATGGTTTGCTTTTTCCTTCTCCAGTGTGCCCCCATTTTGCAGTTGAAAAACTAAGTTGAATAGGGGTTAAGTGACTTGCCCAGAGTCACACAGCTAGTAAGTGTCCGAGGCTGGATTTGAACTTAGGTCTTTCTGACAACAGGTCTGATGTTTTATCTACTACACCATCTAGCTGCTCCTGCCTGGCACATAGTAGGTATTAATAAATGTTTATTGACTGGTTGATGGCACTCTGGTAGGCGTTATTTCTGTTCTCAAAGGATTTACAATTTAGTAGAGACAGAGGAGATAAAAAACATCAAAATGGAATCCAAATGAAATCAGGAATATTATTATGGAAGTAAAAAAAAGTGCTGTGGAATTATATGAATACAAAATACTTCTGACTGGAGGGATATCCAGATAGGTTCATAGAGAAAGTAGCATTGGAACTTGGCCTGAATTATGGCAAAGATATGAACAAGCATAGGTAAAAAAAAGGAATTTCCAGGAAGGCAGAATATTGTGAGGGAGTAAGGGTTGGAAAGAATGGAAAAGGATGGAATGACTTTGTAGGATTGTTGTGTCCTGCTTTCTAGAGCCCCCCAAGTTGAGACAAGTTGGAGTGACAAAATATACCATTGCTTTCTAGAGCTCCCATACCAGGGTGATTAAAATATACCTTCCTAGTGGAGAAGTGATGAGGCAGAACTCCCGAGGATGGTGGGAAAATGGGGTGTGTTTATTTCAAGGGCTTACCTCCTTTTTATAATGTAACAAAAACAACTCTGCTTCAATCCCCACACAGGCTGTCACTGTCCCCTGACTTCTCAGGAAGGCCAAGAGCCCTTAGGAGAGATGGGGAGCCGAACCAGACATTGTTAGCAGATTCTCTTGGGGCTGAAGGGTCTTGAACCTCACCCAGAGTTTCCCCACTGACTGTGACCTTCTACATAGGATGACATAAAATCTCATTAAACTTGATTGTGTGAGTGGAATAGTTTGTGATGATTGGAAAGGAAGATTATTCAGGGCAGAAAGGTCAAGATCAAGAGCCCAGGCTTCAGCTATTTTCAAAATTGTTATTTTGGTATTTATTTTCTAAAATATTCTGCAGTTCATCCTTATAGTAGAGAAACATTTCTATTATTCAATCTGTGTTTCAGGAATAATTGATAAATATATTTGAATGAAGAATGGATGAATAAACTGATAAGCTAGTTTAGGGCGGTAACAACTGACAATTCTTGCCTCATAGACCAGAATGAATGATAAGGCATAATCTTGGTGACATTTTAGTGTTTGTAGAACCAATTCAGAACCCTCAAAGTTGGCGCTACCTAATAATGTTTCACTAATTGTCACAGCCATTCTCCTATCATCAACTAAATTTCCCTTCTGTTATATATGGACTATCAGTTATTGTTGGCAAAGATGGTATTTAGCATTCACAATAATGTATGAGCTAGGAATGTATTATATGTTTGGGTTTTTAAACAGTCAGGGTGATTTTTTTTTAGAGATGTTTACATGAAAATAGTTCAGACTACTAATAAAAATTCTGATCTAGGTCCATAATTGGTTGATAATGTTCATGGTACAGACTGAACTTCTATACTTTGAGTCTTTAAAATATGATTAACCAAGATCTTTGCATTTATCAATGTGGTTAGGAGGAATACACAGTAGCATTTGGCATTTCTTCTTTTGGTAATGGTTTATTATTTTACTAGATTATCTTATTTTTAAAATAATAATGATAGATGGCATATATGTAGCACTTTAAGATTATATTATCTTATTTGATCTTCCTAATAAGCCTGTGAAGCAGGTGTTATTATTATCCCTGTTTTACAATTGAAGAAATTGTAACTGAGAGAGATTAAATGATTAAGTCATTTAACTTAAGCTAGCAGATATATGAGAGAGGATTTGAACTTTCTAACATTCACTGTGCCAGATGACACAACAATCTGTAAGTCAAATGCCTCTCATGTCTCTTGGTTGAATGGTTTGGTGGATGACTTTTAGTAATAAAAAGAGCAATGAAATTGCTTTTTGTTCATGCACAAAATCCCAGAATTTCATTGGCTTTCTGATATAATCCCAACCCCCCAAGAAATGCCTGTGACTACATACACAGCTAGCTGGAAACATTCAGAAAAAGAAATGGTGGCATTGGCAGGAAGATAATTCATGTACTATGAGTCAACCATGGCAGAACAAAACTGTGAGGAATACCCAATATTCAACCCAAACCCTTGGATGTCCACAGAATATCACAGAGTCTGAACCCTGTCAGTCTTGAGAAAGAAACTCCAGCTTTATTAGAAGAATCATTTTTCAATCTGGACTAGTTTCTGATCTGGGGAGACTTAGTGAAGGGCAGGATAAAAGAGGTGGAGAGAGCATCAGGTGGGAACTTTTTAATGGACAATAAACTTGTAGAATTTTTAAAAAAGTGATTTGGAATTCTTTAGACCTCCCTTTAATTTTCCCTAGAATTACCACAGGAATCCTCAAATTTCTATGACTAGCCCACATAAATCTCTCACACACTTGGAAGATGGAAGATTTTTGTTAGGATCCCCTAGCTCAAATTAGCCATGCTTAGTAATTCTTGAGAAAGGCTACTTGCAGCTTTTATCTTCTTGGCATATATGGAATATTAGTTGCATGTTCAGAAATACCTGATATATGGAGGTTGCTCCTGCTTTGATACTAAATGCTCACAGCCTTATGGTTTATTTATTTTACTGTTGGCTGCTTTCCTCATTACTCTATTTGTCAATCAGGGAAAATGATACATTTCCAATCAACCAAATAATAAATATTTACTAAGCATATTCTACTATTGTTAGGATATAGTAGACATGTTTGATTGGAAAGGGATAGAGAAAGTTAAAAAAAGTAGGAAGTAGTAGGAAATAGGACTGGAAAAGTGGGTTGAAATTAGAACATGTATAATAGGGCCTTGAATTTCAGACTAAGGAAGAAATAAGGAAATACCAAATGTTTTGAACTCTATGATGGCATAAAAATGGTGAATTAGTGAAAAGGCTGTTTGTTGTATTTGGAGTCAGAAATCCTGGGTTCAAATCCCAACTCATTGACTTACTGACTGCGAATGCTTGGGCAAGACAATCTCTCTGGGCTTCAATTTCCTCATCTTGAATTGATGAGGGATTGGATTAAATAATCTCTGAATTCTCTCCCACTCTAGAATTATGTTCCCATAATCTGGCAGTAGTCAAGAAAGATAGAGATAGATAACAAGAAGATCATTAGTGATCAAGTCTTGAATTAGAGTGGTGATAATGCAAATGAAAATTAGAGGAAAGA
The DNA here is from genome assembly GCF_902635505.1 of Sarcophilus harrisii. Taxonomy (NCBI): domain Eukaryota; kingdom Metazoa; phylum Chordata; class Mammalia; order Dasyuromorphia; family Dasyuridae; genus Sarcophilus; species Sarcophilus harrisii. The sequence continues at coordinate 277,646,298 of NC_045426.1, read as the reverse complement.
AAGAGAGTAAGCCTTTATGGAGCACCTACCCTGTGGCAGGCATTGTGCCAAGTGCTTTAAAAATTTTTATTTTATAAATATTTGCTTGTTTGAGCCTTAAAACATTGTAAGATAGGTGCTATTATGATCCCCAGACTGAGTTAGACAAAGGTTAAATGATTTGCTCAGTCATACAGCTAGAAAATTTCTGAGACAGAATTTTCATTCAGTGAAGGAAGGCTCAGAGATTTATCCACTAAATCACCAGCTGCAAATAAATTAAGTAACACTCTGAAGAAACAATTAAATAGGATTGGATGTGAGTGGGGAGAAGGGAAAAAAAAAGTCAAATTGATTTCTAGGTTTCAATTCTTTGTCACAAGGGATATCTCTCTGGGAGGGAAAGATACATCGAGTAATGTAGCTGATATAAAATATATTGCCTTCTCTTTGAAATATCACGTAGATATATAGATATTTAAGAGGTGACCAAGTGTCTCAAACCTGAATTCAAATTTGATTTCAAACATTTACTATTTGTGAACCCTGGCAAGTCACTTAACCTCTGTTTGTCTTAATCCCTTGGAGAAAGAATATAAGGCATCTCTTTTAAAGACCCAGGAAAGAAGTAACTTCTTTTAAGAACTGCAGACTGCTAATAACCATATGAAAGAATACTCCAAATCACTAATAACAAAAGAATGCAAATGAAAAGAATTCTGAGTTTTACATTATACATAGCAAATTGCCAAAGATGATTAAAGATAGGAGTAGTCAGTGTTGGAGGGGCTTTGGGACCAGAAGCAATGTAAGACATTGTTGATGGAACCATGAATTGTAATTATTTTGTAAAGCAATTTGGGATTATGCAAAAAAACTAAAAATGACTGAAATAGCCAGACCCTTTGATCCAAATATCCTGCTGCTATGTATATATCCCAAAAGGATAAAATAAAAAAAGAAAGAATTTATCAAAATATCCACAGCAGAACTTTTTATGGTAACCAAAAAATCCCCCAGAAACCAGGGAGGTTTCCATCAATAAATGGAAATGGAAACAGCAAAAACCTAAAACTGAACACTGTGCTCTGATAACTAAGCTTGGCCTTGGAGAAAATTTGAGAAAATAAATGTTCTTCCTCTTTTCAAGTATGAGTAGGACTTTCGGGTGTAAAATTCTACCTAATTCTTTATGTGAATGTGAATGTGAATGAAGATAACTTGTTTGCAAAGTTGATTACCATCAAGACCGATTGTTGATTGACACCATTTTCAGTCTCTTAAGAAAAATAAAAACCTCATTTGTAATGCCATCTTCATTTCTTGAAACATAACTCCTTCTTCCCCTACCCCCCCCCAAAAAAAAAAAAAAAACTACATCAATATAAGTGACAATAAATGCAATTATTCCATACCTAGAGTTGAAAAGACCTGGCTCACATTCCTCCTCTGGTTATCCTGAGTGTATGCCCTTAAGCTAGTTACTTAATTTCTCAGGGTCATAGATAACTCTCAGGTCTCTGAGACTATAAATTGTGAAGAAATCTGTACTGAGAAAGAAAATTCTTTACTGAGAAGGTGCTTATACCTATGAAATTATAGGTCCAGCTATATATAAAAGCATATATATATATTTATCATAAAAGCATTTACTAGCATGGTTAAACTGTGTGGAGCTCAGTAAATAATTTTTAAAAATTAAATATAATTTTTGCTTCAATAATCCACTCAATAGGAAGTATCCTTACAGCGGAATTTAGAATTACTTCCTAGTAGATAATGGAGAAACATAGAAAATTATGCTAATGTATCATATTAAAATAGATATTATCTTGAATCCTGTAAATTAAATAATATTTTCCCCATTGACCTTCAATACAAAATTATTAAAATGTGTATACAATGAAAAAACCTTGGTCCCTAAAAAATATTTCTTGTTCTGGAATTATCTTTAACTCTCCCAAAGAAGGGACTTTTTGTTCCTGTGACAAATCATATGGGATAACTATTAAAATTATTGATATCACGTTCATTTCTCAGTATATTTCTCCCTTTTCCTTCCCCAGATAGTTATCTCTTGTGACAATTTTTTTTTTAAAGCAAGAAAGGATAAAAGGAATTCAGCAAAACTAGTCAACTTTTCAGCTGAGTCTGACAGTATATGCAAAGAAGGGAAGAAGGTATATTTTTCTTCTTTCTTCTTCAGAGATAAAGTGGTTTATCTTGGTGGGACTAGTTGAAGTAATCTCATTTGGCTGGACATCTAGATTTAGAATGACCCCTATTGTTGGCTCAAAACCACTCCCAGTAAGTGGTCTCCTCTAGACCTGGGGGAGTGACAGCTTTGAGGGAATCTCATTCGATTGAAACTTCTTTCTCATTTCCTTATAAAAATGGCAATTTTAAGCTCAGTCCTTGCAGAGGACCTAATGTGCCATCCCTGGCATAGCAGCAATCTCTGCTCGCTGAAATGATATTCTCTTTCAATGTTACCTTCTCTTTATCCTCACCTATTTCCCCAATGAGACTTTATACCTCTCTGTTGGGATTTCTCTACTAGAAACTTTACTTCTCTGTCAGACCTTTCCACTAAGGAATTCAGTCATAGCATAGCATAGCAAAGGCTGATTTCCCAATGCCAATAATAAAACTCTTTTTATCAGTCTAGCTTTTCAGGCTTGTAAATTCCTTTATGAAGGACTTCTGAACCACCAAAAGGCGGTTCCCACAACTCCCTATCCTGTGTCAAATCCTAAAGGGGATTTAAGGGAGCCAAACCTCTTCATTTGTTTCCCTGAACCCCAAACCTGCCACTAACCTCATCATCTAACTCCCTGACCACCAGGAACTCTAATATCATCATTTTGGTTCCCTGAATCTAATCTCATCAATTATAGTTTCATATTCTTCAATTTCACTTTTTTTTTCCCCATTTATATACTTCTAGTCATTGTATTTACTATTTTCCTGTTCCTACTTACTTCATTTTGATTTAGGCCATATACTGTACTTCTTGTAGTTTATATTCATAGTTCTTTATGGTCCAGTAATATATTCATATACATTTTGCTTAGCTATTTCCCAAACAATGAGCATTTCCCTTGTTTCAGTTCCTTGATACTATAAGAAGTGATGTAACAAATATTTGGTGCATATGAGATTTCACTTTCTTTGACATCCTTGATATCCTGTAATGGAATCTCTAGGTCATTTTAGTTACTTTCTTAGTATAATTCCAAACTGGATTCCAAAACTGCCAATTCACAACTCTACCAACAGTGTAATAAGCCTGTCTTTTGACAATGATATAACCACTTTAACATGTGATGCCATTTAGGGAGTTAGATATCCACATTTTATTTGCAAAGTCGAGAAAGACAAAATTAAAGCTGTCAACATACCTTTTGTTGCTGTTGAGTCATTTTAGTCATGTCTGACTTCAGGATCCCATCTGGGATTTTTTTGGCAAAGATACTGCAATGATTTGCCATTTTCCTTCTCTAGCTTACTTTTTAGATGAGGAAACTGAGGCAAACGGATTAAGTGACTTGCCCAGAATTGCATAGTTCCTCACTACAAGGCACTGAGCCACTTAGCTGCTACCTCACCAGTAAATAATAGCTAGGTTCATGAAAAGTTGTTTATAACCTGAATTTTATAATGTGACTGATATTTTCCCTTTGATTTCATTATAAAAGGCCATTAGATGTTGTAATCTAAATTTCCCATTTACTGTATTTTCTTTTTAACATTTTAATTTGTTCATTTAAGCATATCCTTTTCTCTCTCCCACTTCCCCTTCAAAATTGAAAAAAAAGAAAGAAAAGAAAATTTGTTATATTTGTTAATTTCTAATTGCCAGTGGAGCTAAATATTTGTTCCAGTCTCTCTGTTTTTCTATCCTTTGTGCAGAAATTACTGGTCTATAAACACATACACCCACATACAAATTATGTAATTAGTACTTGACTTGGAATCAGAAGGTCTGGGTTCCTAACATGGCTCTGCCACTAACAGGCTTTGTGACCTTGCAAGTTATTTAGCTTGTAGGCTTACTCTTTTCTCTGTATAAGAAGATTGGACTAACTCTAAGTATCCTATATTTTTCATAATTCCATGTGGGCAGCTAGATGGCCTGGCCTGGAATCAGAAAGGCCAATATTCAAATCCGGCCTCAGACACATCCTAGCTGTATGATCCTAGATAAGTCACTGAATTCTGTTTACCTCAGTTTCCTCATCTTTAAAATGAGTTCCAGAAGGAAATGACAAACCACTCTTTTCCAAGAGAACCCCAAAAGAGGTCACAAGAGTCAGGCACAACTGAAAATGATTAATAACTCTATTACTTTGATTTAAATGCATCAGAGAAAATATATTTAAAGCAATTCAACCAATTTTTGGTAATTCTCTAATTGATCTGTTTCATCAATTTGGGCTTCTATGTCCTGTGTTTTCTTAAAGCAAGATATTAATAATGTTATTTGCAAAGAAAAACTGGAAACAGTTGACAAAAATATCTAACATATTTCTGATAGAACTTGTGTTTTGTTCCTTTCATTTAGAAAATCAATAAATTTGAATTTCTTATATAGTGACTTCCAGGAAGTACAGTGTAATAGAAAAGACTTAAGTGTCTTCATCTATAAGATGAGGGGACTACTGTAGATGATCCTAAAGCTTCTTCCAGCTGACACTTTGTAGAATTGCTCATGGGGTCCTAGAAGGCTGGATTTCAGGCCTGATTTTGCCATTTCCTCTTCTGGGGGACCTAAGATCATTGAATCTCCCATAGTTTCTTCACATGCAAAATGGTAAAAATGGTTGCAGCTTCACCCAGGGTTCCTTTTAGATTTAGAGAAGACCGGAGACTATTTCAAGCCTCAGACTTTCCACATGAGGAACGGGAAACCAAGGGAGGTTTAAAGGCTTGTTCAGTGTCTCATTTGTATAAGGACATGCAGAGAAATGTTAAAACATCAGCATAAACATATATTACATATATACACATCTGCATATATGTATATTGGTATATACATATGTGTGTATACACGTAAGCATTCATACATATATATAAATGACATATGTACTTTAAAATTTAATCTGTATTAAAATTTTCTCTATCACATTTTTAAATCTAGACAGTTAACTAAATAATAAATCAAGTTCTAATTTGTAATATTTATTGATTTCCAAAGTATAAATTTTCACAATGAAATTCTTATCATTGTCAGGAGTAAGGTCCAGCATACCCTGGCATTTACAATAAATAGAATAAATGAATGAAAAAATACTCAATAAGCATTTGCTATGTACTAAGCTCTGGAAATGCAAATAGAAAAAGTGAGACAGGCTACTCTCACAAAGCTCTATTTTGAGAAAATCTAGAGACAGAAGGCCTCTAGTTATACAACATTATACATGAGCTTAGATTTAGTGCATTTGGAAAAGTAAAGAAGTGCCAAGGTTCTGAAGCAGGAAGAAGAGGAAAGCCCAGTGGTCCTTAAGGTGTATTTAAAGATCAGATGGCAGCAACCTAGATTTGGAGAGTATAATGAGCAAAATCTGAATCCATAGCTCTCTGTCTCTGTAACCATGACTCTCTTCCACTATATTAAACTAGTTGTTGTTATAAGGATTAAATAGATTGTACTCTGATTAGGGTGCTATAATTTTGTAAGTGTATATAAGTGTGAGCTATTTGTGAGCTATATAAATGTGAGTACAACTTCTCTGGGTTTCAGTTTCCTTATCTATAAAATAAAGGGATTGGATTAGATCTCTTTCTGTTTTTGTATGTGTGCATTTAAAACAGTGCTCTGGGAAGGCACTAAACCTTGATTACATATATAGTAAGAAACAGGAGTCTGGGCATGTGCCCAAACCCTGTTATATATATAAATATGTAGGATTGGTATACCAGTGCATTGTTGATAGAATTGTGAACTGATCCAACCATTTGGAGAACAGTTTGGAACTAGGTCTATAAATAAGGCTTTTGACTTTTTTTTGACTCAACAATACAACTCTAGGTCTGTATCTCCGAAAGATGAAAGAAAAGAGAAAAAAGGATCTATTTTTATCAAAATATTCATAGTATCTTGTGGTGAGAAAGAATTGGAAATAGAAGGGATGCCCATCAATTGGGAAATGACTAAACAAGTTGTGGTATATGATTCTAATGGAGTGAGTAGAATGGATTGAAAAAATCTGGGAAGACTTATGTAAACTGATACAAAATAAAGTGAGCAGAACCAGAATATTGTAGTGTATAGTACTACTATAAAGATGACCAACTGTGAACTCTGATCAAGGCAAAGATCAAGGCAAAATTCCAAAAGATCCATGATGAAAAATGCTATCAGAGCAAGAACTGGTGAATTTTAAATGCAGTGAAGCACACATTTTATTCTATTTTTATTTTTTTGTCTATGTCTTCACTTGTAACATGGCTTATGTGAAAATATGTTTTGCATGACTTCACATATATAATTGATATAAAATTTCTTGCTTTCTCAAGTTGGGAGGAAGAGTGAGAGTAAGGAGCTCAAAAATTTTACAGATGATTTTAAAATATTTTTTACATGTAATTGGGAAATAATGAAAAAAATTAATTTAAATAATGAAAAAAATAAGGGCTCTCTTTTGTTTTCCTTTTATTTATTTTCTCTTTTCATATATAGATAGATGCATTTATATATGTATGCATATATATGTTTATACTTATATCTAAATATGAAAATATGTGTGTATTATTTTTATTGCAGAGATAAAGTGCGGCAGCCCACCAGTGATTCAACATGCTATCCTTGTGGGGAATTACAGTTCTAATCTAGGAAGTATTGTCTACTATACTTGTGTAGATGGCTTTGAGAGCACTGGAGGGAACCTTACCTCACTTTGCACAGCAGAAGGTATCTGGAAGAAAAATACCTTACATTGCACAGGTATAGACTATGTCTTCTCTTCAGCATTTGGCATTATTAATGATCCCTTCCTCCCCAAAACTCTCTCCTTTAGGCTGTCAAGACCCTGCTTTTTCTAAGTTTTCCTCTTTTCTGTCTGCTCCTTTTCAGGCTCCTTTCCTGTTCATCTATGTCACTTCCACTAATTATGGGTAAGACTTTTTCCTGAACCTTCTTCTTTCTCTTTTCCTTTTATGCTATCTCACTTAGCTTGCAAAAGTTCAAATATTCTCATTTTCTGTTTCTGTCTGTCTCTCTCTCCCCCTCTTCTCCTCCTTCCACAGCCAGATCCACATATACATTCATACACATGCACACATATATGTCTATGTGTGGAAATCCAGCCCTGGGTTCTCAGCTTCATTTATGCACTACTAACTGCCTATTCCATGTCTCAAACTGGATGTCCTATATCAGATGTCTCAAACTGAATCTCAAAAAGGAACTCATTATTTTGTCCTCACAACCATATTCTCTAATACATATAGAATTACTCATGAAATATACAGATTCTGCCTGAGTCATTCTGTGGAGAAGTAATGAAAATCTCATATTTCATTATCCTCACAACAGTCTAGTGAAGGATGTGAGATGAGCAAAGAGGACAAATATTCATAGTTGGAGAGACTAAGAAAAAGTAACTTGTAGAAGGACATATGGCCACATAAGATCAGACCAGCTGTCTCTACAGCCTATTTGGGCTGCTATATCAAGGGCTAGTTTGTGAGGGAGTATGGTAACCACCCTCTATGGCACTGACTTCAAAAGATTAAGAATGTAGTTGAAACCTCCTCATTTCTTCTATATCAGGATCATATCATAAATCAAGGCCAGAGGTAGAAAGACTCTCCTGATTCCCACTCCAGAGCTTGAGCCCCTCTAAGTGCTCTCAGAATTCACTGGGAATCAACCATTAGTCATGCTTTATATGAAACAAGGGGATCCACATGGGAGATAGTAGCATATTAATTAGTTGATGCTTAGAAAGCACTTTGAAGAACAAACATGTTATATAACTGCTAATTATAATTATCCCTATCAGCCTGGCTATCTTGAACAAAATTTGTGCCTGCAATAATTTCCATGGATTAATATAAGATGTTTCACTGAAAGAAAGAGGAAATAGCTACTCCACAGGCTGCAATGATAGTTCTTGAGAACAGCCTTAAGGAGACAGACAGGATTCACAGTTAAATTGAAATTTAGCCAAATCCATTATTGAGAATAATGATAAAAGTTATACTTTTGATTTACAATTTACAAAGTACTTTCCTCACAACAACTGCCATAGAGTACATAGTCAAATAAGATCGTATGCATATGTATAAATCATATGTAGTTTAAACTTGTAATTCAAACTACAAGTATGATCGTAATGTGATTAGATTATTTAACAATTAGGATCACACCCATTTGACCAAGGAGGAGATTGGAACTCAAAATTTAATTGACAGGCTGGAAGTTACACAGGCTGTAAGAATCAGAATTATGAATCAAAACCTTTCCTCTTGGTATAATGCAGATTTTCTCTGAATATGAGTGGTTTCTGGACATGTGGTCACATTAATTCTCATGGCTCTTTCTTTGAGCTCATCCTTATCCCTTCCTTCCTCTTTTCTCTTTTGTTCCTTCTCTTTATCCTAAGTACTGCTTCATTTTTCAAATTTCATTTTTCAAAAACTCTAAACTTCTAAGCTATTCACATGTGTGCTTTTATTGTTTACATTTTCCTTCTTCCCTTTTTTCTTTCTATTCTTTTTATTTCTTCCTTTTACTTTTTACCCTTTTCTTGACCCCTATTCTACTCATCTCTCTCTTTCTCTTTACATTTTATTTTTTAGAGCCAGACTAAGTTGAATTATTTATCTCTACTGACCTTGAGATGTATCTAGTTACTTAGTGGATGTCACTCAGACCCTTTTTCATTGATTCAGTAATGAAGATCCTTGCCTTGTCTGGGGCTCAAACTCCAGTCAAGAGCTAACATGTCAGTGTTTTGTTTTGTTTTGTTTTTTTGGTGGGGGGAAGGGAAGTCAGGGGAATAGTGGTGGTGGTTTAAAGACCAGTTTGAACTGGAAACTCCAGACACCTGGAAATTGGGTAACAGCATCAGTTGTCTGGGAAAACCCAGGTGGAGACTTCGTGCTTGGTGAGCCAGTATACAGTACATCCAGATCAAAGAGGCTCGATTTTCTTTTGATAAGACTGTGCCTGGCTTTTATCCAATTGGACTAATTGGGTCTTGATGTTTATGACTTTAGTTAATAATTATAAGATTGATGATTACCCTGTGCAGCTCCCTTCAGTATGACATCTTTGCTAGAACAGGAGTCATGTAACCATAAAGTTTTCCCTTGTACCCTAACAGAAGTAATATTTGTCCTGAGCCCTAATTATAGATGCCTTGTTGAGGAAGGAAGGGAGAAAAGAGGGAAAAGAAAGGAGGAAATGAAAGAGGAAAGGGAAGGAAAGAAAGGGAAGGGAAGGGAAGAGAAGGGAAAGAAGGAAGGGAGGGAGGGAGGAAAGAAGGAAGAAAGGAAGGAAGGAAGAAGAAAGGGAGGGAGGAGGGAAGGAAGGAAGAGAGAGAGAGAGGGACGAGGGAGGAAGGAAGGAGGGAAGGGGGGAGGGAGAGAAAGAAAAAGAGAGAGAAAGAGAGAGAAGAAGGAGAAGGAGGAGAAGAAGTAGGAGGAGGAGAAGGAGGAGGAGAAGAAGGAGAAGAAACAGAAGGAGGAGGTGGAGGAGAAGAAGAATGCTTCTGGGCGTTTTATTAACCTTTCTCTTTCTCTCCCATATAAATGGATACAGTTACATAAATATATGCATTGCATGTATGTTTCCATGCATATGAAAACTTGGCATAGGCTGTCCTATGGTGTCAAACTATAAAATAACAAAATTGATTTTGTTACAAATATACTACAATTTTTCTATCTAGTCTAGATAGAAAAATTGTAGTATATTTGTTACTTCCAAGCATCCAATGATGCTGATATTGCTCAGACTTTTTTTTTTTTGAATGCCTTTTATGAATTGGTTTACAAGTCAAATTGGTCAATTAGGTGGTACATTGGATAGGGTACCAGGCAATCAGCAAGCTTCATCTTCCTGAGTTCAAAACTAACTTCAGATACTGTATGACTTTAGGCAAAAACAAACAAAAACTGTTTGGTTCAGTTTCTGCTTCAGTTTCTTCATCTGTAAAATGAACTGGAGAAGGAAATGGCAAACCACTCCAGTATCTTTGCTTAATAAATTTCCAGATGATTAAACACAATTTAAAAAGAAAAAAAAATTAAGAACCAGATTATGAGCCATTCAAGAAAATTAGTTTTGTTACTTGTTCTTTGTTACAGTTAATCAGACTGTTTCTTTAAATAAATTTTTATTGGTGCCATTTTTAAAATATCATTATAATTTCTTCTGGTATCACTATATCTTCTTCCCCCCCCCCCCAAGCTGCCATCCTAGATAACAAAGAATATTTTTAAAAATAAAGAAAGAAAAAGATGAAAAAATTTGTATAACTGAACTATTGTTCAAAAAAGTCTGAAAATATGGGTAATGTAGCTAATATACTCATGGACCTCTTCTTCTGCAAAGGGGGTAACAAAGTGGGGGTAACTTCTTATATCTTTATTTCTGAGTCATGCTTTTTCTTTATAATTTTGTACCATTCACCACTGTGTATGTGTGCGTGTTTAATTTACATTGTTATAATGTGTCTATTTTTTGTGCTCATTCCAAGCTTGATTGTGTATATCACATTCATAATTTCTTATAGCATACTAATATTCCTTTACATTGATTTATCAAATTTGTTTAGCTGTTCCCATTACTTTGTTTCCAATTCTTTTCTCAGATTTATTTTTGGTTCAAAATCAAACAAGCCAGTCCAAATTTGCTCAGTGTTGGCAAATGAGCAAATGTTACAAATCAGAGCTTGATTTATTGCTTTATTGATTGTCTAGACTTAAGAAAGTAATGGAGAAAATGTTGATGTGAATTAAATTTAAGTGTGTCAGGTGTACAATTTTTTTGGCTTGGGGAATTGGTTGTTAAATATTTACCAGCATATCCCTGCCTCTAATGGGATTTCTCAATTTTAGCACTAATTTTACTTGTTCCAGGATGATTTTAGGTTATTTCCAAAAATCGTGTCTATCCTGAAAAAGATAGAGATTTTTTCCACCACTGACATTAAAAGCATGGGTCTTTCCAGATAAATCTAAAACAGAATTAAATAATTAGAATTTTATATTAGTCCTTACTATGTGCCAAATATTATGCTTTAAAAATATTAAGTGTAATTATGCTTTATGAATATTATATATAAGGTCATATAAGTGCTTTATGAATATTATCTCATTTGATCCCCCCAACTTTTGGAGATAAGTGCTATCATTATCTCCATTTTACAGATAGTAACTCATATTTGAATACTGAAAAAAAAAGCTACATCTATATAGCACTTACTATGTCTCAGACATTGTGATAAGTGCTTTATAATTATCTCATTTAATGGTCTCATTTGATAATAATACCTCAGGTATTATTATCCTCATCTTACAGATGAAAAAATTGAAGCAAATAGAGAATAAAGGACTGTAGTCAGAATCACATGGGCATTAAATGTCTCAGGTCAAATTAGAACTCATGTTTTCCTGACTCCAGGACCAGGATTCTATGCACTTCACCATCTAGCTACCAATTGACCATTGGAACAAGTATATAATTTTCTCATGAGGACTACTTTGAAAGAAAGTCTTCATTTAGATGTATGAGGTCTGGCACACTTGGTTAGAAAAATCAATTATATTATTCTCTATATGGTAACATCCCAAACCTAGGAGGTTTGGTTACCAAATTTTTTTCAGATTAGTGTATGGGGTGGGGATCATGGTCAAAGTGAGCCCTCATCTGTCATACATGATACCAACAGGAGAGAATGAGAGTAAGTACCAGTCAATAAGGAGGTTTCAAAAAAAAAAAATCAGATCTAGGACCTTTATAGCAACAAGCTTGAAGTGGGCATACAAATCACAGGTCAGTAACTGAAAACAAAGTCTTTCTGGGGGAAGCAATGTCTTTTAGCCAGAGTAGGAGCAGAACAATGCATAGCTGGGCCAACAGGATTTTCTGCTCAGTAGGCCTAGCATCACCCAAATTTGGAACTCTGAGCATCCCTTCTGCTTGTGCCTGTACTCGATAGTCACAAAGCAAGCATGTTGCAGTTGGCACTGAAAGATTTCTGAGAAAATAATACTTACTCTTCCCTCTGAGACTGAGATTGAGCCAAAAAAGGGTCTTTGAAATGCTCGACACTAACCTTTTCTAACATTCTGGTCCCACTTCCATAGAGCTTGCAGCACCAGATGGGAACAGGTGGTATTTGTTCATTTGCAGCTGTCATTAGTGGAAAACTCAAAGGAAGAATGGAGAGTTAGAGATAGAGACAGAGACAGAGAGACAGACACATACACAGAGGGAGAGAAAGAGAGACAGACAGAGACAGACAGACAAAGAGAGACAGAGATAGAGACAGAAAGAGACAAAGGCAGACAGAGAGAGACAAAGAGCACATCTTTTATATTTGTTTCATTATTTCTTTAGCTTCTTTACTCAGGAGAGGGGCCTCTAGCAGAAGATTCATGTCTCTCTGTGTAAATCAACATTCTGGGGCTTTTCTTTTCAGTGGTTCATCAAAAGGGAAGTGGTTTGGTTTGGAATGTTTTTGTTCTCTGGAATGGTCAGTGAGGCAACGGAGTTATGTGTGAATGATCAGAGGGACTCAGAGCCCCAGAGACATAAGCTGCTACTTCTGGACACCTGTTATAATCATTTGATATTAGAATTAGAAAGAGATCTTAGATATAATTGAACAATCAATTCAATAAATATAAGAATAATAGCTAACATGTATATATACATGTTATGTATACACATATATAACACATATGTTATATATGTATTGACTAATTTGAATCTTATAAGTTTGTAAGGTAAGTGGTGTAATTATAGAATATTCATTTTACAAAAGGAAAATAGAGACAGAGGGATTCAGTTCCTGGGGTTAAACAGCTGGTAGGTATCAAAAGCATCATTTGAATTCAGGCTTTCTTGACTTTAAATCTTGTATTCTGCCCACTGTGCCTCATTTAATTAATGCTTCTGATTTATTAAGAGATTGTGCTAGGTACTAGGATACAAAGGAAAAAATGCCAGAGAACTTATAATCTCTGGGGAAACCCAGGATGGGAAAGCAAACAGAAACTGATAAATATAATACAATGTACAGAGTGTGGGGGAAAGCAAAAAGCAGTTCTAGATAAAATACCCTGGTCTCAGTGGGGAATGGGAAGTTAATGGAGAAGTATCTTAGAAAAACAGTGATACTGGTGCTATAATCAGTTATTAAATGGCACTGTGAATATGGGCCTCAAAGTGATCCTTGTTTAGTAGATTCTCACACTAAGATAATTGAATAGATTTGAGTTCAATTAGTGAGTACAATATAACCAAGTTGATTTATAAAAGTACTGGACTTATCTCAGAATAGGCCTCTTGGGTGTAAGTCTTGAAAAGAGATTTGCTTGAGGTGATAAAAAATAATCAGGGAATGTGGTTGGTTTTTATTTTTTTAACCTTATTTTAGATCCGGAGTTATTAACCTTTTGTGTCTGTGTGTCATGTGGATACTTTAAGCAATTTGATAAAGCCCTATCGATCCCTTCTGAAAAACCTGTTTTTAAATGCATACAATAAAATACAAAGGACTATAAAAGAAATCAATTATATTGGAATATATGTGTATATATATGGGTATGTATACATATATATGTAAACACATACACGTACATAAACACATATACATTTAAAAATGTACATACCCCAGGATAAGAACTTGTGGCTTAAAGATCTGTGCTCTCCTTACATGATGGGGAGTAGAGGGGGAAAGCATCACTTGGAATATTGCTCCTTAATAGAATGAGGACTTCTTTCAGTATTTTCCACTAATTTTTAAAGAAATTGTAAATCACATTTAAAGTTAACTCCCTGAGAGGGAACTGATGTTTTATAAAATATTGCTTTAATGTAGGTCATAGGAGACCAATTTAGTTTTCAGAGAAGCTTTGTGTGGTAGCAGGGAATAGTTTGTATATTGGTATAATGTTGTTTGACATGAGTCTCCCTTTAAAAACAAACATGAAAATCCAGAGAAATCAATGAGCTCCTCACTGAGCTAGAACAAACTACTCAAACCTACAGGGTCGAGGAATATAGTAGAGAGTTTAGTGGTTTACCTTAGCAGAGTTTCCAAGGCTCAGCTATATAGCTTGTGGGAGCTTATGGAGAATGGTAGTGCATCTATCTCTGCCTTTCTTAGAATTATCACTGACCTAGGAATTAATCTCCAATACCATGGTGTCCCTTTACTTGATTAGTGTGAGTAGAGAAAAGGATGAGATACTTCCTGGGATTGCTGATTCATCATGGAGCCCAATCTAAACTCCCTTTTAGCTTCAGGCTAATTGGAACGACAGTGGCCCCCAGTGGGCTGTCAGATTACTCACAGGCTGATACTCCTCATCTCTAGGGAGTGGGGTGGGGTGGGGAAACTATTCTTCTCTATTTATGTGATCTACCCAGCTTTCATGGATTATATATGAGCATTCAAGTGGTTGTTGGGTTAGTTTGTGTTGATATCAAATTATTAACAATGATCATTAGCAAATAAACTAGGTCATCCATCTCTATGAGGATTTTTCTTTTCTTTTTCTTTTTTTTTTTTAATTAAAGGCAATAGGGTTTAAGTGTATTGACTAGGGTCTACTAGTTAGTGTTAAGTGTCTGAGGCCAGATCTGAACTCAGGTCCTCTTGCTTCAGGGTTATATAGCTGCCCCATATTAGGATTTTTCAAGCTACATTGATAATTGTGCTTTTTTTTTAATCCAGAAAAAAAGACATCGATTACTAATGTGTTTGTCTTTAATGATACCTGTGTAAAATGGCGAGTGTCTCCAGGAAGAGAAGACTTGAAGATGGCATATCTGGTAAGGGAAACAATTGGTTTTTCTTCCTTGTAGAAAAGAGGGCATATTGGAGTCAAAATTTAATTACAGGCTTAATTAAGTGTAACAATGATTAGGACCATATTTATTAGAATCTTGTTCTTTTGGGAGTTTCCTAATTCACTTGCTGTCCAATCCTAGCACCATTTCAATTCATTTTAGTCTAATCCTAGAGACTGATTGTCTTGTCACTTTAATTCCTAAATGTTCTAGATAATTCTCTAGGACTAAAAGTTTTTCAGAGAAGTTATTGATGAGTTTTCTTACCTGGGTATTAATGAATTAACAAGTCCAGTTCCTATTTCTATCAATTTAGCAAGCATGTGTTAAATGCCTCCTATGTATTAGGTACTGTTGATGCAAAACCAAAATTGTTGCTTCCCTCACAAAGTTCCATGGAGAGAAACATGCACAAAGATAAGCAAATCCATAGGCAAGGAGGTGGTGCAGTGGATATAGCACAGGGCTTGGAGTCAGGAAGATCTGAATTCAAATCAAATTTGAGACATATATTAACTGTGTGAACCGGGTAAAGTATTTAACCCTGTTTATCTGAGTTTCCTTATCTCTAAAATGAGCCAGAGAAGAAAATGGCAAAACTACTCCAGTATCTTTGCCAAAAAAAAACTCCAAGTTGGGTCATGAAGACTGGATGACTGGAAAAATTACTGAATAACAAGTAGATATACAATAAAAGGGAATGGGACAAGGCTTTCAAGGACATCTCTGCATCAAGACATTTTTTCCCACATTTAGTCTAACACTTATGAGTTGTTGGTCCAATAGAGAGGTGTATTTACCTGATAAATGCATCAAAGCTCAGCAGTTTGTCAGTTACTTTAGCGACCATGGAAGTTATTTGATTGATTTACTCAACTGAATGCTCCTCCCTCCTACCCTCACCTTGTACATGTATTTATATATGTTTGATGATGATTTTTGCTTTAAATCTATGATCCTGTGAAATGATGAAGAGGAAAGGGCTCCTGTTAAAAGTGAATCATTAGTATAGGAAATTCATGTACCAGTTTATATAGAAATTTTTATTTTAATATTATTAAAGTTAAATATTATTTAAATATTAAAATGTTTATTCATTCATTTATCTATTGATTGAGTCATTTATTTATTTTGAGACTGGGTTTCCCGCCTGGTCTGTGTTAGGCTGGAAGTACAGCAGCCTGATCCCAATATAAATCAGCCCAGAAGCTTTGACCTGCAGCATTTCTAAAACCCTGTTGCTTTTCTCCTCCTTTGGCAACTTGATTCCATGCTCTTGACAGGGTAGGGGATGAGGGGGATGAACTTACTATATCTGTGCTGGATTTAATGCAGATATTTTAGTGACTTTAGCCATATTTCAGTTCAACACTAGAGTTCAAGTGATAAAATAGCCTTAGCCTTCCCCAATTTCAGGGATGAGAAACCATGTCAGGCCTCCATTACAAATATTTTTTTAAACCAACAGCTTTAATTTTAAAACTGTACTTTTGTATTTGTTACTGATTTTTTAAACTGTTGCTCAGTTCATGTTATTTTAACTGTTTAAAAATGAGCATATTTGCTGGACAGCTAGGTAGCTACAGTGGATAGAATGCTGGGTTTGGAGTCAGGAAGACTCATCTTCATAAGTTCAGATCTGACCTAAAACCCTTACTAGCTGTTTGGCTTTGGCTAAGTGACTTAATCCTGTTTGCCTCAGTTCCTCGTCTATAAAATGAGCTGCAGAGGGAAATGCCACACCACTGTAGTATTTTTGTCAAAACAAAATAAAACAAAAACAAGAACAAAAAAACCAAATAGCATCATTAAGAGCAGAATGCAACTGAAAAATAACTGACCAACAACATTATTTTTGTTCTACTTTTCTTCAGACATATATTCAAAGAAGAGATTTATTTGCTTGCATTTTGGTATTTTCATTAGTATTTATTTCATATGGCTAAATGAGAGCTAGAAGTTAGAATAGTCTGCTTTTTAACTGCTGGTAGAGTGTTTCAGTTTTACTGTATAGTCTTTACTATAAGCTATCTTTTGTCTGGAAGAAGAGAATTAGCTATATGGAAATGGCTCTATTAGATTTCTAAGGATCCAATTTTTAGATATTTAAGTACCTGGTGGCCAATTCATTTGTGACTTATCACCTTCAGCAAAGTAGTTTTGTGTAAAATGAAGTTTTGGGGGATGAGGTGGAGAGTACAGAAGTTACAGTTCAAGAAAAATAGAGTTTCTGTGATCTTTTTTCATCTAGCTGACTGAAAACTTAACTTTTCTTCCATTACAGATACACATTCAAGGGCAGCAACGAGATCGGACAGAATTTGTCCATGAGGACTTGTTGAACTTCACCACAAGCAGTCAGGAGCCTGAGGTCTGCCTACATCTGGATCAGGGTACCAACTACACTGTGACCATTAGGATTACCTTTCCTAGGCTCTCTGTGCCTGTAACTGTCAGGATTCAAACAGCTGGTAGGTGGTAGCGAAGTTATGTTCATGTATGATCTTTAAATCATAGCCTACTCCTTTCTGTGAAAGTAGAGATAATGTAGGGAAGTTCCTAGAGTGTCAGGAGTGGGTTAGATGACCGAGTTTCAGAATACATCGAGAAGTAGGAGACTCCCCAGGAATGTAGGTGAGCAGATGAAAAATGAGAATGAAGGTGAGATCCAGATGAAATGGGTAAATCTTATTCAACCCATAGACTTTTGGGAGCTCACTAAAGATGCAACAGAAGCCTTTTATAATTTTGATTTCAGGGGGATAGGATCTCACCTATACCAGTAAACCATTTAAGTTCTCTCTTCTCATTTCTGCTTCTCGGTTTCTCTGATTTCTTTCAAGTCCCAGCTTAAAATTCTTTTGTAGAATCTCTTTCCCAATTCCTTTTAAATTTGACACTTCCCCTCTGCTAATTTTTTCCAATTTATCCTGTATATATCTAGTTTGTATATAATTGTTTGCATGTTTTCGCCTTCATTAGACTGTGAGCTGCTTGAAAATAGGACCTGTCTTTTTTTTTTGCTCACAGAAACTTCATTTCTTTTACATTTCTTTGTAAAAAGATAATTTCTTTTCCTTAGGCATAGTAAGATTGTTGCCTTTAGCCCACAAATTAGAGCCACATTCTAAACTGACAAGTAAAAGGGCCAAATACATATTTCCCCTTATGTTTTCTATTAGAACTATATATTCTCACCAGCCCTGAAATCAGGAGGACCTGAGTTCAAATCTGGTCTCAGACACTTAATATTTCTTAGCTGTGTGACCCTGGGCAAATCACTTAACCCCATTTGCCTCAGCAAAACAAACAAACAAACAAACAAAAAAAACCCATCACAAAACAACAACAACAAAAAATATTATATATTCTTCCCAGTCCCATGTGAAACTTACCCTTTATACCAAATAGAAAATTAAGCCCAAACTGATTGTATTATATACTACTTTATTGATAGTTGGATACTCAGATGAATATATATAATCTCATCAATTTATACAATCCTTCCAATGAAACTAATTGCAGTGGATTTTTGCCTGCCCTTCCAGGTGATTGTTGGCTATGTGCTTCTATAAATAGAGAATCTGCCATCTTACTGGACGCCATTTCTATATATCTCCTGACATCATCAGGATACAAGTGGAGGATCTCAGCTGTCATATTATTCTATACTCATTTTAATACTTGTATATTCCTGGTGACATCATTAATTTTGGATCTCCTTTGAAATTCCTCATTTGTCATATATTGTTGATTGCTCATTCTCATGATGAGCATCTCATATATTGATGTCAAGTTATCTTTTTTTTTGAGGGTAGATATATCTTTGTATTATATTTAATTCAATTAAACAAAGATTTATTGTACATTTGCTATGTGCCAAGTCCTGAGCTCTAGTGGTCATGAAGATGGCTGAAGCAGGAATCTTAGACTTTAAAGTACTTAGAGCTTGGTCTGACTTCAAAAGATACCAGTTATCCATTACATCCCAGACCATCAACAGTTGTCCTGACTTTTGTCTTGTCACTGGATTTCAATGACTCTGGAAAAGTGAGAAAGGCTAACAATTTTGTTCAATTCTGCCTCATTTAGATCTAGTTCAGGTACCCTGTGATATCACTGATCCTCTTCAAAAACACAGGACAAACTACAACAAGAATTCTATAGCAGCACAAAAACCAGACCATACTTGTCTTCAAAAGCCAGGTAGAAGAATCTAGTCTTTGAATTAAAGTCTTCTAAGCAGGTGGCACTGGGCAACTAGGTGGCAGAATGGATAGCGTGCCAGATCTATGGTCAGGAAGACTCATCTTTCTGAGTTCAAATTTGGCCTCAGAGACTTATTAATTGGATGACCCTGGGCAAGTCACTTAACTCCTTTTGCCTTAGTTTTCTTTCCTATAAAATGAGGTGTAGAAGCTCCAGAATCTTTGCCAGGAAAACCCCAAATGGGGTCACAAAGAGTCAGACACAACTAAAAAAATAATTAAACAACAAAAGCCTTCCTCCTCCCTACCTTCCTTCTTTTCCTTTCAGATTATCACTGATTTAGAGCTGGAATCATTAATAAACATTTAAATTCAAGTGTATGTGTATGTGTGCGGGGGGCGGGGTACATGTATACTTGTACATGTAGGAAATAGGGGAATTTGAATGGACTCCATCAAATCGTCTCTACTCCCCTTAAAGGAATTGAAAGTGTCTGTGTCCTGATAAATTTATCATGTGATAATCAATTACTCATAATATCTATTGAATCAATTACTCATAATCTACAGATTAATTATAGAAAAAGCCCTTGGTCCCTTTAGGTATTTTTGAAAGTTATTGGTTAACCTGGAGTGCTATTACACAAGAAGAGTGTTTGAATTGGTTGAGAAAACTTGGTGCTGGCCTTTGGGTTATTTGTAAAATAATGAACCTATTCAGAACCCAGGGATTTAATCATCTATCAGTTTAGTAGTAGCAGTCATTCCCACCATCACTGAGAGGTGGGGAGAAAGAAAATAGCTCAGCCAAATCTTTGTCCTTGTTCTCTTTTGATTAGTGGAAAACCTTGTGAAATTTGGAGGATTGGTGTGTTTGTAGTTTTTTTTATTTACTTCTTAGCAGTGTCCTTGAGACAGCAGTTTCTGGCAGCAGTGTCTGTATTGGGAGGTAGGAACAGACTGGATAGGATGAAAAAAACAGATTCAAGGTTCTCTGATGAGTCCAATAGAAATTCTACACCAGACTTAAGGGAGACTTAGTAAGTAGAACACAAAGGAGAGGAAGGACTTGGAATAAGCAAAATCTGGTTATTTCTTTGCCACCCATACTCTCCAAGCACTTTTTCCATGTTCGAATGTTTTAGGGAGAGATTCTGTCACAGTGTTTTGGAGGGATGTTTTGTTTCAACTATTAATGTCATTACAAATAGCTTTGCTTTGCAAAATTTAATTCCAGCTGATAAATTGTTATCAACTCATAATCATGGTGGGGAACTGCACTGGTAGGGCCTTATGAATTTTACTACAAGAAACCATCCCAATTCCTTAGGACTACTCCCAGGGTAATACTTTAGAATCCTAAACTTAGAGATTGAAAAGCCTGAAGAGCCATCTGGTCCAATTTCCTTATTTTACAGATGAGGAAACTGAGGACTAGAGAAAGGAAACTTATATTTAGGCTCATATGGACTGATCTTCATCCTGGGAGCTTGACCCACAATGGCCAGATTCTTTCCTTTTGGTCTGCTGCCTCTACCTGGATCATTCCAGGAAAGTCTTCAAAATGAACCTAAATATAGTCAAATCTAGGGTGTTTCAATGGTGGGTACCTGCATAGATACTCAATATACAATGTAATGATGGGCCATGGGACAGTCTTTATTTCATGCTAAAAGAAATACATAAAACCTCAAGGTTGAATAAATATGGAAGCATAAAATATTTATATAGCTCATCAACTCCTCTTCTTCAAAAGGAAACTGAACTTAGAGTTGCTATTAGGGTAACCTTTTGTTATTTTTGCTGGCAGAACTGCTAGTATCCCTCTGTAGTTAGACTCCCACTGAAGTTAAACATGCTTTGAAGCTTAATGAACAAGCAGATTCCTTTGTCACTAGAACTGCACAAAGTAACTTGCTGGCTTTGTTCTCCAAGTAGGATGTAATATAGGAAACATGCATGTTGTCTTATTCCTTATTCTAGAAGGAGGATGCATTAAGAAATTTTCTCTCTCCAGTAAATAATTTGGGTCCAGTGCTCAAATTCTTAAACTAAGGAACTTTGGAACTTGGTGTTATTCATCACACAACTATCAAAGTTGGTGCTTTCCAGGCAATCTCCTCTCCCTCCTCAAAGGCTAGATTCTGAGATAAAAATGCCTAAGGAATTCATTCCCATCTTCATACCTCACCCCTACGCTGGAGATTGAAGTTTAGAAGTGTCTTTGAACTTTTCTCTTTAGCTTCATGCAAGCACATGTCTCCTATTACTATGTTCTGCTATAAGTCACCAGTGCCGATTCTGATGGAGTAAAATTTGTTTGTTTGGGTTCTTTTGCTTTTTTGCTTCACTTTGTTTTTTCTCCCCTCAATAATGTTTTATTTTCCCAATTAAATATAAAGATAGTTTTGAACATTCATTTTTGTAAGATTTTTGAGTTTCACATTTTTTCCCTCTCTCCCTTACTTTCCCACTCCCAAAGACAGCCAGCAGTCTGATAGAGATTATACATCTAAACATCTATACATCTAAAATGATGTATTTCCATATTAGTCATATTGTGAAAGAAAAATCAGACCAAAAAGGAAAAAATATGAGAAAGAAAAAACAAACAAACAAATGAAGAGGTAAAAATAGTATGTTTTGATCCCCATTCAGTTTCCATAGTTTTCTCTCTGGATGTAGATGGTATTTTCCATCCAAAATTTATTGGAATTCCTTAGAGAATTAAATTGCTGAGAAGAGTTATCATGATTGATCATCACACACTCTTGATGTTATTATACACAATGTTCTCCTGATTCTGCTCACTTCACTTAGTCTCAGTTCATGTAGGTCTTGTCAAGCTTTTCTGGCAATCAGCTTACTTTTCATTTCTTATAGAAAAATAGTATTCCATTACATTCAAATGCCATAAGTTATTCAGTCATTCCCCAACTGATGAGCATTCACTTAATTTTCAGTTCCTCGACTCTACAAAAAGAGCTGCTTCAAACATTTTTGCACATGTGTCCTTTTCCTTCTTTGGTATACATTCCAGAATGGCACTGCTAAATCAAAGAATATGCACAATTTATAGCTCTTTAGGCACAATTCCAAATTGTTCTCCAGAATGTTTGGATAAGTTCATAACTCCACCAACAGGGCATCTCCCAATTTTTCAGCATTCTCTCCAACATTTATTATTGTCTTTTTGTCAACTAGTCATTCTGATAGGTGTGAAGTGGTAGCTCAGAGTTGTTTTAGTTTGCAATTTTTTAATCAATAATGATTCAGAGCATTTTTATATGATTATAAATTACTTTAATTCCTTTATCTGAAAATTGTCCATATCCTTTGATCATTTATTAATTGAGGGATGACTTGTATTTTTTTTGCTTTACTTTGGAAGAACACATAAGAGAATAGCTGGAGAGAGTGCACAATATCAAAGCTTCATAGAGTTGTGTCAGCTTTCATTTATAGACAATGAGAAGAGATACTCTTCAGTTAGCTAAGTATTGTATACTATAAATTGTATTTAAAATAATTGTCCTCACCCTGTAATCTCATCACTCATATGGAGATATCGGGAAGAAAAAGGGTCCTTTCCATAGTGAGGAGACCAGAATAACTTTTAAGTAAACTTATTCAATTTCTTCAAAGCTAACAATAGCCTATGTTGTATAATTTTATCAGAGTGTTTGGAGAGTTCTTCAATTCTCCATGGGAACTTCCATTATTCACCTTCCTTACAATCAAATTTGTAATTTCTTTTGGTATAATGACATTTCATTAGTATCTTATACCCTAATTTGTTCAGCCATTTCCCAATCATTGGAAATTGGATTATTTCCAGGTTTCTCCTATTATGAATAATACTGCTAGAATTATTTTAATATAGAGAGAGCTTCTCTCTGTACTTCCCCTAGTCTTCTGTAAGTTGTAGAAATTGAATTGTCATTAAGAAGGGGGGGGGGATAGGAGGGGAAAGGGATTTGTTCTCAAAATCTACCAAAATACCATGATACCTTTATTTTTTTCCTTTGTTAGATTATAGGTTTATAATGTCTGGAAGTTAGTTTGGAGATATTAGATTTTTGGTTGTCTTGTTCCTCTGACAGTTTAGTGCAGACTATGAGAAGAGAGAAGAGATTCACAAATATATTTCAGGAAGGTCAGTGATAACAATATTTGTAGCCATTAATTTGGAGAGGTTGTAGTTCTAGAGACTGATAATCGTATAGGATTATGAAACAGGAAGGGAAAAAAAAGTGGAAATGTTATAAAGGATTAAGGTTGTAGGTGGGGACAATCAGAAGAGTACAACTCTTGAAAAGGGAAAAATGTGATAAATGAACTAACCAGAAAAGAAATGTAGTTAGTCAGCATGAAAAATAAAAGAGATAATAAAATTCTTTAGAGAGAAGTGGGAGAAAGAATAAAAGCATAAAAAATGTTAGTGAGGGCATTGAGTAAGTAGATAGATGGAAAAGTAAAGTGTTTTTTCTTGGTTAAGATGGATTTTAATTTTGCTTAGGCCATTTTGGTCATTGTCCAAATTTTGAAGTTAAAAAGACCATATGTCTGAAATAAATGAGTTATGATGGGATAGATAAGGGTGATTCTTGAGTATAGATTTTATTAATTTCTTTCCCCCTGAGGCAGTTGGGGTTAAGTGACTTGCCCAGGGTCACACAGCTAGAAAGTGTTAAGAGTCTGAGATCATATTTGAACTCAGTTCCTCTTGACTTCAGAACTGATGCTCTATCCGCTGCACCACCTAGCTACCCCTCTTGATATTTTATTTATCATTTTTAAAACTCCTGTTTAAAATGTTAAAGTTGTAAGGACATAGGTGAAAACTTGGGCTTTCTGTGATTTGTTATTTATTTTTTAAAAATTATTCTTTTACTTTTCTTTGTGATGATTGCTTTTCAGCTAAGCAAATGTCTTGCACCACATGTTAGTGATATTTAAAATTCTGTAGACAAGTCTGCATCTAGAATGACTTATTGTTGTCATTCTCTCTCTCTCTCAGAATAAATGGAAGGAATAGAATGGAGACATCAAAATCCTATCTTAATTTTTTATAAACGCACAGGATGTTGGGTAATATATTGTTTTTGTCTGTGGCTGATATTTAAGTGTTTTCTCCCTGGGGAAGAATATATGATGTTCTTTTGTTATAAAATTTGCTTCAGTATTAGCATTAGCTCTGTGACTGCTGGGCTCTGCAGAGCATTTTTTTTTAATAGCAGCCTTGCTCTGATTCATTGCTGGGGCACCATGTTCTGCCTACTCAAAGAAAATAAAATGGAGCATTCAAAGGGAATACAAGATTAGTAGGAGGCATAAAATAACTTTTTCCATGCTGTGTCTGAATCCAGGTCTGTCTTCATCTTAATTTACTTCCATAGTGCATAGCTGAATTGTTACTGAGTCATGCTCTGCCTGGGAAAAGAACCTTTCTCCATTGTCCCTTTAATAATAATAATAATAATTCACATTTGATATTGCATCTTAAAGTTTGTGAATCACCTAATGTACATTCTCAATTGACCTTTGCAACAATCCTGAAAGGAAGGTATTATAATTTTTATTACCTTTATGTTTTATAGATTAGGAAATTGAGGCAAGTTAAGTGACTTGCCTAAGGTAATAAATTTAGGAAGAACTCATTCCCTCCCCAGTCCTCTCTTTCTTCCACCTTTCCTACTAGTATAAAAAGCAAGGCCATGTTCCAATCCCTCAGGCTCCAGACTCCTTATTATGGAAGGGACCCCCTCTATATCCAAGCTGTTGCTAAGACCTGCTAAAAGCCTCGATTTCACCTTTGCAACGTCCACCTCATTCTCTCTTCTGAAACTGTCATCATTCCAATGTAGGTCCTCAGCCCCTTATTGCAATAGCCTGCTGGTGGGTCTGCCTGCTTCAAGTCTTTCCTTACTCTAATCCATCCTCCATTCAGCTACTAAAGTGATTTTCCTAAAGTGCAGGTCTGATCATGTAGCTCAATAAACTCGAATAGCTTCCTATTGCCTCTAGGATCAAATACAAAATCTTCTGTTTGGCATTCCAAACCCTTTATAATCTAGTCTCCTCCCATTTTTTCAGTCTTCTCTTACCTTATCCTCTGACATGTGCTCTTTGATCCAGTAACAGTGGCCTCCTGGCTATGCTACACAAGAAATGGAATCACTTGGCTCCTAGCTGTCTGACATGTCTGGAACATTCTCCCTTCTAGGACCTCCCTGGCTTCCTTTAAATTCCAACTAAAATCCCACCTGCTACAGGAAGTCTTCCCCCAACCTTCTTAATTCCAGTGCCTTCCTTAGACTAATTATTTCCTATTTAATTTTGTTTGTAGCTTTAATGTTGTTTGTATATATTTATTTGCATATTGTCTCCCCCATTAGAGTGCAAGATTCTTCAGGGCAGGGCATTTGCCTCTTTTTCTATTCCCAGCATTTAGCACAGTGCTCTGGTGACACAATGGGTGTTTAATAAATGTTTATTGAATAATTAATTGAAGGGTCAGGCAGGATTCAAACTCAGCTCTTCTTGACTCCAGATTCAGTGTTCTACTTCACTCAACTATCTGTCATAATTTCTATCATTCCACAGAATTGAAACTATCCCATTCTAAGAGTTCTTGTAAATAAATACACTTTTGACTATTGGTCACTTGTTTTCATCTTGGTCATAATGCAGATAAATTTTTTCCTCCTCCTATATGCCATTCTATCCAGAATTTAACTAAATAAGTGGAGAGTCCTAGACTATGGGAGAAAATGAGACCAATAAGTTATGATGATTAAGGGTAGTCATCAGAGCCCAAGAATAGAACTCTTCTGAGAAAATGAGGCAGTTTTCCACTTTTTCATACATGAGAAAGCAAACCAGAGGCCATGCCAGGTCAAGTTCAAGTTATCAGAAATGCCAGTTCACTGGAAGCAGAGAAAGACACACAGTCTGCTCCAACATTATACATTTGAGAGAGTTATGTGTCAAAGCTGAGAGGATACACTATGGAAGGGAGACAGATGGCGGTTTGTTTTAGGGAACTTCCCTGTCAAAGGAGGCAGGACTTTTGTGGCCAGTTCTTGTCCCACTGCCTCAACGTGTTCATGGTTTTAACCTTGACAATTTGTGCAAAAATGATGGTTGTCAAAAATATTCTCTTTTCACTGTTGCAGATGATGATGGATCCTTGAATGTTTCAATATTTAATGAAACCTGTTTGAAATGGAAGAGGAACCCCAGAGATATTGCAGAAAAGCAAATATACCAGGTAAGATTGTCTTCTTTTGAAATAGCTGGAAAATAAGCCATTCATTCATTCATTCAGTCAGCAAATAGTACTAGTTGCCTACCACAGGTCATATAGCTAGATAATCAGTAAATAAGGTACAGTCTCTATCCTTAAGGAGAAAATCTTGGAACTGAGGATCTCAAATTAATTTGTAAATATTACTGCATATGTATTTACTACTACTACTACTACTACTACTACTAATAATAATAATAATAATACTTTGGAGCTTAGAGACATTGTGGAATCATGCCTAATAGATTTGGCTTCAGAAAGACCTGCTTTTAAATCCTATCTCTGACTACATGTCCCTGGACAATTAGCTTTTTTGTTTGTCTTGTTTCCCTAGAACTTATCCACAGAGGGAATTCCTCATTTTCTTGGAGATAGGAGTTTTGCAGAAGAAAATCCGATCCTTCCTGTATTTCAATAATTCTAAGTCTATACTCTTTATTTGGGGTCTTTGAATACTAAAGTAAATGGTCATAACTTATTTTCCTATAAAGTAGGCACAACCTTGGAATTTAAGTAAATTTTGTTAAGGGACTCAACATAAAAGCTCACATAAAAGTTTGTCTTAAAAAAAAATCAGAAGTATCATGTAGAGAAATGATAAGGAGAAAACCAGGAATAATTTCATTTAAAAAGGGGGAGACTCTTTTGTTTTTTAATATTGGAGGAATTAGCCAAAATATAAATGGTGTCAAAGAGTACAAAGAGTATGGAGATGGTAAGAATGCGTAATGTGGAGAACAGAGAAGCCAGTTTCATTGGCCTGTCTGTTAGGTAGGTGGAGGAGTTCTGATGAAACTGTAAAGGTAGGTTTGTAAAGTCCTTAAACATGCATTTAGAATTTTGTTGGATATAAAGAAAAAGATCCTCCTAGTCCCCATTGATTTGATGCTACAACTCTAGTCCCAGATAAACTTTGGTGAGAGGGAAAGAGAAGTTTGTTCCACCCTTCCAATTCTTCTTTGATCTCTTGAACTCAATCCATCATTCAATTAACACGTTTACTTATCATCTACTTTGTCCTCCTTAGGCACTTTGCTAGGTTCTAAGGATAAAAATACCAAGTATTAAATAATCTCTATTTTTAAGGGACTTACATTTGAAAGGGAGAGATAAATAATATACATACATAAACACAAGTATATGCATAATATGTATATACAGAATAAATATAAAGAGAATGAATATAAGTAAATACAAGATAAAAAGTGAGGGTACTTGCATTTAGAGAATCAGTTCGTTCCTCTTCATCTCAAAACTCCTTGTCACTATTCTCTACTGTCTCCTCTTTTTCACCAGTTTCTAACAATAAGGTAGCACTTCTTACCCCAAGAGGCAGCTAGGCAGTACATTGCTGGTTCTGGAGTCAGGAAGATCTGAGTTCAAGTACAGCTACAGATACTTACTGGCTATATAAAGCTAGACAATTCACTTAATAGTTCTGCCTCAATTCTCTCAACTGTAAAATAGAAATAATAATAGCACTTGCCTCCCAGAGCTTTTCTGAAGATCAAATGAGATAACTTTGTAAAGTGTTTAACCCAGTGCTTAGCACATAGCCAATACCTAAGAAATGTTTTCTAAGTTGTTTTCTTCCTTCTGCCTGTCCACCCCTCCCCTCTTTTCTTCTCCATCATTCTCTCTCTTTTTCATCCTCTATTTGGCAAAGATGATTGAGAAGAAGTAGTCATACAACTGAGATAAGAACCAGGACAGGCTCTTACCAAAAAACCCACAAGGCCTTCAAACGTGCTCAGCTCTCCTCTATCATTTAAAAGAAAATCCTTATTAAACTCTACTATTCCCTCAAATTTTCATCTAAATATCTCTTCCTTTTAAAATCCATCTCCTAGGAATGTTGTATGTACATGCATTGCCTCAGCTTCTCCTCACTCAAATTCAGCTTTTTATAACCTGACTTTTGACTTCATCAATCAAACGAAATTATTCTCTCTAAAGTTTCCAGTGATCTCCTAATTGACAAATCTCGAGGCCTTTCCTCAGTTTTTTGATCTTTTTGCTACATTTAACACCATTGATCACCTTCTTTTCCAAAATACTCTGGGTTTTGTGACATTAGTGTGTCCTGGTACTTAGCTGTACAATCACTCCTCAATCACCTTTGCTAGATCATCATCTTTACAATGTCCTCTACCAACTGAGGTTTCTTATTTTCTTTCTTTGTATTTTCTCTCAGTAATCTCAACAATTCCTGTAGTTTTAATTATCATCTTTGTGCAGCTGACACCCAGATCTATACATTTAGAACCAGGAGCTCTCCTGACTTCTGTTCCTATTACCAATGGAACATTTTAAACTGGATGTTCCAGAGACATTTAAAATTCAATGTGACTTCACTAAAACCCACTTTTCTTTCACACTTCTTTCTGTCAAAGGCACCATCTTTCTTCCATGGGTATTATCTTCAACTTCTCCCTCTCCCTCATTCTATATAACCAATCACTTATCAAATATTACTTTTTCTACTTTCACATCTCTCTCATTATCTTTTTCTTCTCTACTCAGATATCTATAATCTTAATTCAGGTGTTCATCACCTCTCACCCAGAAGACCTAACTGATCTCCTTCCCTCAGGTCTCTCTTCAATGCAGTCTACACATTTATTCTGGAATAAATTTCCTTAAACAGATCTAGTCATACAATTCAATAAACTCTTATAACTACCTATTGCCTCTAGCATAAAATCTAAATAAATTTGTCTAGTTTTAAAGGATTTTACAAACATATCTTTCTAGCTTTATCTGATAGTATTCCTATGCTTCACTTTACCCAATTGAAAGACCAATGAAACCAGCCTTTCTGCTCTTCATATTCAGCATCCTATTAATCTCTGTACTTTTGAACTGAATGTTCCCAATAACTGGAAAGCATTCCTTCCTCATTTCTGCCTCATAGAATCCCCTTTCCCCCTTCAAAATACAGACCAAACACCATTTTCTATATAGTTAACCAATTTAATTTTATCTTGTCATCTGCTCTTGAATCCCTTTCCTCAACCCCTTCTACTTTCAATGTTCCTCTTCTATTGCTACTCATATGCTGAATAATAACTAGAGAAAGTCATAATTGTACTGATGAAGCATACTGATTAGATAAATTCATTTTATCCAATTTTGACTGGGTCCTCACTGCGGTAAGGCAATCATTTAAATCCTCTTTCACTGATTTCTTATCTCACTGTACACAGAAGCTATTCTAAGCCTTCTCTCTTCAAGTATCTCATTCTTTCTCCTCCCTCTATCCACCTGAGAAGCTAAGTATTACTTTGTCTCATTTCACAAAGATGATTGAATCTATTAGCATTGAGTTCCAGGAATGGAGTAAAGTAAAGACAGAGCAGTGATTATGATGTGAGGAACTGGAAGTCACAATGAGGACAAAGAGTAAGCTTAGGAATGTTAGGTCATAAGAAGAGAAGGAAGGAAAAGTCAGAATTTTTGATTAAGGAGTTAGAACACTTGTAAGCAGGTCCTAGTAAGATCCATTCCCAAAATGTGGCTGAATTGTGAAGTGAAGAAGTAAATCATGAGGATTAAGAAGACTCAAAAATTGGAAGATTTTAGAGAGTTTGAGGAAGTGTCAAATTAAATATTGAAATTCTTTAATTTAAAGACGAGTTGGGAAGTAGGAAGATGATTAATCAGGTATATACAATTGCTTGACAAAGGAGGCAGAATGACCTAAATGATACATTACAGCACCATGGTTTGAAAAGAGTGGAGTACAATGCACTTCAAAGCAGCTGACATCCCTATTCACTAAAAAATATTATTCATTAGCTGTTGGATCCTTTGCTTAGTGTTGTATATTTGTTCATATAACTTGCCTAGCAACTGGTAATTGATGGTAAGTACAATATTGTTGTGTTGGCAAGATGTAACTTAGTCCTTGAAAACAGTTACAGTTGAACTGAAAGGCTTAAGTCAATATTAGTTTAAGCTCAATGTCAGTTTGCTTGACTAAAGGCAAAGTGAATTTAAAAAAAAAAAAAAGGGAGGCATCAGACTGGAGAGACTTAAAATATAGTGTCAACTTCTGAAACCCATATATTTATTTTATTTTATTTTATTTTTATTTATTTTATTTTTTTCTGAAACTCATATATTTGGAAGAACATTGATAAACTGGAATGACTGCAGCAAAGGACAATCTCTTATGAAGTTACTAGATACTATGGTACTGAAGAACCTGAGGAAGATCCTGAGGTTGTAGAAGGGAAGACTTAGAAAGGACATAGGATCATGGCATTAGAACTGGAAAGGACCTCAAAGGTCATCTGATCCATGATGGCTGTCTTTTACTATTAGAAAAGCTACTATGGAAGATGGATTATGTTGCCCTATGTGTCTCCAGAAACAAGAATTAGGGCCAGTGTGCTGAAGTCACTGAAATATATTTGCAATCAATATGAAGAATGACTCCTTAACAATTTGATTGGGAATTGTGATTTCATTGATATAGGGAAGTCTTGTTTTGGAAATTCCCTCCATTGATATAAATTAGCAAATTATTCCACAATTTAGTTTTAGGTTGTCGGAGGCATTGAGACTTTTGGTTTCTTCATCTGTAAAAATAGGTAGTATAGTAAAAGCACAGGGTTGTTATAAGGATTAAATGAAATAATTTTAGTATTTTGCAAACTTTAAAATGCAAAATAAAAGGCAAGCTATTATCCATTTCACCTTTGGACAGTTGTACTTTTTAGAAAGAGACAATATATTAATAGTAAATAAGAAGTTGACTTTAGACTCAGGGACATCCGGGAAGATTAAAGTCCTGCCTCTGTTAAATATCAGCCATGTGAAATGAGCAAGTCTTTTAAAATCCAGTGTAACACAGCTAGGAAATGTCTGAACGACTTTAAATGCAGGTCTTTAAAACTCTATTCTATACATTATCTTAATACGAGGTGTTCTTAGCCTTTTTATGTGTATCATGAATTCCTTTGGGCAGTCTTTAGTCTATGGATCCATTTGTAGAATAATATTTTCTAACAAATAAAATGAAATACATGGGGTTACAAAAGGAAGCAATTATATTGGTTCAAAATATTTTTTTCAAAAGTTCATGGAGCCAGATTAAGAAATCCTGCTCTAGGGGATTATAAGATTGGGGCAACTGGACCCCAGGGGAAGAACCTTCAGACACATAAAGATAACTCCTAGGCACTCTTTTGGCTCCTGGTATATCTCCTGGTAGAACCTTGATTTTCATTTGTTTGGAAAGATTTTAAGTGTATTATTCATAAATATTCCTATGTTTGGGAAAATTGAGGGGATAGATGAGATGATTTTTAAAAGTTCCTTCTCTCCTTAAATTTGTGTTATAGTCAAATCTTAAAGAATAGCTTCATTAAGAACTCAGCTATGATGATGAGCACTTTTCATTGTTTGGCCACTAGAGGGCAAGTCTGCTATATGTTAAAAATCAGATTATATTCGAGTCTTTTGATTAGGTCCTTCTTTCATGCAGTGGATCCCCTGAAGACTTGATACAAATTTAGAATATGGACTCCTATTAATTATCTCAGGGTTTGTCAACAGGAAATCAACCAGTTGGGGACAGAGTTGTTTCTTATTTTTGTATCCCTAGGGCTCAGAGGCAGCTAGATAGTGTAATATCATATTGGAGTCAGGAAGGCCTGAGTTAAATTTAAAATAGCTTATAGCCTTAGTAGCTGTGTGAGCCTGGATAAGCAATTTAACTTCTCTCTGCCTCAGTTTCCTCAGTGTAAAATGAGGATGATAATAATAGCACTTCTCTTCTAGGGTTGTGATGAGGATCAAATGAAATGTTTTCAAAATTCTTCACATAGTATCTGACATATAGTAGTTGCTAAATAAATGCTTGCTTTCTTCCTAGCACAGTGCTTAGCATGTAGCATTTTGTGATAAACACCTATTAAATTGCATTGCGTTGTCATGACATTTCCCACATATTCTCAAAACAGAAATAATTTTCATCTAAAAAAATTTGAATGTCTCATTGACTGTATCAGAGTTAAACAAAACACCAAAAATTATGGTATTAAATCTCCAAAAAAAATTGGAATCATAAAGACTTTTCTGTTATTGTTGTTGTTTTTGTGGTAACCCCAGAAATATCATTCCTAAAGAGGAGAAGATAAGTTATTAAGATGACAGGAGAGAAAAAGACTAAGCTGTCTCAAATGAAATAACATATATAAAGCAAATAAATCATTATTTACCAAGGGCCCAGAGCTAGTGAGAGAGCTTGATACAATTGAAGTGGAATGAAGTTGAAATCAGAGGATTTGAATTCAAATCCTGATTCTCCACTTCTATTTATCTACTGGAATGACACTTAAAAAAAAAGTTAACACTTTTCCTATCTGGGTTTCAGTCTTCTCAATGACAAAATGAGGGGATTAATTTGATGACCTCTAAGATTTCTTCTAATTCTTTATCTTTGATCCTATGAAATTGATTAAATAATGGAAACTGACTAAATTTTTCTGCCTTCTCTTCTCTGGTCTATAATTTTGTGAAAATTTGTTTTGGAGAATAGCTCATGTTTTCTTTATTTTTTATGGGAAAAAATTTAAATCACAAACTTAATTCTGTTTTTAACATGTGAGAAACAAAATGAATAAAATGCCAAATAAAACTGTAAATCAAACAATATTTTAATAAAATAAAAATGCATACTTTAACAAAGCAATATCTTTTTTTGCTGTATTTCCCCTTCTGACAATTTTTGTGCTCTACAGAGTTTTGCTGCTGTTGTTATTTATATGTAATTGTAGTCCATATGTATGTTATTGTAAATTCACTTTTTTTTGTTACTTTGCATAGTGGCAAAATTTTTTCTTGTTGATGTGATTTTTCTTGTTGATAGGATGAATTTTTTTTTTTTATTATTATAAGAGACAGCCTAGAGTAGACAACATGCATTTCAATGGGACTTCTGCTGTTAATAGAAGTTACTAGGCAAGTCTCTTAACTTCAGTCCCTCAGACATTTTTCTAGTATTTATTTACTAAGCCTTGGAAAAATTGATTTGGAGGGAATTAAACTGATGAAATCACATATCATTTAAGTTCCTGCATTTAATTTGTTGTACTCATTGTTTTCCCATATTGAATCATCTGCACATTTCTGGCAAAACTCCTATTTGGACATAATACTTATTAAAATATATTACTGCATACTATTTTCTAATGTTTTCATTTATATATTTTATAGACAATACTAATGATACAAAGTTCTTTATAACTATCATATTTATTAATGATGATGATACTATCCTTTTCTTGGTCTTATCTCTGCTCAAAACCATTTTAGTCTCATAAAAAGATTGGAGGTACATACCATAATGCTCTATCTTGGGAACAGTCTTCTGTCCCTCTCTTTCAATCTTTTTCTTTCTGGACCAGATAGGTGATTTTATTGATTGTACATTTATAGTCTGAGAGTTGCCTAAGAGTTCTGAAAAGTTATGAATTGCCCAGGGGCACAGGGCACAGAGGTAAGACTTGAGTCAAGGCTTTCTTGTTTCCAAAAGCAGCTCTTTGTCTCTGATGCCATGGCATCTATGGGATTTTATTTTTGTTGTTCAATTTTTTTCAGTCTTGTCTAACTCTTCATAGCCCCATTTGGGTTTTGTTTTTGTGTTTTTGGTTTGATTTACCATTTTCTTAAGCTCATTTTACATATGAGATAATTGAAGCAAATAGGGAAAGTGACTTATTCAGGGTCACACAGATAGTAAGTATCTGGGACCAGAATTGAGCTCAGAAAGCTGGTCCAGTGCTGTGTGTCCACCTGCCACCCAAATGCCCATCCTACCTTTTGCAGGAAGGCTGTTCCAGTTCCTCTTAAGTCTGATACCTTCTCTAAATTGATTATTTCCTATTTATTCTGCAGATAGCTTCTTTGTATGTAATGAATTACATGCTGTAACATTACATTTACATGTTGTTATATTGGATTGCGAGTTCCTTAAGAGTAGGTACTATCTTTTGTTTATCTCCACTTTTGAATTTATTATTTCAATTACAGTTTTTAAAGAGTACAATTTCAAGTAAGCAGCAAACAAAAAAGTAATATGATCACCATTTAATTATACTATCATTATATATATATCTTTTTATAGTTTGACAATATAGCATTTAAAATTGTCTTTTCAATGTTTGTAGCAACCATTTGTTGTAGTGGCAAGGAACTGGAAATCAAGTAAATGCCCATCAGTTGGGGAATGGTTGAATAAATTATGGTATATGAATGTAATGGAATATTATTGTTCTATAAGAAATGATGGGCAGGCTGATTTCAGAAAAGCCTGGAAAGACTTTCATGAGCTGATGCTGAGTGAAGTGGAACACAATCAAGAGAATATTGTAAATAATAACAACAAGGTTATGTGATGATTAACGTGATGGACTTGGCTCTTTTCAGCAATTGGGTGATTCAAGGAAATTACAGTAGACTTGAGATGGAGAGTGCCATCCACATCCGGAGAGAAAACTGTGGAAACTGAATGTGGATCAAAGAATAGTATTTTCACCTTTTGGTTGTTATCATTGTTAGTTTGCTTCTTTTTTCTTTCTCATGTTTTTTTTTTTCCCCCTTTTGACTTGATTTTTCTTAAATAGCATTACTAATGTGGAAATATATTTAGAAGGATTGCACATGTTTAATCTATAATGGATTGCTTGCTGTCTTGGGGAGTGAGAAAAATTTGGAGCACAAGGTTTTGTAAAGGGGAATGTTGGAAGCTATCTTTGCATGTATTTGGAAAACTAAAATATTATTTAAAGACCCCCCCCACAACTCCCCCCAAATAAATACAATTTCCATTCTTTTAAATTTTTCTAGGACCTCTCCCAAGAATATAATTATTTTTGTGGCAATTCAATATGTATTTGAAAAAGTGGGTATATGCTTTGCTTTGTTTTATTGACAGTCCTCATATATCTTTGTTTTAAATCTTATGTTTTATGTTCCACCTTCTTATTTTTGTAAAAAAAAATACATTTCCTAACTTTTTTTATATTTTTCTTTTTATTTGCTTCTTGAATGATTCTTTTTCTTTACTGTAACTTTGAAGTTTGTATATAAATCTTGATTTTTGCATTTTTCCTTGTTGGGTTGTTAGGAAAATGATTTTTAAAGTAGTTTTATGAATTTGGGAGGTGCAGTTTCCTGAAATATAGTGACTGAATTCTTTTTTTCTTAGAAATTTTCTGGGAACTCAACAATTCTGAGGTTTTTTCCTTTATTTATCCTTCACATCTATAATTTTCATTTGCATTGTTTATAATTATTTCCCTTAATGAATTTTATTTTCTGGGATTCCCTGCCCAACCTCCTTCAATTGTTTTTCCACCTTCTATGATTGTTAATCCTGTTTTTTTAGTTAGAGCCTTTAATATTTAAAATTCTCTATTATTTTTCACCTTATTAGGTTTTGTCATCATTTCCAACCAAGATTTTTTTTTAATGTTATAATATGGTCTTAGAGGTCATAAAGTTGAAACTCTTCGTTTTATGTATAAGGAAAATGAGGCACATAGAGGTTAAGTGACTTCCCTAAGGTCAGGGCTAGTAGATGCCTGAGGTCTTTGAACTCAGGTCTTCCTCACTCCAAATCTAGCATGTATGTACTTCATCACTTGGCTGCTTCCTTTAATATCTTTAAAGATTTAAAAAATTTTTCAGGTCAATTTTTCTTTTAACTTAATTGCTTTTGTGTAACTCATATCCTGGGATTTCTTTAATTATTTCTAGTGATACTTCAAATATGATTTTATTATTTTTCTCTTTGATTCTCTAATTATTAATGTAATTGTCCTATCATATTATCATTATCATATCTTACTGTATTTGAACTCTCTTTGGCATGTTTATCATGGTTTTGGTGTGAGTTTTAAATTTCTTGTAGGAGTTTCTGGCATGTTTTATCTTATTTTTTTGGTTTACTTTAGAACATCAGTTTCCTGTATGCCCCATATGATCAGCATAGTGCATGGCTTACATTAGGCCCTTCATAAATATTTGTTGATTGATTGTTGAGGAATATCATAAAGTGCCACGGTTTTTTTCATCCTATCAGTCCACGTACTTCCCAGAAGAAAGACACCTTGTATTTTCTTTGCCATCTGAATAAAGTTCTTTGCATCTGAGCATAGTTAAATATTAGGATGGCCCTTTTAGAAGAATTGAAAATATCTTCTAAGCTGGCCTTCTAATTTGTTGGGATGAAACTCAGTTCAGTCTGATCACCTTAAGGCTAAAATGTGAGAGAATTGAGTGGACAGCAATTTCTTAAGATTTCCTTTCTCATACTTGCACAAAGAGAACAGGGGTAATGAGGAAGGAAGGATTAGCAAACACTGTGGGATATTAAACACCAAAGTCCTTGTTACATGAAGAGGTTCAACATCAGAAACTGATGCAATTTTGTTAATGAAAATTACAATAAAAAGATGCATTGTCATCTGCCTTTTTGCCAAATCCTAAGGGTTACTAGGCCTTTCCATCTGC
The DNA here is from genome assembly GCF_902635505.1 of Sarcophilus harrisii. Taxonomy (NCBI): domain Eukaryota; kingdom Metazoa; phylum Chordata; class Mammalia; order Dasyuromorphia; family Dasyuridae; genus Sarcophilus; species Sarcophilus harrisii. The sequence continues at coordinate 277,609,244 of NC_045426.1, read as the reverse complement.
TTTATGACTGATATCTCCTATCTATCTTGTCTCCTCCATTAGAATGGGTGCTCTAGGAGAGCCAAGACCATGTTCATTGTATTATTTGTACCCCTAGAGCTTAACATATCATTTTGCCCATTCATGCTTAATACATGCTTCTTCGTGGATTCACATTCATAAATTTCTTATGCTTTCCTATTGGTTGTCCTGAAGCCAGTCTTGTTTGTTGGTGAAAATATGTTCAATTCCTGATGTTTTTTCCCCCAATAAGCCTAAGATAAAAATAAACTGCTAGGTAGTGTAGAGGGTAGAATTCTGGGCCTGGAGGCAGGAAGACATTCTCCTGAGTTCAAATCTGGTCTGAGATACTTACTAGATGTGTGACATTGTGCAAATTACTTCATCCTGTTTGCCTCAATTTCCTCATTTTTAAAATGAACTGGAGAAGGAAATGGCATATCATTTTGCATGTTTGCCCAAAAAACTCCAAATGGGAGAGGATGTGGGAACAAAAGGTAGATTTGTGAACTGATTAACCATTCTGGAGAACTATGCTCAACTATTACCAAAGAGCTATAAAATGGTGTTCTTTAAACCAGCAATACTACTACCTAAGTCTGTATCCCAAAGAGATCATAAAAAAGTCCACCTGTACAAAAATGTTTGTAATTGCTCTTTTTGTGATAGAAATTGAAAATTGAGGGCATGCCCATCAGTTGGGGGACTAGCTGAACAAATTGTGGCATATAAATATAATGGAATACTATTGTTCTATAAAAATTGATGAGCAGGAATATTTTAGAAAAACCTGCAAAGATTTACATGAACCGATGCTGAGTGAAGTGAGCAGAACTAGGAGAACATTCTGTACAGTAATAGCAACACTGTGTGATCAACTATGATAAGCTTAGCTTTCCTCCACAATACAATGCACTAAGACAATTCCAAAAAATTCATGATGGAAAATGTTATCCATATTCAGAGAAGCAACCATGGAGTTGAAATGCAGATTAAAGCATACTATTTTCACTTTTGTTTGTTTCTTTTTTCTCATAATTTTCCTCTTTTGTTCTGATTCTTCTTTCACAATATAATTAATGTGGAAATATATTTAATATGATTGTACATGTTGTTCCCATATCAGATTGCTTACTATCTTGGGGTAGGGGAGGAAAAGAAGAGAAGCAAAAAAATTGAAAATCAAAATCTTATAAAGTGAATGTTGAAAACTATCTACATGTAATTGGAAAAAAATTAAAATAAAAAAAAAAGAAAACTCCAAATGGGGTAAAAAATAGTTAATTAGACATGATTGAAAATAACTAAACAACAAAAACTAAAATTGAATGAGTATGAAAAAATATTTTTCTTGCTTTATCTTCATTTTTCTTGAGTTCTTGATATTTAGAACCAAGCAGAATTTAACATTGCCTTATTCTTTCAATTTCATAACAGTTTCAAGTCCTGGGACAAAGACAGTATCAAAACAACTTTTATCATGAGACATCGTTTAACTTTACTACAAGAGAAAGATTTCCAGAGGTGTGTTTAGATCTGTACCCAAGAACTTATTATACAATAAATATCACCACCATGGCATTTCCAAAACATTCGGCACATATCATCATAGCAACACCAAGATCAGGTAGGTGCTGCCATCTTTCTTTTTTGGTGTATCTGATGACAGGAAGCTAAATTGTTCAAAGTGGTATGGTGGAATGTGTATAGAATCACAGATTTAGACCTGGGAGAGACCTTAGATGCTATTTTTTAAGATGAGGAAACTGAGGTTCAGAGAGGTTAATTTGCTCAGCATCCAGAGCTAGTAAGATCTGAGGTGGGATTTGAATCCAAATTTTTCCAGTTTTCAAATTCAACACCCTATCCATTAAACAATGTTCATCCCAGATATGACACAGTCTAGCTGTTTGGCATTGGTTAAGTCACTTTATCTCTGTAGAGGTTTTTATGTGTGCTAAAATTTTATGATTTAGAGATAATTCATATAGAAATAATTTAGAAATATCTATAATTCACATAGAAATTCATTTGCTTGCTCCCAAAATTGCACTTCCTGAAATTCTGAAATGGAGCTTCTGAGAGACGTTAGAACAGACATGATGACATGATGGTTAACAAGTTATTTTGATAATAACAGGAAAAATGAGTTACTTCCATGATTTCAATTGGACAAAAAATGTACATCTGGAGCATAAAATTCATGGAAATATCTAAAGAAACATGGAGGTTTTCTGAACTAAAGGTAAATCTGAATTTCAGATGATTTTTCTAACCAGGAATCATTTGAGAGTTGGGAATGAGAAATCTGGTAGACACCTCTATAAGGAAATAGAATTTGCTTTTGAATTTAGTCTTCAATTTCATATCTTTAAAGGAAGGAGTGTACTTGATCTCATAGTCTTTGATGAAATATTCCTGAACCCTTTTGAATGTATCTGTGCCTAACTTTTAGTTTCCCAATCTCAGGCTTAGCTCCCTCTAGACTCAAGGGCATCTGTTAACAGTTTTAACAAGTCAATGAAGGATTGAGAAGAAATCTTTTAAAAATCCAAACCAGTATTAAATTCCTTATCATAAATATAAGCTTTTACGGACAAGGACTGTATTAATTTTTGTCTTGATAGCTCCGGTGTCTGGCAAAATACATAATCTAAACATTTATTAAACATCTTATTGATGCAAAGCATTGTACTAGTCATTTAGAAAGAGAGGGGAGACAAGAATTTATCAATAATAATAATAGCTAACATTTGTATAGCATCCATAGGTACTTGATATTGCTTATTGAATGAATGAATAAATGAGCACTCTTACTCTCTGCTGACCTATCTTTCTAGACTCATTGAACATTATTCCTCATCCTGAATACCAATCCAGCAAAGTCTTCTCTCTGGTTCTCAGTCACAATATTGGATTTTCTGTATCAGTGCCTTTGAATGGTCGTCCCCCATTCCTGGAGCATACTCTCTCCTTTCATCTGCCTCATATAGTCCTTTTCCTTTAAGACAAAGCTAAGGCACCAAAGGTCTGAAGACTTTCCTAATTTCCCTCAACTACTAATGCCTTCTCTCAGTCTACTTTGTATTTAACTCATTTGTGTATCTATGTGCAAGTATATATTTCATTCACCTTATATTTATGCTACATCTATGTTTATATGTATTTGCCATATCTCCTATTTAGAATGTAAGCTCAATGTGAATAGGGCTTGTATCATTCTTTTTTTACTTGGGTCCCAAGGATATAACCTAGTGCTAGACACATACTTGTTGATTGATCTTCCAAAAGCAATGATAAGAATAAGTAAACTTAATATCATTCTGAAGTTGTCAGAAGGAAGATATTTCTTATAGGCAACACTATAATAATAACAACAATAATATTAACATTTCTATAATGTCTACTATGTGATAGGCAGTGCACTTAATATGCTAAGTGTTTTACAATTATTATTTCATTTGATCCTGACAACAACCCTAAAAGGTAGGTGCTATTATCATTCCTATTTTACAGATGAGAAGTTTGAGGCAGACAGAGAAGTTAAGTGATATGCATAGAATTATACAGCTAGGAAATATATGAGTTCACATTTGAACTCAGATCCTCTTGATTTACTAGCTGGATGAAATGAGAATAGCTTAGCACAGTGCCTGGAACATAGTAAGTGGTAAACAAATATTAATTATTCTTCTATTTTTAAATTAAATATTTATTTTCCTCCCACAACTCCTGTCCAAGTGACTAGCATAGTATTTTGCACCAGTAAGATATTTAATAAATGCTTATTGAATCAAATAGCATAGGAGAAGGTAGCAATAAGCTCTGCTTTCTTGATTTCCCCAGAGCAAAACTTTGTTGGTAGACAATAGCTAAGAAATTGCCCCTTTGGTTAGTTCAGCAGCTGGATCCTCTTCGTTCAGCAGCTGGATCCTCTTCATTCAGTAAGTATTTATTAAGTTCCTACTATGTGCTAGAAACTATGCACAATGGAAGTAGTCCCTTCCCTAATGGAGCTTATTGTCCTGTCCAAGGAGACACTGTGTAGATAACTACATTCAAAGATATGTGTACAAAAGAAAACAAGGTGAGCTTAGGGAAGTCAGTAATATCTGGAGAGATCAAGAAAGACCTCATGGTAGAAGGCAAGGCTTGGGCTGAATTTGGAAGGAAATCGGATATCAAAAGAATGGCTCTGATTCTTGTATTCTCTTAGTTATAACCTTCGTTCAGGTTGATTTTTGTGAAAAAATGGGGCACTTGCAAGTCATTCAGTAGTTAAAACCAAAAAGAGGTTTATTTCCCCCCACCACAATAAGAATATGCAACAAGAATACAGTGACATTTTGATTCTCTGGATTCAGCCCCCATGGACCCCACAAGGTTGGTTAATAAGGCAGAATACAGTGAAGATATGGTGACTCAGATGATTTTCACAAACCCATAAAGATAAGGGAACCCAATCCCTAATATACCTAGGAAATTGTAAATACGTAGGTGACCAGGAAGTTGTTTCAGTGAAGCTGGGTCAGTTTTCACACACATACACACACACACACACACACACACACACACACACACAGAGAGAGAGAGAGAGAGAGAGAGAGAGAGAGAGACAGAGAGAGAGAGAGAGAGACAGAGAGAGAGACAGAGAGAGAGAGAGAGAGAGAGAGAGAGAGACAGAGAAAGAGAGAGACACACAGAGAGAGACAGAGACAGAGAAAGAGACTTTTCTATGAGTGTGTATGAACATGTTGCTTGCCTGGTTTCTCTTTCATTGGGTACATTTCCCTTTTTCCTTGAAAGGAACCTTTACTTTCCTCAACTTATTTCCCTGAGGAATCACTCTTTAGGGTGATATTATAAAAGACAGCATATGATTACCCTAAGAATATTTACAGCATCACTATATACAAACCTAAAGACAGAGCTAACTAGCTACCTATCTAACCACAGGGCAGTCTTTTCCTCTGCAGTGAAGGTCAATGACTTGATGGTCAGTTGTGGAAATCACATGTGTAAAGACCTCATTTCTTATTGCTATTGGAGGCAGGGAAGGATGGAAATTCTCAGAGCATAAGATTGTCTTCCATATTATCTACCAGGAGCCACTTAAAAAATAGCTGACCTTGCAGAGATAAGAAAGAGAGGAAACACTTGACCTATGTGTTCCTGAGATAGTGATTAACTGGGGAGAGGATGCCAAAAGTGATTGTATGTTGGCTAAAGTAGGCCAGCCTCCCAGAACTTTCCTTGTATTTTCAAACATACCTCCTATGGGAAGTGCTTCATCTTTCTCTGCCAAATTGGTTTAACATCAGCACATTTGTAACCCAGAAATAAAAAGAAGGGAAATGGAGTGGGTGACCTAGTTCATATGGACAATGTGAGAAATAATAGCAAACTTTTTCAAGGGGAAGATGTGATTTTATCATTGTAGGAGAACTTCCAGTGTGGAATCTATCCTCCACTCAGGCACATAAGTAATGACCTCATGTTGTAGTTTCAAGAAAATTGCCTGGGGTCTCAAGAAATTGGTCACAGAGATGTGTAGACATTTCTGGTTCCAAGGCAGCTCCCTATCTGTCAAATGATGCTGCCTCTCATGTTTAATTGGGATTTTAATGTTTACAAAACACTTTTCTTAAAATATCTCTAAGAGGTAGGTAGAGCTATAATTTGAGAAATGGCTTTTCCCCAAGATGTTGATATTTAGAAGATTATGATAGTGTATATTCCTATAGCAGATGAAAACACTTAAACTTGACATATAGTTGAAATATTAGTTATCTTTTAAAATATTTTTTGCCTTCTTTGCAAGAAATTTTTCCTTAATTTTCATGCAGGATAAAAGTCATTTAACATAATCTTTACCTTAAAGCATCCTTCTCCAGGATATTTTGAAATAAATTTGCAAGATTAACTATCAACTTCATTAAGAGAAAACAATTTCAAAAAGAAAAAAAATACAAGAGTTAAAATAGAACCTCTATCCACAGGATGTGGTGTCCTTGTGGTCTCTGTCTGTTCACTGTGGGGTCTTGCATCTCTCTCTCCCTCCATCTATCTTTCTAAACAAAATTCTTCTAGAACTGATTTCACGTTGCTGCTTGCTCAGGTCATGTTTTATGGTACTTATCTTGCTGCAAGAATCACTAGTTACAACTCTTGAGTTTGATACTTAAAAGTATTGTGCTCAAATATTGTAAGATAATATTTGTAAAATGCTTAGCACAGTGCTTGGAATATGTAGTAAGTCCTTTATAAATTCTTGTTTCCTTTCTTCCTTACGTTTATTTCTAAAGCTTATGCCCTTATACTTATACTTATGCCCTTATACCAAATTTTGCCTTTGGAATACTCTCTTCCTTCTGATTCATTTCCTCCTCCCAGTTTTGAAATTCAATTTACTAAGCTTCTCACCTGTTCTCTCTGATGACTAATTAACATGGGAAAAATTGTTTAAATAAACTAGCCATTATATAACCCCATCTGCTTTCAGAAGCAGCTTTGAAGCTTGCTTCTCATGAAGTTACTTCTCCTGCATCCCCCCCCCATAAAGGGGCCCAAACTGTCCCCTAATGAATTTTTGAAACATTCTGAACTTAACAGAACAAGAGCAGAACAAGTTTAAACACCCGGGCTTTCCTCTCTACTTTCGTGTCGGAAATTAGTTTGGCAATGCTGCTGCTGGGAGAGGGTGGGGAGAGGAAGAAGCAGTCTATCCATGTCATCCTGGCCAAGTGGATTCAGTCTTGTGTGAATAACAGAAGTAAGGAAGTCAAGAACAAAAGGTCCTTTAGCTTTCAAACACTGAACCCACATCTTTATTAGAGGATTCCAGTTTTATGTAAAGTATCATATTACTAGAGTACAGGCAATCTGTTGTCAGCTGTTCCTTGCATTGGCTCATTTGTTTATTTACAATGCTTACTGTATGCAGGACATTATTATAGGTAACACAAAATCAAACATTGCGCAGTTCTGACCCAGAACACAGAGGGGAGATGAATGGTATACTAGTATGCAATAGCCCAAGGCAGAATGTTATGATATCCTAGAATTGGTGCAAAATTTGAGAGGAATAAAGTGAAATGATAACTGAGATGATCATAGAAGACAACTTTGAAAGTAACATTTCATCTCAACTTTGGGGAATGAATGATAATAGGTAGCTAATATTTATAGCACTGTTAGGTGGTGCTATGGATAGAGCACCAGCCCTGAAGTCAGGAGGACCTGAGTTCAAATCTGAATTCAGACACTTCTTAGCTGTGTGACTCTGGGCAAGTCACTTAACCCCAATTGAATTCTGTCAGACATACAATTTGATTTCTTTCAGTCATACAGTCTCTGCTAGATATAGAGTTGACACAGCTTCTAGTTTCTTCTAAAATTTGCTACCTGTTTATCTTGTATAGCTGCTGGTTCCCTGCTTAATTCCTGATTGTAAAATCAAAATCAGTTAACAAAAGTTTAGAGGTCACTCTTCTTGGAAATTGCCATAGCTTTTCTGGGTTTGAGGTTCCCTCTTTTCTCAATCCTAACATGATATGCGTTTCCCTTGTAATGACTAGGGCAGGGGAAAGGTACAGGAACAAAACTAAGTCTAAGGTCACAGATTTCCTCATTTAGCATCATTTTCCCCTTAAAATGCCTATGAGGCTAACAACATTTTTACCTCATAGGTTGTTCAGTAATTTTTCAGTAGAGTCCAATTCTCTGTGACTCCATTTGGGGTTTTCTTGGCAAGGATATAGGAGTGGTTTGTCATTTCCTTCTTCAGCTCATTTGATAGATGAAGAGACTGAGGTAAACAGTAAGTTAAATAACTTGCCAAGGGTCACACAGCAAATAAATGTCTGAGGCTGGATTTGAACTCAGGAAGATGAGTTTTCTTGACTCCAGGCCCAACACACTCTCCACTTAGCTGCTTGGGTACAATAATTAGCTGCTTTTTAAAGATAGGGAAAACTGAAGCTCAGATAGGTTATGATTTGCTAGGATTACATAGCTATTGTCTGTAGTGGAATTGAGTCTAGATGCTATAGAGCTGAAAGGAGAAAGGGAGAATGGGTGTAACTCAAAGACACAAAGAGTGATAAATATTTGCAAATTTGAAAAGTATTATTATTTTAGTGAAAGGATCTTAAGACTATCCTGGTCTGTGTAGTGAGTAGTGGGTATAGTTGACTGGAGTAAGACTCAATGGTTGCCAGTAGAGGAGGGTCTGGTTGCAATTTAACTGATATAGAAATAGGTTTTGCCTCTCTTAACATGTATAATTGATATCAGAAAGGGAGAGAATTTGTAACTCAAAATATAAAAAAATATGGAAATGGTAAAAAAATTTATAAAAAGAGAGAAAGGTTTGGTTATACATGTTGGTATGAAATCAAAGAACAAAGAGGGCAGAATGCTTGGAGAATTAGTTTGAAGGGAATAGTGTTTCAGGAGATGAACATTTTAGCTTGGTTTAGTATAGTGTAGTAGTATGAAGTGTTTGAGATCCCAAGAAATAGATTTGATATCTAATGGAAGAGCAGAGGGAGTGAGAATTCATTCATACAGGCCTATACAGGCATATAGGATGAATAGGAAAAACATTATTAAGCATTTACTAAGTGCCAAGCATAGGACTAAGCTTTGGAGATAAACATTTAAAAAGCAGAGTTAGTCCCATTCTGAGAGAGAGAGAAAGAGAGAGACAACATATACAGGGGAGTAGTTCCCCTGGAAAGAATTTTTTGGTTCAGAAAGTTGCTGGGAATTTTGAGTGGAGGCCCACTAGGCATAGGCTAACATGCCCCATTTAGGAAGCCGGGAGGATTTAATTTGATAATGGTTCACAGATCCATAACTAGAGAAGAAAGGGTATTCAGATGGTGATTTGTGCAGAAGTGAATCATAGACCAGAGCTCTCCAGGAAAGGGAGTAACTAGTGGGTTAAGGTGGGAGACCCACGGTTTTTTCAGGAACTTCTAGATTGTTGTTGGGGAGTTTGTGCTGGAACTGCTCCAAAAAAGGAGGGAAGGGCTTTGACATTATTTGTAGTGCATCTGCTCCCCACTGCTCCACGTATTGGATGTGTTTCCCAATGAGAGACAAGCTGGAATGCCTCATATACCATAATGAATAAAGGTTTCTGTTTCAGGAGGAGAAGGGTGGAATAGGAATGTGGACTTAGGATACATGGTACCATGACTAAGCTAGGGGACTGGCTCTGACTTCTAGCTCCATCAGATCTGGTTCCCTCTTTTAGGTGGCTGACTCAAGAATTAAGAAGAATCTCCTAGCCAGAAAAAGATTTAGGGTAGTAGTATCTTTGTCATTGTTATAGTTTTATGAAAAACCCTGGGATTTTTTGGCTATAACCTTGTGACTTTGTTGTTTCAGGGAATTCCAAGTTTGGAAATTCCCTCTACCAAAGTAAATTCGAAGTTGTTCTTTGATTTATAATATAGTTTGCCTCTAGTCATGAGAAGTTAAATGCCTGCAGTCGATATTTAAATTAATTCAGTCTTTTCACTGGAAGGTTAAATCTGAAGCTGAAGTTTAAATACTTTGGCCATATAATGAAAAGCTGGGACTCATTGGAAAAGACCCTGATGCTGAAAAAGATTGAAGGCAAAAGGGAAAGGAGATACCAAAGGATGAGGTGGATAGATAATATTATGGAAGTAATGAATATACAAATAATGAATACAAATTTCAGGAAATAGTGGAGGACAGAATGGCCTGGTTTAGTATATGGGTCACAAAGAGTTGGATACCACTGAATAACAAACAACAAGAGTTACACAACCAGTATGTATCAAAGATTGCTACTTGAATCTGGCTTCTTGACTAAGCTTGGCTATATCCAAGCCTCTATGAGTCCAATAAAAGATCCAGTTTTGAGAGATGATCTTGCAATATTCCTCACAGTTCAATGCCAATAACTAGGAAATCTGTTGTTAGCATGTATTTGGGAACAGTTTCCCTTAGGAGGCATATAGTAAGTGTTTGCTGAATTAAATTTAATCCTCTTTGTACTTAATGTTGCTCTATATACAATTGCCATTCTCAGTTGAGGAATCAGGGATTGTTTGGGACCTTGTTCAGAACTTCTTACTCTCTCTAGTGAAAACTTGTACTGATGAGAGAGCCTGAGAACAGATAGCTTTTAGTTTGAAGTCTTTTAGTGAGGTTGAGCTTACAAAAGTAAAATTAAACAAACATCTCATCTCTCCTGACAAAACTCACACTGAATTAAAAGTTGATTCTCTGCAGCTGAATTTGTTCTTGTAGAACTGATTAGAAAAGTTATTTGATAAAAAAAAAATTATGAATAGTTGTGTTGTGTGATGTTTGGGTTTTTGTTTCTTTATATTTTGGTGGAGAATAAATTGCTTCCTCATTTTTTTCTTGTCTTTCAGTAAAGCAGATTATAAGTAACATTTCAGTTCTTAATGAAACCTGCTTGAGATGGAAGAGAAATATGAAGATGGATGATTCAGAGGAGATGTATTTAGTAAGTTCAAAACTGATCTAAATTTTTGCCCTGAGTAGGAAGTTTGAATTTCTTACAAAATTAAATAAAACCTGGAAAAATATCAACAAATTTAGACATAACCTATGAATTGCATTTCAGCAATTGTACTATTCAAGTTAGTTTGCATTTTTTAAGCAACCTGCTGTGTGCCTTAGTGCTGGGCATATAAAGAAAGGTAAAAAATAATTCTAACTCTCAAGGAGCTCACATTTTAATGAAGGAGATAAAATGAAAATTAGTATGTATAAATAAAATATATACAGGAGGTAGCATGGTGGATAGAGTACTAAGCTTGGAGTCAGGAGGACTACTCTTTGTGAGTTAAAACATGGCCCCAGACACTTGTCAACCAGGACAAGTGATTTAATACTGTCGGCCTCAGTTTCCTCATCTGTCAAATGAGCTGGAGAAGGAAAGAGCAAACTACTCTATGACCCCAAATGGGATCATGAAGAGTTTTTCATAACTGAAAAAAATGATTGAACAACAACAATATCAGAAGAAAGACACGAGAATTGAGAGATTGGAGTGGCTTCTTGTACAAAGTGATACTTTAGCTGAAGTGAGACATGATGGAAACAAGGGAAGACAGGAGGTGGAGATGGAGGGAGAGAATTACAAGCATGAGGGCCAACCAGTGAAAATGCTCAGAGTTGGGAGCTGGGAGTGTCTTGTGTGAGGAATCACAAGGGGGCCAGTGTCATTGGACAACAGCGTATGCAATCAAGCAAAGGGAAGAATCAACCTGGTTATAAAGGGCTTAAAAGCCAAACAGGGTTTTATATTTGATCCTGAAGCTCATAGGGAGCCAATAGACTTTGTGATAAATAATTTGATGTGAGAGGACAGTGTTGAATTAACCACATGAGGAAATGGGAGAATCAATATTATCCATGCTAAAGAAAAGAAGGTTTGAGCTGGGGGAGAAAACTCTCAGGGCTTAGTGGATTACTTTCTGCATAACAATATTTCAGTCTATCCTAGAAACTTCTATCAAAGTTAATACTGAACTAATTGTCCAGAGATAGGAGAATATTGCTTGAAGATGTCTAAAGTATAAGAAGAGAAGGAAGAAGATGGGTTGTTGGCAACAAGGAGGCAAGTGAGAACAGTGTAATGATTACTTTAGGAATTTAGGATGAAGGGAATATATTGGATTTATGGAGAAAAGGGCAGATCATTCATCTCAGGAAGAATGGGCAGAGACTTGTAGGAAGAGGTAGGAGTGTAAGGTGGCAAGGAAACCTGCTTCTTATTCCTCCCCACCCCCCCCAAAAAAAAAAAAGAAAAAGAAGAAGGAATAGAAACACTCAAGGAATTAAAATTATGCATAATTTCTAAAAGAAAATTTAAAATTCATGGGGTAGCTGGATGGCAGAGTGGATAGAGCTTAGGCCCTGGAGGCAGAAGGATCTGACTTCAAATGTGACATGGGCAAGTCACAACTTTGCCTCTCAAAATAAAAAAAAGAAAAATTTAAAATTCCATCCAAAGAAATGATCAAACAGAAGAACTCTGATAAAATGAAACAAACAAACAACCCAATACACAGAATATAAGAAGTAGAGGTAGAAATGCTAGCAGAAAAAAATGTTTTGAAAGGAAATGAATAGTAGCATCAGAAGCAAAGCTAAAACTTTAAAATTGCAATAAATTCAGTCTGTTGTTGTTCAATCATGTTCAGCTCTTTGACACATTTGGAGTTTTCTTTTTTGGGGTAAGATACTGAAATGGTTTGCCATTCCCTTCTCTAGCTCATTTTACAAATGAGAAATGGAGGCAAACAGGATTAAATGACTTGTGCCAGGTCATACAACTAGTAAATTTCTGAGGCTTTGAACACTAATCTTCCTGACTCCAGGTTTGGCATTCTAGCTGCAGTGAGATCTAGCTGCCTTCCCCTCTCTCTTCCTCTTTCTCCCTCCCCCCCAGCCATCAATAATAATTACAGTAAAGTAATTAAACCAAAGATATAAATGAAAGCATCAACAATTCACAAAGTAAAGTCAAGAATCAAGTGAGTATGACATTCTCAGAAAATCATTGTGAGATCTAACTTTTTAGAAATCCAGTGATGGAAAGGAATTTGAAATTTTGCTAAGAAAGAGATTAAAATAAATGTGTATATTTTTATTTTTTTTTTTTGCCAGAGATACACTGTTAGATATATTCCTCAATGAAATCATTGGTAAGAAGACCCTATCTATAACAAGAATATTAAAAGCAGCATTTGTTTGTAGTAAGTCTAAGCAACTAGAAACAAAGTAGATATGTATTAATTTGGAAAATGGCTAAAAAAACATTGTGATGGATCAATGTAATACATCATAACTTTGCTCTAAGAAACAATGAATATGTTAACTACAGAGATGCATAGGAATACATGTATAAAAGTATGACAAGTTAATTAGGCAGAAGAGAAAAATAATATTTATTTATTATTGACTACATGACTAAAACAATGGAAATGGAAAAAGTAGTAATGAAACAATCAAATCTGAATATTCTGAAAGTATAATGACCGACTTTTGGCCCAAAAAAGAGATAGAAGAATGTACTTTATACCAAGCCTCTTTCTTTGTAGATCCAGAGCATCATATAACTGTCAGGCTTCTTCAATGTGTTTGTTAGTTTTGCTGAACTTATTTTATTACCTTCCTTAGGTATTATTTATTACCTATTAGAAGATAGATCATTGATACAAATTTATTAATACTTGTGCTTGATCTGAAAACTCAACATATTCATTTTATCATTAATACAAGTATTTAAGAGTATAAATTTGCTATTGAGTACGTTTTTAAACGAATTCCCTAACACCAAAAGTCTTCTTATTATATTGCAACTCATAAAAGTACATTTGCCTTTCTATATTTATTTATAGCTTCTTTGTGCCCTTGAATATAATCAATTTTTATAAAATTTTCATGTGTAGTTTTCTATTTAGTTCTTTTCATGTCTAACAAGTTAAATTTCTTCAGAATATTATTCCAATCAGCATTTCCTTTCTTTTTTTTGTGCATAATTCATTATATTCTATTAGTACAATGTTAAAATCTTCTGTTATTGTTGATTTTATACCTAATTATTTTTGCAAATCAATTAAATTTGCCTTTCAATTATTTGGCAATTAGGGGTACAGAACATAGGAATACAGGAGGGAAATAGAGAAGTGCTTATTTAGACTTCCCTTGGTTAATCTTATTTTATGCTCTTCTATGTTCTCTCTTGGTCTGTCTTTTCCACATATAGAATGATGATGATGATGATGATGATGATGATTGTGTTGATGATGATAATGATGATGGATGATTATCATCACAATAATTAAACATTGTATCATATCATATTATAACAAAACTATATACTATATTGTCATATATTATTATAATTATATAATATAATACCTTGTATTTATATTGTATTGTAAAAATTTGTGAAGGTATTACATAAATATTTTCTCACTTGATCCTTATAACAACCTTGGGAGGTAGGTTCTATCATTATATCTATTTTATATTGTTTCCATTTTGCAGATGAGGAAACTGGGGCAGGCAAAAATTAAATGGCTTGTTCAGAGTCATATAGCTAGGAAGTATTTGAATCTGGATTTGAACTCGGATCTTCTAGTGTTCTACCCACTACTATTACCTAATTATTATAGTAAATAATCTCTGGACTCAGTATTCTGTCCACTGTACTATCCAGGCACCTAATAGGATCATGGGTATACAGTTAGAAAGAACTTTAGAGACTAGATTCTAGTCTGATGCTGTCATTTTACAGATGATAATCCTGAGGCCCACAGCAGTTAAGTAATCCACCCACAGGTGACAAGAATCCAAAGCTTGGTATCTCCAAATACAGTATACTTTCTTCCATTCTATACTCGGAGTGATTTTCCCTGTAGTTTTTATAAAAGAAGATGCATATGTATGTATGTGTATGTGTGAATGCACATTTATATATATAGATATATCTATAGGTAAATATGTGTGTATTTATATTCTCAAAGTATTGGTGGCCTAGGAAGGAGGCAGTGGGTTACATTAGAAAGAAAATCAAATTGGGAATTGTGACATACAGAACTGCCACTTGACACCTCTGTTACATTTTGGGAAGTGACATAACCTCATGGGGGGAGAGAGAGAGAGAGAGAAAGAGAGAGAGAGAGAGAGAGAGAGAAGAAAAAGGAGAAGGAGAAAGAGGAAGAAGAAGAAAGGAGGAGGAGGAGAAGAGAGGAGGAGGGGAAGGAGAAAGAAAGAGAAGGAGAAGGTGAAAAAGGAGAAAAGGAAGGGGAAGGGGAAGAGGAAAAAAGAAGGAAAAGGAGGCGAAAAAGAAGCAGGAGTATGAATAGTAGCAATAGTAGTACTGCCACCTCATCCCTCTCTCAATGTTGCTACATGGATTAAAGGAAATAATTTTTGTGAAAGCACTTGGAATTGAATTCAACAAATCTTTATTAAATAGTCATATGTGACAGACACTATGGAAGGTCCTGGAGAAAGAGATAAACATGAAATTACCTCTGTCATCAAGGGGATTATATTTAGGGGAGGGAGACTAAATAACATATACAATTTTATGCATATGACACACATATGGTACATCATATATACATATACACATACACACAAATTTCTGGGAGAGAGTACATTTCTGATATGAAGGACAATTTGTTAATAGGATAGAGAAATCTGGAAAGTATAATGAAAAGTAAGGTCCAATGAAAGAATGGAGAAGAAATGAAGCTGACATGGTATGAATATGACAGGGTATATGAGAATGGCAATCAGGGGAGGGAGTCAAAAGTGAGGATTCTGTGTGGACCCATAGACTGTCAATTGTCATGTTTTTCAAACAATGGTAATATTGATTTGATTATCAGCCTCTGAGCAAGAGTTAAAAGTGCTGTGTGTGCATATAGGCATTCAGATGATGAATCCCTGATCTTGTCTTGGGGCTATGTAGAACTCTATAAAAAACTGCATAAACATAAGGAATTTTAATCATTGTTAGCATCTTATTTCCTGAACCTCTTTGTTACAGTTCCATATATGGGGCCGCCGAGGGTATCAGAAGGAATTTGACCAGGAAGTATCATTTAACCTGACCACTGGCAGTTGGGCTCCTGAGGTTTGCCTGGAGCTGTACCCAGGCACCAACTACACTGTAAACATCACAGCAGCATCCTCTGGACTTCCTGTGGTGGTCTCGCTTATGACCCAGATAACTGGTAGGTCTTGGATAATTATTTACTTTTTGGATGAGGAATATGGTGACCTCAAAGGACCTTGGAAAGAAGGAGAGGGAGGTATCCAATGTACTGCTCTTATTCCAAGGAGCTAAATTCTCCTTGTATAATCATCATGGGTCTGTTGCCACTGGCTTTTCCACCTCCAGTGTTTTGGAAGTACCTATCACATGGTGTACCCTAGATGAGTATACAGAAAGAACATTGAATTAAATGTTCTTTAATGGAAGATCTGTTCTCTAGGCAAGTTTGGATACTAACAGCTGTGTGACCACAATCACTTATTCTCTCAGCAGCCCAGTAAAATGGGATTAGCTAATGTATGCAAAGGACTTTGTAAATTAAAACTACATAAGCCTCAGGAAAGACAGAACGGCCTAATGCATAGAGAGTCTAACTCACAACTAGAAAGACCTTGCTTCAAGCTCTGCTTCTCACACATATTATGTAACCTTGGGCTATCTAACACTTTAGTATTCTAGGTAGGAATTTCCTTACTTTGGAGTTCTCTGGACCAATACTAGCCTTTCTATGATTTGTATAATTAACAGTTAATTTATTATTTGTCTACTATATACACTGAGGATACAAAAAAAGTGGGAAAATAATCCTTCCTGTGAAGGAGATCAGTGTAAAGGGAGAGAGAGCATACAAATATCTCTGTACAAACAAGATATAAGCAGGTTGGATTGGAGATAATCAAGTGAGGAGAAAGCACAAGCCTTAAGGGAGACTGGGAAAGACTTTTGCATGTGGGCTTTTAGCTGGGACTTGAAGGAAGTCAGCAGATTGAGACAGGAGGGAGAACATTCCAGACATGGGGAATAGCCAGTGAAAATTCATGGAGCTGGGAGATGAAGTATCTTGTATGAGAAATTCCAAAGAGGCCTTTGTCACTGTATGTCTGAGTACATGGGGATGAGTAGAATGTAGCCTTGTTATGAAGGACTTTTGGCCAAGGAGTTCAGGTATAAATGGTTAGAATACAAATTGCTATTCTCCTATTATTCTTTTATATTTAATGAGTCATTTAGTAACCAGGTAGAAAAAATGACTGCTTTTTGTAATCACATTTGAATTAATATGCAATCTTACTTGTTATAGGCTCACTAAGAGCATCTTTGAGACAATTTCAATAGCAAATGGGATGATGGGAAAGAGTTCTATTTCATTCTGTTCCTACATATAATTCTTTGATACGTGTTCAGCCATTTTTTAATTGATGGACATCTCCCTCCTCATTGTCACTATAAAAAGAGCAACTATAAATATTTTTCCACATATGAATCTTTTTCCTTTTCTTTGATTTCTTTGGCTTATAAACATAGTAAAGATAGTGCTGAGTCAAATGGCATAAACAATTTTATAGCCCTTTAGCTATAGTTCCAAGTTGTTTTACAGAATGGTTGGACTAGTTCAGGATTCAAACAGCAATACATTAGTGTACTTCTTTTCTCATATCCCTTCCAGCATATGTTATTCTCCCATTCTGTGACATTACCTAATCTGTGCCGCAGAGTTGTTTTAATTTGCCTTTCTCTAATATTAATGATTTAGAGCATTTTCATGTGACTATTGATAGCTTTGATTTCTTACTCTGAAAACTATTCATATCCTTTGATTGTTTATCAATTGAAGAATGACTCTTTTTAAAAATTTTTTTGGCTTATATGAGAAATGAGGCCTTTATCAAAGACATTTGTTATGAAATTTCTCTTTGCATTTTCCTTCTAATATTTTGCTATATTGGTTTTGTTTTGTACTTTCCTTCTAATTTTTACTACATTGGTTTTATTTATCTAGGAACTTTAAAATTTTATGCAATAAAAATTATCCATTTTACTTACCATGATCCTCTCTGTCTCTTGTTTGGTTATGTATTCTTCCCTTATCCATAGATCTGGCAGGTAAATTTTTCCATGCTTCCTTAATTTGATTATGATATCACCCTTAATGCCTAACATGTACTCATTTTGACCTTATCTTGATATACAGTGTGAGATGCTGATCTATTCCCAGTTTTTGGGCAGACTATTTTTTAAGTTTGCCAGGAGTTTTTGTCAGATAGAGAGTTATTGTCTCTAGAGCTTATATCTTTGGATTTACCAAACACTAGATTATAGTGGTCATTTACTATTGTATATTGTGTATCTAATTTATTCCAGTAATCCACAACTCTATTTCTTAGCGAGTCCCAGCTTATTTTGATGATTACCACTTTATAATATAGCTTGAAATCTGATGCTGTTAGACTGCCTTCCATTTCCCCCCCCCCCATTTATTCCCTTGATATTCTTGATCATTTCTTTTTCCAGATGAATTTTATTATTTTTTTCCTAACTCTATAAAATAATTCATGCTTGGTATGGTACTAAATAAATAATTTAGGTAGATCTGTCATTTGTATCATATTGCTTCAGTCTACCCATAAACAATCATTATTTCTCCAATTGTTTAGATTTGCCTTTTTATGTGAAATTTTTTTATAATTATGTACTTATAGTTCCTCAGTGTGTCTTAATAAGTAGACTTCCAAGTATTCAATTTTATTTCATTGTTTTTCCTTCTTTAAAAATTTATTTATTAGTTTTTGACATTTACTTTTATAAGATTTTAATTTCCATTTTTCTCCTTCCCTTTATCCCTCCCAAGACAGCAATCAATCTGATATATATGTGTATACACACACACACACACACACACACACACATATATATATATATATATAGAGAGAGAGAGAGAGAGAGAGAGAGAATCATATTAAAAACATTTCCACATTAGTCATGTTTCCAAGTACTTTATATTGGCTGTAGTTATTTAAAATGGAATTTCTATTTCTATCTCTTCCTGTTGGTAACATTTAGAAATACTGATGATTTATGTGGGTTTATTTTAGATCCTTCAATTTTGCTAAAGTTGTTAATAATTTCAACTAGTTTTTTTCATTGATTCTCTAAGATTCTCTAGATGTATCATTATATCTGTAAAGAGTAATAATTTTGTTTCCTCATTGCCTATTCTAAGTCTTTCAATTTCTTTTTCTTGTCTTATCCCAATCACTGGCATTCTGGGAGGGGGGCAATTGGGGTTAAGTGACTTGCCCAAGATCACACAGTTAGGAAGTATTAAGTGTTTGAGGTTGGATTTGAAGTCAGGTCCTCCTGACTCCAGGATTGGTGCTCTCTCCACTGCACCATCAAATTGCCTCTATTGATAACATTTTTAATGCAATATTGAATAAAAGCTTTATTCCTGATCTTATTTCAAAGACATTTAGTTTATCCCCATTATAAATAATGTTTACTTGCTTGCTTACTACTTATTTTAAAACAATCTACCTTGATTCCTATTTTGTCTAGTGTTTTAATGGGAATGGTACTATATTTTCCCAAAAGTTTTTTCTCTATTGGCATAATATATGATTTTTGTTACTTTTATTGTTGATATAATCAGTTATTATTATAGTTTTTCTAATATTGAACCAGCATGAATTCTAGTTGACTTTTTTGTTTTACTTCTACTTTTATTAACCTCTCCTTCAATTTTTTAATATGTCTATTTTGGTATTTAATTGGGGGATTTTAATTTGTTCTTTTCTAGGTTTTTGTGTTGTTGTTGCATGCCCAATTCATTGAGTTTCATGTTGACATAAGCCTTTAGAGATATAAATGTTCCCTTAAGTACTGCTTTGACTACATCCCACAAATTCTGGTAACTTTGTCTCATTGTCATTCTCTTTAATGAATTTTTTTGTTGTTTCTGTTTATTCTTTAACTCATTCTTTTCTTAGGAATAGATTATTTTACTTTCCAATTAATTTTTGATCTATGCTTCCTAAGTTTTTTATTGAATTAATTTTCATTGCATTATGGTCAGAAAAGGTACATGTAATATTTCTGCTTTTCTGCATTTGTTTGAGGGGTTTTATGCTCTAATACATAGTTTTTGTGAAGGTGTATACAGTCGATAAAAAAAGTATATTCCTTCCTATTTTCATTGTTTTCTCCAGAAATTTATCAAATCTAACATTTCTAAATCTAAATTTCTTTTAATTTCCTTAACTTCTTCATTATTTATTTTATGATAAGATTCATCTTGTTCTGAAAGGGGGTAAATTGAGGTTCCCCACTAGTACAGTTAAACTATTTTCTCCCATATCTCATTTAATTTTTTCAGTAAGAATTTGTTGCATATAGGTTTACTACTCATATTAATCTTCATTGTCTATGGTACCTTTTAGTAAAATGTAATTTACCCAGGTTATCTCTTTTAATTAGGTCTATTTTTGCTTTTGTTTTGTCTGAGATCATGATTGCTACCTTTGCCTTTTACTTCAGCTGAAGCATAATAGATTCTACTCTAGTTCCTTTTTTTTTTTTTTAACTTTGTGGGTGTCTTTCTGTTTTAAATGTGTTTCTTGTAAACAACATACTGTTAGATTTTGATTTCTAATCCATTCTTCTGTCCTCTTCTGTTTTATGGGTGAGATCATCTTATTCATATTTTCAGTTCTGATGACCAACTCTATATTTTCCTCTATTCTATTTTCTTGTTTCTCCTTCTCTCCTTTTTATCTTGTCTCTTCCCAAAAGTTCATCTTGCTTCTGTTCACTGCTTCCCTTAATCTACCTTCCTCCTTATTAACCACCCTTCTTTCTCATATCCTCTTTCCCCCTTATTTCACTACTGGGTAATAGTGTTTCTATGCCCAATTAGATATGTATATATAAATATAGATGTATATTTTCCTTCTGAACCAGTTCTGATGAAAATGAGATTCAAGCATTGCCCACTCACTTCCCCATTTCCCCTTCTACTGTGAAAACTGTTCCTTGTGCACTTCACTTATGTGAGATGATTTTCACTATTATTTTTCTCTCTTCCTCCTTCTCCTAGGGCATCCCTCTTTTTCACCCCTTCATTAAAAAAAATCTTCCCAATATAATAAACTCAAATCTGTGTCCTCTGTTTATATTCCTTCCTTCTAACTGTCCTAATAATGATAAAGTTCTTAGGAG
Organism: Sarcophilus harrisii; assembly: GCF_902635505.1. Lineage (NCBI taxonomy): Eukaryota > Metazoa > Chordata > Mammalia > Dasyuromorphia > Dasyuridae > Sarcophilus > Sarcophilus harrisii. The sequence continues at coordinate 277,588,438 of NC_045426.1, read as the reverse complement.
TTACAAGTATTCTCTTCCAATATAGAAATCTAAACAGTTTAATTATATTATGATCCTTATTATTTCTCTTTCATGTTTACCTTTTTATGCTTCTCTTGAGTCTTGTGTTTGGATGTCAAAATTTCTATTTGGCTCTGGGCTCTTCATCAGGAATATTTGATAGTCCTGTATTTTATTAAGTGACTTTTCCCCCCTAACAATTATAATTAATTTTTGTGGATGATCCTTGGTTGTAATCCTAACTCCTTTGTCTTCCAGAATATCATCTTCTCAGCCAGATATCTTCTCCATTAATATTATGGTTGCTAAGCATTTTGTGGTCCTTGCTATAGCTTCACAATATTTGGATAGTTTCTTTCAAGGCATTTGAAGTGTTTTCTCTTTGACTTGGAATCCCTGGAATCTGGCTATAATTTTCCTGGGAATTTTCTTTTTGGATTTCTTTCAGGAGGTGGTCAATGAACTTTTTTTTTCAATTTCTATTTTGTCCTCTGCTTCTAAGATATCAGGGCAGTTTCCTTTATAATTTCAAATATCATATATAGGCTCTTTTAAAAAAAAAATTAAAATCTGTTTTCCAGGTCATTTCTTTTTTCCACTAAGACATTTCACATTTTCTTGTATTTTTATCATTCTTTTGACTTCGTTTTATTGTTTCTTGATATTTCATGAAGTCATTAGCTTCCACTTGCCCAATCCTAATATTTAAACAATTACTATCTTTTTTGAGGTTTTGTACCTTTCTTTCCATTCTACCAATTCTGTTTTTAAAGTATTCTTTTCTTAATTTTTTTGTCTCTTACCAAGCTATTAATCTTTAAAATTTTTTTCTTGCATTCCTCTCATTCCTTTTCCATTTTTTTCTTCCATTCTTATCTGATTTTTAATAACATTTTTGCTTCTTTAAAAAAAATTTCTTTAGATCTTTCAAGAATTCTTATTGGGCTTGCATGCAATTTGCAGGCTTTTTAAAAATGTACTTTGCTTGTAGCTGTTTTCATGTTGTAGTCTTTTTCTGAGTTTGTATCTTGAGTTCCCCTATCATTATAGTAACTTTTGAAGGCCAAATTTTTTTATATCATTTCCTTATTTTTCTAGATTATTTCTTGACTTGAACTTTATGCTAGAATTGGGCTTCACTCACCTGAGGTGAAAGTGAGGAGCACCGTCCCCAACTTAAAGCTTTTTTGCCTTGTTTTCACAGCTGGTTGGGGGTCTCTGAGTTTTTGGTGCTTCCAGAGTGGTGTGACCTGAGGAGATGTGTGGTCTTTGTACTCTTGGTCTATACTTTTGTCCCTCCCCAGGTAGGGAGCCTCTGAGACCTTTGCAACCACAAGCACTAGTGTTCCCCTCCCTCCTGAAATTTCCACTCAGCACTGGGAAATGGGCAGTGGAATCATCAAATAGTAATCAGTCCTGAACCTAATATTAGCATAAGGGTCCTGTGGAAATTCTTTCTGATAGGAAATTAGTATGATTTAAATAGGGAATAGTCTTCTATGTCGACATTAAATATTCTAGCATTCTCATTAAGTTTTTGTGCTTAATATCTTTAGCACATGAATAAGCCATCAGCATAGAACTGTCAGAAGCTTTGCAAAAATGAATAAAGGGAGTATAAATATTGTGACAATTTTGATTTTAGAAATTACTTAATCAGTAATAAGTTACTTTTTGTTTCTGTGGGACTTTTAGGAAGACTTTTTGCTGTTATCCTTTGGTCATTATATTGTTTTCTTGTGTTTCTTTGTGTGTATTTTTAAAAAGTGATAGTTTATGAATATGTTGTATAAAGCACACAAACATATAATTGGCTTCTGTACTGAGAGGTCACTTGTATCTTCTTCTTTTGGTAGTAGTTATGTGATTCCTCTATTGTAAAGGTAGAAATAGCTTTAAGTCTCTGAAGAAGCTTATAAAGTTCTTTGCTAGTATTTTTTGTGCCATATTTGAGCCAATATTTATAATCTTTTTCTTTCCCTTTCCCTTTTTCCAGTTTTCCTCCATATACTTCTTCAGGAGTTCTCTTTCATTTCTGGGTTGTTTCCTTCTCAAGATTCTGTAGTCAATATTTTTGTTGATATCAATCTACTTGTTTTAATCTCTACCAATTTATCTTCTCCTTTGCTTAATTAATATGTTGACTTCTGCTTTTAGATGCTGATTAAAAAAACCTAAGAATCTTTTCTATTCTCTTAGTTTCTGGATTTTATTCTGCATATTTATTTGTTGTAACTTTTAATTGGGCAATAACATAATGTTTAAGTTTCTTCCTGAGTGGACCAGTGAGATATTGGTATAATTTTCCAGTAATCTTTATTAACTTTTTCAAACCATTTATGCCAAGATGGTGTTTGACATCAGCCCTTATTGTTATTCCTTGATAGGTCTTTTGTTTCTTTGGTTTTTGCTTTATTTTTATATTTTCTAACAGAAACTGCAGGAGAATGCATTCATAGATGATTATAGCAGATACCACATTTTTTGATAACTCTTCATTGGCATAATTGGTAAGATATTGATGATGATGATGAAAAACTAGTTAGTTACAGAAAGACTAATATTGTGACAATCAGAAAGGAAAAGTAGTGCTTAAGAAGTGCAGTGACATAATTAGTGGCATGGAATTGGTAATTAGTCAAAAGAAATCCACTTATTCTTGGATTATTAGGTAGTTGGAAAGCATTATAAAACTTGGGTAGCTCAATTTAGAGATGAGAAAAATAATAGTTAATTCTTGCTGAGAGTATACTAAAAACACTTCTCTCTTGAGTTTTGATTTGACAAAATGGGGTTGGACATTGAGAGAATTACTTTGAATGAACACATACCAGTGTTTTGTAAGTTATATATACACTCTTACTTATCAAATTGATTTTCATTCTAATTTATTTCTTGCTGTGATACTGGAAAAGTCACTTCGTCATCTCTTTAGTCCTCAGCTTCCTCATCTACAAGATTGGGAATTTGGGCTAGAGAGTGTCCAAGATCCGAGATATAAAACATATATTTTTCTGTGATCCAGTGATATGTTCTATGCTACCAGTGGCCTTTGGTTGCTAAAAACATCCCTAAATTAGAGGCATTAGTTTCAATATTTATATTTTCCACCACTAAGAGGAGCTCTTGAGTTGTTATGGGTTAATAAGTTCTTGCAGTAGAGAACTATTCTTGGTATTTTCTGAATCTGGAATAATTTAAAGTTTAAATACAAAAATTCCCAAGTATTAGCATTTGCCAGAAAATGTGGGACTTTGGGGGATTTATTTATGTTTGAAAATGGGCATAACCAAATATCTATCTGTTTATAATTGTCCAGAATATGAACATATTATTCTGAAGTCTTAAATTTTTTTATGTTACTGAAATTGTTGGGTAAAATAAATAAAAATTGAGGCATGAATAATACCACAGCTGAATTCAGAGAAAAAAATGAGCTGAATTTCCCTTTCCAGTACATTACCTTAAATAACAATCTGGCTGACAGGAAATGGATTAAAACAAGTTGTTTGGATATATCACTAACCTCATAAGACAGGAAGAGTTTGAGGAATTTTGAAAGACAGAAACAAATGTTTCACTGGGGAGAGAGGTATGTTGAGTTCTAACTTGTCTGACTCATCTCTCATGTATTTACTCAGGTGGATGGGTAAAACAGATAAAGCCACATATATTTATAATGCCCCCACCTTTCAGAGACCCTCTCTAGAGAGTATGAATATCAGGCTATTCTGTCCCTAACTGATAGACACCTTTTTTCTCCCCCTCAGGCAATAATTCTGATTTTACATTCTCCTGTGTTAATTATGAAAGTATCTACATTGTTTCCTAACAAGATCTATAAACTTGCTGGCCTTTTTCTTTGACACCTGTTCCCTGCACCTTCATTCTGCACACATACCTTTCCCTTGTCTTTGCATGCAAAAACAAAATATTTTATTATTATAAATAATGAAATATTATTTTATTAACAATGATTGTATAATGGTGATAATGGCTAGCATTTATATAATGTTTTAAGGTATACAAAGCATTTTATAAATTTTATTTCTTGGCAACCTCACAATAATCTTGGGAAGTAGGTGTTATTATTATCCTCATTTTTTACAGATGAGAAAGTTGAGGCAGGTAGAAGCTCAGTGACTTGCCCAGGTTTATAACAACTAGTAAAGCTTATGAGACAGGATTTGAACTCAGGTCTTCCTGCCTCCAGGTTTAATGTTGCATAATGTAGCTGCCTATTTAAAGGGAAAGATGAGGCAATTCGGACAACTTGATTGGATTGGATTATTACAGAAAAACAAATTGCATTTAAGAGTATTTGATGGAGATTATTCTTTCTTATGTTCTTCCTTCAAAACTAAGGCAGTAATACATTGGAGAAACTATTCCTTCTTTTAGTCTCCTAAAATATCCCTTAATGTTGTTTAATATATGTTTGTTGAATGAATGAAAAAAATTGCATTAAATTCATGGGGACGGAGGGGAGCGAGGTGGGGAGGGGGAGGGAAAAAAAAAGTCTACTGTGCCAGGGTAAGTAGGAATTGTGCAGAGAATACTCAGAACTTCCTTATTACTTCCAGTAGACCACATAACCCCTATTTTTAAAGGCCCATTAACCCCGGGCTGCTTCTGGCCAGCTATAGCTGGCCAGCTCCAGAGAGGTTGGTGGCTGATGAAGCATCCTTTTATTAGCTGGGAGGTACCATTGATTCAGTAGATCTTTAAAAAAAGAAGTGACTCCATCCCTGGCTCTCTTTTACTTCACCCTTCACAGTCACCAAGTAATTCTGGGACTTTTCATAATGTGTGTGGGAAGATCATTTTCTATCCCAACATTGCAGGTTAATTACTCCCATGTCCCAGCTCAACCTAGGGCTCATCTACTTGAGCTCCAGATTAAAATTCTGGCCACCTCTTTTGCCATGTGTTTCTTTGCTTAATGGCGATCAAACATTGATCTTATTGATTGTCCAGGGTTGGAGGACATCTTGTAAATTTGAGAAATGTGAAAACTCTAGGTCCTTAGCCAGTGTTGGCTCCATTTTAGGAGTCTCTGTCAGCTCTTCTAGATCCTGATACCTACCTACGCTGGCTTGCCAGAAAATGTAGAAATATAAAGTGCCTATTCTACAGTCCCAGCAAATGCTTTGTTTTGATGATTTAAGTCTCAACCCCTAGATAGAACATAATGGTAGTTATTATGTGTGTAATTGGTTGGGTTTGACTCAGAGCAATCTCCTGATAATTTAAGTCTGAAATTAGAATGAAATGAGATATTTATAATCCACCCAACATTTAACAAGAAGAGATTTACTTAGTCATAGCAGGATATTCAGAGAAGTGAAGAGATATTCATCCAGGATTAAGTTTAGATTCAGCTGAGAACTATTTGCTAGTGTTGCTCATGCTGGTGATCAATGGAATGATGCTTCAGGGGGGTTTCAGGTAGGAGTTCCTTGTGTCCTTGATGTTTTGTAGTAAGGAGGTTTTATCAATAGACCAAGTCTTGGTCTCCTGAGCCAATTTCAATTCCTAATTTTAATTAAGGAAGAGAATAGGGATGTTTAGGTGCTCCCACCAAAACAGTGTTCTTATTAAGTTGTTTATTTTTCTATCAGTGTTTTGAGAACCATTTATGATAAACATTTCTTTTGTAAGTGTTAAATACTTTTCTCAAACCTGATTTATATCATGCATTGAATACATTTCTTTTCTCCACTTTGGGAGACACTAGAAACTTAAGCTTTAAGTATGTTTTCCCAGGACACTGAGAAGTGGAGGAAAATTCATAAGATTGTGAGAAAAGGAGCTTACCCCCTTCATGAGAGGCCTAATCCCCCCCCAGGATTGAACCCTGTCTGGCCATGTCTATGGGCCTAGAGCAGAGGTGGCCTTTAGTATAAAGGGAGAATTTGACCATTAGAGACAATAAGATTATCTTATTAATATGATTGTACATTTCTATAATGCTTTAAGATATACAAAACATCTTACAAATATTAATTCGTGGCATCCTCACAACAACCTCAGGGCTCCAGAGTGATTTGTAATTGTTAGTTCAGACAGCTAAGGGAAGCCAAAAGAAATTAAAGTAGAAGAATTCTTTAATATTTTTTTTTATCCCTACCTAAAAAAATGAAGAACAGGGTAACTCATAGATAACTTAGAAAATGAAGCTGAATTGGAATAAAGTCTGTGGAAATGATATTAGTAGATTAGATGTTTTTAAATGTTCAGACCCCAATGGCTTACAATGTCAGGGACCCACGTCTTCTGGTCTCCAAGGTCCATTGATCCTTGACACATGAATAGCCAAGAAAATAGGTAGAAACTCTAGAGGTGTTGCCAGAATGCATGTATTACTGAGTTGGCTATACAATGTTATCATTACTCCATACTTGAGTATATTTTGTGATTAAAAACCTAAAGATTTTTAAATATGAAAATCTTCTTAGGAACACATACCACAAAAATATGCCACTGGGTAATGCAGATAAATAGAGAAATTTATCCCTATTCCCTTGGTACTTGGAGGTATACCATTTTACCACTGAGAAATCTTATTGGCCTGTCTTCCTGTCCCTCTAATCTATAATCAACTGTCTAGAATGAGGGCAACTTGAGAAATACTAGCCCGGATTTCTGGGCTAGGTCTGCATTCACAGGCTAGCCATAGGTGATCTTAGAAGGGAAAAGATGTTGGTGCCCTTGTCAGAGTTATTGGCAATTACTAGGATCTTCCTTTTCCACATATCAATTACTTTATTTCCTCAGTTATGGGATAACAAATAGGCTAAATTTATTCCTCAGTTGCTACTTGCCTTTTTCTAAGTATATATGTCTAAAGAGATCCCTGAATTTTGGAGAGCTGGCTTAATACTTGTATTTTTAAAAAAAGAAAGAAAGAAAGAAAGAGAATTCTAAATTACAGACCTCTATACTGTGCTTTCCCTGGGAAAGTACTAGGGGAAAAATTGATATGTGAGAAAATAGTGTTCTGGGTAATAACCAACCTAACTTCTCTACAATCTTCTCTACAATAGAATGAGCAGCCTAGGAGACCAAGGCAAAGGTGAAACTTAAAAACAAAAAACAAACAATGATCTTTTCAATTTTATATAAAGTCCTCATCTGAGAAGTACAGTATAACTAACTTTGAGGCGAGTATAGGATTATAGTCAGGCAATGGTTTTTGATGGTGAACATAAGTAAAGATCTAATCTTTTGTAATTTCCCATCTTTTACAAGATCTCTTCTGTTGCTATATGTAGTCCTTACTGCGATTGCTTTGTCCCTACTCTTGTCAACATGCATATGCTGTTCTTATAGTAATCGATTCTTCCCTTGTTCTTCAGTTTCGTTAAGTTATGGATAAATGGGTGATGGTGTCTAGAAGTGAGAGTAAGCATTGTTGCTGAGAGTTAAATGAAACTACATTTTCCCCCCCTATACTTCTTGGATCAATTTCCTTTTTTAAATTAAATTTTATTTTTAATGAATAAAAATGCATTTTCTTTCTATCACAGCTCCTCTATTTCTCCCCAATGAAAGAGAAGATAAATAAAAACCCTTGTCACAAATATGTATGGTTGAGCAAAACAAATTCCCACAACAACGCTATTTAAAAATACATGTCTTATTCTGTACCTTGTATCTATTACTCTCTCTCAAGTTTTGGGTAGCTTATTTCATCATTAGTTTAATTTTTTCCTCATCTTACCCAAGCAATGAGATGAGCCATATTTAAGTTGGCAAGACTTTTAGTGCAGATTGGTTATTCTAATTTTTTTTACTTAATAGTATTTTATTTTTTCCAATTACATATAAAGATAATTTTCAATATTCATTTTTGAAATATTTTGAGTTGCAAATTTTTTTTCTCTCTCTTTCCCTTCACCTTTCATTTATTTTACTGTTTCTGCTTGCTACATCCAGCATCAGTTCATACAAGTCTTCCTAGGCTTTTTGAAACCAGTCTGCTCATCATTTTTTAAGCTTGTGCTTAGTATTCCATCACATTTATATATCAGCACTTATTCCATCACCTTTATATATCAGAACTTATTCAGACATTCCCCAATTGATGGGCATCCCATCAAATTCTAATTCTTTGCTACCACAAAAAGAGGAACTATAAATATTTTTGAACTTGTGGATTCATTCTCCTTTTTAGTGATCTTTTTAGACCTAGTAGTGGTATTATTTGTTCAGAGGGTATGCACAATTTGGTTATTTTTTGGGTATAGTTCCAAATTGCTCTCCAGAGTGATTGGATCAGTTCACAATTCCCAAAAATGTATAAGCATCCTAATTTTCACATGTCTCCACCAACATTTCTCATTTTCTTTTTCTATCATATTAGTCAGTCTGATAGATGTGAGATATATTTCAAAGTTGTTTTAATTTTCATTTCTCTAATCAATAGTGATTTAGAATAGGACTTGTTAAACTTTTTCCACTCCTGGCCCTTTTTTGCCCAAGCAATTTTTTACATGATCCCAGATATGTAGGTATATAAAGTAAGTATACAAATCAAGCATTTATTGATAATAATTCACAAACAAATTTATTTTAAAACAATTCTTTGGTATACATATAATTTTATTTTTTATTAAAGATGAAAGTATATTTGCATTCTAATGAGATGGATATGTTTGTTTATTTTTACATAAAGAATTAAATCTTTGCAGAATATTTGATACTTTTTACTGTTGTCAAATTTTTCATGACCCCTCATATACAGTTATATGACCCCATATGGGATCCTGATCCACAGTTTAAGAAGCTATATAGATTACTCAGATTTATAAGAATATAAGTCATTCCTCAATTGATAAATGATCAAAGAATATTGATAGAAAATTTTCAAATGAAGAAATTAAAGCTATTTTTAGTCATATGAAAAAATGCTCCAAATCACTATTGATTAGAGAAATGCAAATTAATAGAGAAATGCAAATTAAGACAATTCTGGAATACTACTTCACGCCTTTCAGATTGCCTAAAAATGACATGAAAAGATAATGACAAATGTTGGAGGGAATGTGGAAAAACTGGGGCACTAATACATTGCTGATGGAGTTGTGAAATGATCCAACCATTCAGAAAGCTATTTGGAACTAGACCTAAAGTGCTACAAAAGTCTGCATACCTTTTGATCCAGCAGTACCCCAAAAGACAGTATTATAAAGGGATAATAAAAAAAAGGAAAAAAGACTCATGTGCAGAAATGTTTGTAGCAACTCTTTTTGTAGTGGCAAGAAACTAGAAATTGAATGGATATACAACAGTGAAGGAATAGTTGAATAAGTTATGGTATATGAATGTAATGGAATATTATTGTTGTATAAGAATGATGAGCAGGCTGATTTTAGAAAATATGTATAGTTGAGCAAAGATTACATGAACTGATGCTGAGTGAAGTGAACAAAACCAAGAGAACATTGTACAAAGCAACAATAAGATGATGTGATGATTGACTGTGATGGATTTGGTTCTTCTTAACAATGCAGTGATACAAGACAATACAAATATATATATGTAAATATATATATAGTATGGAAAATGCCAATCACATCCAGAGAGAGAACTATGGAGAGTGAATATGCATCAAAGCCTAGTATTTTTAGCTTTCTGTCTGTTTTTTTTTTTTAATTCTCATTTTTTTTCCTTTTAGTTTGACTTTTCTTGCATAAAATGACAATATATGGAAATATGTTTAAAAGGATTGCACAAATTTAACCTTTATCAGATTGCTTACTGTCTCAGGGAGAAGGAAGGGAAGGAGAATGCATATTGAAAACTATCTTTACATGTATTTAGGAAAATTAAAAATATTGAAAAAGAAGAAAGTAAGGCTCAATTCAACCACATAAAAATGATTAGCCTTTCTCTTTGTCACTCTATTTTTGATCATGGGTTTCAGGTAGTCCAATAATTCTTAAATGATTTTTCCCATATTTTTAAAATTTTCATTTTCATTTCCAAGTTCTCTGCTCCCTTTATCTCCCAACCCATGCATCAAGAAGGCAAGAAATAAGATGCTCATTTTACATATGAAGTCATGCAAAACATATTTTTGTATTGGCTATGATCCAGAAAGAAACAAGGAAATAAAAATATTGTACAGTCTGTATCTTAAGACTGTAATTTCTCTCTCTAGAAGTAGATAGCATTTTGCACCATGAATCCTTCGTAGTTATGGTGGCTTACTGTATTGATTAAAATTACCAAATCTTTCATAGTTGATTTTTTTTTTTGCATTATTACTGTTACTGCATAGATTATTCTCATGGTTCTGTTTATTTCACTTTGATTGAAGCCATATAAATCTTCCTGGATTTTCCTCATATCATCTCCATCATCATTTCTTATAGCACCATAGTATTTCATTACTTTTATGAATATAACTTGTTTGGCCATTTCCCAATTGATGGACATTCTATAGTCTCCAACTGTCTGCCACCATAAAAAGAACTGCCATAAATAATTTTTACATATGCGTTCCTTTCTTTTTTCTTTGAGCTTTTTGGGTTATAGACCTAATAAACTTATTACTGAGGCAAAGGATAGGCATAGTTTTATAGCCCTTTGTCCATATTTCCAAATTACTTTCCAGAATTGGACTAGTTTTTAGCTATATCTGCAGAGCATTAAAGTTCCTATTTTTCTACATCCTCTCCAACATTTGTCATTTTTCTTTTTTGACATCTTAACCAATCTGATACATGTGAACTAATATCTTAGAGTTGTTTTAATTTGCATTTCTCTAATTATTTATGATTTAAACCATTTTATATGAATATTAATAGTTTTGATTTCTGAAGATTGTTCATATCTTTTGGCTATTTATAAAGTGAGAATGTGTCTTATTTTTATAAGTTTGTCTCAGTATTCTCTATATATTTGAGAAATGATACTTTTATCAAAAAAAAACTTGCTACTAAATTTTTTATCTAGTTTCCTACTTGGCTTCGAATTTGGGCTGCATTTGGTTTTGTTTATGCAATACCTCTTTAATTTTGTGTAGTCAAATTTATTCATTTTATCTCTCATGAATCTCTTTATCTCTTCTTTGATTATGAACTCTTTCTTCAACTATAGATCTGACAGGTAATTTCTTCTATGCTCCTCTACTTTGCAGTGGTATTATCCTTGTGTTTAAATCATGTACCCATTTTGAGTTTATTGGTGTACATTGTGAAATGCTGATCCACAGATCAAACGAATTGCCACCATTCTCAGCAATTTTTGTCAAATACTGAGTTCTTGTCCCCAAAGTTTAGAACTTTGGATTTATCAAATGCTAGATGACTATGGTCATTTATTTTTGCATAATGTGAACCTAACCTGTTCCATTAACCACTCTTTTTCTTATCCAATACTAAAATGTTCTGAAGATTACTGCTTTGTAATATAGTTTGATATTTGATACTATTTATTATACTTCCCTCCTTCTCTTTTTTTTTTCATTAATTTCCTTTATATTCTTGATCTTATTTTTCTCTGGAAGGATGGAGATAAATAGACATTTCCTTAAAATAGCAAATAGTATCAATTAAGAGTTAGTACTATCTATAAGAAAGGTACATTAGAGGCCTTTCCAGTAATGTCAGAGGTAAAGCAAAGATCTCCATTGTTAGCACTATTATTTATATGATTCAGGAATTTAAAAATTTAAAAATTTAAATTTTAAATTTTTTATATTTTAAAATTTTATAATTTTAAAATCTTTAATTTTAAATTAAACTTTAATTTTAAAATTTTGATTTTAAATAATTTTTAAAATTTTAATTTTAAATGATTAAAAATTTTTAATTTTATTAAATTTAAAATTTTTTTATTTTAATAATTTTAAATAATTTAAAATTTAAATACATTAAATACACAAATACATTAAAAATACAAAAAATATATTAAAATAATTTAAATAATTTAAATTTTTAAAAAGCTGAAGCAATAAGCTGAGGGAAAGAAGAAACAAAATGATCTTTTGTAATGATATTTAGATACTTACAGAATCCTCAAGATTCAATTCAAAAATCAATTGAAATGATAAATTCCATAAAGTTATCAGTTTTTAAAATAACCACACAAAAATGATTAGCTTTTCTCTGTCACTAATAAAACTTACCAGAAAGAGATAGAAAAAAATATTATTCAAAATCACTACAGAATATAAAGTTTCTGAGAGTGTACCTAACATGATACATTAGGACATAGATATATGTATGGATACATATACATATACATATATACACACATGTATATATACACTATAAAATTCTTTAATAGAAATTAAGGAAAACTGAAACAATTGGAGAAATAATTATGGGTTATATGCCCAAATGCTCATCATGGCTGAGTTGTGGTAATATAATAAAAATGATACTACTTAAACTAATTTGCAGACTTAATGCCATATAAATCAAGCTTCCAAATGATTATTTTATAGAAACAGACAAAATTATAACAATTAATTTGGAGATATAGTCTAGAATCTTAAAGGAAGTTTTTTTTAATGTAACACTAAAGCACCAGATCTCAAATTTTACTTGAAACTAGGAATCACTAAAACTATTTGGTAGTGATTAAAAAAATAAAAAAGTTGATCATTGGAACAGGTAAAATTAATAAGGCCCAGAAGCAAATGGAATATAGTAGTATAGAGATCAATAAACCCAATAAACCCAAGAGATCAATAAAGCCAACTTCTTACTAATGTAAGAACTTCCTAGATTATAAAAATTACTAGGAAAACTGTTAAGTAACCTGGCAGAAACTGAGTTTCAACAAACATACACTATCTGCCACAATATCCAAATGGATACATGATCTAAATATAAAAGATCATATTGCAGAAAGTTCAAGAAAAGAAGGAGGTACTCTAAAATCTCTGATTAGGAGTAGAATTTTTACCTAAATAAAAGATAGTAGTTATCATAAAAAATAAAGGGGACATTTATTTTGCAGAAAACTTTAAAAAAATGAATACAATAAGTGAAGTTAGAAATCAAAGAGAAACAATTACCTGAAGAAAAATTCTCAAAGTAAATTTGTATGATTTAGACTAAAAACCCAACATATAGAAACTATCTATGCAACAATATAAGGATGAACTATTTCCCAATATATAAGTTGTCAGCAGATGTGAATAGGCGGTTTCTCCAATGAAGAAATGCAAGTTATCAACAATTATATACATATATATATACACACTTTAAATATATTTATTTCTTAATTTATGGAATAAAATAAGCATTTCCACAACATAGTATAATAAAAAAAGACAATTACACATGAAACTGCCATTTTATTTTTTAAAAAATTCTCTAAATCACTAATAATAAGAAAATTGTCATTTGAAAGAATTAGTTCTATCTCATACTTATCAAATGAGTTATTATGACAAAAGAGTGTGATAATTATTGGAGATGTGAGAGATAACCCTATTAGTTCAACCTTTCTGAAAAATAACTTGGAACTCTGCACCCAAAAGTTATTAAAGTATAATATTAGTTTGTTATTAGTATTAGACAATAATTCAAGATCAAGGAAAAAAGGAAAACTCATATGCCCAAGAACATTTATTGCAGCAGCTTTTGTCATAGCAAAGAATTGATAACAAAATAGATATCCATCAGTTAGGTTGAAACTTTTGGCTTTCAGTTTCAATTATTGATTAAGAATATCAACTGATATGTTTTTGGTTTTCGATTCCATTCTGTGTTCTTTTTTGTTGCTGCCTTATGTCATGCCATTAGTTGTTTTAAGTTTTTTTTAATTTAATTGTTGCATATTAGGTAGTATCATGCTAAATTAGATAATTATTGTCTCTATCAATTCTAATGGCTTAACAGTTTGTAAAGATTCCAACAGGTAGTGATGTAATCTTTAGATATAAGAAATTACTTAATTTCTACTTTTACTTCACCTAGATTGGGTTTAGGTCCCAAGTTATTTCTTATAGTTGCCCTGCAGTCACCTACAGTATATTGATGTGTAACTTGGAACTGTGTTATTAACAAAAAGGAGGATTAAATTGTTGTGTATAACTAGTAAGATCAGTTTCCAGTTTTGTTGTTTTGTAATATGTGTCCATTGTCTTCATTATCATCATCATCAGACATTCAAATCTTTGGTCCCTTTCATGCAGACTCATGATTTTTCTGCTTTGGTGGCCAGTACCGTCGGCATTGAAGCATTTCTAGCAGGACTTAATTGGTTCCTATTAGTGTTTTAGATGTACCCTGGGTTTTTTTGGTAGCATCAGAAAACAAAATACCACTAATCATTCTACTTTCCTCCATGTCAAACTGATCTTAGGATGATTTTGAACAAAGTTAGCTTGTAACTCTACGCTGCCCTAAGTCAACAGCATTATTGATAGGATCCATTTGTTGGCATCTCAGTGTTACAGTTTCATAGTTACTGTGGAAGTTACAGGGCACAGAGAGTTCCAACCATATAACAAGTTGGCTGTCTTTTTCTTCCTTTCCTGTTATCCCAATATGAATAATATGAATTTTGATGTTGGGCTATGAGGGAATTGTTATCATCATCATTGCCATTACTGTTACTTGGATCTCACCAGCTAGGTAGTATAGTGGATAGAACACAGGACTTTCTGCCTGGAAGATCTGAGTTTGAATTCTGCCTCAAATTCTCCTTATCTAAGTGACATTTAAAAGGTCATTTAACCATTGCATGGCTCAGTTTCTACATGTGTAAAATGGGGATAATAATAGCATCTCCTTACTAGGGCTGTTGTTAAAACCAAATGAGTTAACAAATATTAAGTGCTTTATAAACCTTAAGGTACAATATAAATTTTAGCTATTACAATTTTGAAGGGGTTTAGATAAAAATAGCCTCAGGACAAGTTTCTATCCTGCTGTTATTCCTATATCTGATATTTTGTGGGATATTATGTAAATGAATAAAAGTGACTACTTTTTGTAATTGAAAGGAAAATATCATCACCATTATCATTAAGTATAGCATAGTATGGTTTATGAGCTGATTATGAGTCAATAAAGTAATTGCCTTCTTTTTGAAAACAAGGATGATTTAAGATATTCTAATACAAATATATCAGGTGAGATGTAAGTGGTAATCATTCACTCAACAAACATTTATGTACTTGTTGTGTGACACGAATAGTACTGGAGGAATAAATAAATTCCTTTGGGAGGAGGGAATGAATCTAAATAAATATTATGTACATATATTCATATACACACATACACACTATATATATATATACATAATACACATCCATTCACATATACTATATATATATATATACATATATATATATATATGTCTATAAATTGCATAGTATGAGCTGATCTGTTTTGTAGAAAGAGATGTCTCATTGACATTCCTCAAGGTCTGTGAAATCCAAGGTCCAATCAAAAGCAACAAGAACAAAAGTCTTTCTGATGATAAATATTTGTGAAAGGAAGATAAGAATAAAGGAAAGGAAGAAGGGAGACAGGAAAGGATGAAAGGTAACTGAATGAACAGGGAAAACAAAAAATAATGGGAAAATACCTTTCATTATGGCATTACCTGTGACTCTTTCTCTTTACCTGCCATCTATACTTTTCCCTTGCCACTGATTATTTTAGTTTACTTACATTTCAGGATACCCTCTGTAGGATCATAGAATCAAGAATGTTGAGCTCAGAAAAATTGCTCAAATTATTTTATGCAAACTCACCATTCTGTACTTGGGACTCCAAGTCCCAGAATTTCATATAACAAGTTAGTTGTAGTACCAGGACCAGATCCCGATCCTGGATCCATTCTTTTCCAATAGGCATTAGTTAAGTACCTATAAATCTCCATATTAGACTCCAGGGACACAAAGACAAAATGAGAAGCATCCCCTGCTCTTAAGGAGTTTACATTCTCCTGGGAACAGGGGTTAGGATGGGAGTGAGTAAAGAAATTATCTTGTAAATATATATAAACAAAATTATTTGGAGAAGGAGATATATAAACCCTAGGTGAATCATGACAGCTTTGTAATAAGTGACACTTGAGGTGAGCATTGAAGGAAGCCAGGGAGTTAGAGAAGTAAAAGTGGATAGGCTGCTCTTTTTAGGGCAGCTTATGCAAAAACATGGAAATAGGAAGTGTGATATTGAGTTTGGGGAATAGTAAGTAGATAAACTAGAATGCCAGGCCTGAAGTTAAGAAGACTCATCTTTATGAGTCCAAATTTGTCCTCCAAGTAGCATCATGTCATACTAGCAGTATGACCCTGCACAAGTCACTTAACCCTGTTTGCCTCAGTTTCCTCAAATGTAAAATGAGCTGCAGAAGAAAATTACAAAGTACTCTAGAATTTCTGCCAAGAAAACCCAAATGGGATAACAAAGACTCAGACACAACTAAAATGACTAAATGGCAACAAAATTAGATGGAAATAGAGGGTGTGAAGGCATCACTATAATAATCAAATTGGAAACACAAGATCATGAGATTTGGAGTTAGAAAAGACCTTGAGAATTACTTAATTTAATTTCACCATTTTATAAATGGTTGAACTAAAGCCTAAAGAGGTTAAAAATGACTGGCCCTTAATTATATATGTGGTAAGTGGCAAAATCAGGATTCAAACTCAGGTTATCTGAATCCAAAGGTAAATTGCAGGCAGATTGGGAAGGACTTAGATACCAATATGAAAAATTGGCATTATCCTATGGGCAGTAGGATTTTCATTTTGTTGTTGTTTAGCCATTTTCAGTCATATCTCACTCTATGATCCCTTTTGAGGTTTTCTTGACAGAGATACTGAAGTTGTTTGCCATTTCCTTCTCCAAGTCATTTAACAGATGAGGAAACTGAGGCGAACAAGGTTAAATGGCTTGTTCAAGGTCATACAGCTAGTGTCTGAGACTAGATTTGAACTCAGGCCTTTCTGACTCTAATTCTGGCACTCTATTTACTGCCCCATTTGTTTTTTAGGGATACTGTCATGGCAGCTGTGGAGAATGGATTAAAGAATCCATTGATCCAATGAGGAGGCTTTGCAGTAATCTAATAGAGAGGTTATTATGGTCTGCACAGGGGTGATACCCATATGAGTGGAGTGAAGGACAAGTATGCATTATATGTTGTGGAAATAGAATTGAACACTGCTCTAGATGACAAATACCTTGTTGCCTCTCTCATGTTGTATTTTCCCTTGAATTTTTTTGATTGTCTCAGAGTAAGAAGTCTGACCAACACATTTCAAATACAGGCTTTATTTTAAATCTATTTTTAGCCCTTGTAGAGGGATAATGGGTAGAGAATATTAGGGGAATTGTTTTTTGTTTTTTGTTTTTTCCAGAACAGGAAGATTTCCTGAGAAACTAGGACATGTGCATATTCATATATATGCCACACGGGGGTAAAATAAGTTCATTTTGGGCTGCAGCACTCTGGATCCCCATTGTGTAGGTTGGCTAAAATGATTTCTAACATCCTTTTCATTGCTCAGGTTCTGTGACACTTCATTCATAGAAAGTGAACTGATGGCCTTTGCAGATCCTGGCACATGAGTTTCAACTTTGGCTAACTACAGTGTTGTTTCCTTGTGAATGCTGATGAGCTAGATCATTCTTTATGTGGAATCTTTGAAGGGGGCTTCCTTTCTGGGAAAGGAAGGAACCTTAAGTTCAATCTTTTCCTTGCTTTTAAAGCTACTTTGCTCAATTAAAGCTAATCATATCATTTCACTGCTCTTTCTACCTTTTGCCATCATAATAAGGCTAGGCAGGCATTCTCTTTTCTGCCCTTTGTGTCCCCTTATAATTTATAAGATAGCTGAGGAATTGCAGTTGTAGGCTGGCGGAGCTTAATTTTTCTATTTATATTTTCCTAGGCTGAAGCAATGCAGTTGCTGAAAATGCCTCTGCTCTGCTCTCCAGGACTCTTCTGGGATGCAAATGAACTGATCCGCTTACCCTAGGTTTATATAGTTTAAACAGAGATGTCCAAACCTCACAAGGAAGGACCTGATAGTGAACTGGGAAACAAATGTCTTCTGGGCTAATTCCATAATTCCCTCCTTTTGTCAGACAGAACAGCTAATGTTATACCTGGCATAAAGTGTGTTTCTAGAGTTTTTGGAGTGCCACATCTGAGTGGCAGTGATAATAGCTGGCAGGATAGGGGTAGAAATCACAGAATTTAAAAGTTGGAAGGGAATAACAGCTATCTAGTCAGCTAGAGCTGAAAAAAAAATCCCCACTATAACATGTTTTAGCAAGTGGTTAGCCATCACTTGCTTAAAGATCTTCAAGAAGGCTCATTGGCTCCGTAGTAGTCTGTTCCATTTTGGGAGAGCTCTAAATAAGGGGTTCTTAACATTTTTTGTGTCATAGACCTTTTGGCAGTCTGGCAAAGTCTTCACATTATAATTTTTTAAAAAAATTTTATTATCAAAGGAAATAATAAATTTCAATTGGAGATTAGTGAAAATAAAGATCCCCCCTCCTCCTTTCCAAGTTCAAAGACTTCCTTCCCTGAAATTTGCCTATGGATTTTTTTCTAGGAGGGGAGATGGTCTATGGAATCCAGGTTAAGAAACCCTGCTCTAATTATGAGGATTTTTCCCATAACCTCAAACCTAATTTTATCTCTTTGTAATTTCCAGTCATTGTTCTCAATTCTGCCCTGGGGCCAAAGAGAATAATTTTTCAGTTCCTTCTTCCATCTGGCAGCCTTCTAATTAGTTAATGACAGCTATCATTTCAGCTCTCTTCCCTCTTCCTCACCCTCAATATTTTCTTCTTCTTACTTAACATTCCTATTTATATCAATTAGTCTTCATAAGGCATGCTACCATTTTGCATGCCTTATTATTCATCTTCCTAAATGTGATGTCCAGATGTGAATCCACTGTCTCAGATGTAGGCTGATGAGGATGTAGTTACAGGCTAGTAAGTGAGACCATCCCATTCCTAATCCTGGAAAATAGAGTTTTCTTAGTGTCACCCAACATTGCATTGTCCCAGATCATAATTCCACTAATCATGCATTAGTGTCTTTATCTTTCCACCGTCCTTTTACAGTTTTTTTTCTTGTTTTTGTGATCTTTGGTAGTTTATGGGTAATTCTAGATCTTTTGCAAGATTTGGAAGCATAGAGAAATCCAGTGGGAGAAATTAGTAGAACTCTCCAAACATCAGCAATCAAAAATTATCTGTTCTTCTCTAAGACAGATTTGCCAAGAAGTTGTATTCTTTAAGTCAACAAAGCAGCAATATATTGTAGTGAGCTGAGCCTTGAAAAAAATTAGGAATCCTTAGAGACAGAAGTGAGGAAGCTGTGCAGAATAGAGCTCTGTACTTAAGGTTGTGAAACACTTTATTCATTAACGGTGTGATTATGGGCAAATCATTTAACCTCTTGAAGAAGTGTCTTAGTCTTATAACACTATTCAAATATAAGACATTTTTTTACCAGGGAAAAATAATCCAACAGAGAGAGTACCCTACTTGGAGTGAGAGGAGTTCTGGGCTCAAATCTCAATTCTGAAACTTACTACCTTTATGACTCTGGGAATGTCCATGTCTCAGTTTCTTCATTTGTAAAACGTAGATAATACTAGCACTTTATAACAATCTCAGCATTGTGAATAGAATTTTAAATATATTTATATACACATATGAATTATATATATACAAACATACACACACATATATGTGTATGCACACATACATATACTCACACACATATACATATGGATATGTGTACACATCTAAAATACTGTGCAAACAATGAAGCAGTCATTTCTACTACCACCACCATTTGAAGTGGTCCTGGGACATTGCACAAGGGGATAAAATTTCTATTTTTTATGGTTGAATAAAATAATAGGTATTATTATGAAATAATGATATAACACCATAACATAATATACTATTAATAATTTGTTGTTGAGGAATTTTTCACTTGTATCTGACTCTCCATTTTTTTTGTTTTGTTTTGTTTTGTTTTGTTTTTGGCAAAGATACTGGAGTGTTTGCTATTTCCTTCTCTAGCTCATTTTATAGAGAACAAAATTGAGGCAAACTTCTCTAATGTCTCTGCCAAGAAAACCCTAAATGTGGTCATGAAGAGTTGGACATAACTGAAAAATGATTGAATAACAACATTAGATGTTGTCTATGGAAAGCCTTTTGATTCCATTTTTGAATCTTATCCATTTCATAGTATCCATTTGGAAGCAATATAAAATAAGAGATATCTGACAAATCTGATGGTGGATCTTTAATGTCCAGGCTGGATTTCTGGAGGTCCTTCGGACAGGCTTTGATCTCAGCAGGGTAGACACAACGAGAATGGTTAAGAACAGAGTTTAGATTCTTTATTATGTCCCAGTCTTAATCTTAGTGCAGGAGGTCAAAGATAGAATGTCTGTTTTCCAATCCTTGTTAACCCTTATATACCTTATTGTAATTACATCATTACGGCATACTGAGTATGTATGAACTTAGAGAACCATTACATCATGATACTAAGTACTAAGTATATGTGGGAACTAGAGAACAATCATCTCATTAATTCCACTGAGTTAACACCTTGTTTCAAGTATACTTCTCTAAAGTTCCACCTTCTACAGATATCTGTTATGGACTCAGTGAAGTGATTGTCTATCTACTTCAAAAGTTTTTATATAAATAGGTTTTTAACCCATTTATCCTTCCCTTTGAGAATGGCTTTCAATTTTCTTCCTTCATTTTGTCAGAAGGTATTCATCTTTTTATAGCTGACAGGATGATGGGCTATGGATTTTATTAGTATTATTTTAGAGGATTTTTCAGAATATTTTTCTAATCTGCTATGGTCCATTTTACAATTTAAAAAATGTACATTAATGCTGATCTTGCACAAATATAATTTTTAAAATATATTCTTGTTATTAAGCTTTGATTTCAGGATACCATTACATCTCTTAAAGTATTTGGCTACAATCTTCTCTTTGATAGCTTTCTGTTCAGTATGTCTTTCTTGGAGGAGAACAAAGTTTGTTCATTTCTTTTGTTTTATTTTTTTAAGAAGGCCCATTTTATTAAGTTACCAATAACTGGGTTAAGAATGTGAATACCTTAACATTTGTACCAATTCAACAATGCCATAAAATAGTTAAGATATATTCAATATTTGCAGAGATTGGATTCTCATATCTTGGCAATTTGAATACAAAAAATTCTTTAGGAGAAACTTTTTCATGTCTTCTGGATGACACCATCTTTATTGAGCTGCCTATGAACAAAGTATTTATAAGTGTTGCCTTCATCCACTGGTTCAATATAAACTTAGATTTTAAGTTCAGAGCCTTTAGTCTCTATCTTTCTTTGGTATACATTAAATATTTTATACTTATTGAGACTAAATGGCATTTTGATATCATGGAGATTCCATGAGATGTACAAAGTGTTTAGTATGGATTGCTTTGTTTGTTGAAGCCATTATAACTCAGAGTTAAAAAGTTTAAAAAAAAAACTACTAATATGCAGAAAAAAATTAAAAAGTTGGAGTTCAAGTCACACTTAGCTCTATTTAAGAGAAATGATAAGAGATTTGAGGTGAGGTGAAGCCAAAATGGGCTAGAGTTATCTCTCTGAAAAATTGTTTCCCTCCTTTCCACTGATAGCTCTTGACATTATCATGTCGGTAGAATGTTTTAAATAGAGAACAGTTTTTTATGTGGACATCAAATATGCTAGCATTGTCATTATTCTTGCTTTTGTGACACATAGTTGTAACATATTAATAAGCCATAAACCTGGAACTGAGTCAGAGGTTTTGCATTAATCAACAAAGATCAAATAAATATTGTAGTACTTTAGGGAAGCTTGTTCAAGAATTACTTAATAGATAATAATTTATTCTTTACACATTTTGGGATGTTGGAAACAACTTTTCTGTTCCTTATTAGCCCCTTATATCTTTTCCCTTGTGTTTATAGATTTTTTTTAAGTCATACAAACTGTGAATGCTTATTCATAAAACATGTAAATGTGATTGACCTCTATTTGTAGAGTAATAGATTTGTGATGCCTTCTGTTAAGAAAGAGAAGAATCAGCCTTACATCTGAGAGGAAGCTAATAAAATGCTTTGCTAGAAATATGTTATCCACTGTGAGATATTTGAGCCAATCATTTATGGATCTTATTTGGGTTCACTGCTTCCCAGTTTTGCAGAGAAGATAAGAGTTTTAATCACCTCTCTTGCTATAACATTCTTTATATTAATATAGTGCAAACATGCTGTTTTTTCCTTGAGGCAGCTTATATTTTTTGTTGTATTGGTCTTCTTGGTATCAGTCATTTTCAACATTATTCTTAGAGGTTCTCCCTCCCATTTGATTTCTTTACTTCTCAAATCTCTATAGAAAAGCTTATGTTTAATATTGAAATGTTCTTTTTGTTGTCTGTGCTGTTTTGACTCTTTGTCATCTTAACTTTCTAATTTTTATTTTCAATTGCTGATCAAAAACCTCAGAGATGCTTTTGTTTTCTGGCTTTTTTTCCATGTTTTTCTTTGTTGCTGCCTCTAATATGACATTGAAATTTTCCAATAGGACCCTTAATTACATAACGGATTCTCTTGTTCCATAGAGAAGAAAGAGAACCTACTAAGATCTCCATATGACTGAAAATACTAGATTGATAATGATGTAATTTTTCAATGCCTTTATATAGGACTTTAGTAGCTCATTTTATTTCTTGATCACTCCACTCCTTCTGTGGTAACATTTGTGACAATGTATCCAAGATATGGAAATCAGAAAGATCAATTAGGAAACTATTGGAATAAAACAGAAATAAGATAGTAGGGAATCCAAACTGCAGTAGTAGAATGATGATGATGATGATATAGCTAGCATTTATGTAATGCTTCAAATTTTTCAAAACACTGTAATATGTTATCTCATTTGATCTCATAACAACTCTTTGAGGGGAGTTTCGTTATCTCTATTTTATAGCTAGTAAGTGTAAGAGGCAGAGTTTGAATTCAGGTCTTCCTATCTTCACCTCTAACCAATACCCTAATGCACCACTTAGATTTCTTGGAGAAGAGGGGATGGAAAGAAAAAGTACCAGTGATCCAAAATCATTTCAAAGAAAGAATGGATATGGGGAATGGGGAATGAGAATGGGGAACTCAAGTGTCTAGCTTGGCAAGCTGAGACAAGGTAGACTTTTTTTTTTGTCCCAGTACCAAAACTTCTACCCACCCTAAAAGAAAAGGCTCTTAAAATGTCAAGAAAACAGATATTGCTGATCTTGTATCTCATCATCATCATTGATTGATTCTTTGATATAGGCTTTTTCTCAAAACTCTAGAAACTTTTAGTAAAGCCAACTACATTAGAATTTCACCAGGGACACATACAGTAGGGGAATACAGATTCAGAATGGATATCCCCAGATAACCAGTCCTTCTGGACATGAACTATTTTCCTATATGGAGATTTTACCAGATTCTCTTTCTCCTCCACGGGACAACAGAGTTATGCAATTAAGGGTAACAGTAAAGTTTTTTTCCCTTGACCAAATATAAATAGGGTGTTCTTGGCATTTGACAGATAAAATTAATAAATACAGGAACATATGCTCCCTTAGCTTAGCTTCTGTCTGAATAATAAAGTTCATTTGTATGTTTATTTGAAGAAAACTTTGGGATCAATGTGGGCCTTGCTCCATCATCCTTCACAAAGTTTCTATGTTGTCACTTTTTGTTAGAGCCCCCCAAATGAAGTTTGGGGGCATAGAATTCCAGTGAAGGGCTAACTAGAAGTTATAAAGTATTTTTTTTTTTAGCACTAACAGATGATTGTTTAGGACAACCATAGATTCAACACCAGAAATAGACATTTGAAGAAAAGACAATCTCAGACTGGAGATACATTGCCTTGGTTTTTTTTTCAGTTGCTTATTTACTAGGTGTGTTGGTTCATAGATTATGACTGAAGAGGTGCTAGCTAGCCTGCCCAACAAAGTTTAGACTTTTTGATTGATGCACCCAGCAAACAAATATTAACATGATTAGTAGGTAATCTTGAAAAGAAGAAGCCATGTTTGTAGCAGAGTACACTTTGACTGCCAAGAGATTAGCAGAGCAACTGATCAGAACTAACATATTCAGCAATAATTCCAATCCCAATGAAGATCATTCATTGTTGTAGAATTATGAAGTGATCCAACCATATGGAGAACAATATGGAATTATGCCCTCCCAAGTTATTAAATTTACCTATACCCTTTGACCCAGTAATATTACTACTTGGTCTTTTTCCTAAAATGATTATGGAAAAAGGAAAAGAAGCTATATGTTGTAAGATGTAACAGATCTCTTTGTGGTAGCAAAGAACTGGAAATTGAGGGAATGCCCATCAATTAGGGAACAGCTAAATAAGTTGTGGTATATGACTGTGATGGAATACTATTGTGCTATAAGAAATGATAAACAATATTTTAAGAAAAAAATGGAAAGATTTGCATGAAATAATAAAGAGTGAAATGAGCAGAACCAAAAAAATATTGTATACTGTAAAAGCAACATTGTTTTAAGAATGACTTTGGTATAACCTATATTAGGTTGTTTGCTGTTTTAGGAAAGGGAGAACTAAGGATGGGAGGAAGAAAAAAATTGGAACTCACAATCTTACAGAAATGAAAGTTGCAAAGCATCTTTATTTATAATTGAAAAATAATATACCATTAAAAATAAAATCAAGAATGCCTTGGAGCAAATAAATTATTTTGTGTATTATAAATACCCAAATTAACTATAAAGGACATATGGATGAAGATACTATATGCATCCAGAGAAAGAACTGCTAAATAGAAATATATAGAGAATAATTTTACAAGTACACATAAGCCTAAAGAGGAGGATATATTTTGGACAAATCTTAAACTCTCTAAAAAAAGTCCATAATAAAGTCTTGTTTTCCTATATTTCCTATATTCAGTAACTAGTATCCCCCTTTTTAAAGATGGAAATCAGGATTTCTTATCCTTTCACTTTGATGGGTGTGGACTGCTATATTCTGCACAAGAAAGTTAGAATTGAATTAGATGCATGAATTATTTTGCTTATTTATCTATTTTTGCCTATGTCATCTCAAGCCAAGAAGGTTCTTCTTAGGAGACCTATTTGGAATTATATAATACTCTCGTGAAGGGGGATTCGTACCATCTTAGGAGTGTCTATTTTTTTTTCATAGAAGAATATTAGAATATCAAAATTAGAAAGGTCTTATGGATTGAATCTATCTTCTCTCCCACTCCCTAGAGTATGACAGATAAATAAATATAGGTGGTTGCCCACCCAAAACATGGACTTTAACATGATCTTTGGTTTCTATCTCTTAGGGAGATTAAAGGGTTCTAGGCTAACCTGTAGGGTTAATGTAATTTATGGACAGCCAAAGTAGAATTACCTCCCCCCCCCAAAAAAAAAGGCTAAATTCCAGAGACAGGCACAAGAATAGGTTTGCGTAATCTCCTCTAATCTGTTTGCAGACTATTGGACTCTTCTTAAAACAGGAATACAGGATAACAGGCCCTTCCCCACAGCTCAGGTCATGAACTCTGTGGACTGCTGGCAAGTATTATCCACAACACTGTACATCTGCCATGTTATATTGTTCCTTGTTGCTACATACTTATTTTCACCCTGAAAGACAACTGCCATGTTCTTCTCTATTTCCTATAATTATGGATGGGTGGAGAAATAAATAGCCCCCAAAGCTTAGTTTCAAAAGTGATGAGTTTCAAAAGAGAAAAAGTAATAATAAATATTGTATATAATAAAGATTGTGAGCCTAAGAAGAAGAAATCAGATCCTGTGTGCAGTATAAATTCCCAAGAACTGATAAAAGCCTTTCTCCAATGCTGACCCATTAGGCCAAAGTCTTGAATTTCAGAAACTTTCTAGGGGAAAAGCCAGAATTCAAGCCCCAAGTAGTGCCAATGCAGGGAAGAAAGGAAGGAAAATTAATTGTGCTATTATCATAAATGAAATGCATCACAGTCAGGGAAAATTCATGGGAAATTCTCTTCTCATCATTTCTTTCTCATATCCCCTGTATAATGTTTGTTGTCACAGTACACTTTGACCTTTGGAACTGTTATGAACTATTTCTTGCTTCCCAATTTACTGTTTGACTTTAGTACTAAAGTAGCTTTGACTTCACCAGGTGAAATTATTTTTTAAATTTATTCTTTCTGATTAATATTGAAACCACCTGGATGCTCACCTTGAATTCATCATTGCCTTCAGAAACTCTTCTTCATGGGAAAGCTAATCAAATTTGATTTAATATAATCATAATTATCTATTTTACATTTCACAAAGCTGTCTCGTTTAGTCATGAATTCTTCTCTTCCCCATATATCTGACAAAAAGACTATTCCTTGCTCTTCTAATTTATTTATAGTGCCATACATAAGGGGCTAGAGCAGAATCTATTATTAAGCTTCAGCTGAAGTGGGGAAAAAAGGCAGTGGTAATAATCCTGATCTCAAGCAAAGTAAAAGCAAAAATTAAGCTATATTTTGGAAATACAATATAAAAAGACAGATCACATTTCTCTTTTGTCCGACTTAAGACAGACCACAAATTCTTTTTTTTTTTTAGACCACAGTTTTTTTTTTTTTAACAGATTATGATATATGAATTTAGTAGTATACTATTTTCCTGTTCAGAAATGGTGAAAAGGGACAGTTTTAAAGAAAATTGGGAAGACATACTTTTTTCCTTGTGAAGTAAGAATGAGTATATTAATACCTTTGTATAGAATAAATAATTAGAAAGTTTTAAGAATTAACACAATGATCAACCATAATTCCAAAGGACAATAATCAAAATTGATGTCCATTTTTTGACAGAGAGTAAGTGAACTCAGTGTACCCAAAAGGTGTATATGTGTATAAACATATACATATACATATAATTATGTAGACCACATTTCTAATGGGGAGAAACTATACTTATAGGAAGGTTTAGGTACAAATTAGAAAAGCCCCATGGTCCTTAGGATTTAATAGCAAAGGATATAGTAATACATTAATTAATTAATTATGTAGGTGTATATATAATTAATGCCATTTTAATTCCTAAGCATTATTTGCATCATTTGACAGTGTTAAAGACTTTGGTAATTAGAACTTAGCCTCAGTGTCTGGGCTAGAAGCAGGACCATTGGTTTGGGAAGCAATGGCACTGAGAGCTCTTGGGTTACCCACCTGTTAGTAACAGTTAGTCAGTAGATCTTGTTGGAAAAGTTGAGGAAGATCTCTTTTCCCTAGGGATTGGCTCCTATAAGGACATGCCTGAATTGTCTAACATGGAGGCAGGCACTCTACCTCTCTGTGTCCTCCCCCATGTGAGTGGTTAGAGTCTCCTTTGTTTGACTGGGTAGACAAGCTGCCTCTTTAAAACTGGCCAGACTGAGACAGTTTTTCTTTTTCTAGCTCATACTGTGAATGGATTGTGATCCTCATCTTCTAGAAGCAGCAGGAAAGAGTACATTGGAAAGACAGTGAGCCAGAAAGAGCAAACCCTAGACATTTTGGCTTTGCAGTTAATCCAACCCACATGGTTGGGAAAGAGGAAAGCATGGTGCCTCCATGTTAGGTGATCTGGGCTTCCTTACACTCCCTTAAATGATGGCGGAAAGAGATGGGCTGAAAACAGGACGGGTGATCTTAGTAACAATGCTGCTCCAGGGCTCAGTTCCTGGAACTGTTGCTGTCAGGATTTAGGGGAAAATAATAACAAAAGTGCTGACAGTGTTTTGATCTTCTTGGCATATGCTACCTCCTGTTTCTCAGGCTGACTTCCTGGGCTACCTGACTGCCTTACCTGATTTGTTAGTGACAGATGGCCAGCAGGTGTAGAGTTGGATGGCTCCTTCTCCAGAAAGATTATCTCCTGGTGAGATCAGAGAAGGCTTTTTTGAAAGTATCACCTTTTAAGTTGGACATTAAAAGATGGGAAGAAAAAGAAAATAGAAAAAAGCATGCATAGGGAAGAGTAGATTCAAAGAAAGGAATACATGAGAGCTCAGAATGTCCATTTGGGATAAAGAGAACAATTTAGTTTGGCTAGAGCATAGATTCCATGGAGAATAGTATAAAATAAGTGTAGAAAGGTAGGATGATATAAGATTATAAGGAACTTGGAATGCCTAAAAGAAGAATTTTCATTTCACTTATTAGATAATAGGAAACCATTGAAGATTTTTGAGTAAAGGAGAACTATGATCATGTCTGATTATAAGAAAAAATAAAATGGCAACAGTATTAGATGAATTGGGGTGAAGTGGGGGAAATAAAATGGAGGAAATAGAATTGTAAATATTCCAAAGGAGCTTATTGCAATAGTCCAAGAAATTAATAGTAATGAGAATCTCTATTAGAGAAGATGGTAGGAATTCAAAAAGAAGGACAAAATATGGTTTAGAGTTTAGATGATTGTAAATGAGAGATGAGAGAGAAGAATTAGTGATAATTGCACAGACTGGACATGGGAGAAAGAAGAAAAGAAAAAAATAGAAGGAAGGAAGAAAATGATGATTTGGCTTCTATGTGACTTCTGTGTGCTGCACTGTGCTAAGCATTTTGCTGTAACCTACTCATTTGACCCTGGGAAATAGGTGATTTTTATTATCTCTGTTTTATAATTGAGAAAACTGAGGCAGACGGAGATTAAATGATTTGCCTATGATCATACATCTACAAACTCAGCACTGTATCCACAATGTCTCTGTGGGTGATTAGATAAATGCTAATGTCACAAACAGTATAGTGAAACAGTAGGAGGGTCAGGCTTGTTAGGAAAGATTATATAAGCTTGGGGAACAAATGAATATGTACAAAAGTATTCAGAGCAACGTTATTTATGAAAACATATTCAAAAACTTTATGTATCCAGTAGTTGGTCTATATTAAACAAATTATGGCAAATGAATGTGCTGGCATACTTGAAGTCAAAAAAATGTGGGAAAATTTATATGAAGGATGAAGAAAGAAGAGTCTGAAGAATAACATCCTGGGGCAGCTAGATGTCACAGTGAATGGAGCATCAGCACTATATCAGTTCAAATATGGCCTCAGATGTTTAATACTTCTTAGCTGTGTGACCTTGGGCAAATCATTTAATCACAAAGAGTAATGCATACAATGACTATAAAAGTCAAAAGTTAACTTGAAGAAGCAACAAAATTGTGGTCAAAGAAGCAAGGAAATGTTTTATGAAGTGATGTGCAAAGTAAAGTAACTGGAAGCCAAAAGACAATATTCTCAATGACCACAATGAAATAACTAGAAAAAAATAGTAGGAACAAAGTGAATTCTGTGAATTTATGGTCAACCTTGGCCCCAAAGAACAGAAATTAATAAACATCTCCCTCATTTCTTTTTAGAGATAGGAGGCTGTGAATATAGAACCCTGTAAGTATAAATATATGCTAGTTTTGCTGTACTTTTCCTCCTTTTTTTATTGGTTACAAAACTTACTAAGAGGGGTTGGGTAAAAGGCCAAATTAGTAAGTAAAGGTAATATAGAAAGATACTGATTACATTTATTTAAAAAACCCAAAACTCCATTGCTAAAGTTAGTGAAGATCAATAATAAAATTGTTTTCTTAAGGGAGATACTTCTTAAATGTATCATATTAATGCTTTTTATTTTTATGTCATTCATTTCTCAAAATATTCTCCCCTTCTCTCCTCTTCAAGGAAATAACCCTTCACTAATAACAAATATTTTACAAGAAGGGGAAAGGATGGTTCAGCAAAATGAATGAATACGTCATCTGTATCTGGTTGTATAAATAATACTTCTATAGTTGCCTATGATGAGTATAGAGAATGATATTTTCTCTGCTTTCTTCCTGGATCAAGCTTAATTATTATAATCATTTAGCACTTAGATTTTTATTCTTGTTGGGTTTTTATCCATTTATCTCCATTTGGTATCTTGTTTTCTGGGTCTGTTGTCTTAACTCTGAATCAGTATGTGTAGATCTTCCCATGCATCTTTAAATTCTGCATACATATACTTTCTTACACCACAATTCTTTTCCATTGCATTCATATTCTATAATTTCTTTAATGGGAGAATATACTTTGTAAAGGGGCTTATTGGATAGTGTCTGTTAAACCAAAACAAAATATAGCAATAAATGCATATTAAAAAAGAAAAGTTAATGAGCTTGGTTTGGTCTTTGAAGTGATGGTAAGTCATGCAAATATTAGAAATAAATGGAGAGTTTGGGACTGGAGGCATGGATTTGGCAGTTTTTTGCATAGAAGCATTATTTAAATGCTATGGGAATGAACTGAGAGGGCTATTATATTTTTCTGTGTTCTTCTATCCTTCAAAGAACACCAGTAACATCAGGAGGGTGATATCTTGACTTGCAAATGAATTGGACTTAAGTAAAGCAGAGCTGTGTGAAATCATCAGCCTTACTTTCTCCTCCAGAGTACAGTGGTATTGTGTCCTGCTTTCCAGAGCCCTCATTCTGGGGTGATTAAAATATACCATCTTAGTGGAGAAGTGATGAGGTGAGACTCCTGAGAATGGTAGGAAAATGGAGTTCATTTATTACAAGTTCTTTCCCCTTTTTATACCCTAATACTCTTATGTAACAAAAACAATACTTGGGCATGCACTAAATATACACTGTGCAAGTGGGACCACATAAACAACTTGCTATTATATGTAGATTGACACCTGGTATCACTCTTTGGCACCTGGTATCACTCTGCTTCAATTACAACACAGGCCACCCCGACTTCTCAGGAAGGCTGAAAGCCCTTAGGGAAGATGGGGAGCCAAACCAGACATTGTTAGCGGATTCCCTCTGGGCTGAAGGGTCTTATACCTTAGCCCTCTGAACAGTGGCAAGATATAGATTACACTAATTTATGATGACTCCAAGTGCAGTGAGAGTCCTTGATCTTAAGCTAAGGTCTTTCCCAGTAATCAGTTTGTCTGAGGCAATACCCATTCAGTGATTAAAGCTAGGTAAGAATTGAGACAAAAGATGACCTACCTTATCTTCACAAAATAATCATTCTGGGAAGAGAAAACTTTCAGAATTTCTGATTGTAACAGAAACAATTACTATTTGTACTCCTTCTAAGTCATCAAAACCCAAACAATGAGCAAGTAAGACTTGGGATGGGATCTAATACTGACCAATTAGTGAGAGCTGGTAATTTGAGTTTAAAGGCAGAGTCAGATACATCCATTTGAATTTCAATGGGCTTTATTGAAACTGATTTTCCAGAGCTATGTTTCAAGAAGTCATAAATGAAAACTACATAAGACAGAAGAGTTAATTGTCTCATTTTTAATGGAATAAATAAATAGGGAAGGAAAAAAAATCTGAGGTGGTCTAATATAGAGAGAAAAAAAATAGGGCCCAAGGGATAGAAATAGGGAACAACATTTGAATTGAACAGTTGTGAAGATGAGAAGCTGGCAAAGGAGACAGGAAAAGAATGGGTAGAGAGGAGAATATTGGGAAGAATGTAATGTCTTAAAACAAGAGAGTAAAAATTATCTAGAAAATGAGGATGATTAACAATGTCAAAAGCACTAGATCTCAACCTTGCTTTCTTAGAACTAGGTAAATTGAACCACAAAATAAATAAGAAAGAAGTTAATGAGGTAAACAGAATGTTAGAAAAGTTAGGTATGCTAGATCTTTGGAGAAAATTGAACAGAGACAGAAAGGAGTTTACTTTTTTCTCAGTGGTTCATGGAATATAATTGACCATGTATTAGGGCATAAAACCCTCAAAATCAGAAAGGCAAAAATAGTAAATGCATTTTTTTCAGATCATGAAGCAATAAAAATTACATGCAGTGACCCGGAGAAAATAGACCAAAAATTAATTCGAAATGAAATAATAAAATTCTAAACAATGAATGGGTGAAACAACAAATTATAAACACAATCAACAATTTCATTCAAGAGAATGACAATGATGAAACAATATACCAAAATTTATGGAATGCAGCCAAAGCGGTTGTTAGAGGAAATTTTATCTTTAGATGTTTACTTGCATAAAATAGAGAAAGAGAAGATCAATAAATTGTGCTCACAACTAAAATAGCCAGAAAAAGAACAAATTAAAAATCCTCAATTAAATACCAAATTTATAATTCTGAAAATAAAGGAGAGATTAATAAAATTGAAAATAAAACTATTGAATTAATAAATAAAACTAAGAGTTGGTTTTTTGAAAAAAACAACAAAATTGATAAATATTAAGTTAATTTGATTAGAAAAAGGACAGAAGAAAATCAAATTATTAGTCTCAAAAATGAAAAGGAGAACTTTCCACCAATGAAGAGGAAATTAGAGCAATAATTAGAAGTTGTTTTGCCCAACTATATACCAATAAATTTGATAATCTAAATGAAATAGAGGAATATCTACAAAAAATATAGATTTCCCAGGCTAACAGAAGAGGAAAAAATTATTTAAATAGTCCCATTTTAGAAAAAGAAATAGAACAAGCTATTAATCAACTCCCTAAGAGTTGATTCCAGGGCCACATGGATTTACATATAAATTCTATCAAACATTTAAAGAACAAGTAATTCCAATACTACATAAACTATTTGAAAAAATATGGAAAGGAGTCCTACCAAATTTTTTTTATGACACAAATAGGATAGCTAAACCAGATAAGGTGAAAACAGAGAAAGAAAATTATAGACCAATTTCCCTAATGAATATTGATGCCAAAAATCTGAAGTAAAATATTAGTAACAAGATTACAGAAAATCATCCCTAAGATAACATATTATGACCAAGTAGGATTTATACCAGGAACTCAGGGCTGGTTCCATCTTAGGAAAACTATTAGCATAATTGACTAGATTAGTAACCAAACTAACAAAAAACCATATGATGTAGAAAAAGCATTTGATAAAATCCAACACTCATTCCTATTAAAAACACTAGAGAGCATAGGAATAAACGGACTTTTCTTTAAAATGATCAATAACATCTGTTTAAAACTACTAGCAAGCATCATATGTAGACAAGCTAGAATCAATCCCAATAAGATCAGGAGTGAAATAAGGTTGCCCATTACTATTACCATTACCATTACTATTCAATATTGCATTAGAAATGTTAGCTTTGGCAATAAGAGAAGAAAAACAATTAAAGGAATTAGAGTAGGTAATGAGGAAACCAAATTATCACTCTTTGCAGATGATATGATGGTATACTTAGAGAATCAACTAAAAGACTAATAGAAACAATTCACAACTTTAGCAAAATTTCAGGATACAAAATAAATCCATATAAATCATCAGCATTTTTATATATTACCAACAAAATCCAGCAGCAGGAGATACAAAAAGAAATTCCTGTTATGGGCCAGAACTCTGAAACAGGATTCTTACAAGGTGTTAAGTCAGTGGAATTGATAAAGACAATGGTTATCTAGTTTGACATGGTGCTTAATAGTTCTCCTAAATTCAGTATGATTGATTTAATCTTACAACAAATAATGGTTTCCTAGTGATAAAATGATTGGTTTTTACTCAGTGTAGAGCATATAAGCTGAGACAAACTCAGCCAAAGGAGGCAGAGACAGATTCATTCCGTCATCCACCTTTGTGGTGGCTGGAGGTTGAAATACAAACTCTTGGACTCAGACTCACTTTATCTCACACCTTCGTGGTGGCCTACCTCCTGCATTTTCTCCACTGAACCCAAGACTCTGGAAGGCCTTTAAGAAAGCTAACTGGGCCGCAGACAAAGGAGACAATAAAGACTTTTGGACTTTAACACCTAACTATTCTTGTGGTGATTACTCAACTGAAAAGAAGGCTGCCCGAAAGACCTCTAGAAAACCAAAATGAGAACATTACAAATTCCATTTAAAAATAACTGTTGATAGGATAAAATATTTGGGAATCTATCTGCCAAGGGAAAGTCAGGAACTATATGAACACAACTACAAAATACTTTTCACACAAATAAAGTCAGATCTAATCAGTTGGAAAAATATCAAGTGCTCTTGGGTAGACTGAACGAATATAATAAAAATGACAAAGCTACCTAAATTAATCTAATTATTTAGTGCCATACCAATCAAACTCCAAAGAAATTATTTTACAGACCTAGAAAAAATATTAACAAAGTTCATCTGGAAGAACAAAAGGTTAAGAATTTCAAGGGAATTAATAAAAAAAACTGCCAATGAAGGTGGCCCACTGGTGCCAAACCTAAAACTATATTACAAAGCAGTGGTCATTTGGTACTGGCTAAGAAATAGAGTAGTCAATAGATTAGGATCACAGCACAAAATAGTCAATAACTATAGCAATCTAGTATTTGACAAACCCCAAAGACCCCAGCTTTTGGCATAAGAACTCTCTATTTGACAAAAATAGCTTGGAAAATTGGAAACTAGTATGGAAGAAACTAGGCATTGACCCACACCTAACACTACATACCAGGATAAAGTCAAAATGGGTTCATGATTTAGACATAGTGATATTATAAGCAGATGAGAAAAACATAGGATATTTTATCTCTCAGATCTGAGGAGAAGGAAAGAATTTGTGTCCAAAGAAGAACTGGAACTCATAATTGAACACCAAATAGATAATTTTGATTATATTAAGGTAAAAAGTTTTGTACAAACAAAACTAATTGCAGACAAGATTAGAAGGGAAGCAATAAATTGGGAAAACATTTTTACATTTAAGAGTTCTGCTAAAAGCCTCATTTCTAAAATATACAGAGAATTGACTCAAATTTATAAGAATTCAAGTCATTCTCCAATTGATAAATGATCAAAGGATATGAACAATTTCAGATGAAGAAATTAAAACCATTTTTAATCATATAAAAAGGTGCTCTAAATCACTATTGATCAGAGAAATGCAAATTAAGACATCTCTGGGTTATCATTATATATCTCTTAGATTGGCTAAGATGACAGGAAGAGATAATGATGAATGTTGGAGGGGATGTGAGAAAACTGGGACACTGATACAGTGTAGGTGGAATTGTGAATGGATCCAGCCATTCTGGAGAATAATTTGGAATTATGCTAAAAAAAATTATCAAACTGTGCATACTCTTTGATTCAGAAGTGTTTCTATTGGGTCTATATCCCAAAGAGATCTTAAAGGAAGGAAAGGATCCCACATGTGCAAAAATATTTGTGGCAGCCCTTTTCATAGATGCCCATCAGTTGGAGAATGGCTGAATAAGTTATGGTATATGAATGCTAAGGAATATTATTGTTCTATAAGAAATGATCAGGAGAATGATTTTATTAATTTTTTAAAGATTTACTCATTTCATTGATTATTTAATTTACACAGATTTCATCTGTTTAGGAAAACCAGTATCTGTAACATTTTTTTTAAAAGAGTTATTGTAGTTAGTATGTATTGGAGACACAGCTTGCACTCCAGTTTTTCTGGGCTGGCTGGGGTGCTGTGCTCCTATTAACAAAAACAATAAACACTTATTAAATGCCTGTCATGTACCAGACACTGGGGCTAAGAAAACAGGCTTTCTCTCCTCATCTCATTCCTGTACCATTGAAGTAACATCCTAATTTTTTGTTGCTTAATCTCTTCCCATTCAATCCATTTTCCATCCAGCTGTCAAATTGCTATTCCTAAAACATAAATCTGACTGTATCACTGCCTTATGAAAGTATCTTCAATAGTTCCTTATTACCTCTAGGATTAATCAGTTACCACTCCTTTAATAAGCACCTGGCCAGGCATTGGGAATGCATCTTCAAAGAATGAAATAATCCTTTTTTCTCAAAGAGCCAACTTTCTAATGGAGAATAAAATATGAAAAGGCATTCAAAGTCCTTCACAATATGATTCTTGAATACTTTTCTCTCATTCCCATTCTACCAAACTCGTATATTTGTTGCTTTCCACACACACTATTCTATTTCCCACTATTATTCATTTGCACAAATTAAAACCTTTTATTAAAAATTTTATTTAAATTTTTTTTATTAAAAATTTTTTATTAAAAATTTTATTAAAAATTAAATTGAAAATCCTTGTCTGGAGTACACTCCCTTCTCATTTCTTCCCTGTAGAATTCCTAGTTTTTTTTTTTTTCTTTTTCTTACAAGCATAGCTCAGATGCCTCTTCCTAGAGAGGTAGTCACCAGTCCCATTTTTTAAATAAAGCTTTTTATTTTCAAAACATATGCATGGATAATTTGACAACATTGACCCTTGACAATCCTGACACAGTTGTACAGTGATTCAGGAGGCCTGGAAAGACTTACATGAACTGATGCTAAGTGAAATGAGCAGAACCTGGGCATCATTGTACATGGCAACATCAAATATTATATGACAGTCAATTCTGATGGACATGGCTGTCTTTAACAATGAGATGATTGATGCCAGTTCCAATGATCTTGTGATGAAGAGAGCCATCTACACCCAGAGAGAGGACTGTGGGAACTGAATGTGCATCACAATATAATATTCTCACTTTTTTGTTGTTCGCTTGCATTTTGTTTTCTTACTCATTTTCTTTCCTTTTTGATCTGATTTTTCTTGTGCGGCAAGATAATTGTATAAATATATTTACACATATTGGATTTAACATGTATTTTAACATTAATAACATATATTGGATTGCTTGTCATCTAGGGGAGAGGGTGGGAGGAAGGAGGGGAAAATCTGAAACCCAAGGCTATGCAAGGGTCAATGTTGTCAAATTATCTGGTATATGTTTTGAAAATAAAAAGCTTAAAAAAATGTCAAAAGTATCCAAGGGGTCAGTGCATAAGGTCTGAGAAAAGATTACACATATTGGATTTAATTATTAGGTATCATTGGTAACTTTTGAGGCAGCACTTTCATTGGTATTGAAACCAGAAGCCATACAGCAATGAGTTAAAGAAGCGTTTAAGTAGCAGAGGTAGAACAGGTTATTGACATTTTATTTTATCTTTTTGACATTTTAAACTTGACAAGTATTAGAAAACTTGAGTGATTTTGCATTCAGAAAAGAAAAATAAGTACATGAAAAGCAAAAATCTTCATAATGTACTGTTTGACTTTCTCTCTGTGAAGTTTATAGTAAATTTAACATATTGCTCTTAAACTTTCTTACTTCTATGTTTCCATCTGAACCTACTTTTATTCTTTTCTATGCTATTAAAAATGTATTGATGCTCTTATCCTCCTTTATGCATTACTACCACATTAGCCTTTTCATCATTT
Organism: Sarcophilus harrisii; assembly: GCF_902635505.1. NCBI lineage: Eukaryota > Metazoa > Chordata > Mammalia > Dasyuromorphia > Dasyuridae > Sarcophilus > Sarcophilus harrisii. Next base: position 277,551,150 of record NC_045426.1, on the reverse strand, counting down.
CCCCTCCTTATTCCATTTTCAATTTATATAAGCTATAAACATATTGAAGCAAAACAAATTCATATATTGGCTTTGGTCCAGTGAAGCTCTCTGCCAAGAGTTAGGATTCAAGCAAAAAGAAAGATTGTTCATATTTTCAAGGGGTGTACATTTTAATAGAAGAAGGTAACACTTGAGCACAGTGAGGAAAGAAGTCCAGAGACTTGGAAGCAAAGCCAGAAGATGAATGAAGGAGTGAATATAGCTGGCCTGGTTCTTTCTTCAAAATGGAAGTCCTAGGAGAAAGCAAGAAATCAGAGGAAGGGAAACGATGGGATAAAGAGATAATATAGGATGAGAAAATTATAGGGGCTGAGAAATCTTATAGGGTGAGAATGCTGGTGGAAAAAGAAGTCTAGAAAGTCATTAGTAGAGAACAGAGGGTGATGAAGGAATAAATATAACTGACATGGGCCCTTCCTTAAAATGGAGGTTTTGGAAGTTGCTGATCAATTAGAAGAAGACCTTTCTCCTTTCTCCACCAAGTGGAGGATCTTCCAGTATGAGAAGGGTGCTGGAGAATGATGGAGAAAGAAGTCTGGAGAGTCAGGAACAAAGCCCATTAATTCATATACTATAGTTTAAATATATTTATATTATATAGTTAAATAAAACCATTTCCTAACAGATTTATACCCCTTTAACAATGTTTTCAAGAAATATAGAAGTGAAAAGAAAAAGCAGTGGGGTTATAGTTGGATGGATTAGAAGGCACATTTGTAGGTCAAGGGGATGAGCCAATAGAGAGAAAATTGAAGATGCTAAGGACAGTAAATGAATACTAAGCACAGTCCTAGAGAAAGTTGAAAAGCATGGAATCAAGAGTATAGGTAGAGACTCAACTAAAAAGTTAGTTGAAACAATTAATAACTTAGCAAAGTAATAGGACATTAAAATAAGTCCACATAAATCATTAGTATTCCTATATATCACAAGTAAAACTCCACAAAAAAAGAGATTGTAAAAGATACTCCACTTAAAATAACTCCGGACAGTATTAAATAAGGTATACCTGCCAAAACAAACACAGGAACTATATTTTTAAAATAATAAAAAAAATTTAAACAAATAAAATCAGATTTAAATAATTGAAGAGATTAATTGTTCATGGATATACTCAATGCCATCCCAATTAAATTATATCCTCCCATTACTGAATTAGGAAAAAATAATCAAAAAATTCAACTGGAAAAACAAAAAATTAAGACTATCAAAGGAGGGGAAGGTAGGTGGCGCAGTGGATCAGACCTGAAGTCAAGAGGACCTGAGTTCAAATATGACCTCAGACACTAAATACTTCCTAGCTGTGTGACCTTGGGCAAGTCACTTAACTCCAATTGCCTCAGGGGGGGAAGAATATCAAAGGGGAAATAATATATAGGAAATACAAAGGAAATAAAAGTATGAAGAAAGGTTTAATAGCACCATATCTTAAATGGTATTATAATTGTATGATTGTAATTATCAAACTATCTGATATTGGCTAAGAAATAGAAAGGTAGATCAATGGAATACAATAGACATACAATGGCAATAGCAAATAAACATAATAACCTTTTATTTGACAAGTGTAAAAACTTATGATTTTGGAATAAGAATTCATTATTTGGTAAAAAAAAAATTATGGAGAAAACTTTAGAGCTGTATGACAGCAACTGGGCATGAACCAACATCTTATACCATTTACTAAGATAAGGTCAAAATAGATACATAACTTAAACATAAAAGGAGATTTTACAAGAAAATTGAAAGAACACAGAACATATTATTTATTAGACTTGTGATTAGGTCAGCAATTTACAAAGAAACAAGAAAAAACAAAATTAAGTGGAAAATAGATAACTTGCTTACATTAAATTTAAAAGGTTTGTATAAATTAAACAAATATAGCTAATATCAAAAGGAAAGCATAAAACTTGGGAGGGGGAATTTTATAAATAATTTGTCAGATAAAGATCTCATATCTAAAATATATAAAGAACTTTGTCAAATCTATAAGAATATGAATCATTCTCCAATCATTAAATGGTCAGAATATATTAACAGGCAGTTTTCCAATGAAGAAATCAAAACAATTTATAGGCAATAAAAAATATTCTGAATCATTATTGATTAAAGAAATTCAGATTAAAACAATCTTGAGATGTAATTTTACAAGGGAAGGTGACAAATGTGGAAGGGGAGATGGGAAAATTGAAATACAAATTTCTTGGTGGTGAAATTATAAAATGACCCAGCCATTTTGGAGGGAAATCTGGAATTGTACCCAAAAAGTTATAAAAATGCCAATACTTTTTGACCCAGCAATATCATTATTCATACTTCATCTGTTTATTAGGGACAAAGGAAAATAATCAATATATTCTAAAATGTTTATAGCAATTCTCTTTGTGGTAGCAAAGAACTGGGCATTTCAAGAAGGCCCATCAATTGAGGACTGGCTGAATGAGTTGTGGTATATGATTGTGTTGGAAAACTACTATGCTGTAAGAAACTATAAGCACAATGATTTTAGAAAATCATGAAAAGATTCGTGTGAAATGAGCAGAACATTGAATATAGTAACAATGATATTATTTTTAAAAAGAACTTGGAGCAAATAAGTTATTTTTGACTATTATAAATACCCAAAATAACTACAAAGGACATATGAAGGAAAATGCTGTTTGCATCTAGAGAAAAATATTGATAAATAGAAGTATGTGTAGAATGATTTTATTTATATACAAAAGTATGTGTAAATATATATTTGTATATGGATGTGTATGTATACACATATATACCTATTTATATCTAATAGTAGTTATCTCTAAGGCAGGGCAAAGGAAGGGAACAAAAATAAGAAATTTACATGATAATTTTGTTTTATATTTGAAAGATAAAACAAGTTGCACATAGTAGATTTGCAGTTTCATGTACAATCATTTTTTTATGGAAATGCTTGTTCTATTCCATGAATTAAAAATAAAATTTTATTAATATTAGTAAGGTATTTAAGTAACCTCTTTTTTCTGGGACAAGAGTACAAAAGAAAGAGGGTGATGATAATCATTACTTTTGAACAATGAATGAAAGAAGCTGAAGGAGTTTATGTCAGGTGGTCAGAACTGAATTACAGTCAACCAGTCAATCAATCTACACGAGTTTATTAAGTACCTTCTATTTTCCAGGCTCTATATTAAGTACTGAGGATGGAAAAAAAAAAAAAGAAAAAAGAAAAAAAAATCCTTAAGGTGATTACATTCCAAATTCTTTACTACTTAATGCTTTGATACTTACAGAATCACAAGCTAATAGGGTTCTATTTGTAGAGTTCCATGGGATCTTAGAGTTTGAATATAATCCCTCTGTTTTACCAGTGAAAATACTAAGGCCTAAAGAAGTAAAAATAACTTATCTAGCATTGCATAGCTAGCTAGTAAGTATTTGAGACTGTATTAAAGCCTAAGCCTTCCTGATTGCTAATTCAATATCTTTCCATTCATTAGAAATGTTGTTGAAAATCATCCACTCCAATTCATCTTTGATCAAGAAATCATTTTTCAGTATCTAAAACAAATAATTAATTGCTTGAAGACCTCCAATGAGGGGGAATCTCCTACAATTTGGGGGTTGGTAATTGTGAGCAAGAATTTATTATATGGATCCATTGATCTTATTGATGTTGGAACAATTTCCCTTGGCATAACATACATTTTTATTTTGTCCAATTAATATCCAGCTCCTTTCATAAATTCTCAATAAAGGATATATACACATGTATATATAACTATTAAATTATAGAGAGAATATATATTATATATACATATATATTTGACTATGAGTATTCTAGGATTTTTAAATTTCATGGACATCAGTGTAATCAGTTATATCTTGATCTCTTGCTCTCCTTATATGATGAGTCTATCTTAGGTAGGTTGTTCAGATGGATAATGACCTGGGCCCAGAACTCAATGGAAAGTAGAAAGCAGAACAGATTTTATTTGAAAAACTGTAATGTTTTCAGTTATCTCAGACACCTTCCTAAAAATTTATCTTTCAAAAATACCAATTTTTAAGTTGGTATTTAAACACTGGTATGTTGTATGGAGCACTGTTATCTGAAAAGAATCAAAATGGCAAGTGGGACCCAAAAAGTCAGTAGAAAAATATATAATGAGGATATAAGAGACCTGAAGCATATTATCTTTGAGGATTTGTTTTTAGGAAATGGCATCAAAGGTAGCAGGAGAATATAAACTTCTTAAGGGAAAGGCTTGGCTTTGTCTTGTTTAGTTAAATGTTCAATAAACCGTTTTTTAAAAAATTTCATTTAAACTGAATATATAATTAAAATAGGAGATGCTATACAGATTTAGAGATTTATATTTATAAGATTTAGAGAGCAATACATGGAATATTACAAGTAGAGAAACATCTCTAGTTCTGAGTAATATTTAGGAAGGACTGTTCAAAAGGATTGCAGCGTTTAAGAAGATGTGAATAGGTTGCAATTTATACTGAGGATGGGATTACTTACATTGATGGATTCATTGGTATGGTACAAATAGCATTAGATTAATATTAGGGAATCTGGTTTTAAACTAAGCTCTGGGGTTCCCATCCCAACTCTGACACATATTTGTTATATGAGACTGAAATTTTAACCCCAGCTAGCCCATTTTCTGTTGTCACCAACTACATATTAGTCCACAATCAAATTGAAATATCTGTCTGGTTATTGGTTTCTGTGTCTGAAAAAAAGAGAATGAGACTAAAATGGTTTCTCAAGACTCCTCCCCCCCCCCCCCCCCCCAGTTCTGAAGTTATGATTCCAGGTTGCTAAATGAGGCTAAATGAGGCTACTGTTCTATTTACCATTGACTTCCTTTATGTCATATGGAGAAGGAAGTATGGTTTAGTTAAGAACTGGGAAAAAACCCAACAATTGAGTACTACTTGACTTTGGGGATTTCACTACTAGAAATATGATTGAATGTTGTTAATTGAAAAAGATTTTAAAAAAACCCTATCTATATTAAAAAAAAAAAATCAGCAAAGCAGCTTTACATGTTAACAGGAGGGGAAAAAAAAAAAACCCATGGTAATTACAGGATTTCACAGTTGAAAGTGCTCTTCTTATTTCAAAAGGCCCCTGACCATCGGTTTCCTCTACAAAATTGCCAAGTGGGCATGCAGACTCTGTTTGGTTTTCCCCTATAATAAAGAGGAACCTACTTCTTCCTGAGACAGGTAGTGTCATGTTGTGATGGCTCTAGTTGATGGGGATTTTTTCTTTTTAGAGATACGAAATGCTTACCTTTTACAATATTGACCTATTTTCTAGACTTCTACTCTTTGGAACTAACCAGCAAAAGAAAATTGAAAAAAAAACAAAACCCTCCCATCATGTCTCTATTCAGCCTTTTCTTCTTCAGGTTATACATTATCCTAATTTATTCAGCTGATCCTTTCAAGGCAGGATATCCAGTCTCCTCATCTTCATGGTCAACCAATTTTTTACATTCTTCAGCTTATTAATGTTCTTCCTTAAATGTGTTACTCAGATTTGAAAATGGTACATAAGAGCAGGAGTTTTTCACCTTTCAAGTGACATTTATTCCTTTGGCAGCTGATGAAACCCGTTATGGAACCCTCTTCAGAATCATATTTCTAAACAGTTGAAGGAAATGTTAAGTTTCTCTACGAAAATCAAGATGGACTTTTTCCCCATCTAAGACCATGAGCCCATGACACCTCAAGTTGAGAACCCATTTTTAAAATCATCTGACTGGTACAGAGCCCAGAGGAACTCTCCCATAATCTCTTCTGTTTAAGACACATTGTCTTTCTAAGATCTATTTAATCTAAGGTCTTATTAGCCCTTATTTGATCATCACCCCACACAGTTGGCACACATTAAACTTGCAATCCTCTAAAATCTCTAGATATTTTTCATTCAAACTATTAATTAGTTGTATTACCCCCTTTCTATGCTGTGTGAAGTTGATTTTTTTTTAACTTTGAGGGGTGGCACTTTACATCTTAAAATTGATTTCCCCCCTATTTCTCCTTACTTCCCCCTCCCCAATTTTCAAAATTGTTCTACCTTATCAACATCTTTTTTATCACTTCCATTGTTAGCTGTTTCACATAGCTTTATGTCATCTTGAAAAGTGATAAGCATACCATCTGTACCTTTACTGAAGACATCAAAGAAAGCATTATATTGTATAGGACAGATTATTATATTGCAAGGACAGATCCTAGTCTCCAAAATGATATTGATATATTAATATTTACTCCTTGTAGGACTGAGGATTGGGGAAATGACTGAATACATTTTGGCGTATAAATGCAATGAGATATTACGGTGTTATAAAGAAAGGACCAATAAGAAAACACAAAGATGTAGGACGTGATTTAAAGTGAAGAATGCAAAGTCCTCAATCATGTGGATAGTAATGATCCAAATTTTTAAAAATTTAAAAAGTTCTAACATTTTACAAACCTTTATATTAGTTGATTCCTAACACTATATGCACTGATTAAAGATTCATATTAAAATATTGGAACTAAATATTCAGAAAAAAAAAGAAGGGCGCTTGACTGAAGGAATGTCTGCCATGTCAGTAAGTGCTTGATGATTTGTGAATAAACTTCAAAATCCAATGTAGAAAGTGTCCCAAAAGTTTGAGTGCAGTGACCTCTACTAAGATTTTGGGGATACCTTATAGATATAATTATAGTTTCAAATTTACTGTGAAAGGCTAAACTTGAGGTTTTGTTCTTTTTATTTGAATCACAGAATTGATATAGAAAGGGCCACAGAGGTAATCTAGATCTGAATAAAGAGCACCTTCACACACACCTTTTTAAAGCAGATATTTTTAAGAAGACAAGATTTACTCTCGAGGCAAATTCTAGAGAATACATTATCACAAGAAGTAATTCTATCAAAAAATGAAATAGGGCTGTGACAAATTAGGAATATTTGTAAACAAATATAAAGTCTACCTATATCAAAAAGCTGAAATTCAACAAAATGACTGATGGTTTCTCCTATTAAACTGATTTCTATTTGTTAAATCTTTTTTTTTTTAATTTTAGAGGCAATTTGACTTGATAGCCCAGGGTTAACAGCTAATAAGGAATGACTTCAAATAAGTTTATTATTTTCACTTATGCTATATTTTTCAAGTCATTGAAAACAGACATATTAATTCAAAAGCCAGCTGAAAGGTCTCTGAGTATATATGACAAATCATAACAGTTCATACTGTGGTAAATAAAGGCAGTTTTAAAATACTTTAACAAAGAAGTAGACACATGAAAAATATACCCCTCAATAATATTAATTTATGTCTATGACACAAAGTGAAAAGAGAATTTACATTTAATAAGGAATATACTTCTCATGATGGAAAATACTCACATGCTATTAACCAGTAAATTAGTCCTACTTACTGTCTCCTTCCTCCCCACTAAAAGTTTAAATTGCCCTTTTATCAAAGAGAAAAAAAAAATTCCCTCTCAGAGTTCCTCAAAAGGAGTCAACTTAAAATTTTTAATTTATTTCTCCATAAACTTTAAATTTGATCTAATGATTACAAAAAAATTCAGCATTTATATAGTGCTCCTTTTTGAGCTAAAAGCAGCAACTTTTGTCTGGAAAAGATTACCCCTGTGGAAATATTTCTGTATACTTGTTAAGTTAGTATTCTAAGAAGACACTTTTCTGAGTTTCAAGGCTTAGCATTACTACATAGGAATCTTCTTTACTCAAAAGGTAACACTGCCTAAAAAATTTTCTATAAACTAGAAATATCTGAGAAACTCTTTTCCAAAGTCTACCTATAACAAAAAGTTGAAATTCAACAAAATGACTGGTAGTTTCTTCCACTAAATTAATTATTATTTGTTAAATCTAATTTTTAAAAATTTTGCGTGCAATTTAAATTAAGTGACTGGTTCAGGGTCAACAGCTAAAAAGTGTCTGAAGCTGGATTTGAACTGTTCTTCTGATTCCAGGCCAATGACCTATCCACTGTACCATCTCACTGTCTCAAAACATTTCTTAATCACTAATAAAAAGCCATTCAACCAATGATGATTAAAAATATGCACTTGAAAGATTTGTGACAATAACAGTATGATTCTTCCTCCTTTAAAATTTTTAAAATAAATTTCTAGTCATATTGAGTTCTTAAAGAAGGCAAAGTTTTTTTTTTTTTAATAGCTTTTTATTGACAGAACATATGCATGGGTAATTTTTACAACATTGTCCCTTGCTCTCACTTCTGTTCCAACTTTTCCCTTCCCTCTCTTGACCTCCTCCCCTAAGATGGCAGGCAGTCTCTTACATGTTAAACATGTTAAAGTATATCTTAGATTCAGAAGGTAGAAATAACCTGGGGAAAAAAAAATGCAAGTAGTCCACATTCATTTCCCAGTGTTCAGAAGGCAAAGAAGTTAATTCATTATTGATTACAGCTGGTTCCACTGATTGGATGCATAAATGCCTGAAATTTTTACTGTGTAAACCTGTAATCTTCAAAACAATATATGAAAACAAATCTTTTAAAGATGTTTAGATATTAGCCATAGCCCAAATATCAGATATTGATATGAATCATTCCCTTTGGAAAAACCACAATTGGCTCATATTTCTTTGACTTTCTAGTCGGTCAACAAGCTTTTTTTTTTTTTTTTTGCTGAGGCAATTGGGTGACTTTCCTAGGGTAACACAGCTAGGAAGTGTCAAGTATCTGAGATTAGATTTGAATTTAGGTTCTCCTGACTTCAGGGTTGGTGCTCTGCCTAGCTGCCCCAGTCAACAAGCATTTTAAAGCACCTACTCTCTTTCAGGCACTTTGGTAAGTATTAGAAAGATCACAAATTTCTATCTTATCAGGGCAAAGCCTTATTAGGTGTTTTAAACTACAGAAATAGCCAACAACCCTTAGAATTCAAAAGGAAAAGAAATTGTATTTGGATTTTACACAATCATTTTTAGAATAAAGCTACCTATCATGCAACTGTTTGTGTAAGAATCACTAAAAGGGTTATCTGCCCCCTCCTCCATTTTGTTTTATAAGATGATAATGGACTTTTTTTCAGGTCTAATTATCGTTTGTCAGACTAGAATGGGGCACCCACCCCAATTTTCAGTTTGATGTTGAATTGTTTAAATATTTATTAAAACTGCTTTTGAATCCCAGCAAAGTAAGTTTCAGTGATACTGAGGTAAACAAATATGTAACTGGCTGTACAACACTTTAACCCTATTTTCTTCTAGAAATTTCACTTTGATAGTCTCATCTTGTGTATTTGAGCTTATTTTCCTTTATGGGCTTGGAAAAGATGCTTTAATCATTTAGCCTCTAGTAAAGTGTTTATATCAGATGAGCAAGATTCAGGTTCCTCTTATAACAGAGCAGTATGCATCATATTTTCAGACAACTGGTACTTTTATATATTTTCACAGCTATTCATGTATTTTGGACTGTGTGATCACACTTTCAATTAAAAAAATAATAATAGCTCCAAAAAGTGTTTTTCCATCTTTAGCCAACAGTTTTTGGATATCCATACTGTAGTCAAATTGTTAATGGAGTTCTAGACTTCACCTTAAGTCAGCTCATGTTCCCTTTGAATATATACCATCTGGGAGAGTGGGAAGAGTTGGTTTCCGTATGTTTTTATATTTTTTCTTCTAATCTCTTACTATTTCAAACTGAACTTCAAGTTGATGACCCATTACTTTTGAGTCTGATCCATTTTCTCAGAATCAATTTGATGAATATGTTTTTAGGTTTTTTTAGACTTCGTTTTCTTTTAAGTTCTAAATTTCTCCATTATCACAAATGGACACATTACACATTGACCCAATATTGTGATGTCATTTTGGTCCTCTTTTAAACATAAAGGACAATTTCTCTTCTGAAGAATTTTTAGATTCATTTGCTAAAGTAATTGGCCTAATTTATTTTCGATGTTCTCTGACCACTTTGAAATAGTATGTCCCTAATGATCCTTTACCCTCTCATCTCTCACATATTTGGTGCTATCAGTTATGACTTAGAGGTTTGTGATAACCCAAATCATGTTGATAATAAGCACTTCATATTTGTTTTACAGGCTTTCTCTTGAGAATCTTCAAGTTCTCTAGGGTCTGTCACCAGGATCTTTACTGCTAGATTGGGTGGGTGGGGGAGTTTTGGGGCCATGAGCAGGCATTATCTCTGATGTCCTCATATAGCACTGATTATTCTGAGGAAAACTATCTGAGAGCAAGAAAGGAAGGGGAACTAGTTCTGCCTCTGTTCTGGTCTCTTAACCCCTGGCAACCACAGAGTTTGTCATTGACATCCTAAACTGCCAACACAGCCTCTTGCTCCTGGTACCCTTTTTAGATGAAACTTAGAAATTCCATCTACAACATAATTGATAAATGGTCATTTTGCTTTCACTTGAATATCTCCAAAGAGGGAGAAAGTCATTATCTCTCAAAGCAGTCCATTCCACTATAGGATAGTTCTAGCTGTGAGGAAGGTTGTTTTCATTTATTTGTTTTAATAAATTTTTATTTTGAACTTAAAAACCAAATAAAATGGTCATTTGCAGAGGAGAAGGAAAAAAAAAGGATTGTATACAAAATTGCATTTGTCAGTAAAATGTATAAAAGCAACTTTCAAAGCTAACCTGCTTTATATACTTTCTTTCTGACTTATGTCCTTTTTTTTGAATAAAAAGAAAAAAAAAAGATGTTTTAATGACCCTTTCCTGCATTCTTTCTTTCTTCACTCCTTTCATCTTCTTTCTTTCTTTTTTCTTTTTTTCTTTTCTTTCTTCCTTCCTTCCTTTCTCTCTCCCTCCTTTTCTCCCTTCCCTTTCCTTCCTTTCCTTTCTTTTCCCTTCTCTTCCCTTCCCTATTCCTTTTCCTTCCTTTCTCCCTCTTTCCTTCCCCCCTCCTTTCCTCCTTCTCTCCTTCCCTCCTTCTCCTGCCTCTCTCTCTCATATCCCTATCTTTCTTTGCCTTCTTCTCTTCTTTTGAAAAAGAAAAAGAAATGTATCAAATTTGTCAAGAAAAAGAAATTTAAATATTAATTGTGTCCAAAAATGAGTGTCTCATGTATTTTAAGTTTATCTCGCCAGGAGGCAGGGAAGTTTTTCTCTGTTTCAAAACAGAAAAAGGGAAAAAAAAAGCTTCTTTAAATTTTTCTTTTTGCAACCTTCCAACTGTTTCTAGTTCTTTGGTCTGGATATAATTAACAAAATTTAATCCCTCTTTTTCAGTTTAAGTCCTTTTATAAATATATGATTTGATCTGGGCCTAATGAACCAAATTTAATCTCTCTTTTTCAGTTCTCAAAGTCCTTTTGTAAATATATGATTTCTTTTACTTGTTTATTTTAGAGCCTCCAATTCCAAACATAGAGTTTATTGCAGTACAAGGAGATCCTTTACCAGCCCTGAGTCTACGGAAAGCAGAGGACAGAAATGGACCCATCAGGTCAGTAATTATGGCTTTTGCAAAGTTGCAAAATTACTACTGTTAATCTACTAGTACAATTGTTGTTGAGCTAGATTTTTGTTTTTATTTTTGTTTCCTGAGGGATCGATCATGCTTATACATGGTTGTTATGTTTATCAGATGGTTTGGGGAGTATATTTATTTGGAATAATTGCTAAAGCAGTTCGAGAATGGTACTGCTAAATACAACAATTCCCTTTTTGGTCCTATGATCCTGAACTTCACTCTTAATATCAGTTATCTTCTACCATGATAGAAATGCTTGCCCAAGTATGCTTAGTCAAAAGGAATGAGTCATAAATAAAACAAATCACTAAAAAAAAAAAAACCCACCTGTGGCTAATTCATTGCAAAACATCTCTATTGAAATATCTCCATTGATGGGTTAGCAGCATCATTTCACATATCAAAAAGAGTATAAAATGTAGCTGTTAAGATTTACAAAATGTTTTTTAACATGGTTCATCTTTATCCTGTGGTGTATATAGTGATTTGTTCTGAGAAGCCATTTAGATAATGAGTCTCCCAGAAAGGTCTGCAGGTGATATATTGCATATTTAGGATGAGGCATCTGTGCACTCCAGGCAAGGTCCTGAAATTGTATTGGATCATGTGTTACTGTCCAGGGAAAGCTTTGAGTCTTCACTGTAATGCATGGCACAACTTATCAGAAATGTCTAGGGATCATGAAAATAAGAACTTCTTGTTCTTAAGAATATATTCATTTACAAAAGATTATATTAAAAGATTTCCCATGTTTTACTCTATTAAAATATTGAAGGCTCAGCAGCTGCCTTTCTTCTCCACACTTCAGATTCACTTATATGAGGGAATTCTCCATACTCTTTTTTTAAATGAAAGAACTCTGGATTTAGGAGACCGGAATTTTAATTCTGGATAGTCCTCCTCCAACTCACCATTGCCCCAAATTATCTGTCTACCTTGCTCCCTTAATGGTACTTTTATCATTATATTACCTCTCTCTAGATTTTTCATCTCACTTTTATGTTTTGTCTTTCTCAAATAGAATATATGCTACTTGAGGGCAGAAACTGCCTTTCTTTTTGTTTTTATTTAGTACTTGGCACATTTTTTGTTCAGTCATGCCCTACTCTTTATGACTTCATTTGTTGTTTTTTTTTTTTTTTTTTTTTTTTTGGTAAAGATACTGGAATGCTTTGAACATTTCCTCCTCCAGCTCATTTTATAGATGAGGAAAATGAGACAGAGTAAAGTGACTTGTCCAGGGTCACACAACTAGTAGATATCTGAGGCCAAATTTGAACTCAAGAAAAGAAGTCTTCCTAACTCAAGGCCCAGTGCTATCTAGCAGCCCATACCTAGCACATAGTAAGAACTTAAAAGTTCTGCCCATCTATATATCTCTTTGCTTACCTGCCAGTCTATTTATCAGTTGTTTCTATGATCTTGGAAAAGTAACTTCCTTTCTCTAATCCTCATTTTTTTTTCTTATCTCACTCTATAATTATACATTTTAATTCCTTATCTATCAAGTTATGTTATTTTATACATATTATTTTTATTTATTTATTTTATAATATTTGTTTTTACAAATGCATGCAAAAATAGTTTTCAACATTCACCTTTACAAAATCTTGTATCCTGAATTTTTCTTTAATTCTCTCCTCTCCCTTAATAGCAAGCAATCTTATATAGGTTAAACGTGAGCAATTCTTTCTTCTATTTCTTCTTCTTCTTCTCCTTCTTCTTTTTCTTCTTCTTCTCCTTCTTCTTCTCCTTCTTCTTCTCCTTCTTCTTCTTCTCCTTCTCCCCATGTACAGCTCTTCTAAACATATTTCTATATTTGTCATGCTGCACAAAAAAATCAGATCAAAAGGGGGAAAAAAAAGAGGAAAAAAAAACAAGCAAACAAACACGGTAAAAATATTATGCTTTAATCAATATTTAATCTCCACGGTTCTTTCTCTAGATAAGGATGGCTCTTTCCATCACAAGCCTATTGGAATTTATGCATCTTCTAAACTAGCTTTTCTCAATATATGGTCTACAGACTCCTAAGGGTCCATAGAACCCCTTCAAGAGGTTCCATAAGCTCAAAAATTTTATGTTGTTGTATCATATCTGACTCTTTGTGACCTGTGTACCATAGCATGCCAATAATGTTCCTGAAGTTTTCTTGGCAAAGATACAACAATGGTTTGCCATTTCCTTCACCAGTAGATTAAAGCAAACAGAAGTTGATTTATCTAGAATCACACAACTAGTAAGTAATTGGTAAGGCCAGATTTGAACTCAAAGGTCTTCCTGAGTTCAGATCTATGGAATCATCAATGAACCATCTAGATGCCTCCTGAGGTTAAACTATTTTCACAATAATACAAAGCATTTTTGGCTTATTAAATTACTCCTTACTATTCCATATATGTATAGGTATATATATATATATATATATATATATATATGTGTGAAGCCATATTTTCTTCGCAGACTTCAACCAAAACAATATATCACTACAGATTGAATACAAAAGAATACTGGAGAATTGAACTATCTTCTATTAAGCTAGACATTAAAAAGATTTGCAAAAATATATGACAAAGGGGGCAGCGAGGTATTGCAGTGGATAGAATACCAGCCCTGAAATCAGGAGGACCTGAGTTCAAATCTGGTCTCAGATACTTAACACTTCCAGCTGTGTGACCCCTAAGTGGGGTCATTTAACCCCAATTGCCTCAGCAAAAAAAAAAAAAAAAATATGACAATGCCATTCTAATCACTGGGTTTTTTTTTTTGTAAAATATAGTTATTTTTCATATATTATATTAACATCAGTAGATTTGTTATTGTTATTTTGATGTAATTAACAAATATTTTAAAAATCTATCAGTTTCCATTTCTAATACAGTAAATATAAATAAATATAATACCCATAACAAAAGCTTTCTGGGGGTCCTCAATAATTTTTAAAAGTATAAAAGCATTTTGATACCCCAAAGTCTGAGAACCACTATCCTAAGTGATAGTATTCATGACATTGATAGGTAAGAAAGAGAGCATGAGATGGTATATAGGAACATTGTGTTCAATCAAAAAATCACAGAGTTTATCATAGAAGGAAGTATAGATGCTCTTTAGCAAATTGAGATCAAGGGAAATGAAGTCACTTGCTCAGGGTTATAGAAATAGAATTAAATCATAGATTTAGAGCAAGAGGGGACCTTGGAGGCCATCCAATTCAAAGTTGCAAATTCACAGACTATCTGCTGCTATTATATAAGAAACCACTTATAAAAGACATAAGGAGAAGATTGGAGTTGTGAACCAAGGTCCTAGGATTCCAGTTTTTTCTCTATGTCGCATTGTCTCTTAGACACATAGACACTTGTTTCTCCTAATTTTCTATTAGTCTGCAGACAGCTTCTCTCCAGAGGTGTTTTGAATAAAGTCAATGTTAAACATATATTTCATGAAAGGAATTGCAGAGTAATGTATTGAAGATTAGATTCAGAATCAAGGAGACACCTACTCTATGATGCTGAGCAAGTCACTTACCCACTCATCCTTCAATACTAAGTTACTTAAAAGTTATGGACCTGATTTGGTAGAGGAATTCTTTATATTTTTGAAATTATATGTCAAGTAAAAAAAATTCAGCTTGTCTATCCCGAGGGAGAGAGATTTCTGATATCATCCTGACCAAAGTAGTTCTTAATTTATTACCCAATTGCAACATTTCTGAAAGGTATTTTAAATGGGCTGCCCAAGAAGAGTACAAAAGTATGGGGAAGAATTGCAACATAAAAGTGTAAAAAGGAAAAAAGTTGCATTTGATATTTGAATCAAATGATTGATTATGCCAGTTATCATAAAAAACAATTTATAGCTTTGGTCTTTTTTCTTTTGGCATTTTCTTAAGATTAAGTAGAGCTATGTGTATAAAGATGGAAGACTGAAGGAAACATAGAATTAAGACATAGTAGATGGAGTATTGTATTTGGGGTCAGAAAGACCTGTGTTTGAAATTTGTCTCAGACTCTTGCTAGTTGTGCCTGCCAACTCTGAGCAAGTCACTTGATCCCTGTCTGCCTAAATTTCCTTATTTTAAAATGGACATAATAATAGCATTTACGCAGTTTTTGGGAAGATCAAATGAGATTAATGCTTTGCATACTTTAAAGCACTCTATAAATGCTAGCTGTTATTATGATTAAAGCCAGCTGCTTCACTTTGTCAGGATAAAAAGATAGCCTCCTCTGCCTGGCATTGGTTGCCCCATGAGAATGGAAATCACCAGAACCATCCTGATACATGGTTGATGAATACATTTCCTGTATTTACACAGTAGAGAGGAATATAGTTCCAAGTTGAAAAGAGAATACAAAACTCGGACTTGAAGTCAGGAAGACCCCATCAAATCTTGCCTTGTAGATCTGTTTCCTCATCTGTAAAAGCTATGGTTTTCCCAGTAGTAATATATGACTGTCAAAGTTGGCCTATAAGGAAAGCTGAGCACTAAAGAATTGCTGTTTTCAAATTATGGTGCTGGGAAAAACTTTTCAGTTCCTTTGATAGGAAAGAGATCAAATCAGTCAAAACATAAGGAACTCAATTCAGGCTATTCACTGGAAGCTGAAGCTTAAAAACTTTGGTCACATAATGAGAAGGTGGGACTCTGGTGGGACCCCAATGGTGGGAAAGATTGAAGGCAAAAGGAGAAGGAGATGACAGAGGATGAGATGTAAAGATAAATGTCATGGAAGCAATGAGCATGAACTTAGAGTTTGAGAGATAGTGGAGAATAAAAAGGCTAGTATATTGTGGTCCACAAAGTCACAAAGAATTATACATTACTAAACAATTAAACAACAACAATAATAATGGCGATAACAATATCACTTACTTCACAGTGTTGTTGTGAAGCTCCCAGGACATAATACATGTAAAGCTCTTTGTAAACCAATATACCAGTAATATTTTTGTGCTTTTCTATTTTCCTTGTCCCTATTCTTTTAAAAATGTAATTTAAATCTGAATTTATAGAGATCTATGAGTAGGTAGTAAATACTTGCTGAAGGCCAATATTTTTTCTTTTTTTGGTGTCATTGAGAATTACAAAACAAATTAGTATATATGTGGAGAGGGTTGGAATTGGACAATATGAGTGCAAAAAATGCAAATTTTATTAATATAATCTCTAGAAATGGTTTATGAATAAAATTTTTGTAAATGTGTTTTATATTTTTATATTTTGTATAACAAATTTGTATAATTTGTAATATAGCGTAACAATCAGTTCTTATTATAGTGTACATTTATATGGTGCTTAACTGTTACCAAACGTTTCCTTACAGCTTCACTAAAACCAAGAGGCAGATAGCTCAAGTATCATTATTCCTAATTTTTTTCAATGGAGGAAATGGAGGTTCAAAGGGAATTCCCTATCTAATGTCATTCAACTATTAAATGAAGAACTAAGATCCATATCTTATGGGTTCAGCTATTTTTGAATTATTATAGATTTAATGAGTCTTGAGAATCACCACATTCATATGAAAAATAAATCCATTCCACACATCTGGAGCTGATTTCAACCTTGTGCTTCTCATTTTTATTGATATTGAGATGTTATCTGTACTTCCTCCTGGTAGGTTTTCTATTAGTTGTATAAAGAATTAATTTTAATAGCTAAACATGATATTAAAAACATCGTGTCTGCTTGTGGGTATTTTGTAATGTCTACAATTAAAGCATGAAACTATTCCATAAATCATATAAACTATGTAAATATGTCATTTTACTTTTCTAGATTTTATTTTTTCATCAAAGAGAATGTCATCTGGCTTTGTAGTGCCTCCATTCCTACTCTTTCCTTTGAAAAGATTTTGGACAGAATTTAAAAGCTAGTCAGAAATAAGTATGGCTGGTGAGGGGAGGGGATTTCTAGACCTGTTTTTCCAGAGATGGAAGAAATTCTAGTTATGAAAACTTATCTTGGAAAGTTGCTTGGGTTATAGAGATTAAATGTCTATGGACACAAAGTCAGAGGCAAGAGTTGAACTGAAATCTTCCTGGTTCTAAGGTCACCATAATATTCTGTCTCTCATATAGCACTCATACTGAGCTCTCTTTTGAAAGCCCATGTGATTGACTAGTTGCTTTTTGAAGATTTTAACAATTAATTTTCCTAATGAAGGATATCTAATGAAGAAAATGAATTTGTTTTCAGAAAATTTGGATATGAATTATATTTGTGCTATAATATCTTCAACAAGTCATTTAAACCCTTTAGTCCTCAGTATTTTCATCTTTAAAACAAGAAGATTGAACTGATGATTTCTAAGGTCTGCTCTTCCTCTAATTCCTATGATTGCCTGTCTTCAAGTAACTACACTGTCCTTTTTAAAAATAGGACTTTTCTCTCTGATCACATGAAATGTGTTAATTAATTAAATGTCAAAACATAAAGGATACTTGTTGAAGGCCAATATTTTTGTTTTTTTATTTGAATGTTATTGGCATCTGCAGAGCAGAGCAGTGACTATGAAAAAGGTTCATATTGGATGTTTTGAATGCAAAAAGTCAAATTTTGCATAAAAACATACAGACAAGTTCATAAAACTCTTCCAATATTTGAGATCAGAATTGACTCTGATTTTCAATTCACAATCTGGTAGGAACATTATGTACTGTTTTCAGAAATAATGCCTGGCTTTCTAAGCCCCATAAATATGTTTGGTCTGGTAAAATGAGATGGGTCATTGATCTGATGTGTGCTTTTCTGTTTAATTCTAGTTCATATCAAGTGTTGGTGCTGCCCTTAGCTCTCCAAAGCAAGTTTCTCTGTGATTCTATACAGAACACCACTTTCTTTACCAATGACTCAAGTACTAAGGGATATGTGGCTGCAGAATTCCTGGCCAAAGACATTACTGACGTCCAAGAGATCTCCCTTGGAGACAGACTATACTATGGGAAATTTTACAATGCACCCTTGAAACCAAGAAGTGACTACTGCATTATATTACGAATCACTAGTGAATGGAATCAGGTACATTCAGAGTCCTTGAAAATTATGTATTTTATTTCTTTGATGTCAAAACACTTTGAGATTTGGGGGGACACCTGGGTTGGTTAAATTCCATTGTTATCTTTTGATTTATATCTCCTTCATTTCTGAATATAGCCCTCACCTCTACCTAGCAAACATCTCTTGCAAAAACCAGTTTTGTAAAATTAACCAACATTTCAACTGAATCTGACAGTGTATACAATCTTTCATACAGTCAACCATTTCTTCAAAGAAGAGAAGGTCTTTTTTCATATTTTCTTGAGGCATAAATTTGGTCATTATTGTAGTGTTAAGTTTTGCTTGTGTTTTTATTCATATTTACACTTTCCATTTACATTTAGCCATTCACCAATTTATTTGCTATTACAAAAGTGTTTCTATAAATATTTTGTTATATATAGGATCTTTGTTTGACTTCTTTGAATCTATGCCTTGCAGTAGAATTTCTTGGTTCCAGGTTGTGGCTATTTTAATCACTTTATTAAAGTTATATAATTTTTTTAAAAAATTGTCTCTCTGTTGTCTGAGATAGACGTTTTAGGCAATAGCCACTGTAATTTCCTGAAACATCTGTTTAGTCTTTGAGTTTTATATGGGCCCTGACTTTTATATGTACCTTTATGTTTTCTGTACTGTGAGAATTTTAGAAGTTTTAGAATCCCTTCATTTTTGTAGTTAAGGAAACTAAGGTGAAGAAATGTTATTTGCCTGAGGCAAAACATGACAGTTTTGTGGTGAGTCCAAAACTTGAATCCAGGTCTTCTGATGCCTATGCCATGTTCTTTGAAATTCCTAGAAACTATAATGATATTTGAGATTTCATGTTTACTTAGGAGCTCATAGGATTCTTTGTGAAGACACTGATTTAAAGAGATTCTCTTCTATCCCTCATGGAAGAGTTCTGCTCAATATTCCTATTCCATCTTGATCTATTTTTATTGAGGAAGTCAAAAACGGAAAGGCATGTAAATACTCCTTGCCTTCATCATTTCGTAGTTACCAGGTCTCCTATCCATCCTGTATTCTTTGTTTGAACAAGGAAAGAAAAAAGCACCAGAGAACTGTTCTGTTTACTGCTCACAACTGTCTCCATTTTTTCCTTCCTTTTTCCCCTTTTCAAGCCTTCTTTGATCATTTGTCTCTTCTCAGATTAAGAACTAAGAATGAATTGTGTGAATTCAGATCTTAAAGAAGCTCAGAGGAAGAGCAGATGGACAAAAAACATTTCAACATTGTTATTGTTCAGTTGTTTTTCAGTTGTATTTAGTTCTTTGTGGCCCCATTTGGGGTTTTCTTGGCAAAGTTACTAGAGTGGATTTGCCTTTTCCTTGTCTAGCTCATTTTGCAGATGAGGAAACAAGCAAATAGAATGAAGTGACTTGCCCCAGAGTCACAGCTAGTAAGTGTCTGAGGCCAGATTTGAATTCAGGAAGATGAATCTTCCTAACTCCAGGCCCAGCACTCTATCCACTGTGCCACCCAACTTCCTGAGCCACTTAGCGTCTCTGTGTTATACAATGTACCAGTAAATATAGAGTACAATGAAACCTTTCTCTTATACCATAATCTTTTCATTTGAGGCTGTGAGTAAAGTTGTCACCCTGGTGAACTCCAGTTCCCCACCCAGAAAGTTATATGAAGACAAGAACGCAATACAGAATATTTCTATTCACTTTCTATTTATGGGGCCTGGATTCAATATAGAAATAGTTCTTGTCATAATGACTCTGTGGTCAGCCTCACTGCTTATCCTGATGATGAAGGGTCAGATAGCATCAGCTCTTACAGAAACTTTACTGGGCAATGTGATTGTCAGGCATGCCTTAGGATTTTAGATTTAGAATTAAAAATGACCCCAGAGTACAACTCCCTCATTTTACAGAGAAGAAACCTATGACTCAGAGGCTAATTAAATTATCCAAGGTCACATAGAGTAGCAGAGCCAAAATTCCAGCTCAGGACCTCTTGCTCTAGGTCCAGTGCTCTTTATATGACACCTAGGAAATTTCCCCAGGGAATTTGGTGGGCATTGGTTAAAATATCATGTTCAGAATGCTTTTTTGCCTTGTAGCATCAGATGTCTGGGACAGGAACAATCCAAACCCTAGACCTCCAGGGTTTTAAAGTTGAGCAGAAAACTGGAGGAGTGGTGGGCACAAATGGTGGGCACACACATCAGCAATACCAAAGGAATATAGGGCTTTTAGAAGAAAAGTTACATTGGAGAAATAAGAAATTTGATATGTGGCTTTCTGAACATATAAGTAACATATAAGTATAACATATAAGTGTAACATATAAGAATGTTGGTTGCTTGGCAAAGGATGTGGTACTTCGAGGAAGAACTTGGATCTTGGAATCTGGATGATCTAATTGAAGAGAGCCTTAAGCTGAAAAATGAGGAGAAGGGCAGACAGTATCTGATTTAACCAGATTTGTTAAACTCTCAAGTCCAACAATTCAACATATCTAGTATTTATTAAAAATGCTTACTATCTTCAAGGTACCATTCTAGATACTTGGAATGCAAAAACACATAGGCTTACTTTCAAGAATATAGCATGTACACAGATAAATACATGGATGAGTAAATATATATATTGTCACCAGTGGATGGAACATGGGACTTAGTGTCTTGAATGAGTCAGAAAATAAGCATTTATTAAGTGCCTGCTATATGCTAAATACTGTGCTAAATGCTGAGGACCAAAAAAAAAAAAAGTATCTATTTTCAAGAAGATTACAACCTAAAGAGGGAAGACAACCCATTAAAAAAAAGCCGAAAAGTGGGGATGAAAGAGAAGTAGTGAAATCTGGTTCGAGGAATGTAGCTAGTAGGAAATAATTTGCTGGTCTATGAACCCTATTTAAATGTAGGAGGACTTCTTTGCTCTGCTTTCCATTGCTCCAATCAAAAGATGAGAGGTCATTGAGGGTTTGGAAGACCTGGTTCAAATCCCATTTTGAATATTTACTAACTATATGATACTTACCATCTGTGTTGCTTATCTTTCTCATCTATAAAATGATGGAATTGAGCTTGATGATCTCTAAAATCTCTTCTATCTATAAACATATGCTCTCCTTTCTCTCAATGATACTGAGTCTATTAAGTGGGGAAGTTGAGTCCAAAGATTAGCAACATTTACCCATGATATCAAATAAAAAGCTCATGGGATAAAGGAGAGATTTCATTACACCCTCCACTTATGTAGAGGACTCCTGCCACCTTGAAATCTGGGAAAGGGCAATGAAGAGGAAGAAATGTTTCATAAATCTCTGGTTTTCTTTCTTCCACCAATTCTAGATCTAGAGTGGATTTAAATTTCCATTTGGGCTTTGGAGATATCTTGGCTGTTGATTTTGTTAGGGTCCATCAAAGATGATCTGGTTTCTCCTTTCAGGCAGAGCCACTCTGAAACCACCTTACATGTTCATTATTCTCTTTTGGCTATGTGTAGATACATGGAATCTTGGAAAGCCTCTTCCTAGAAACGCCATGCAAAGGTTGCTTTGTCTCCTGTTGGATTACTGCATTTACTAGAAGACTCTGGCAGCCTTTTGGAACTTCCTTTATTCATTCTGTCTCTGATATCCATTCACTTAAGATCGTGAAGGAATAAACACAAGAGATTAAGGCTTCTAGGTGGGGAGATAAAGCAGCTGCCATTTTTGTTGCTGCTTTCTCTCCTCCCACATAAAGGCTTATAACAAGCAGCTCTTACTTCTCTTGTCACCAAGGAAGAGAGCGAGTTTTCATCTGCATGTTCAGTTCTAGCTCATCAGCAAATTTAAAAGGCTTTTTTGTTACTACATGGTAAGCTGACAGGAAATAGAAAATACATATGCATGCTGATGAGGAAGGGAGAAGGCAAGGCCTCTTATTATACAAATAAGGAATTCATCATACATTCAGTGAATTCCAACAGAAAGGATCTTAAAGACTCTTCCCTAAACTCATGATTTACTAGTTGTGATTTTTTTTTGTGAAATTTCCCTTATTAGTCCAAGATATGAGACTGCAGAGACTGTTTAAATTACCTGGGTCTTCATCTCTTCATCTCTAAAAGTGAAGGAGGAGGAGGAAGAGAAGGAGGAAGAGGAGAAAACAAATGCTTGTTTTTATGGAAAAGATGATCGTATTATTTTTTAGGATTAAAAGACAGAGAACTGGGAAAATGAAAGGTAATCCCTTACTTTCTGTTTAAAATAATAAGTAAGGACCCAGAAAAAAAAAAAAAGAAATATCCAGAGTGTGGGATCATGAGATTTTAGACAAGGAGAAACATTATTTTATTACAAGTCAGTCATTTCAGACAAAACTCAGTGCCAGAAAGTTATTTAATCAGGTTAGATTCCCAGCACTCAGGTTGGACACTAAAGATAGTTAGATATAGACACATATTTAAATGTCTGGAACTTTAAGAAAAAAAAATCAGATAAATTACAAGTCAGTGCCTGACATAAGTTGGGATAATAATGAAAAAATGATTGTGAAATGCTATGGAATCTTTCCCCCATATTCTGGAAGCTCCCTTTCTCCCATTACAACAAATTACCCTTTGATTCTTAGGAAATGACTCTTACTTCACTGAGAATACTGAACATATGACATCCTGTAACATGAGTTCTTACAATGCTAGGATTACTGAAAATCAAAACTAAAAAAATCTGGCTCACATCAGTGAGAAGCAACTGGCTTCCATTATGAAATCTTAGCTGACTGGCAGCTCTGCTTCTCCTTTCCTCTCCACATCAGAATTTTTCCTGTATCATTATCTCAGCTCTCTTCTTTCCCTTCTAACTGCTAGATTCTGTGACCTGCATTCTGCTCATGTCATTCTGCTTCAGTCAGAACTGACATTGCCAACCATTTCCTCCTCCTCCTCTCAGAAACATTCTTGTCCCTGATCCTCAGTGACGCTGCATTATTCTCTGTCCTCTTATCATCATGATTGCACATTCTATGTCCCTTTTATGAGTTCCTCTTCCATCTGCCTTAAAACTTCAAGTATTCTTTAATGTTTTATCCTTGGCCTTCTCTCCTGATAACTGGCTCAATCTGCTACTTCAGAAAGGACTCTAGCCATACTTCATTCCCCATCTGACTTGATTGGCAGAGTGAAGCCTTCTCATCCTCTTCAACAATTGCTTTGCCTTACATAGGTATCCTTTCCCTCCAACTGTTCTAGTTCTGAATTATCTTCTTTATCCCTCACTTCCCATTCTTCACTCCTGCTTCATATTAAAAGATAAGTTCCTTGTAAATAAGGACTTCTTGTATTACTCCTACTCCTACCTTACTATTGTAATTGGCAGAAAATGCTTAATAAATATTTGTCATCATTTCAGTTATGTCTTTTTTTTCATGACTTCATTTGGATTTTCTTGGCAAAGATATTGGAAGGGGTTTGCCAATTCCTTCTCCAGCTCATTTTACAGATGAGAAAACTGAAGCAAATAGGATTAAATGACTTGCCCAGGATCACACAGCTAGTAAGTTTCTGGGGCTAGATTTGAACTTGGGAGGATGAGAGCTGGTGTTCTATTCACTGTGCCACCTAGTTGCCTAGTATTCTCTCTAATTAAACTCCTAACTTTTTCCATGATCCCATTCATCTCCACAACTCATTTTCCTTTCTCATCTCTACTTAGAGAAATTCCCCAAGGGATTTGAAGCCCAGAATGATCCCAGCTGCAAATGATCTCTTTTTCTTTAGAAGTCCTACCATATCTCTTTGTACCTCTCTCAGGAAAAGAAAGAGAAGGGAATAAACATTATCATAACCTGTTATATTTATTTGTGTCTTTATATGAATAGTACCAAAAGGTTTGCAGATTGTCATCAATTTTTGCTTTTGTGATGTTTTGGCTTAGTCTGGTCTCACATGAAGCCCTCAGCAGCCTCATTTTCTCCTTAACTCTTTTAACTGTTTTGTGAGACAAAGGGTCACATCATCTTTTAACTTCCTCTGTAGTGTTTTTCAAATAAGCAAATATTTTAAAACAGTGCTACCTTTGATTTCCATAGTTTCATTACTTTTC
Organism: Sarcophilus harrisii; assembly: GCF_902635505.1. Taxonomy (NCBI): domain Eukaryota; kingdom Metazoa; phylum Chordata; class Mammalia; order Dasyuromorphia; family Dasyuridae; genus Sarcophilus; species Sarcophilus harrisii. The sequence continues at coordinate 277,526,500 of NC_045426.1, read as the reverse complement.
AAAGAGATCAGGCACTTTTAAAAGAGATCAGGAATTTGCCAGGAATTTTCAAGGCCATTTCTGAGCTGTTTTGGCCTGCAAAGAGCAGTTTCAGTTAAACGTGACTAAGAAATTATGACAGAGTCCTTGCCTTAACTTTCAAACATTTCCTGTTTTTCTGAATGCTTTAGACAGGATGGATTATAAATCCTAGATCCTCATCTTTATCTCTTTTTCTAATTGGGTATTGGTTGTAACTTTTGATCTCAACAGTCTAACACACATTAACATTTCCTGTCTATTTAGGTTATAGTGTATGTGTGTGTGTGTGTGGGGGGGTATATGTACATGCACATGATATTGTTCAGTTCCCCACAAAAGTCCTTCTGCACTGTTTTTATTTCTCAAAAGTGATTCTAGAAAATACAAGTTTTTGCAGATTCTTCTGAACTAGAAACAATTCAAACGTGATTCTGGTGAAGTTATACCCAATATACTCACTATCTGTGCTCTGGGGGTCAGTGCCTCTTCGATTTCTTTTCTCTTCTTTCACTCCTTTCATCTACCCCTGGGTAATTTCTTTCTGAAACAAGAAAACAAGACCCTATACAGCTAATCAAATCTTATGTGCCATCTGTTGAAGAAAATAGAATTTTATGAAGAACTTAATGAGATCTTACAAACCAAATTCATATATATCTTAATATTCCAATGGCTTTAATGCAAAGATAGTTATAGGATGAGATTTTTTTTTAAATGCCTTGGGAGTTGTAGTTTAAAAATTCAAATAAACAAAAAGTTGAAATATAGATAATAAAAATAGATAAAGCTGAAAAACAAACAAAATTTATTTTATTAATAAACTAGGGGTAATTGTTTGAAAAGACTAATAAAACAGACAAAATCCTTAGCTAATTTGATAATTCTTAAAATAAAGGATACCAAATAAATAGTCAAGGATTAAAAATAATTCATTTTGGGGGCAGCTAGGTGGTATAGTGGATAGAGTACCAGCCCTGAAGGAGAACCTGAGTTCAAATCTGTTCTCAGACACATAATACTTCCTAGCTGTATGGTCCTGGCAAGTCACTTAACCCCATTTGCCTTAGCAACAAAAGCAAAAAAAAAAAAAAAGAATTTATTTCCAATGAAAAGCAATGGAGATTATTGGAAACTATTTTGTCCAGTTACATGCCAGCAAAAATGCTATATTAAATAAATTAGAAGAATATTTAAAATTTTAAATATTTAGGTTAAGAAAATGAAAAATAAAAATTTAAACAACCCAGCCTTAGAGAAGGAAATTGACAAACCATAAATTCACCAAGGAAAAGATTATAGGCCCAGATGCATTTATAAGTAAATCCTGTTAAATATTCAAAGAATAATTAATTGTGATATTATACAATTTGCAAAAAATAGATAAAGAAAGAATTCTACCAGATCCTTTTTATTAGATAAATTTGGTTCTCTGCATGTTCAGTTCTAGCTCATCAGCAAATTTAAAAGGCTTTTTTGTTACTACATGGTATATATATATATATATATATATATATATATATGAGTATACATGAAAAAATATTGGATAAAAAATTATCAGATTAAAAATCTGAGGATTCAGAAACATATTGAAAAAATTACTCACTTTTTCACATGTTAGCTTTATAGTAGGTATATAGGATTGACTAAATATTAGGAAAATAATAAGCATAATTGATCATATTTACAAAAAAAACTAGTATCATTGAGGTATTAACTGATAATATAAAATACTCATTTCTATTAAAAGTCAAACAAGCATTTTTTAAGCTCTTACTATATGTCAAGTACTGGACATAGGCATAGGTACTGGAGATACAAATACAAAGAATGAAACAGACCTGCCCTCAAAGATTTTATATTCCAAAGAGGAGTTAACAAATACATGTATAAGTACATTTAGAAATTCAAAAACAAATATATGGAAATTTAAGACTAGGGCAACACAAGATAGAAAGGAGAACATTAGAGGAGGCATCTTGTAGAAGAAGCTGTTTGAACTATATCTTGAAGAAAAAGAATCCTTTGAAGCAAATGTAAGGAGAAAATGTATTCCAGCCATGGTGCTGGACAGTGACAAGGCATAATGATTAGAGTTGAAGAGGTGTATGAGAAACAGAAGAAAAGTCAATCTGGCTGGATTACAACAGAGAGATGATGTACAATGAATTTGGAAAGGTAGGTTGGGCCCAGATAGTGAAGAGTTTTAAAAGTTGAAAGAGACATTTATATTTTATCCTAGAAGTATAAGGTTACCATTGGAGTTAACTCCAAATTAAGGCCAGGGTCTGGGCTTAAGGGAAATGGAATTGAATAGGGAGAGATTTATAGTGGGGAGGCCATTTATGAGATAATTAGGTAAGGCTAAGGAAAAGAGAAGAACTTGAATTAAGGTGAGAAAAGAAAAGGGGTCAGTTACAAAAGATATTGTAGAGATAGAAACTGCAAGATTTGGCAAGTAATTGGATATGAAAGAGGAAGGAGAATGAGATGAGTATAAAACTGAAGTTATGAACCTGAGAGACTAAAAGAGACTTTCTACAGAATAGGGAGGTTTGGGTGGATATTTTGAAAGTGGGATAAAGAAAAAATTTTTTTGGAACAAAGGGTTTTGCAATTGTCAATGCTGAAAAATTAACCATGCATATATTTGTAAATAAAAAGCTGTAATAATAATAAAAAAAGAAAAATAAATTAAAATGCATAAACTTTGAAAAAAAAAAGACCTGATGAGAAAACTGAGGTCAAGGTTGGGTCAAAGGTAAAAATCACACAGCATTAGCAGAATCAGAATTCAGATCTATAGCCTTTGATTTCAAATCCAGTATTCTTTTCATTATTCCATATTCCTCTTTAGATGGTGACTACATCCATCATTGGTCATTACAATTACACAAACTGTTATGCTGTCTTTTAGAGTTAGTTTCATTTACATTATTATAATTCTTGTATCTATTGTTCTCTTGTTTCTGTTTACTTTGATCCTTGAATATAAAAACTTTTTCATTTTTTGTCTTCGTATCATCAATATCAACATCAACATCTGGAATATAGAAAATGTTCAACAAATCCTCATTGAATTGAACTTTGTTATAAGTCATCTGCTAGATTGTTACCTTTTCCCCCTCACTTTATTTGTATTTGAGTGATCTTTTTGTAATTTAATGTTTTATTTTTACCAAAAAAAAAAAGAAAGAAAAAATTTTGAGTTCTTTGGACATGTTAGCTTTGAGATGTCTCTGGAACATCCAGTTTGAAATGTCTAATAGATAATTGGTGTTCTAAAACTAAAACTCTGGAGGGATTTGTGGGTTGGAGGGATATATCTATATGGAGATGATAATTAAACCCAAAGGAACTGATGAGGTCAACAAGAGAAGAGGACCAAGGATGGAACATTATGGAATTCACACAAGGGAGTTAAGATCATCTTGTGGATCTTGAGAAAGAAAAGGAAATCAAATAGGCAAAAAAAGGAGTGATGAGGAGGATATATATATATATATATATATATATATATATATATATATATATTTTAAGGATGAGAGAAATTTGGGTATATTTGAAAACAATAAGAAAGGAAGCAATAAATAGTTCAGTTAATCAGTCAAAAAGCATTTATTAAGTGCTTTATATGTTCCAGTCACTAAGCTAAAGCGCTAGAAATTCCAAAAAAGAAAAATGTAAAAGGCCATTCCTTATTGATATGGAAAGATTAAAAGATCAATCTTCTGAGGAAGACAGAAAAGGATGAAATTAAGGGTACATATAAGAGGGCTTTGCCTTAGAAGAAGAGTCAGCTCATTATTAAAAGTTGGTGGAATATAGGAAAGTAGGGACGATATTAAGGGGTTTTGAGAAGTCAAAGGGAAAAATTAGAGGTCATGGTTAATGGGCTCAATTTTCCTCAGTAAAGTAAGAGCTAAGGACTTTAGCTGTGTGGGAGACTGGATAAGATCAGAAAAAATTCAGAATAAAGTTAGCATATAACTTTTTTTCCTTTCTTTCTTCCTTTCTTCCCCATTCTAGAGATGTCTATCATTAGACACAATTATGTGTTTGGGTATATATGTGTGTGTGTGTGTGTGTGTGTGTGTGTGTGTATACACACACATGTGTATATACATATATATTTTAAATTATTATATATATACTTCTATTTATCAATTCTTTCTTTGGATGCAGATAATATCTTCCTTCATAGGTTATTTGTAGTTATTTTGGATTAATTTATAGTTTAATAATAGTCAAAATGATTTAGTTGCTCAAAATTGTTTTTAAAACAATATTGCTGTTACTGTATAAAACATTCTCTTATTCTGCTCATTTCATTCTTTGTTATTTTGTGCAAATCTTCCATCTTTTTCTAAAATCATCAAGCTCATCATTTCTAATAGCATAGTAGTATTTCATCATGATCATATACCACAACTTGTTCAACCAATCCCCAATTGACAGGCATCCTTACATTTTCTAGTTCTTTGCCACCATAAAGTGAACTGAACAAAGAGAGCTGCTATAAATATTTTAGAATATACAGGTTATTTTCCTTTTTCTTTAATGATTTTTAGAAACATCTAAAAGTAGTATCAGTTATTTCTATTAGGCAGAAGTACAACAGTGGTGGGGCATTCTGAAATTGGTATCTCATATACAAGTAAGAGGATCATAACTTTTGAGGCAGAAGGGACCTTAGCAATCAACCCCCTCCCCCACTTTTTAAAAATAGTATTTTATTTTTCCAAATACATGCAAAGATAGTTTTCAACATTCACCTTTTTAAAACCTTGTATTCCAAATTTTTTCCCCCTCTCTCCTGCCACTTCCCAAGACAACAAGCAGTCTGCTATAAGTTAAACATGTGTAATACTTCTAAATATATTTCCATATTCATCATGCGGCACACACACAAAAAAATCAAATCAAGAGGGAAAAAATAACATGAGAAGGAAAAAAAACAAGCAAACAAATAACAAAAACAAAAGATGAAAATACTATCCTTTGATCCACATTTTGTCTCCATAGTTGTCTCTCTGAATGTGGATGGCACCTTCTATCACAAGTCTATTGGAAATTTCTTGACTCATTTCATTGTTGAAAAGAGCCAAGTCCATTGCAATTTATCATCACATAATCTTCTTGTTTTTGTGTACAATGTCCTCTTGGTTCTTTCTCAATTCACTGCTTAGTTCATCTAAGTCTCAACCCACTTATTTTGCAAGTGCACAACTGAGACTATTTGTCACTTTCCCTAAAGTCATATAAATAGGAAGGTACAATCAGGTTTTGAACCAAAGGCCTCTCCATTCTAACCGTCATGCCACAAAAAAGCTCTAAGCGGTTTAGTATTTTGTCCAAGGTCACATTAGCACTGAGGTATTTAGTGCTAAGATTTAAACTCAGGTTCTCTGACTCCAAGTCTGATACATTTTCACTGTGCCAATGGATCTGGCTATACTCTTCATGGAGATACATATATCCATGATTGCATACATATATTGAGGAATTATTTAGCTCTTGTTGAACCTGCCTTGCCTCTCAGTTCCAGAGAAACAGGTATAATGTGATCATTATTTCTGGGGACAATAATTGTGTTAATGTCTTTTCCTTTGCAGGTGAGAAGACAATCCTGTGTAGTTTGGGCTGAAGTGAAAGGTAAAGCCATTTGCTGCTTCTCTTCTTGCATTTCATTCTTTCCTCATCTTCCCCTCCACTCCCACTCCCAATATTCCTGCCAATGGGCAACCACATCTACAGCCACAAGAGCCAGCTTAATTGCTGCAAGTTATGCATTTACACAGAGGTACTTACAGTAAGGGTTGAAGAGGGACAGTATCTGATTCATCTGGGAAATTTAGTTACACCCAAAGGATTTCCTTGAAAAGACTTTGGCTTTCAGGCATGAAATTGGTGGAGAATTATTTTAGGGAGTTTCTTCATTTCATTTGGGCCTTTCTAGTTGGATGTGAAATAGCATAGCCTATAAAAAAAGTAATTCTGAGCATTTATTATGTCTTTGTGACGTGATTTTATTGGTAGTAGCTGTTCTGCACGTTTAAAACTAGTTCAGACTGGGTAGAAGAATTTCCTGGGTTTTGTACAAATAGTGCTCCTTCCTTCCCCGACTCCTGGCACATACACTCTCCCAACCCCAACCCCTGACCTTGGCCTCAGAATCCCTGGTTTCCTCCAAAGCACAGCTCCTGTGTCACTTCTGGCATAAAACCTTTCATGATTTGCTCCCCTCCTTCCTTCCTGGTATTCTCTCTTTCGAAAAAGACACAGTTAATTACTTAGTATATACTTGATATGCTCTTTTAGGGGAAGAAATGTGTGTGTCAATTTTAAAGATAGGTATCAGCTATTGCTGTTATTATCATTGTCCACTTCTCTCTCCTTGACATCACTCTTACTAGGAAAGTATCTTGATACAATAAGAAGAGAGCTATATTTTGGGGAAAAAATTGGAAAATCAGGCTTCTAGTGCTGACTTTATAATTTACTTGTACAATGTGTAACTCTATGGACCTATGACCTCTCTGAGCCTCAGTTTGCTCAGTTATAAAATGAAGAAGATGGACCAGATAAATGATTTCTAAAATCCCTTCTAATGCTAAATCTATGGTGCAGACCAATGGTTTTGTGAGAGAAACTTGGAGAAATTCAAGGCTAATATGGATCCCCTTTGCAAGTTCTGGCCCAACTTTTGTCTTTGTCTAATGCCAGAAAGAATTCTGATAAAAAATGAGGCAGAATGGGTGAGGAAGCAAAGAACCACTGAAAGATTCAGAAGATGGGGGTTCAGTTTATAACTCTGTCACTTAACTGTATGTGACTCAAGTTCCTAACTGCTCTAAACTTTAGAAAAGTGAAGATTGGGGCAACTGGATGATACAGTGAATAGAGCGCCAGCTCTGGCATCAGAAAGATTTGAGTTCAAATCTTGCCTGAGACACTTAGTGGCTGTGTGACCCTATGTAAGTAATTTAATCCTGATTGTTCCCAGAAAAAAATAGAATAGTGAGGTGTCTGATAACAATAAATCAAGTATTATAACAATAATAACCCACACTTGTGTTGTGCTTTGCAGATTATCAAACCTTTCTCCACAATCACCCTGTGAAATTTTGCCCTTCATAGACAGTGAGTTTTTTAAATTGAAGATTTAAGGCAACCCAGTGTCTGTTGTCATTGTATCTCCAATAGCATGTGCTCACATAGTGTCTTGGTCAAATTTTGATAATCATCACAATATTTCAAACTTTTCATTATTATTTTAACTGTTTTGATGATCTGTTATCACTGAACTTTGCTATTACTATTATAATTGTTTTGGGGCATCCTTAGTTGCACCCATATAAGACTAAATATTGTATGTGTTCTCACTCTTTCACCTACTGGCCACTATGTATCTCTCCCTCTCCATGGGTTTCTCTAATCCTTAAGATATGACGTAAGTTAATTAATAACTCTACAATGACCTGTAAGTGTTTAAGTGAGAGGAAGAAGCAAGCAAACTTCATTATTGTCTTATTTTTGAGAAAATGCCACAGTCATCCCAATCTTTAGCAATCACCACCTTCATCAATTGGTAGCCATCAATATCAAGGCAAGACCCTCAACCAGCAAAAAGATTATGACTTGCTGAGGGCTCAGATGATGGTTAGTATTTTTAGCAGTATTTTTTAGTTAAGGTATGTGCATTTTTAAAGACATAATAGAATTGTACACTAAATAGACAACAGTATAGTATAAATATGACTTTTATATATATGGAAAACACAAAAAACTCTTGTGATTCACTTTATTTCAATACTAGCTTTATTGTGATGGTCAGGAATGCAATCCACATCTCTAAAATGGGGATAACAATGTTAGTCTTACCTACAGGTATACCTTGAAGATATATGGATAACATTTCAAGTCTTCTGTCTCACAAGGTTAAAGACTTGGTCTATAGTTATCATCCCCCATACAGAAGCTTCCCTTGCTGACAGAGTTTTCCTTACAGGACTTCCAAACTCTTGAACAAACATATATAATTTTTAAAATTATTTATTTATTTATTTATTTACAAAGCATATGCATGGGTAATTTTTCCAACATTGACCCTTGCAAAATCTTTTGTTCCAAATTTTTCCCTCCTTTCCCCACCCCCTTCCCTAGCTGGCAAGTAGTCTAATCCCATGTTAATTATGTTGAAATATATGTTAAATCCAATATAGGTATACATATTTATATAGTTATCTTGCTGCATAAGAAAAATCAGATCAAGAAGGAAGGAAAAGAAAAACTGAGAAAGAAAACAAAATGAAAGCAAATAACAACATGGAGAGTGAGGATGCTCTTGTGCTCTACACTCTGTTCCCATGGTTCTCTCTCTGGGTGTAGATGTCTCTTTTCATCACTGAACAAGTGGAACTGGTTTGAATCCTCTCATTTTTGAAGAGAGCCACATCCATCAGAATTGATCATTATATACTCTTGTTGTTGCTGTGTATAATGATCTCCTGGTTCTGCTCAATTCACTTAGCATCAGTTCATGTAAGCCTCTCCAAGCCTCTCTGAAATCATCCTGCTGGTCATTTCTTACAGAGCAATAATATTCCATAACATTCATATACCATAATTTATTCAGCCATTCTCCAATTGATAGGCATCCACTTAGTTTCCAGTTTCTTGCCACTACAAAGAGACCTGCCACAAACATTTTTGCACATACAAATCCCTTTCCCTTCTTTATGATCTCTTTGGGATATAAGCCCAGTAGAAACACTGCTGGATCAAAGGGAATGCACAGTTTGATAACTTTTTGAGCATAGTTCCAAATTGCTCTCCAGAATGGTTGGATCCATTCACAATTCCACCAACAATGTATCAGTGTCCCAGTTTTCCCACATCCCCTCCAACATTCATCATTATCTTTTCCTGTCATCTTAACCAATCTGACAGGTGTGTAGTGTATCTCAGAGTTGTCTTAATTTGCATTTCTCTGATCAGTAGTGATTTGGAACACCTTTTCATATGACTAGAAATGGTTTCAGTTTCTTCATCTGAAAATTGTCTCTTCATATACTTTGACCCTTTATCAATTAAAAATGGCTTGAATTTTTATAAATTTGAATCAATTTTCTATGTATTTTACAAATGAGGTCTTTATCAGAACCTTTGAATGTAAAAATGTTTTCCCAGTTTATTGTTAACCTTCTAATCTTGTCTGCATTAGTTTTGTTTGTACAAAAGCTTTTCAATTTGACATAATCAAAATTTTCAATTTTGTGATCAATAATGATCTCTAGTTCTTCTTTGGTCACAAATTCCTTCCTCCTCCACAAATCTGAGAGGTAAACTATCCTATGTTCTTCTAATTTCAAACATACATAATTTGAGAAAAATGTTTAGTTTATTCAGAAAAGGAACCACAAAGAAAAAGAAGTGGTCAGGGGACTAGATTTTTCTAGTTGAGTCCATGCTCTAAGGAGAAGTTTCAGAATTACCTCCATCAAAATATGGCGAGTTTAATAACAGAATGTTACTTGCCATACAGGAAAGTCAAAGGAAGAGAATAAGCTAGAAGCTGACTTGCAAACTTTTTAACTAATTCAGAATCCCACCTACATCATTTATCCTAGATCATTTCAGCAACTTCCATTTATCCACTAATCATGATGATAATTTAGACCTCAAATATAACCATTTATTTAACAGTAAGATGAGAGCAATAATAATAAGAATATAATAGAGATTCATATGACAAGTAGATGAATAATAAATACATCATAGTCTATATATAAATCTGGGTCACAATCTCCTACCAAAGCACTGTCTGTGGGGGGAAAAGTGAATACACATTTATATAAACTTGGCAGGGAAAAACAAAAATGAGAAACAATTAATGATACGAGTAATTTCCAACTCAGGCATTCAAACGTCAATGTTGCCTTTCTTCTCTGGCTGCTAATAAAATGTGTCCTTGATGAACATAACCTTTCTGTTAAACATTTGCATCCACTGCTAAGTTGAATTGGTCCATGCTGTGCTTTTCTAACAGCTCACTGAGCATGATCAGACTAATTGATCGGCTGGGTAACATCTCTAATTTTTTGCTTCTAAACTATTCTTTTCCTCAATTGAACCTATTCCCAGTAATATCTTGACCTCTCTATAACACAATTCTAAATTCTGCCATTTCATCTTTCTTTTATCTTTTTGAATTTAGACTGGAATGTCCTCACCTTAGCATAAGCTTAATAACCAGATTCTCTTTTGTTGATAAGGTAACTTACATTTGTCCTATAATCAAAGAAAAATTCTTGTGTTCCTATTTCTCCAATTATTGACTAGTAAATTGTCCAATTATTCATATCCATATTTATATCCAAATCACTGAAGCATATTGTATGTCCTCCACCCCATTTACTCCAGTGTTTTCTGGCTTGTCACGTATACAATTAGTAACTGCTGTTAACAGAACTCAGAGTGAATCTTAAGTGACTGTTTATCTTGTAACTTCAAGGTTCCAGACATGTAGATTCTCAAGACAGACAACTCAGTACATATTTTGTCTCATAATTAGACCTATGCCTTGGCTAAATAAACTTTCATTCCCTTATATTTAAGAAATTGGACATATATTGATTAATTTTTAAAAGTAATACTTTTTTATTTATGTAGACTTTAAGGGTTTTAAAAATATTTGACATTATCTCAGTTAAACCTCACAAAAACTCTGAGTTATGTTTTATGAGTGCTAAATTTTTTAAGGAAATATAAAAACTTAGCAGAGGGATTAAACAACTTTCTTTAAAAAAAGAAATGATTTCTGTTTTATTTTCACAATCAAAATAATATATTGGAAGAGTAAATGAAAGTTATAACTCATGTGTATTAATTATTCTTCATTGGTACTTCCTAATTCATCTTAAGTAAACATTGCTTTCTTTTATGCCTAGAGAAAGGCCATTGTCTTTCTTCAAACCTTAAGGATACTCCAGGTTTTTTTCATGGTCCCTAGTCTCTCTATACTCTTATACTTTTCTTCACATAAATTCAGAAGGATTCTCATTACATCCTTAATATTTTCCTACTATTCTCTAAATACTAATGTTGATGAGCTCTACCATATGACCTGGGTGTATAAACCTCCAAGCTTCTCTGAATTCCCCAATCAAATGGATACATGGAAAGTCCCTAAATGTTTCACTCATTTCAAACTCATTCACTTAATAAAGTAAATCATTTTTTGATTTTACAGCTTGGTTTCTAAAAGTAACCAGATCTTTGTGATGCTAAACATTTTAAAATTACCAAATGAAATAGAATCAAAATCACTAAATGAAATAGAACTTGTCATATAAGTTTCTTCCTGTTTTGGTACTATTTGGGGCCCAGGTGTTTACAAGGATTTTTCAACGGGAATGACTTCTCATAATGTCTGTTATTCAGTTGTTTACTTTGGAGATGCTTTCTTTTTCAGAGGCACTGCAAAGAATCCCTTGACATTTCTAGACTCACTTTAATTGCTTTTAGACAAGATATTAGAAGCTCAACCAAGTCAACTCGGAAGGGGGGGGGGGTGTAGAGATCCCATGAGAGACGCAGGTGCAGCTTGGAAATTAAATTGGATTTGAGCCATTTACAGCAAATAGACTCCATTCAAGATAGGTTTTCTCCCAGGTGTTATGAAACCCAGTCTCAATTGTATAGGCACGTCATTATGATTTTTGCTGGTTCCTTAAGTCACTGGACTATTGATTTCAAGTTTTTAGGTTCTCTTTTTAACAGACACTTGACTATAAATAGTCAAGTCACAGTTTGTGCTCTTAGAGTGTTTCAGGGATGTCATTAAGAAAGGTCCCTTGCTTCTTCCAAAATGCATCAGCATTACCTGAGACCAATATAATCATTACAAACAGAGAAGTCTTTTGCCATGAATGCCATACTTGAGTACAGTGAATATATGGGCCTTGTTGGTATATTGCTGGTAATGGTGGGATTCACCTTTGTTACCAAAAATTTGGGCTATTAGGTAAGACTACCAAAGGTTTCTTTTTAAACATAAGTCATGCCATGTAGAAGCCATTTCAGGCTGAAAGCTGACTTGTTTAGCTTATGATCATGAATTCCTAGTAGTTGATAATCTTCTAAATTTAGGAAATATGGGGAGATGGTGCTGTGTTAGATTTACAAGAAGCCAGATCTCCCCAGAACACCTTAGCAGAGATCCAAAAATATATCAGAAAGAACAAGGATGAGGACAATGAAAAGGAATCAGCTATAAACTCCTTCATGCAGTCTATGACTATGCCAAGAGACTGCCAGAATCTTATGGTGTTGAGCAAAAACAAGTTGTGATAGATAGAAGGTGAAATATGGAGCAACATGGCCCATAGCAGGACAGAGATCTAGAGAGTATCACTCAATGCAGGAAATCTGGAAACCCTATACCAGCAGAAGATAGGCTCAGAGGAGCATCCAACTTGGGATAAATCCAGGAATTTCATTCCAGGCAGGTATAAGGACTAAATCCTTATGTATGACAACCAAATCAAATGTATGACAACCTAAGAGCTCAATCACTCCCCCTTCTGAGGGACACTAGGGCTAGCCCAGGGAAGAAGTACAACCACATCATAATTTGAGGCAAGAGAGAGAGACAGTACTCAGTGTTGGTAAACCAAGGGCCCATTCATAGCAGGAGACTGAACCAGATCAGCATGCAGGTAGCCATACCTAATTCAGTATCCATATAATTCATGTCTAACTAGACATCCAGGACTAGACCCAAACCACAGCAGGAAACAAGATCAGACCTTTCTCTAGTAGATGGAGATTAGTCTTCACCACTGAGCTGATGATGAAGTAGGGCCCACATACACCATCCAAGGTTATGGAAATATAGTTCAATACAAGAAAAAACTCTCAGCCCAGAATCTGAAGCTTTGAGATATTAATTAATGGGAGAAAATGCTGAACACAGTGAAGAGATAACTTGGACTAAGAGTAGCACAAAGAGTAAATCCAGAGGAAGAAGGTTCAGACTGAACCTTGGGAAAATGACATACAGAATGGAAGAGCTAGGGAAGAAAAATAGCAATGAGAATTAACACCTTAGGACAAATGATAATAAATCTTCCTCAAGAATTGAGCTTCTTAAAAACCAAAATAATCCAAACATAAAGTAAAGACTCAATGAAACAACAGAAATTATTAAAAGCAAAATAAAATTATTTGGGAAAAAGAAGAATATAAAGTATGTACTGCTTTTAAAAAAATTAACTTGGAAAACAGGTCAAAGAGAGGATCTAAGATTCACTAGACTACCTGAAAATTAACTCCTTTGTTAAAAAAAATTCATGGATACTATATTTCAAGAAATAGAAAATTAAAACTACTCAGATCTCTTGGAATCAGATGAAAAGTAAAAAAAAAGAATCAGTTGGTCATGTCCTGTAAAAAACTCAAAATGAAAACTAGGAGGAAATATTCACGTGCTAAGTCATATAACATAAGACCTGGTGGCTGGCACCATAAAAGAAGAGAGCTTGACATGTGATACTTCAAAAGGCAAAATATATGGGCTTGTAAACAAAAACAATATATTCAGAAAAACAGTATAATTCACATAGGGGAAAATAGATTGTTAATGAAATAGAGAACTTCTAAATATTTCTGACAAGAGGGTCAAAAGTACTTCAAAAGTAGTTACTTCAAAAGAGGGTCAAAAGTACTACCCTACCAGAGGGTCAAATATACTTCGGGCATATAGAAGGCAAGAGAAATAAAAACAAAAAAAAGGTACAGTTTTCCCTTTGACATTGCAGTAGTAATCTGAAAAATGTGTGTAAATTTTTTTGGCTTTTTTTTTTTTTTTTTTTTGCTGGGGCAATTGGGGTTAAGTGACTTGCCTAGGGTCACCCAGCTAGGAAGTATTAAGTGTCTGAGACCAGATTTGAACTCAGCTCCTCCTGACTTAAGGGTCCGTGCTCTATCCACTGCACCACCTAGTTGGCCCAAGCCCTCTCTTTGTACTAAAGTAGAAATCTGATTTTTTTCATTTTATTTTATAGAGTGTTTATAGTACCTTATTATAAAATTTAATGTGTAACTTTAATTTAATTATTTAATTAAATTAATTACATTAAATTTAATTAAAATAATAAAGATGGCTTTGTGGCATCTGTGGCTTCTGCAAAACTCCCAATAAGTTCCCATTTAATTTCTTAGGCTAACCTGCTATATAGTAAAACAGTGAGGGAGAAAGTCAAGATATGAGATAATTGTATATACATTTGATAATTGTAAGAGCAGTGAGAAGTGGAAGACCATCTAGAGGGAATTGATGAAGATAATGAAGGGTCTTTTCATTGTATCATGTGAGAACTGATTGAAGAAACTTGTAATGTTTAATCTGGAGAATAGAAAATTAGGAGGGAAATGAAATGAAGTCTTCCAATATCTGAAGGGATATTACATGAAAAAAAGATTAGATTTATTCTGCTTGGCAACAAAGAACATAAGTAAGAACCATATATGGAAGTTATGAAGAGGGAAATTCTGCATTTGATATAAGGGAAAACTTCTAAAAGTTATAACTATTCAAAAGGGGAATGAATTGTCTTGGGAGGTTACAGGTTATCAGTCACTGGAAATCTGCAATCAATGAGTCTGTCAATAAGCATTTATTAAGTGGCTACTATGTATACATGTCACTAAACATGAAGGATACAAAAAGAAGGAAATTTTCCTTGTCCTCAAGAAGCTTATCTTCTAATGAAGGAGACAAGATATAAATAGCTACATATAAGATACATACAATGTAAACAGAAGGCAATCCCAAAGGAAAGAACTGGCAATGAATGGAGATACCCCACGAATGAAAATCAGAACAGGCTCTTGCAGAAGATAGCATTTGAGCTAAGTGTTAAATGAAGCCAGGGAAACAAAATTTGTATGATCACATAAGTATTAGGGTATATATTATAGAACAATTCTTATACAGGCATTGAGTTGAATAAAATGACCTCTAAAGATGTCTCAGCTCTAAGATTCTGCTATTCTCTATTTAAAAAGAATTGTCTCTTCACATAGCCACTGACTCCTTTTTAATCAAACCCAAATATCATTTTGCTAATGTCATTTGTTTAGTGTTTATGCACTATTGGCCACTCTCTGCTTCTTGAATGTGTCTCCTCTCTGATTTTTATACTATCTATCTTTTCTCCATCTTACCTTTCTAATTGTTTCTCTTTTTCATTTTGGGCAATGTGGAACCAGGGAGAAAACTAATTCTGTAATTAGAAGTCCTTAGTTTGCATCTCTGCTATGTCCCTTACTGCTTGTATGATAATGGGCAGTTGACACTAGGATTCCAACATCGGGCAAATCAACTAACTTTTCTGGTCCTCAAATTCATTTGTAGATTGAAGAGGATGGCCTTGATAATCTTTTGGGCTTGCTTAGCTTTAAACCTATGATCTTTTGCTGACCATTCTATTTAATATTTAATTATGAGGATTCCCCAAGACTACATATGTCCCTCTTGATACATCTACTCAGAATGTTCATTTACTCTCTCACTTCTACATGCATTTCAGAGCCTGAAATTTGTTCTTGTATTTTCCTCAATAACATGGTAGCTGACTTAATACCTATTTAAGCTGAAACGCATTCTCATCACCTCAGAACAGCAAGATATATACCAAATTATGAAAACTTAAAACAAAGGAGTTCCTGAACCACAATTTGAGAACTATTGCTTTGGAGACTGTGATGTTCCAAGATTGGTAGCATACTACATTGCCAGATGTGAAAAGATGAATTTTAACAATAAAGAGTTATTAGGGATTTCCCCAAATTTAATTCACTCTATCCTCTTCTTCCAGATCACTTCTAGACCCAGTTGTAGATTATTTAATATTTTTAGCACCACTACCAAATATATATGATATTGGATTAACATCAGACATAGCATGGTCATGTGCATCCATTTGATTTTTTTCTGTGTGGATTGTTTGATTTTCTCTTTAATATTCATTTATCTTACTGAAGAAGTCATATGATATCAGACATGATATAGTCAGTACATCTAGAGGACATATTTGGATCTTATGTAGCACATCCTCCAAACCATTAGCAAACACCTTTGGAGAGCATAAATTTTCCATTTTAATGCTTAACTTGATGTTATTACTAGGGCTATGACTGTTGGTGTATCAGTTGATAGTTAGAACAGGCATTTGTTAAGTTCCTGCTATGAACAAAACCATTGCCCTAGATATTGAAGAAAGAAATACAAAACAGTCATCTCTGTAGTTGAACTTGCAAGAAATCTTCTATGATTCTAATAGGTGATTATGGGAGAAGAGCAAAGTTTAAACTACATAATTGGAGTAATCCTTGAGATCTTGCCAAACTCTTTAGTTTAGAGTAGACCTTGAAGACAACTTAATGAGACAATTTTATAGTTATTGGTTTTGTAGAAAAATACTTTTACTGGCACATAATAGGTATTTAATAAACATTTATATACTATAATTTTATTTAGCCATTTCCCTGTTAGTATGCATTTCCAGTTCTTTGCTATAACAAAAAGAGCTTCTATAAATGTATTTGTACTTATGAGTCTCTTTTTTTCTCTATTCTCAATCACTTTGGTATACAGACTTTTAGTATCTCCAAGTCAAAGGGTTTGAATAACTTCATGACTTTTAGAGCATAGTTCTTGGCTTATCCCTGGTCCATATGCTAAAAGGTTTTTGTGTATTGTCAAGGGACTTCCGGGCTGGGCTTTTTTTGGGTAAACATTTTCATAGTATATATAGGCAGACCTTATCTAAGCAAATGCATTTACTGTAGTTTCTTGGTCATTTTTCATTTTCATTTTCTATTTTTATTCTAGCTAGAATTATGAGGGAGTTGTGACGTTCTATTTCTTCTGCTTGCCATTTTGAGAAGAAAATGCAACAAGTAGTACTTTTATTAAGCACACACTGCATGGAGTACTATAATGGGCACTCCTATTTGTATCTCTTGGGGGAGATACAAAATGAAGATAAGGCATTATTTTTGCACTCAAAAGTCTTATATTTTTGTAGGGGGACTAATACAGACTATAATACTTAGCACAATTCCCAAAGAAATGCTCCAAAAATATTTTAATTATGTTGGCAATATTGGAACATTTATATCCCAAGATGAAACTTTGAAAGATTATTTTAATATATATGTTTGTATTTGAAAAATAATCTCATTATTTGTTGCTTCCTCAGTTACATAACAAGTGTCTTGAGAGTACTTGTACTTCTTTTTCTTCAGTAACTGAATTCCTTATCTTGAGTCATTTGAGAAACATACTACATTTTTATATATTTAGTTGATGTTCAACTGAATGTGTGCCTTTTGTCTTTCAGATTCCTCCTTCAGTTTGCTACAAATGATGGGTGTTGGATTGGGATCCGTGGTTGCTGTGGTCATTTTAGTGCTTCTCTCTTTCTCAGTGGTATGGTATGTATGAGACACAAATCTGAACTGAACAAGATATAATAGGTTTTATTACTAAGTCCTGTATTAATTAGTAGAGAATTGTTGTATGGGAAGTTATTCAACAAATTTTTGTCTACCTGACACTGTCCTAGATTCCCTGGATACCAAGAAAGGTAAAAGCCAATCTTTGGTCTCAAGGAGCTCATAGTCTAGGGAAATTTGTCCAAGAAAGTGAAGGAGAGACAAGAATAAAATCAATTTAATGGAAATAAAGGGTGGGACCAAGTCATGACCAATGGAAAAAAAAATTAAAAGGAGATTCTTTTACATTATTACCCTATATCCTTGTCAATATAATTTGCTTGATAGTCTTCAAATATATCCTTATATTTATTACCATTATGATTTGGCTCACATCTTTCTCTACTCTTGGAATACCTTCACCTACTATTTCCCTTTAAGGACATACTATCTTTCCTTCAAAGTTTTTCCAAGTTTCTATCTCTTTGTAATTTTCCTTCATTGCCAACCAGAAGTAATCATTGATTCCTCAGAACTCTGGTAGAGCATTTATTTGTACCCAGCCTTTACTTTTACACCATTCTGTATGCTAGGTATTTATGTACATGTCACATTATTAGACTGGAAGCTCCCTGGGGCAGCTGGGTGATTCAATGGATAGAGTACTGAACCTGAGTCAAGAAGATTTAAGTTCAAATACAGCTTTGGACTTTTAATAAGCTTAATGACCCTGAATAAGTCTACCTTGTCTTCCTCTACTATAAAATGAAGGTGATAATAATAGCATTTACTCTGCAGGGTTGTGGTGAGGATCAAATTAGATAATATTTTTTAAAGTGCTTAGTACAGTGTCTGGTAGAAGAAATACTGTAGTCTGTTAAACTTCATATCCCCCTATTCCTAGCATTTACATTATATATAATGGGTAAAAAGTTTATTGGACTGACTTTTTGTTCAAAGGAATTGAAGGTGTGTGTAACAAAGGAAGGAAGCAGTGATGGCTTTTCACAGTCCTGATCCAATCTAAACTAATATCCATTTATTTTTAAAATATATATGTATGTATGTATGTACATATATATATAAAACTAATATATTAAGCACTTGCTATACACAAGGTGCTATACTAAGCAATGATAACATGAAAACAAAATGGAAAAATAATTCCTACCTATAAAGATCTTACATTCCGTTAAGGGAGGGTATAACTGGATGAGTATATACATGAAAATTTGAAGAAGGAGAGTAGAACAACTAGAGTTATATGAAGCATGAAGAGAACTATAATGTAGTTACCACAAAGAGTAGGGAATGAGCTGTGAAACCTAGGCACCACAATAGTGCAGGACTAGTTTCAAATAATTTCTTCAAAAAAATGGTACTTTTTAGCTCTTTAGACCTATACCCAAAATTTGTTTTTCATTCATTTTCAGTCATATTCAATTCTTTGGAGCTTATTTGGTCTTTTCTAAGCAAAGATACTAGATAGATTTGCCATTTTCTTCTCTAACTCATATTACAGATGAGAAAACTGAGGCAAAGAGAGTAATTTACCCACGGTCACCCATTTAATAAGTGTCTGAGGTCAGATTTGGACTCAGAAAGATGTCTTCCTGACTCCAGGTACAGTTTTCTCCCTACTGTGTCACCTCACTGCCTATACAGGGTTTACACTAGGAAAATCTATGAATGTAACTAATTTCTAAGGCTTAAAACTGCACTTGGAACATAGTAGGTGCTTAATAAATGTTTGTTGACTTGCTAAGAAGTCTGGGTCCATACTACATACATATTCTTCATCATTTTCTTATATGTCAGGTACAAGACTGTTTTTATTTTACCTCACAGAAAATACAGAGGATGCAAAGGACTCACAGACCATAAAGAAAATTAGAATTATTCTTCCTCTTTGGGGCTCTCTCTTCCCATGTGAATATGTATGAGATAATTACATTGGGAAAGTATGGTAAGGAATGTTTTCTCTTTTGCCTTCTCATTTCCACTCAGCCCTTGTCCAAAAGGTGTAACTGACCTCTTCCTAGATAAGGTGTTACATACACAGATTGCAATGGATTTGTTGGAAGATTCTAGTGTATTCTTAGACTACATTTTAAGTACTACATTTAAGCTTTTCCTTTAAAAAAGATTTGCAGGAATGTCAGCCCTAAAAAACAGAGATTCTTTTGCTCTGTGCTTTAAAATCAGCATATGTGAGCCCATAATGTGGTATAATGGAAAAAGTGATACATTTGGCATCAATTGGAGTTGAAATTCTGGTTCTCCTAGTCTGTATAACCTTGCCCATAGCTTTTCTGGGACTCAGTCTATTCCTCTGTAAAATGGGAGAGTTAAGTTAGGTGATTTTTAAAGTTTCTTACATCTTTGATCTCCTTTCTGGGAGAGATTATGATCATATACCTAATATCAGAGGTTATGATCACATAGCTAACATCAGAAATTGGGTTTGAACTATGGTCTTCTTGACTCCAGGTCTTATACTCCCTCTCATAGATTCAATTTCAAATAGGTTGCATAGTGGATGGAGTATAATGATTTAGAGTGCATCTTGGTGGCCGTCTTAATGAGAGGAATTGGACTTGTGAGTTTTGAGAACTTTCAGGTGAGTAAATATTGCTTCAACAAGTATATGTGGCACCTTCAGCTTTATCTAGAGTTAGGAAGACTAGATCAATTCAGACATTTACTAGTTGTATGACCCTTGAAAGTTTGCTTAAATGCTTTCAATTACAGAGTGTTCATCTACAAAATGGGGCTAGTAATATACAGGACATCCAGGTAGCACAATGAACAGAGTACTGGGCCTGAACTCAGAAAGACTCGTCTTCCTGAGTTCAAATCTGGCCTCAGGTGCTAACTAGCTGTGTGACCCTGGACAAGTCACTTAACCCCATTTACCTCAGTTTCCTTACCCGTAAAATAATCTAGAAAGGGAAATGGCAAACCATTCCATTATCTTTGCCAAGAAAACTGCAATGGGGATATGACTGAAAATGACAACAATATCATAGGGTTGATGTGAAGCTCAAATGAGAGGACATGTGCCACATTCTACCTGACAGGACTGACAAATACCAGTGAATAGGCAGATTAGAAGAGAAGTTGGGAGAGGAGGGCAGTGTCTCCTTGGTACAGAAGAAATAGATCTGAGATATCAAGTTAGCAATTGTGAACAAGAAAGTAAAACATTACTATAATTAATTAATTATTATTAATATATAATATAAAATTAATTAATTTATTAAAATAATCTATAGTCCCTAAAAGAAAGGGGTTGAGATGAGTGCAAAGATCAGCTGTAAAAACCAGGATTCCATGCTGGAAATTGGAGCCAGATCAGGAATTGAAAATGAAGAACAATGGGGAAAGTTAACCATCAGTCTGAATTGCTCTAATTCCCAGTGTTTAGATTTTTAGTATTTTTTAATGCAGCTACTAGCCTTTCCTCTCTCTGCCTGACAGTAATGTGCCAATATGCTCATAAATGATGTTGCCTACCATACCTTGGTCTGAGTCAGCCAGCTCTGGTCAGTCCATAAGCTTATACACTATCCCTCCCTTTGATACTGGCATGGTGAAAATCCTCTTCCTATTGCATGCATACATGCGTGTGTGTGTATGCATGTGTGTGTGTGTGTGTGTGTGTGTGTGTGCGTGTGTGTGTGTGCATCTGCACTGGCTTTTATTTGCTCTCCTCAGGATAAAAATCTTTAGTCCACTGAGTACTAAAGGTGACCTTGTCTCCTCCCTGATATCTTAAACATTTTGTTTTCTAGTTTGTTGTAATTACAATTGTGGAAGAGAACTTTTGAGTTAAGGTGGATTGTCAATTTGATTCAATTCAACAAGCATGTATTAAATGCCTACTATGTGTCAGTATCTGTACCATACATTGAAATGAATAAATACAAAAAAAAAAAAAAAAAAAGACGTTGTCCCTGCCCACAAGGACTTTTCCATCTACTAGGTGTAACAAGACTGCCCAGATAGGTCTCCCCTACTTTCTGCCAGTTTCTGGAGAAAAAACCCTGCTTTTTCCAATAGTTGGGGGCATATACTCAAACCTAGCTCCCAAGGGTTAAATGATTCCATAGGAGTGGAGTCAATCTACTTTTGTCTCATATTTTTGTTCAGTGTCAAATTCCCAAGAAACAGCAGTGGGACCACTAAGCTTATTAGGATCTCATTATGCAATCATGGGTTCAAGTCAGATTTTTCTTGACTATATACCATCAAACACTTATCCTCACATCATGCTCCCTGTTCCAAGACCAGTGCTTTTAGGGAAATGGGAAGAACAGACTGTACCAAAGAAACTGTTTCTCCTTTTGGTTGCTAACCTTTGTAACAATGAACTTGGTCAAATCATTAACCATATCCTAAGCTGGACCCTGTAGAGGAGGAAGTTGTGACATGTGCCAGTAGTCTAAAGTGGAAATAGAATTTGAAGATCTTTTGCCAGCACAGTAAAGCAAAGTGTATTTATTTATCTAGCTTTTCCTTCTCACAAATATTAGTACATTTATTAATAATCCCAAGTATGGTAGCTTTCCCAGATGACAGCATTTAAACTCTGAAGTCTGTTTTTCTGTTCGGAAAAGGAACAGAAATACAGTTTAAAAAAAAAAAAGGAAAGAAAAGGAAAAAGAATTCATTTCCATATCAAGTTTTTGTTGTTTGTGCTCAATAGGATATACATGTGACATTTAATATGCTATATATATATATATATACACACACATTGTTTTAAAAACAGTATATGTGCATAAAGTAACATACATGTATATCTGTTTAGATATATACTTATGTGATTTTATAAATACACATTTGTATATACACATACACATACATGCATGCATATATGCACACACATATTGTTGAGTACAGTTGCATCCAATTCTATGTGACCCCTTTTGGGATTTTCTTGGCAAAGATACTGGAGTGGTTTGCCATTTCATTCTCCACATCATTGTACAGATAAAAAATGGAGGGAGACAAGGTTGAATGACTTGTCTAGGGTCATATAACTACTAAGTACCTAAAGACAGATTTGAACTCACAAAGATGAATCTTCCTGATTCCCAAGCCAATAATTTGCTCACTGTGTCACCTATATATAAATACACATCTCTATATACTTAAGATAGTTCACGTCCCAAGAGCTTTTAAATACAGATGCAGGAACATGAAAATATCAATGCTGAGTTTTCCATAAAATATTAAAACAACAAAAACATCAGAATCACAAGATTTAGTGACTGAAGGAAACTTAGAGAACATAGAATGATATATGTTGAGATGGAAGAAACATTAGAGATCATCTAGTCTAATCCCTTCATTTTATACATGAGGAAAATAGGTAAGGCTTAGAGAGATTAAGTGACTTTGCTTACATCACATAGCTAGTAGTTTATTGACAGGATTTGAAAATAGACTCCCACATTGGATTCAATAGTACTCTTTTTATTGTACTTTGCTATCTCTCATAGATCATAGTCCAATCTCTTCATTTTATAATTGGGGAAAGTGAGATCCAGAGTTGTGAAATAACTCATCCAACATCATACAATTAGTAGATAGTATTTGAAAGTCTGATAATGAGCTGCTTAGTTTTTTTAAATTAAATTTTATTCTGTTCAATGAAAATCTGCCTTCTTTTCCTCCTACCATCCTCACCACCACTGAAAAAGAAAGAAAAATAAAACTCGTTATAAACATATGTGGTTAACCAAAACAAATTCACATATTGGCTATATCCAGAAAAATGTCTTTTTGCATTCTGAGTCCATGATTCCTCTGTTAGAAGATGGGTGGCATGTTTCATCACGAGTTATCTAGAATTATAGTTGGACTTTGTGTTAGTGAGCATTTCCTGAGTTTTTCAACATTATTGTTATTTACAATACTGCTGTTATTATATAAATTGTTCTCCTGGTTCTGCTCACTTCCCTTTGTATCAGTTCATTTAAACCTTCTTAGATTTTTCTGAAACCTTCTTCATTAAAGCATAATAATATTTTATTATTATTAATATTAAAGCAAAAATAATATTTTTATAATAGCTTCTTACTTTTCAAAATACAGGCAAAGATAATTTATCAACATTCATCCTTGAAAAACCTCATGTTCTAAATTTTTTTTCTCTCCTTTCCTACCTTCTCCCTCTGCTAAACAGTAAGTAATCCAATATGTTAAACATCTGCAATTTTTCTAAACATATTTCTATATTTATCATGCAGTACAAGAAAAATCAGATCAAAGGTGGGAGGGGAATGAAAAAGAAAAAAATAAGCAAGCAAACAACAACAAAAAAAGGTGAAAATACTATCTTGTAATCCATATTCAGTCCTCTCTCTGGCTAAAGATAGCTCTCTCCATCACAAGTCTATTAGAATTGCCTTTAATCACCTCATTGTTGAGTGATCATCACATAATCTTGTTATTGCTATGTACAATGTTCTCTTGGTTCTGTTCACTTTACTTAGCATCAGTTCACATGTCTCTCTAGACCTTTTTGAAATCAGCCTGCTGATCTTTTCTTATAGAACAATAATATTCCATTACATTCATATATCTTAACTTACTCATCCATTCCAATGGGCATTCACTCAGTTACCAGTTCCTTGACACTACAAAAAGAACTGCTACAAACATTTTTGCACACATGGGTTCTACTCCCTTTTTTATGATCTCTTTGGAATATGTAATGTCTGGGCTAGCTTTATGGAGGATCTCTGGACGATAGGCCTTGGTCTTAGCAGGAGAGTCACCATGAGAATGGTCAGGAATAGAGTCTGGAGCTCGAGCACATACTCACTAGAGTGTGCTTATTTCAAGTCCTCTCAATCCTTAAATACCTTAGTACAATCATCACCATATCACACTAAATACTAAGTGTACATGAACTAGAAAACCATTATCTCATCAATCACACTGACACCCTGCTGTAAGTATCCTTGTTTCAAGTATACTTTTCCAGACTTCCGGCCCTCTACAGGGATACACATCTAGTAGAGACACTTCTGTAACAACGGATAAACACAATTTGATAGCCCTTTGGCCATAGTTCCAAATTGCTCCACAATGGCTTGGTCATTTCACAACTCTACCCACAATATATTAGTGTCCTCTATCCCCTCCAAAATTTATCATTATTTTTTCCTGCTATCTCAGCCAATCTGAGAGGTATGTAAGGGTACCTTATAGTTGCCTTAATTTGCATTTCTCTAATCAATAGTGATTTGGACCATTTTTTAAAATATGATTTCATTATCTGAAAATTGTCTGTTCATATCCTTTGACCATTTATCAATTGGAGAGTGGTTTGTATTCTTATAAATTTGAGCCAATTCTCTATATATTTTAGAAATGGGTCCTTTATCAGAAATCTTGGATATAAATTTTCCCCCTACTTTTCTGTTTCCCTTTCCTTGACTACATTAGTTTTATTTGTACAAAAGCTTTTAAATTTAATTTAATCAAAATTATCCATTTTGCATTTCATAATGTTCTCCAGTTCTCCTTTGGCCATAAATTCCTTTATTTCTCCACAGATTTGAAAGGTAGACTATCCCTTGTTCTCCCAGTTTGCTTATAATATCATCCTCTATCTCTAAATAATGAACCCATTTCAACCTCATTTTGGTATAAGTTATTAGGAGTTGGTCAATGTCTATTTTTTGCCATAGTATTTTCCAATTTTTTCAGCAATTTTTGTCAAATAGTGAATTCTTATTCCAGAAGCTGGGGTTTTTGGTTTTATTAAACACTAGATTACTATAGTCATTGAATATTGTGTCTTGTGAACTTAACCTATTACACTGTTCCACTACTCTATTTCTTAACCAGTATCAAATGGCTTTGATGACCATGTTAAAGCATAATAATAATAAAGCACAATAGTCTATTAGAAGTCAATTGGAATTTATTTAACACCACTATGGTTCAATCACTGTCCTATACACTGGAGATAGAAAGAAAGGAAAAATAAAAATAAAACAAAAAAAATCCTTGCTCTCATCTTATGGTGTCACTTTACAGGAGAGAGTGTAAGCTTAAAGAGATTAATAATTTAAAATGAATCAAACCCTGCAATGTGGTAGAATATTTTTGATGCAGTCTGGAATGATGTGTGTTTCTGTGGGTACTATGAAGGTTCCTTATTAAATCCTTTACATGCAGATATTTTGTTTCAGTCAATAAATATTAAGGGGTGCTTATGTGTCAAGTTCAATGCTAAGTGCTGAAATACAAAGAGAGGAAAAGACACTCTCTTCTTTCAAGGAGCTGACAGGCTAATGGGGGAGAAAATATACAAAGAACTATGTACAAAAAACCCTCTATATAGGATAGATTTGGGGTAGTGTTAGAGGAAGGACACCAAGATTAAGGAGGACAAGAAAAAGTTTCTTGTAGAAAGTAGGACTTTAGTTGAGACTTGAAGGAAGCCAAGAGGCAGATATGAAGGAGATTTGCAGACATGGGGAATAGCCAGTAAAAACTTTTAGGTTGGGAGATAGAATATCATGTTCAAAAATTGGCAAAGAGGTCAATGTCATTGGATCTAAGAGTATATGGAGGTGAATAAAGTAGAAGAAGATTGGAAATGTAGAAAGGGAAGAGACTTTAAAAGATTAAAACTTGTTTATCCATTCCTTAGTTGATAGGCAACCCTTCAGTTTCTAATTCTTTGTCACTGTAAAAAAGGTTGCTAGAAATATTTTTGCATGCATGTATCCTTTCATCTTTCCTTGATTTCTTTGGGGAACAGCCCTAGAAATTGTATTCCTGGGTCACAGGGTTCACACAGATCAGTAAGTTTTGGATAGAGTTCCAAATTGCTTTTAGAATGATTTGGACCAGTTTGCAACTTCACCAATAGTAACAACAATTTTTATTTATTTAGTACTTACCATTTTCAAGGTACCAATAGTACATCAATATGGCTGTGTTCCCACAACCTCTCCAGCATTTTACCATGTCCTATTTTTTTCTTCAACCTTGTCAATCTGATGAGTATAAGGTAGAATCTTAGAATAGTTTTAATTTTCATTTCTATAATTACTGAGCTTGTTTGCTTCTATCAGTTGTGAACCCAATCTGTTCCACTGATCAATTTCTCTGTTTCTTAAACACTATTGAATTGTTTTGATAGTAATTGCTTTGGAATGCAATTTGATATTGGGTATGGTTAGATCTCCTTTTTTTTTCCACTTTTTTTTCATGAATTCCCTTGAGATTCTTGATAATACATTTCTCCAGATTAATTTTGTTTTTTTTTTCTATCTCTATAAAGTAATACATGAGTAATTTGATTGATATAGCACTAAGTAAAATAATTTCTGTCATTTTTGTTTTATTGGCTCAGCCTACCCATAAACAATAAATACTTCTTCAAGTATTTAGATATCTTAATTGTGTAAACAATTTTTGTAATTATCTTCATATAGTTTTTGTGTTTCAGCAAATAGATTCCCAAATGTTTTATACTTTATATAGTTATTTTAAATGGAACCTCCCTTTTGTCTCCTACTGGATTGTGTGATAATATACAAAAACATTTTATATGTGTTTATTATATATATCCAGAAATTTTGCTAAAGTAGTTGTTTCAAATTTTTTATTTATTGCTCTAGTTTTCTTTAAGTAAACCATCATATCATCTGTAAAAACACACAGACACAATGATTTTCTTTCCTATTTGTTTATACTTATTCTCTAAATTTTGTTTTTTTTTTGTCTTGTCATTGTTGCTAACGTTTCTAGCAAATATACTGAATAGTAATAATGATATTCTTGTTTTTTTCTTGATATTTCTGGAAAAGGCTTTTAGTTTATCACCCTAATAGATAATGTTGACTCTTGGTTTTTGTTAAATACTCCTTATTGGGGCAGCTAGGTGGTACAATGGATAGAGTAGCAGCCCTGAAGTTAGGACAGTTCAAATCTGGTCTCAGACATTTAACACTTCCTAGCTGTGTGAGCCTAGGCAAGTCACTTAACCCTAATTGCCTCAGCAATAAAAAAAAAAAAGTAATTAAATATTTCTTATCATGTAAAAGAAATATCTATTTTTGTGCTTTTTAGTGTGCATTTTTAAATCAATGATATTGTATTTTACTAAAAGCTTTTTTGCATGTATTTATATAATCATATGATTGTTGTTGCTGTTATTGTTTATAGTTTTCCTAATCAATATTAAACTAGCTCTATATTTTTTATAAAATTCAACCTTGGCAGAGTAGGTAATATTTTTGATATGTTGTCCTAGTCTCCTTACTAATATTTTATTTTAAATATTTGCATTAAATAAATATTTGATACTAAGCCTGAGTTTTTTTAGGTCAAATAGCACTCCTAAAAGGACCTGTTGGGTGATATCATTTTTATTGATTTTTAACAAGTGCACAACATAGAAATAACACTTCACTCTGCTGTTTACAGTGACATCTGGATTACTCCTATTACATTTCTTCTCTCTCTCTCTCTCTCTCTCTCTCTCTCTCTCTCTCTCTCTCTCTCTCTCTTTCTCTCTCTCTTTCTCTCTCTCTCTCTCCAAGAATTGCACATGTTAAACATATTGTATTGCTTATTGGCTAAGGGAGGAGAGAGGGGAACAGTGAAGGCAAAAAATTTGTAACACAAAGTTTTACAAGGGTAAATGTTGAAAACTATATTTGGATGTATTTTGAAAAATAAAAAGCTATTGTTATATTTTAAAATATTTGCATAAACATTCATTAAAGATATTAGTCTGTCATTTCCTTTTATATGCTTAAACCCTCTCTGGTTCTAAAAATAAGTTAAATTTTTTGTGTGAAGGGATTTTGGTAGAATTCCTTCTTTTCCTATTTTTTCATACACAATTTATAGTATTGAATTAATTATTATTTAAATGCTTGATAGAATTCACTTATAAATCAATATGTTCCCAGGTGTTTTTTTTTCCCTTTTCCTCCTTTGGAATCTCACTTATAGCTTATTAAACTTCTTTTTTTTTTTTCTGAGATTAAGTTCTCTAATTCTTTTTGTTGTTGTTGTTAATTTGAGTCATATTTTTGTTAGTGTTTATCTTTTTTTTAGATTTTCAGTCATATTAACATAGAATTGGGTGAAATAATTTTAATAATTTCTTTTATTTGTTCATAATTTGTCATTTTACATCTGATAGTGCTCATTTGATTTCCTTTTTCTTAAAAAACCCATCAAATTAACTAATGATTTATGGTGTTGGCTTTTTCAAAAATTAGCTTTTATTTTTATTTATTAATTCAATAAGATTTCTTATTTTCAATTTTTAAAACTTCTTTGATATTGGTGTTGCTTTTCTCATTTTTTTTTTAGTTCTATGCCCATTTCATTGATCTGTCCCATTTTTGTCATTATCTTTATAGAAATTATCACTTAATTCTATGCTTTGTTCCTTGAGCCCCTCATTCTTTAAGATTAAATCACTTAGCTTCCGCTTAATTTTTAATCATTCTTTCTGTCTTTTATTAGTTCTTTATTAGCTATAATTTTATTGCATTGTGTTCTGTAAGAGATGTGTTTAGTAATTGTTTTTTGCATTTGTTGATGAAAATTTTATGCCTTAAAATATGATCAATTTTTTGTAAAGATGCCACACAAAGCTGAGAATAGATATACTCTTTTCTTTTGCCATTCAATAATTGTCAAAGATCTAGTAAATTTAACTTCTCTAAAATTCTGTGTAAGTTCTCAGCTTTTATTTATCTTTTACTTAAATTTATCTTGCTCTAAATGGGGAAAATTGAGATACTCAAATCTTATATTATGCTCTATTTATCCCTGTAACTAACTTAACTTCTTTAAATATTTAGATTTTATGTCATTAGTTCATATACGTTTAGTGCTATTATTATTTCATTATCTATATCTCTGTCTTGTTTCAAGTGTTTTAAAAAAACATTTTGTTGTAGTCTTTTTTCTAATCCATTTCTGCTTTCTCCATTTTGTGAATGAGTTAATCCTATTTGCGTATGCACTCATTATTGTATATTTTCATATATCCACTTTGCTTTTATTTTAGCTTCTCTTTGTTTCCTGCTCCCACATTATAAAGGAGAATGTGGTGAGAAAGAGGTAATTGATGCAATATCAGTCTAAGTTTGATGCATTCTGCTTCTGTTCCTCTTCCCCTCTTCTTTTTCCCTTTCCTAGAATCCATTCATAGGCTTTTCCCTTCTACAATCCAACTTTTATAACAAAATTTGTTTTTCTTAGGACTAAGGTACCTTCCCGCTTATCCCCTCCTCTTTGTTATCTTCTTTCCTGTTTCCCTGTTGAGTCAAAAATGTATTTTTGTACTCAGCTGTGCATATGTATTCTTCCCTCCTTTTACCAATTCAGGAGAAAGTAAAGTTCAGCTATCACCCACACTACCCACCTCTTCCTCTTCATTTGTCTAGTTTTCTATTTGTACACTCTGATTATGTGAGAACATTTTCATCACATTTCTTTTCTCCCTGATCTCTCCCCTACTAAGTATATTTATTTCCCCTTACCTTTACTTTCAAAATCACTCTCAGGCCCTCTGTCTTTTTAGACTCCTGTTGAGACCTTTGATAAAGATAAGAGTTCTGAGGAACAAATATATAATCTTCCCAT
Organism: Sarcophilus harrisii; assembly: GCF_902635505.1. Classification (NCBI taxonomy): domain Eukaryota; kingdom Metazoa; phylum Chordata; class Mammalia; order Dasyuromorphia; family Dasyuridae; genus Sarcophilus; species Sarcophilus harrisii. The sequence continues at coordinate 277,496,332 of NC_045426.1, read as the reverse complement.
GTTAAAATTTAGACAGTTTACATTTGTTTAATACTTTTATGATTTATCTCTCATTTTTACCTTTTTTGATTTTCTCTTGACTTCAGTCTTTGAATTTCAAGATTTCAATACAGCTCAGTAAATGAAATCTTTAAATCAAGAATGCTTGGAAATTTTCTATTTATTAAATCCCCATAGGATCCTACTCAGTTTTTCTGCTTAAGCTGAGATATTTTGCCCTCACAAATTACATATTCCAAACTTTCCACTCCCTTATAATGATGGCTGCTTTGTGTGATGTTTTACTGTGGATTCTTACTACTTGAATACTTTCTGCCGACTTGCAGTTTTTTCTTTTACTTGGAAGTGCCATATTTTGACTATAATGCCCTTTTCTCTTTCAAAATTCTTTAAATTTCTTTATACATTATAACTCAATAAAGAGGGGGAGATAGTTAACAGTGTCAAATGTGGCAGTAGAGAAAACTAGAAGAGTGAGGATTGATCAAAGGCTTTAATTGAAGAATTAAGGCAACTTTGGAATGGCCTTTCAGTTGAATAATGTAATAACCAGTTTGCAATGGATGAAGAAAAGTGTGAATAAAAATTATCTTAGAGGTCACAGAGTCCAAATCCCTCACTTTACAAATAAAAAAATTAAATCTTAAGAGAAGTGACCTGACTTGGACCAAGATCACACACATAGTAAGTAACAGAGGTGATATCCAAAATCAGTCCTTTGCACCCCTCCTACACCTTCCACCATACTAAGCTTTCTATTCACAAGGACTATTTGTTTTTTGGAGTTTAAAAAAAAACAGAAAAACTATGTGATCCTGGAGAGAAAATCATTAGGTGTTTATTTCTCTATTTTTTTTTCTCTCCACCTAGTAAGCTTTTAGTAAAGACTTCTGTTAAATTTTGAACCAAATACTTTGAGGACCACCTCTGCTTTTAATACTAATTACTACTAATACTGTCTTTAATACTAATTCTTTCTTTACCCATAGTAAACATTTCCTTTGAAATGGTATTTGTTAATAAATGGAAACATTAAAGAAAGCAAGTAAAAGGACCATATCTTTATTTATGCCTTACTTTAAGATATCGCAAGCACTTGAAAAATGATCTTTCAAGCACTGTCTTTAGTTGACTCTATGACTTTACTCTATGACTTTTGTTTCCCATTTCATTACAATTTTTAATACCCTTATTTACTTGTTTAAAAAAATTATTTAGGTTTTGGTTTTTTAAGTTGTGGTCATTTCCTGAAACATACCACCCACAACCATTACACTTCCAATAATAAAGAAAAGCTGTCATCCCCAAATCAGTGACCATAGTCACCACTAGTATATGCACCATTTTAAACCTGCAACCTCCTTCTCTTCAAAGAGAGAAATGTGTTTCATCCTCTGCTCTCATATAATAAAGGATGTTTAGCTGCATGTAATGTATTATTACACTTACATTTAAATGTATTTAAATATGTTCAGATTGTGTATATATATATATATATATATATATATATATATATATATTGTGTGTGTGTATGTGTGTATTGGGTGAGGGTGTTCCAACATATAACATAGATATTTGTGAGAAGTGTGCTCAGTTAAATGGTATAGTGGATAGCACTATAGGCTTGGAGTCAGAAAGATCTAAATTCAAATTTGGCCTCAGATGTTTACTAATTGTGTGACCTCTGTTTGCCTCAGTTTCCTCATTTGTAAAATAGGGATAATCTCAGGTTTGTGGTGAGGAACAAGTCAGATATATATTTTTTTAATTGTAACTTTTTACTGACTGAACATATGTTTGGGTAATTTTTTTTACAAAATTATCCCTTGCACTCACTTCTGTTCCTACTTTTCCCTTCCCTCCCTCCACCCACTCCCCCAGATGGCAAGCAGTTTTATACATATTAAATATGTTATAGTATATCCTAGATACAATATATGTGTGCAAAACCCTACAGTTCTCTTGTTGTACAGGAAGAATTGGATTCAGAAGGTAAAAATAACCTGGGAAGAAAAACAAAAATGCAAACAGTTTACACATTTCCTAGTGTTCTTTCTTTGGGTGTAGCTGCTTCTGTCCATCATTGATCAACTGGAACTGATTTAGATCTTCTCTTTGTTGAAGAAATCCACTTCCATCATAATACATCCTCATACAGTATTGTTGAAGTGTATAATGATCTCCTGGTTCTGCTCATTTCACTCAGCATCAGTTCATATAAGTCTCTCCAACCCTCTCTGTATTCATCCTGCTGGTCATTTCTTGCAGAACAATAATATTCCATAACATTTATATACCACCATTTACCCAACCATTTTCCAATTGAGGGGCATCCACTCAGTTTCCAGTTTCTAGCCACTACAAACAGGGCTGACACAAACATTTTAGCACATACAGCTCCCTTTCCCTTCTTTAGTATCTCTTTGGGGTATAAGCCCAGTAGTAGCACTGCTGGATCAAAGGGTATGCAAAGGGTATAACTTTTTGAGCATAGTTCCAAATTGCACTCCAGAATGGTTGCATTTGTTCACAACTCTACCAACAATGCATCAGCGTCTCAGTTTTCCCTCATCCCCTCCAACATTCATCATTATTTTTTCCTGTCATCTTAGCCAATCTGACAAGTGTGTAGTGTATCTCAGAGTTGTCTTAAATTGCATTTTTCTGATCAATAGTGATTTGGAACACTCTTTCATATGAGTGGAAATAGTTTCAATTTCATCATCTGAAAATTATCGAACAAGTCAGATAATTATTGTAAAGTACTTAGCACAGTGCTTGGCACAAAATACTATATAAATATTAGTTATTTCGTTGCTGCTGCTAACTCTTTCACCTAATATAAATTGGAAGGGTATGCTTGTAGGTTATTTGTAGATTATTTGCTCTATATAACTTGTTTGTACAATCATTGTTTGTATGTGTTGTTTTCACATTATCTTTCCCATTAGACTGTGAGCTCCTTGAGAGAAGGGACTTTGTATCTCCAGCACTTAGCACAGGGCTTGGTACAGTTTGAACTGAATAAACATTTACTGACTGACTGAAATGAAGTATTTACTTGTAAAGGATCCAGTAGAGTATGACAGGACCTGCAAAGTGCAAATGGAAATGCATTTCTGGCTGGATCAAAAATATTCTTCTAACACATCAAAAGGTTTGATTCAATTTAAATAATTAATCTCTTTCTGTTTACACTTTTTCCTGTAAATCCACTTTGTTCTGGTTAAAGATTAACTCAAATCGACACCATAAGATTTGTAATTCCCAAGGGCAAGGTAATCATTACTCTGACACCTTCCTGTGCCTCTCAGTGAAGCTGGAATCTGTCTTCTATTTTATCCATATTTATCCAAGTCAAGTAAATAAACATTAATTAAGTGCCTGCTATGTACCAGGCACTGTATTAAGTGCTAGGGATATAAAAGCCAAAACAAACAAACAGCAACTACCATCACAAAAACAAAGGAGTGGGCCTCAATAACAAATATACGACACAAATTAGCAGCCATTACTTCCTTTATTTCAGGAGAGGTAAGTGAGATTAAGGAAAAGCCAAGAGGAGAGAGAGCAAAAAGACTGAGGATACTGTCAGCTAAGCACCCCTCAAGCCAGAATTGTCTTTTCCTGTTTTATGCTTTCTTTAGGAAGAGTTGAGAAGAAACCCTAGAGGAGTAAGGCAATTAATGACAGCTGTTTTCCTTTTCCAACTTTGGAGTCACAGGAAAAGGAAGTTGCATTTGAGGGGCAATTGGAGTCTCTTACCAACAATAATCTGATCAGTACAGCAAATATTCCCATCACCAATTTAGCAAGAGTATAATGATCTCATGTGTTTCTAAAATGAAATGCAAATTCAGGACCCTAACTTTTAGCCCAGTTTCTCTCCTCCCGATGCCTCAGAAATCTCCAAGTAATTCCAGAAACCATAGTTCTACAGGGTCAACTTCTGACAGACTCTGGATTAGCAGACTTTATTTCCATGTCAATGAGACCCAGATTATCAATTTTATTGCCTTTAAATATAGTTTTCATTTATATTATCATTCTTTTATGTCCTGAACTAGTTTTTATTTAGTTTTGTCATTCTTCATCAATTCATACAACTCTTCTATAATTTTCTGATTTCCGTTTCTGTTCCCTATCAATGTAAAAGTTTTAATTTACATTCATATAGAGTAATTAATTTTACCATTCCTCAATACATGGAGCACCTACTTTGTCTCCTATTTTTTCTAGCATAAAAATAAATATGGGATCTTTCTTTCTATCCTTGACCTTCTTGCCATACATATCCAGTATCTTACTGGGATTGATTAATAAATCATTAGTTAATCATCACTAATAATTCCAAATTGCCTCCAGAATGGTTCGATCATTTCTTAAGCCCATCAATCGTGTGTTAGTGTTCTTGACTTTTCATAGTCATTCCAATATCGACTATTTTTATCTTTTATCACTTTTGCTAATTGAGTGTAATCTGTTTTTTCATTGATTGATTTGTTTCATTGTGGTGGTAAAGGGAAAGAGAAATAATTGATGTCTGGAATATCTGGATGGCTTTTCTGGGGCTTCAATTTGGTGATGTTCAATTCAGAATCTCATAATAGGAGCTTTTAATTTCAAAAGTTTCTGTAATCAAGAGGCCTCAATTTGCTCTCATAATCCAGTAATAATGTCACTTCTAGTATGAGTTCAGTTGATCAGAGCACTATGTGAATGAGTAGGTCAACCCCATGGGAACTAGTTAATTTTATTTTGTCTCAAAGAAAGTTTGCCTTTGACCTTTTCCTACCCACTTGAAAGATTCATGGTATTGTTCTATTAAGAACCTAGATGAAAAAGGTCGGTGTTTTAGTATAGTCTAATCCTTTGTTTAAGAAAACAATCCAGAGTTCATGCTTTCCTGATGATAGTATGTCAGTTGTATGATGTCTATGTACACAAGAAATGTCCTTTTTACTTTAATTGATTGTAATCCTATAGTGATATATTGTAGATGAAATCATTATATTATGTTGCATCCTGTGTGTTGTGGGACTTCACTATCATAGTTTCTGCAGAGCAGACATGCAAATTTCCTTAATCCCAATTCAACCCAATAGACATTTACTAAATAGCTACCATGATTAAAGCACTGTGCTGGTTATTGTGTGAGATGTAAAAACACTTAATACACAAAGAGGTGGTAAGTTGAAAAAAGACATGTCAATGTGAAAGGCCATAATCCTTCTATGCTTTGATGGACCTATACATATAATGAGGTGACTCAGAGCTATCTAGTTAACTGGGTATTAGAGGTATCATCCTTTTAGCTTTAAAGAGTCCTGACTAGACAAGTTTTTTTGCCTTACCTCAGAGTTCTTGGTATTCATCTGTGGAGAGAGTCACATTTTCTAGGCTCAAAGTGTCTGTTAAAAGACATTCCTGTATTTTAGTATACCAAAATTTTAATCTTTGGTGTTCCAGGTTCCATCATTGTCTAAGATGCAGGACCCCTGGCATTGAAAAACTTATGGTTTTAAGAATACAGGCACTCTCTTTTCAACAATAAGGTGATTCAGAACAATTCCAATAGACTTGTGATGGAGAGAGCCATCTGCACCTGTTATGGGCGAGAACTCTCAACTTGAAACAAAGGATTCTTACAAGGTGCTAAGTCAGTGGAGACAATGGTTATCTAATTTAGTATGGTTCAGTATGGTCAATTTAATCTTACAACAAATAATGGTTTCCTAGTGATATAATGATTGGTTTATACTCAGTGTGGAGCATATAAACTGGGACTGAGAGCCACAGAGGAGAAGCTTTCAGTGGGCAGAGAAGACAGGCAGGAGCTCAAGCTCTTAGAACCAAGGACAGATTAATTCGATCTTCAGTCAGGCCACTGGTAGCAGACTCTCCTGCACTTCCCTCACTGAGACCAAGACTCTGAAAGGCCTCTAAGAAAGCTGCCCAGCCCCAGGAAGGAGATAATAAAGGATTTGGACTTTAACATCTGACTGGTCTTGTGGTGATTACTGAACTGAAACGAAGGCTGCTCCCAGAGACCTCTAGAAAACTGAACTAAGAATATTATGCATTCTCCTGGTCCATCGGAGACAGACAGAAACAGAGGAGATAATAAAGGCTGCTTCCAGAAGCCCACAGGAAATTGAACCAGAAAACATTACATGCACCCAGAGAGAGAACTGTGGGGACTGAATGTGGATCACAACATACTATTACTGGTTATTACTGGTTATCACAACATACTATATACTGGTTATTGTTTGCTTGCTATTTTTTTCCTTTCTTAGTTTTTTTTTCCTTTTTGATCCGATTTTTCTTATGCAGCATGATAAATGTAGAAATATGTATAGAAGAATTACACATGTTCAACACGTATTGGATTGCTGCTATCTTGGAGAGTGAGTGGGGGGAAGGGAAGGAGAAAATTTTGGAACAAAAGGTTTTGCAAGGATGAATGTTGAAAACCATCTTGGCATATAATCTGAAAACAAAAAGCTATTATTAAAAAATAAAATAAATAAAAATCCACTTTTTCCCATTCAAAAAAAAAAAAAGACAAATAAACAAAATAAGAATACATGCACACTTTTAACAGTCAGCTTCATGAACCCATCTTTGAACATGAAAGCCAGTGTATTTTGTATGTTAATTTCTTTTTGGCCCAGATCTATGATTTAATTGGTAAAAGGAATTTTCTGGTGTGGAAATTCCCTCTTTCAATGCATATAGTCAGCAACATATAAGCTTACAGAGAGTTCCCTGAGGCCCTGAGACATTAAATGACTCGATAAATGTCACACAGTATGTGTAAGAGATGGGACTTAAAATACACTCATGGCACAGATCAGGTCATGTCTCTAGAAACATCAAAAATTATAATACAGTGAATGGTTGTAAAATGTAAGAATTGTCCTTGGAAATTTCTTATAATGTAATTCTGGTGTTATTTGAACCAGAGACTAGGAGATAAGAGGGTTCGATTGTGTCTTCCTTTGTTAGTGTTAGGATAGGTAGCTCTTTAAATTATTTTGACTTGGTTTTTGTCCCTCTGAGAAAAAAACGTAGCATAAAATTCTTCTTCTGGAGATTTTGAAAGCCTCCTATAGAGGGACACATCTAGTTTAGTAGGCACAAACTGTAATACAATTGTGTTCTCAGGGATCTTGAATGTCTTCTCTGTGGTTCTAAAATGTGCAAAAAAACTGGTCTGAGTGCCATTGTTATGACATCCTGTATGTCAGCATTCAATAGAAGAATCTTTCCAATCTTGCAGAAGACTTAATTGAGAAAATTAATCATGCAGCAAAACCTTCAGTTTAGTCTTATTTAATGACTTGTACAGTCATTAGGGCAGTCCAGATGCTCATCTGAAAAAAAATTTACATTATGTTGGGATAAAAATTAATTTTGGAAGAGAATGGGCTACATTATGAGGCTGTATTTAGTAGGTGTATTTAAATAGAAGTTAAATGACAATCTGGCAGGGATATTTTGGAATTAAAAGTTTATCTAGATGACCTGATGGTTAGAGCTGAAGGGAACCTTGAAGGCTCTTTAGTCCCACTCCAATTTACAGATGAAGGGCCTGAGATCCAAAATATCAAAGTGAATCTTCCAAAATCCCAGATCCTTGCTAGTGACTACATCCCTGGTCTCTGGATTCCTAATGTAGTGTTCTGGCTAAAATAGTGTGGACCCTCCCACAAGCTTCCAGGGAGCCATCTCATTAGTTACATGCCACAATTAAAGTCTTTACCATCTGCAATAGGTTCTGTGATTGGTTTGATCTTTTTACCATGGGCTAGAGAGATGTAGCCATTGTTTGGACAGCCAGAATCCTAAATAATAGGTTGCAGAATTCCACCGGTAATGCAGCTGAGCAATAATGAAGGCCATCTGCTAATGCCCAAGGGAAATGCTTCTACAGTGTGCTTTCCCAGCAAGTCATATGTATTTTCATGGGGGAAGATGCAATGATTCTTATATAAGCCTTAAACTAGCTGCTTTAAATTCCTCATATCTCCTCCTCTTCTTTCTTATAGGTTTCTGTTCCAAGACCACAAGGGAAAGAGGCAGAGTTCTCTTGTCAGCCAGGGGGGCCCCAGGGAAAGAAGTACAATAAAAAAAAAAAAAAAAAAAGAATTACAAACTCCTTCAGAAAAGAAGGCTTTCTTTTATACCCCAACATGAATGTTTATATCACCAGCCCTCAAGAGTCTTCTTATTTCTGTCAGGGTGAAGACTTCTTTTTACAGTGAAATAGGCAGGTGAACTCAATGGGCCATACTACTCATCTCAATGTATGTCTCTAATAAAACTCAAAATAATGTTTTTCGGGGCAGATTTTCTTGGAAGCAACTTATATTCTGATTAATAATAAAGGTGAAATTTTTAATAATTTCATGAAGAAAAAGAATTTTTCCTTTCTTCTAAAAAAAGTTAGGGGCAGCTAGGTGATATGGTGGATAGAGCACCAGCTCTGGAATTAGAAGGACCTGAATTCAAATCTGACTTTAGACACTTGACATTTACTTGTTGTGTGACACTGGGCAAGTCACTTAAGCCTAATTGTCAGGATTACCAAAAAAAGGTGTAGCTATGCTTATTCATCCATTCCTTCAATAAGCATTGATTAAGAGCAAGGCACTATGCCACATGTGGAGCATGCAATTAAAAACAAAGCAGACCATATTTTCAAAGAACTAATTTTCTACAGTGTGACAGTAAGGTGGACACAGACAAATCAATATAAAACATCAAAAAAACTACAAAAAAAATTAATAAAGGTAGGGCTGGGAGAATTAGATCTAACAACTACAAGATCACAAAGACTTTGTGGTACTTTAATTGAGCCTTGAAGGAAACTAGGGTTTCTAATAGACCAGTGGGGAAAATGGGTTCATTTCAGGCACAGGGGATAATAGGCTATGCAAATACATGGAAGTATAATGAGGGCATGGATGAGAGCAGTGGCAGAGAGAATGGAGAAAAGAGGATATATATGTGCATACATGTATGGAAGATTTTGTGGAGATAAAATAAGACTTGGCAACATACTGGCTATGGGGAGTGTGATCAAGGATGGGGGATGGCCCTGAGATTGTTTCCTGGGTGGCTGGGAGGATGGTCATGCTGTCAACAAAAAAGAAAAAAAAAAAAGATGAGTTCTATCTAGACTAGTTGAGTTCTAGTTATTCAAGAGGCAGTTGGCAATGTCAGATTGGAGCTTAGGAGATAAATCTGTTGTTTGTTCAATTGTTTTTCAGTTGGTTCTGACTCTGTGAGTCCATTTTAGGTTTTCTTGGCAGAGATACTGAAATGGTTTGCCATTTACTTCTTTAGCTTATTTTACAGATGAGAAATTTGAGATAAACAAGGTTAAGTGACTTGTTCAAGGTCACACAGCAAATAAGCATCTGAAGCCAGATTAGAACACCGTTACCTACCTGTCCTGGAGAATTTAAGACTAAATAAATCTGAGAATTATCTGCATAGGAATGATATTGAACCCATGGGAGCTGATGAGATCACTAAGCCTTAGGAAACTTTCCAAATTAGTTTTATTTATTTATTATTTATTATTAAAGCTTTTCATTTTCAAAACATATGTATGGATAATTTTTCAACATTAATCCTTTTAAGAGGCCTGTAGAGAGACTAACATGAACTGATGATAAGTGAAATAAACAAAACTAGGGGATCATTGTACACAGCAACAGCAAGATTATATGATGATCAATTCTGATTGATGTGGCTTTTCTCAACAATGAGATGATTCAGGCCAGTTCCAATTATCTTGTGGTGATGAGATCCATATACATCCAGAAAGAGGATTGTGGGAACTGAGTGTGGATAACAATATAGCATTTTTACTTCTTTTGTTGTTGCTTGCTTGAATTTTATTTTCTTTCTCATTTTTTCCTTTTTGATCTTATTTTTCTAATGCTGAAAAATAATTATATAAATATGCATACCTATATTGCATGAACATAAATTTTTACCATGTTTAACATATATTGAATTACCATTTAGGGGAGAGGAATGGGGGGAAGAAGGGGAAAATTGGAAAACAAGGTTTTGCAAGGGTCAGTGTTGAAAAATTATCCTTGCATATGTTTTGAAAATAAAAAGCTTCAATTAAAATATATGCTACACAAAAAAATTAACCTTTGCAAAACCTCCCCTCCAACATTCATCATTATCTTTTCTTGTCATCTTAGCCAATCTGACAAGTGTGTAGTGGTATCTTAGAGTTGTCTTAATTTGCATTTCTCTGATCAATAGTGATTTAGAGCACTTTTTCATATGACTAGAAATGGTTTCAGTTTCTTCATCTGAAAATTGTCTATTCATATCCTTTGGTCATTTATCAATTAGAGAATGGCTTGAATTCTTATAAATTTGAATCAGTTCTCTGTGTATTTTAGAAATGAGGCCTTTATCGAACCTTTGAATGGAAAAAAAGTTTTCACAGTTTATTGCTTCTCTTCTAATCTTGTCTGCATTGTTTTTATTTGTACAAAACCTTTTTAATTAAATATAATAAAAATTATCTATTTTGTGTTCAATAATGAGCTCCAGTTTTTCTTTGGCCACAAATTCCTTCATTCTCCACAGATCTGAGAAGTAAACTATCCTATGTTCTTCTAATATGTTCATATCATTGTTTTTGTCTAAATCATGAAACCAATTTGATCTTATCTTGGTATATGGTGTTAGGTGTGGGTCAATGTCTACTTTCTGCCACACTAGTTTCTAATTTTCCCAGCAGTTTTTGTCAAATTGTGAATTTTTATCCCCAAAACTGGGGTCTTTGGGTTTGTCAAACACTAGATTATTATAATTATTGACTATTTTGTCCTGGGAACCTAACCTATTACACTGATCCATTACTCTACTTCTTAGCCAGTACTAATGGTTTTGATGACTGCTGCTGTATAATATGGTTTTAGATCTGGCACAATTAGACTACCTTCATTTGCATTTTTTTCATTAATTCCTTTGAAATTCTTGATCTTTTGATCTTCCAGATGAACTTTGTTTTTATTTTTTCTAAATCTGTAAAATAATTTCTTGGGAATTTGATTGGTATGGCACTGAGTAAGTAGATTAATTTAGATAGTATTATCATTTTTATTATATTCGCTCAGCTTACCCATGAACATTTGATATTTTTCCAATTGATTAGATCTGATTTTATTTGTGTGGAAAGTGTTTTATAGTTGTATTCATATAGTTCCTGACTTTGCCTTTGTAGGTAGACTCTGAAATATTTTATATTATCTACAATTATTTTTAAATGGAATTTCTCTTTGTATCCCTTGCTCTTGAACTGTGTTGATAATATATAAAAATGCTGATGATTTATGTGGATCTATTTTGTATCCTGAAACTTTGCTAAAGTTGTGAATTGTTTCTAATAGTTTTTCAGTTGATTCTCTAGGGTTCTTTAAATATACCATCATATCATCTACAAGAGTAATAATTTGGTTTCCTCATTACTCTAATTGAGGAATTAGAGTAATTCTCTACTCTAATTCTTTTAATCTCTTTTTCTTCTATTATTGTCAAAGCTAACATTTCTAATACAATATTGAATAATAATGGTGACAGTGGGTCACCTTGTTTCACCCCAATCTTATTGGGAATGGTTCTAGTTTGTCCCCATTATATATGATGCTTGCTAATGATTTTAGATAAATGCTACTGATCATTTTAAGGAAAAGTCCATTTATTCCTATATTCTCCAGTGTTTTTAATAGGAATGGGTGTTGGATTTTATCAAATGACTTTACTGCATCTATTGAGATAATCATATGATTTTTGTTAGTTTGTTATTGATACCTAACATTGCTGCATTCCTGGTATAAATCCTACTTGGTCATAGTGTATTATCCTGGGGATGACTTTCTATAATATTTTTTATTTGATTTGATTTGATTTTTGCATCAATATTCATTAAGGAAATTGGACTATAATTTTCTTTCTCTATTTTTATCCTACCTTGTTTGGATATCAGCACCATATCTATGTCATAAAAGGAATTTGGTAAGACTTCTTCTTTCCTTTTTTTTTTTTTTTCAAATAGTTTGCATAGTACTGGAATTAATTATTCTTTAAATGTTTGGTAGAATTCACACATAAATTCATCTAGCCATGAAGACTTTTTTCTTAGCAAGTTGATTAATAACTTGTTCTATTTTTTTCTAAAATGGGACTATTTAAGTAATTTATTTCTTCTTCTGTTAATCTGGGCAACCTGTATTTTTGTAGGCATTTCTCCATTTCACTTAGATTATCAAATTTATTGACATATAGTTGGTCAAAATAATTTCTAATTATTAGTCTAATTTCCTCTTCATTAGGGAACTTTCCAAATTCTTTAATGATCTCAAATGTCTCTGATGGGAAAAAGATCCTTTTTGTTACTAACAATTTTATTAGTGTCATGTGATTGTGAGACACAGAATGCTATAATTTCTGAAGCATTAAAAATAAGTATTATAGGGATCTCTGCCAAACAATTATTTTTTTAAAGTGTTGAGTATGACCAACCTGTATCATATAACCCATCAGGAAATGCAAAGATGAAATATCAAGGAAATGAATGATAAAATCACAAGAGAAGTTGTTTGTGTGATAAGAGCAGAGGGTGATAAATGGAGAGAACAAATGGCAGCATTGGTATCCTCATGATTGTGGAAGGAAGTGAAGAAGGCCCCTTGCAGATGTAGTAGATTTCCTGTGTTAAACCTAAGGGAGGATATTCACAAACATTTCCCATGTTGTGACTTGTATCACTAGAGGAAATATCTAAACTGTGGAAATCCCAGATAAATTAGGATGTTCGAGTTAAATGGGGATTGCAATATGTATCTTACAGAGTTTCTGTATGATCAAATAAGAAAATGTACACATGACCTTTTGAAAACCTTGGAACGCTCTGTAAATATCCATTTTTAAAAAATTCAGGTATTGTAGGTTAGGAAATGGAGAGTGGGCATTGCCAATCAGTATCCAGTCAATTGTCTAAGACTCTAAATTACAGAGAATATATTGATCTGCATCGGTAGAAACACTTTCAGAGGAAAGAGTTTTCCATATCAAGGAAATCACAGGTCCAGCTTCTGTGTTCATATTTTTATTTAACCCCTTTGAGCCTTAGTTTTCTTATCTGTAAATTAGGGTTCAAAATACTTACATTTACCTACAAAATAAGGTGTTTGTTTTTCTTTTTTGCAAGGATCAAATTAGACAATGAATGGAAAATGTTTCCTAAACCACAGAGCACTATTTGTGTTTGCTCTTTAGATTATTGTTATGCCAATTTTATTTAAAGAATGAAAGTTGTAAAAATATAGATAGAGTTTACTTTAAAATTTTCAACAGGAAAAAAATGTTTCATAAGATAAATTTAAGGATATCTAAATTGGCCTTCAGTGGGACATAACAACTCTCTTCTGCTCTTAAAAAAGGAATGCTTTTGTTATTTTCAGGGGCAATGAAGGTAATATATTAGCTACCACTCAGAAGTACTTTGTTAATTTTGGCTTTTTCTTATTCATTTACTAAACATTTGTTTCCTCAAGATAGTTAAAACATCTAGAGATGAAATGTTCTCATTAGATAAAATTTGTGTATTGATAAAATATTGTGTATTGAGACAGCAGAATTCTTTTTGTACAAGAATTTTCAGCCTTACTGTGTGGTACTTTAATATTTCCATGATGCTTTAAATAGACTGTTGAGGTAAGTATTGTTACCACTGTTGTATAGATGAGGAAGCAGCCTCTAAGGGCTGGAGAGGTTTGCTGTTGGTTACAGTCAAAATTCAAACTCAGGTTTCTTCATATATATCAGACCCAAAGCTAGAAACATAGAATCAGAGATGGAAAGGACCTTAGAGATCATCTGTTCTACCTTCCTACCTAATACAAGAATCCTTTACAATATCCCTGACCTGGGAATCATTGGCTGATGTTAGGCAAGCTTCACAGACCCAAAGATTGAATGTAGAGAATCTTATAGTTACTATAACAACCATGTGATTGACTTTTCTCTCGGTGATGATAAATAAATAAATGGAAATTAATTTGCAAATATAAAATACCATGTGAATCACTGATATTCATGGGTAACTCAAGATAACTAGCTTTATTAACTGTCTGGTTTGAATGGGATTGGTAGAGAGTATTTGAAAGTTTCTGCCGTTGGGCTTTCAGAAATACTGAAGAAAATAAATGAAACAGTAAAGACAGAGACAGATTTGGCCTGTTTGGCTTGAATTTATAGGAATGACATAGTAACAGCCTAACAACTGAAATAAAGAAGAATGAAAGGGGTCCAAGTTGGAAAATAATTGGAAATAGAAGGAAAAATGAGGGAAGGGACTAGTTAAATGAAAAAATAAAACTAGAAAATATTGTGGAAATAACATACAGGAAATAGTGTCTCTGTAGACTGAATGAAAGACAAATTATTATTTTTATTAATATATTATTTTTCCAAATACATGCAAAGACATTTTTCAACATTTACCTTTGCAAAACCTTGTATTCTTTATATTCTTTCCCTTCTTTCTCCTCCCCTACACAACAAACAATCTGATATGGGTTAAAGATATGTAAATTCTTCTAAACAAAGGAAAGACAAATTATTAATTAAATAATGTGTTTATTAAGCATCTACTATATGCCACTGTGTGCTAGTGATACATTCTTTCAGAGTGGACAACATGTATAGCTATCATATATGAATATATGAAATATATACCAAGTAAAAACAAGATGACCCTAGGATGGATGAGAAGGATCTAGGTTCAGTTGGATTTCATGTTTAAAATAATATCTGAACTGAGTTTTGATGGGAAAAAAATAGTAATTTCTAAGGGGAGGAGAGAGTACATACTAGGGATTGGGGCAGGGGGTGACAATGCAAAGATATATAGATAGGAGACAGAATACCTTGAATGAAGAACAGAAGGTCTAGTCTGACTAATATTTGCAGAATGTAGGAAGGGAAATAAGGTATAACAAGATTGGAAAGGCAGATAGGAGTCAATTTATAAAGGTATTTAAAAGTCAAAGAGGGTAGTTTTTATTTGATCCTGTTTACAATAGAAGCCAATAAATATTTTTTAAACTAGAGAATGATATGGAGCCAGACTTAGGAGAATCACTTTAGCATCTGTGGACAAGATAGGTTGGAAAAATGAGAGAGAGGAAACAGGGAGTCTCCTTAAAAAAAACTATTGCAGTGGTTCAAGTGAGGGATGACGACTGTCTGAACTAGAGGTCATGTTTTTCTGAGTACAGAAATGGGGAAAGATGTGAGAGATGTCTTGGAGATAGAAAACACAAGATTATGGCTCTAAAGAGAGTTGAGGAAATAAAAGGCAGGGAGCAATTTGGAGCCCAAACAGAACTGTGGCCATGCCAGCCCCCATTATTGGTTATCTTATCAGGTTTAGGCTATGAATACCACTTTAACTCCCCCTGTTAGTCTGACAGCATATGGTGCTGGAGTCCTTGTGTAGGGAGGTTTTGTTACTTTAAATCTTTTACAAAAGCATATTTATTTGAAATATATAGAAAGAAAAATTATACAAACACTTTTCCTAATATTATGGGGACATACACTTTCCTATCATTTCTCAACCTCTGAATGGAATAAGCTCAATATTCAGCTCAGTTCCTGGGTAGCACAGGTCTCACCAAGTTCACATCCAGATGTAAATTGACAGCTGCATGAGTCATTGTCTTAGCTTTTCTTGGTCTTGACCCAGAGATTACTGCCACGGATCCTAACTTTGTCATCAGGGAATCAATGTTGTACTGGCTGCATGTGCAAACTCTAGTGCATTGCCATGTGAAAGCACACTTAGACCTTTCATACACGCAAGATTTTCAAGCAAGGCTGTTCACATGGACTTTTGTGCCCAACCTGTGGTAGAGCTTTCTGAGCTTATATTGTTCTAATCTGCCATAGTTGTACATACTGTACCTTAACTCCAACATAGTGATATCATTTTGATCTTCAAGAAAGAAGTAAACAGCCACATACAATTGAGACTCCATTGTCTTCTCCTAAAATGGAAAAGCACAAACACAAGAGCCAAGGGTCATTTCTCAGAGTCACATGACCTCAGAGGAGAAAGGGCCCCCAAGATCAAAGGAGTCACTAAATGATATGAAAAAAGATGATTAAAAATGACTCAGATACTTCCAAGCTAAATGGACAATCCAAAGAAATCCAAATGCACCTCCCAACTGTGTAGCAAATAAAGTGGACCTAGTCACCAAACATTTATGCAAGTTTCACAGTCTTTGCAGGGCATTTATTTGCCTTACATGTCATCATAACTCTCACAGAACTAGGCTTCTCAGCCTCTCCATTTGGGAAAGTTAGCAGCCAAGAAAGCTGAGAGAATCTGGACAGGTGCCAGACATAGATTTAAAGTTGAAGGGAACCTTACAGACCATTTAGTCCAATCTACTCCTTTTCCAAATGAAGAAACTTAAGTCTAAATAGGTTAAGGGTCTTGGCAACTTGGCAAGGGTCTGGCAACAGGAGCAACTAGAGTTGAATCCATACTTTCTGGTTCTTTCTGACATACTGTTTAAATTTTTCTATATTAATAGATTTTTCTCTATTTTTTCTCAATTACATGTAAAAAAAAATTTAACACCTTTTCCCAAAATGTGTAGTTCAAAATTCTCTTCCTTAATCACTCCCCAACCTGTTTGAGAAGATAAACAATTGATAAGCAATTTGATATGATTGTATATGTGCAGTCATATGAAACATGTTTCTATATTAGCCATGTTGCAAAAGAAAACTAAGACCAAAAAATAAAGGTTAAAAAGAATGTTTTCATCTGAAATCACACTCCATCAGTTCTTTTTCTGGAGATGGATCCCCTGAACTTATTGGGAAGATTTCAAGCTTATCCCAGTACAAATAATTAATACTTGCTGATGGTTTCAGATAGATACTACTTATTATTTCAAGGAAAATTCTATTTATTTCTTTGTTTTCTAGTATTCTTAATAGGAATGAGTATAGTTTTTTTCAAAAGTTTTTTCTTCATCTATTGAGATAATCATATGATTTTTCTTGCTTTTGTAATTGATATGGTCAATTTTTCTGATAGTTTTTTTTTTTTAAATATTGAACCAACAGCATATTCCTGGTATAAATCCCACCTAGTCATAATATCTGATCTTTATGATATATTTCTGTAATATCCCTGCTATCATTTATTTAACATTTTTGCAATAAGGTTCATTAGGGAAATTAATGTATACATGTTTTTGGTCTTCCTTATTTAGGTTTCAGTATCTGTATGTTGTAAAAGGAATTTGTTAGAACTCCTTTACCTGTTTTTTCCAAATAGTTTATATAGTGTTTGAATTGAATTCCTTAGATAGAATTCATAGATAGTATTCATTTGTTAACTCATCTAGTCCTAGGAATTTTTTCTTAGGAAGCTAATTTATGGCTATTTCCTCTTCTATTAATTTGGGAAATTTATATTTTTGTAAATATTCATCCAATTCATTTGGATTGTTAGATTCATTGTGCATATAATTGGGCAAAATAACTTCTAATAATTGCTTTGATTTCATCATCATTGGTGGTTAATTCACTTTTTTTCATTTTTCATACAAGTAATTTGGTTTTTTCCTTTCCTTTTAAAAATTAAGTTAATCAAGATTTATCAATTTTATTCTGGTTTTTCATAAAAGAGGCTTCTAATTTTATTAGTTCAATGGTTTTCCTATTTTTAGTTTTATCAGTATCTCCTTAGATTTTCAGAATTTTAATTTAATATTTAAATGGGGATTTTTAATTTACTCTTTTTTTTAGTTTTTTTAGTTGCATGCCCAATTCTTTGATCTCCTTTCTCTATTTTATCAATGTAAGCATCACCTAAGTACTACTTCAGTTGCATTCCATAAATTTTGATATGTTTTCTTATTGCTGTCATTCTCTTTAATGAAATTATTTGTTTTTTCTGTTACTTGTTTTTTGATTCACTTATTCTTTAAGAATTATTTTATTTATTTTTTTATTATTTTATTTATTTATTTATTATTTTTAAGATTATTTTATTTCCAATTAATTTTTAATCTAAGCAGGGAGGCATTTTCAAGAAGACTTTTAATGACAGATAGAGTTTCTCATAATTCTGTTAAGGCAGAAAATTTTCCACCTATATTTCATGCTCAGAAGAGGCAGGGATCCAGAATTTTAGGTTCCAGAGTAAACGGTAGCCTCTTCCATTAGGAATTTCTACCTTGTATGTCGTGGCAGACTTTCTCTCTCTCTTATTACTATTTACGTCCATTTTATTTATCTGAAGTACCTTTGGATGATTAATAGATACTTGATTGATGGACAAGTGACGGTTGGGCTGTCGTCATCAGAATAACAACTCTGAATATCATAGGAATAGACAATTGTGTGTTTCTTCAGTTTGCAACAATGGGTCTTACTTTGGTTCAAAACTGTTGGCTTGAATATGGCTAAAAGTTATGTGACTGTGCTGAACCCTGCTGCTTGGTGAGGAAGACTTATCATGTAAATTATTCTCACTTACTTTCTGTACCCTAGACTTGGAGACCCTCTTAGAACTTGGATAATTTGGCCCAGGATCATACTGGGAGCATGAGAAGACTCAGTGAAATTACCTTCTGATTTCTCCTGACACTTGAGACATGTTGTTTCCTGGAACCCTCTGATTTTCAAAATAGTTGCTTGTTTTAACTCATCAGTATTTTTCCCACTTTCTTGCTCAACCAACCAACTTCTGGAATTGTATACAAGGATAGAGCATTTACTTCAAACATATCCCTTCTTCTTTTCAAGTAACATGGGCTTGTGCAAGATTGCTGGCTTGGTGTCAGTGAACTTAGATTCATTCTTGACACACACTTTATTATCTGTATGACTTGCAGCTAATAACTTAAGCCATCTAGCTTTCAGGTTTCTCAACTATAGAAAGAGAGGATTGTACCAGTAGGTCTCTAAGCTATGAAGGAGAGATGGCTTGTTAAATATCAACTTTCCTTTCTTTTGGAATACTTGGGAGCCCTCTATGCAGTTTTATATATGTCACAATTTAACTTATAAATAAAATAATTAGGAGCCACATGGCATCTCATTATGATTCCCAGTGTCCAGTTGCAAGTAGGCAGGAACTATACATATTTGATAAGACTCTTAAAATAAGAAAGACATCCTGTGTCAGCCAAATGCATGTTGACATTTGAGCTTTGCATGGATGTGATTTAATTAACATCTGAATCCTACTCTGAGACTTGCTATATCTTCTTCCCTTCTATGAGTCACAAATTCTTTATTGATTTCATTGTTCATGTGCTCAAGTTTGCTTTGAGATACCTTTGGGCTATTTATAAAATCTATTTCTTTTTAGCAGGTATACTCTAGATTTTTGGTTAAGTGTCTGCTAAGATCTAAATGGATCAACTGCTCTAATATTAGTGCCAATTGGCTCTTGTTTTTAGGACAAGTTTCTTTTAGAGGTGACAAAAGTGTGTTTCTTTCCCTGTTCAGTCCATGTAAGAAAAGGGATATGGCAGGCAAAACAAGAGAGGAGAAAAAGGTGATAGATTTGGATCACCTTCATAAAGCCAGCTGGGAAAATTCCCATGATCCCTGGCAGCTTACTGGGATGCTATTTTCTGAACCACTTTCTTTTTGTACTCTTCCAAACTAAAATCATTCCTTTCCTCCCAAAGCAGTCTTAGAAATCTTTTGAAGGGTATACCAGTGGTATCAAACTAAAATAAAAATGGCACCACTAAACCATACATACGGATCCTTGTGGGCTGCATATTGACTTAGACAAACACATATTAACATTATGTTCTGTAGCATTTTTATTCATTTTGTTAAATAATTTCCAATTACATTTAATCTAGTTCAGGTTTACACTAGGAAGTTCTTCTGGGTTACACTGTGATAGAGTTTCAAAAATGTCTGAGTTAATTAGGATATCAAATATTTAATGTCTGATTTCTACCTGTTCATTGGTGGACACCCAGTTATTGCCATCTGTCCCTCTACTACATTAGCACTTAATTAGAATGTCTAGCAGGAAGCTTTGCACATTAGTTGTTAATGAGTCATTTTTTCAGTCATGTCCAAGTCTTCATGACCCTATTTGGAGTTTTCTTGCTAAAGATTTCAGAGTGGTTTGCCATTTCTTTCTCCAGCTCATTTTACATATGAGAATACTAAGGCAAACAGGGTAAAGTCATTTCTCCAGGGTTACACAGTAAGTAACTGAGTCCAGATTTGAACTCAGGAAGATGACTCGTTCTGTCTTACTCAACACTATCTACTGGGCCTACAGGCTGCACCATACCTGACTCGTGGTAAGTTCTTAGTACTGATAAGTACTAAACTTGAGGTCAGGAAAACTTGGATTCCAATCTTGCCTCAGCAGCTTACTTATCTTTATGAAAAACACCTAATCAAATCACTTAATTTTTCTTGTCATCTGTTTCTTTATCTGTAAAGTGAGGAGAGTGAAATCCATGACCTGTAAAGTTCCTTTTAGTTTTATATCTATGATCTGAGGATCTTGTAAATCATTTTTCCTATACAATTTCCTCCAATTGCTTTAATGGGTCTTGTTAATCAGTTTTCCATGTTTTATAGTTTTAATATAACTTCTAAATGTTGGACTCAATAGGTATTCAATAAATGATGTTTGATTGATTGGTTTCTATGAGTGTCTATCCATGAGAATCAGTCAGCTTCTGGAGTCAGCCCCTTCATCTCTCCCAGTTCTACCTTGCCTCCTAACTGAAATTCCCTTTTAACCAAACCATTTACTTCCTTTTATGCTGAAGCAGTCAGCAGCCTGACAGGAAGCCGCTGTCCCTGACATAATCTGACTTTCTCTCTCACCAGTTGTTCTTATCACTCCTTACTAACATTGTGCCACCGAAAATTTGGGCCAGAAGTGAAGGAGTATGTGGGGAAGAATGTCAGATTCCTGAAATCTCCAACAAGTTTCCAGAAGACAATAAGAAATTCCAGGAAATGCCCAAAGGTTGCTGATGTCATCACTGACCTCAATGCACAATCATCAACCAAAATCTTTAGTTTTCTCTGTGCCCAAATCTTTGTGTAGCTCTTGGCACAGTTAAGTACCTAAAACCTCCCCAAGACACAGATAACAATGATCACAGAGATATAAAGGGAAGATTCCCCAGAGACAATAGATATCAAGATTGTTTGCTCTGCCACATAAGTCTCATTAGTGCTATTACACATACTTATATAGGGCTTTAAGCTTTACAGAGTTCTTATTATTATCTCATGTAATTTCCAAAATAATCCTCTGAGACAAGTGCTATTATTATCACCGATTAGAGATAAAGAAATTGAGACTAAAAGATTAAACACCATGTAAGGAAGAATCACATGATAAGTAAGTGTCCAAGGCAAAATTTGAACTCAGATCTTCCTGATACCAGATACTGTAAGCATTTTACTGCCTAGCTCCTTGCTGGGTTTGTCTCTCTCAGCTCCTACTCTCTTTCTCCCCTTCCCCATAACTTTCTTTTCTCTCTCAGCTATGAAACTGCAGTATACAATATATATGCAGAAACTGCTTTTCTTTTCTACTATGGGTGCCCTCCCTGAAGGCTTTTGGTAGTAATTCCTGACTCTCTACCCTATGGCTCAAATGATTTTCCTTCCTGATTGTGTTAACTAAGAAAGAAAGCACCAAAGGGAAGGGGAGGAAAAACAATAGCAATAATAATAGGACTTATATAGGATTTTAGGATTTGCAGAAGGCATTAGAAAGCTCATAAATCAAAACTATAGTCATGTAGGGAAAAAAATGTTCTGTCATTATTGACTAGAATAGTGCAAATTAAAATAACCTCAAGATATTTTATTCCGAGATTGGTTAAAATGATTGAAAGGGAAAGAGACAAATGTTGGAAGGAATGTAGAAAAATTGGGGCACTAATTCATTGTTGGTGGAATTGCAAACTGATACAATGATTTTGGAGAGCAATCTGGAATTATGTTCAAAGAGTTATTGAACTGCCTACAGATCCTTTGACCCAGAAATACCATTACTAAATCTATTTCCAGAGATGACTAGGGAAAAAAGAAAAGAATCTATATGTTCTAAAATGTTTATAGCAGCTCTCTTTGTGGCATCAAAGTATTGGAAATCATAGAGATGCCTGTCAATACAGAAATAACTGAACAAATTGTGGTATATGATTACGGTGGAATACTACTCTGCTAAAAGAATCAGTAATCTTAGAAAGGCATGGAAAGACACAAAATAGTGAAGAATAAAATGAACAGAACCAGAAAACAATGTATACAGTAACAACAATACAGTTTTTAGAACAACTTTGTATGACTCATTTGGATTGTTGATACCCAAATTAACTACAAAGTATTTATGAAGAAAGAAGCTATCTCTATCTAGAGAAAAAATTGATCAATAGACATGTATATATAGAATAATTTAATATATACATATATATGTGTGTGTGTAGGTATATGTGTGTGTATATATATATATATATATATATATATATATGTATATGTGTCTAATGGTAACCATCTCTAAGGTGGGGGAGGAAAGAAAGAAAAAAGAAGAAATTTACATAATAACTTTATTATATATTTTAAAGGAATAGAAAATTAAACAAAGATTTCTTGTACATTCATGTCTTTATTATATTTTTACATGTATGTGTGTGTGTGTATATATATATATATACATATACATATTCATATACACATACCTCTTTGTGCCTAATGGTAACCATCTCTAAGGTGGGGGGAAGAAAGAAAAAGAAGAAATTTACATAATTACTTTATTATATATTTTAAAGGAATAGAAAGTTAAAAATAGATTTCTTGTGCATTCATTTTTTATTATATTTTTACATTTTTATATGTCATATACACATAAGATGTACATTTTATATGTATTATATTTTATTATATTATTTATAATATTAAGTTGTAGGAATGCTTGTTTTATTTCATAATTTAAAAAAGAAAATAAATAAATGTAAAAAAAAAATAAGTCATAAGGTCATGGCTATATTGTGACCCTGTATAATAGTTGGTGTGTATAATTATGACCAAAGGTCATCAAGAAGAAACCAGTTGACATTTGTTGTACTTTGTTTAAAAAAGTAAAGAAGTGGATTTTTTTATTCACAATAAACAAAATGGGAAAAAATAATGTTCTGCTATTGAGAAGGGAGAGAGTTCTCTCATCTGGAAAATTTTCTTATAGACCAAACCTCATTTCTGAACTTGGAAAATAAACAAAATAAATAAAAATATATTTGATCATAAAAAAGAAACTCCATTTTATCCTTCCTGAGAGATATTATTTTCAGCTCTATTTTATAGATACAAAATCAGAGGTAAACAAAGGTTAAGTGAATAGCCAAAGGAAGAAGTAGGGGAAGGATAATAAAGAAAGGGAAGTTTAACTTCAATCTAATTGTCACATCAGCAAAATGAAGGGTGGAACAAGTTAATTTCTAAGGTCTTTTTCAGCTCTGAAACCCATAATTCTATGCTAGACAGCACTTTATTCTGTATTCATAGTTCCTGAAACAGTTTTAGTCTGTGTTGTGTGGAACTGAGCAGCTAGATGGTGCAGTGGATAGAATGCTTGACTTATTTGTCTTCCTGAGTTCAAATATGGCCTCAGATACTTTCTAGCTACACGACCCTAGATTACTCCTTTGACTTTGCCTCAGTTTATTTATCTGTAAAATGAGCTGAATAAAGAAATGGCAAACCACTCTTTTGCCAAGAAAACCCCAAATGGAGTCATACTAAATTTTTTTTTTTTTACTTTCTGCATTTTTTGCGTCATTTTTTTCCTTTGGATCTCTGTCTTCTTTTACAACATGACTAATAAGGTAATATGTTTTGCATGATTGAACATGTATACCTCTATCAAAGGGAAGAGGAACTGAGGACAGAAGAGAAAATTTGGAACTCAAAAAAAATTTTAAATAAATGTTTTTACATATAACTGGGAGAAAGTGAAATATTATTGAAAAAAAAAATTACCAGAATGCCACTTCTAGCTATCATCTTCATTTTTGTCATCATTATCATCATCACTATTATTATTCTAGGTCTAGTTTATATGATCCTATGACTTAAAAGTACAAGTCTCTGAAGGAGAAGCAGGTATGGAGAGTAGCCAGTCCATTAAGTGTTACAAACACCTTCCCAGTTAGAAATAAAGAGAAAAAGAATCAGACATGGAGTGGATACAACAGTTCTTGGACATCATGTTTCATGGAAAAGATGTAGCTTTTGAATCAGAGCTTTGTTCTTTACTGCCTACATAACTCTAAGCAAAGTATTTAAACCTTTCTGAGTCTCAGTTTGCTCATTTGGAAGAGATTGGGCTATATGGCCTCTAGTCTAGGGTGTGCAAGAGCCAGGTTTAAGTGACTTGAAAGAACCAATTGTTAAATTATCAGGGCTTGATTTATTATTGATTGTCTAGACTTAAAAAAGTAATAGAGAAAATGATTAACTTAATTTCATACCTACATGCATGCTATTTTTTTTTTTTTTTTTTTTTTTTTTTTTTTTTGGTGATCCTGTTGTTAAACATTTATCCACATACCACTACTAAGTGACAGGAGTCAGGAAGCCCTGAGTTCAAACCCAGTCATTTACTAGCTGTGTGACTCTGGAAAAATTACCTCAGTTTCTACATCTTTAAATGGTAAAATAATAGTACCTACTTCCTAGGATTGTTGTAAGGAACAAAAGAGATAATAATTGTGAAGCCCTAAGCATAATGCCCGATACATAGTAGGCACTATATAAATGTTAGCTATTATTATCGTTGTTGATGATGTTGTTGTTATTCTAGGTCTAGATTCATTCTATGACTTGGCAGTTCACGTCTCTTTGAAGGAAGGAAGTATGAAAAATGTCCATGATATTAAATATGACAAAGACTCTCCTAGTTAAAGATACCAAAAGTGAACAGTAAGATTAGAACACAGAACATCTTTGTAAATCTTTTGCTAAAAACAACTGAAGATCATTTCCTTATGCAATAAAGAAGTTTCTTGTCCTTATTCTATCCTTATTTTGTCTCATAATTACATTATTCTAAAGCACATTTCTTGAGCTATAATCCCAGGTGTGATTTTGTCTCAAACTAATGGCAATAACATTCAATACAATTTGAAATACTTAGACTTCTGTTGAAGGTCCACAGTCCTCCACATAGCAAAGTTATTCTTCCAGACTGCTATAGAGAGTTTTCTCTCTATAGAATATGAAATGAGAAATCAAGGTATAAAAAATCAGACCTAAATAATTAATCTAGCAGGGAAATAAGATTACAGGATTATAGATTTAGATTTGAATTGAAAGGGACTTCACAAGCTATACAGAGATTTGAGTGCAGATCCTCAAACTCCATTAGTGCTAGGGCTCTTTTTATTTATTTATTTCATTTCATTCATTCATTCATTTGTTTATTTATTTAGTGAGGAAGTTGGGATTCAGTGATTTGCTCAGGGTCACACAGCTATTACATGTCTGAGGCAGAATTTAAACTCAGCTCCTCCAACTCCAGTACAAGTGTGCTATCCATTGCACCATCTAGCTGATACTGGTGCTCTTTTTATTATACCATGTTGCTTCCCTTGGTATTTCTTCTAAAAATTTAATTATAATTTAACAAACAAAATAATAACATATTTCTTATATTGTCAAGCTAGAATCCATTTACTGGATTCCATTCTCTATCAGGGCAGGAACCATGTTTTACCTATCTCTAGTATCTTTCCTTAGGGCTGGGTACAGTGCTCTGCACATAATAGGCATTTAACAAATGATTATTAAAATAACTTTGTTGATTGCATTGTGAGCATCTTAAGGGCAAGAACTGTTTTTCCCTTTTTTTGTATCCCCAAGACTTAGTATGAGTATATAGTAGGTGCTTAATGAATGTTGACTTGAAGCGTATTATCAATACCCAATAGTGATGGGTGATACTGAAGTCCAACTTTCTAAGATAATTGCAAATATTCAAGTAAATGCTATTAAGTTGTTTCAGTCATGAAACATGCTAAGTAAGAATATAAATACAAAAATGGAAATGAACGTCTGCCCTTAAGAGTTTATATTCTAATGGGAGAAGATGATACACAGAAGGAATCAGAAAAAGAGAAATAAAGAAAAGTACCTGGTGCAGGAACATGATGGAGAAATTCAGAGGAGTGAAGCTTGGTGAGGGGAAACTGGTAAGATGAGAATTCTGAAATTGGATTCAGAGACCTTGAAATTAAATCCCAACTTTGCTACTTGTAACCTATATCACCTTACTTTTCTAGATCAATAAGTGGATTGAGTACTTGTATCTCTGAGGCTTCTTCCATGTCTAATTCTATGATCTCATTAAGGACTACTCTTTGAATTCAGTCATTCAGCCTTCTCTGAATCTATCCTGTTGTCTGGCTCCCAGCTTCTTAAACTACAGGTTGAGACCTCATGTGAAGTTTTATAATTCAAGGTGGTGGGGGGGGTATCACAAAATTGAGATTTGTTATCAGTAAATGTTTGATTTCTGTACTCATTTTATATACCTATATGCCCAGGAATATGTAAAAAAAATTTCAGGCAAGCAGTCACCAGTGGAAAAAGTTTAAGAAGCTATGCTAGCTCACTTCTCTTCATTTTAACTTCAAGTAAAGTATGAGTGACTTTGTTAAATGTTTTGCTGAAATCTAGGTAAAAGATATTGAAAGTATTTTCGTGATTTATAAGTCTTTCCCTGTTAAAAAGGGAAATGAAGTTAGTATTATATGACCTTTTCTTGTTCGTTCTTTGCTATTGCTACCTTTTCCAATTATTCAGTCTTCAGTCTTTAATAATATTTCCAACACCAGACTTAAATGAACTAAGTGAGCAGAACCAAGAAAACATTTTACACATTAAAAACAAAATTATGTGATGATCATCTGAGATGGATGTGGCTTCTCTTAACAATGCAATGATTCAAAGAAATTCCAATAGACTTAGGATGGAAAATGTCATCTATATCCAGATAGTCATGCTTGGAGACTAAATACAGATTGAAGCATAGTATTTTGACTTTTTGCTTGATTGCTTGTTTTTTCTTTCTTATGTTTTTTCCCTTTTAATCTGATTTTTCTTATACAACATATCAAAGATGGAAATATGTTTAAAAGAATTGTGCATATTTAACTTATGTCAGATTACTTACTATCTTGGGAAGAAGGAAGAGATTGAAGAAAATTTTGGAACAAAAAGTCTTACAAGAACAAATTTTGAAAACTATATACATATTTAGAAAAAATACTGTGAAATTAAAAAAAAGTTAAAGTAATATGTTCAACACTTTGATGAAAGGGATGACCTCTTTTGGATTGACTTAATATGTAGTTGGAATGTTCTTTCTTTTACTTTCATGTAACCACCATCAAACTGGCCCCTGAGTCTACATCTGACATTTTTGTTCCAGGTCAAAGAGTTCCTGGTAATGGCTCTTTTCATCTTTTTCTAGGAAGTTTGAAATTAATGAAAATTAGCCATTTTATTGCATTTTACCCTTATGTCTGTCACTTTTTCATCTATCATTATTTAAGTCTCTGTATGCCCATAAAGTATTCAAACTGTCCTTTCTCTCACTAGTTTCTTGATAGCAGAAATGATCCTGACTCTCAAGCTCTTATCCAAAAAAGTATAATTTCCAGGTGGAATTTCACCAGGTAGTGAATTATTAGTAAGCTTCAATGATGCTACACTTGCCCCTTATTCTCTGAATCACATTCTTCTACCATTCTACGTATCTAAACCAAGATCTCTTCTTGTTTTTTTTTAGATTTCTTTTTTTCTTCCTCACCCCCTCCTCGAAGCACTTCTTTTTTTTCAGGAAACATTTCATTCTAAAATCCAAAAGCATCCACAGATAATTATGGTTCCCCCCCCAAGATACCATAAAATGGGATTGTTTAGCGCTTTTTATTGGCATGACTCCTTGAGATTTCAGAAAACAGAAGAAAAGGAGTCAAGGCTATTAGATTTATGGATTACATAAACTGTCTATTAGCTTTGTCTACAAAAGGCTGAGGGCTAATTTGAACACAATGAGCTATATTTCAGGGTCTCAGAACATCCATATATCCTTTCATTTAGCTCCTGGGAGTCAGAGGACTCCAGCTTTGATTAGGGCTTGAGAAAGTAATGAGAATAGTCATCCAGGTTAATAGGCTTTTCACTTTTTTTCCCCAGAAGTCAGCCAGCTCTGGGTTCAGGAATCTCTTCTGAAGATCATGTGGAACCTACCTCAAGTGCATCCTGAAAATGAAAATCAGGCTGAAAATGACAAGCAGGATCTGACCAAAATGAATCTGTACCATTGAAGGGAGCAATCAAGGAGGAAAATTCTTGGGCACAATTCTATGAAAGAATAAAATTGTCTAAGACAACCAGAGATAGAGGGTCATTGGCTGATCCAGGAAGAGCAATAGCACATATCTGGGGAATAGACGTTAAACTTCATCTGATTTATTGCGTATATAACCCTGTTATTGTTGCTAATTTGGGAAAGGAGGGACATTTGTAAAAATGCTGTCATAAGGAGCAGTGAATGTTATTGGTGAGGCAAGCTGCTTGGCAGAAAATTGGAAGCAGGATTAATAGAGCATGATGAAGATAGGGAATAAACTAATGATTTCATTGATACATAGTGAGTTTATTCTCTACTCAAATATCAAATCAGTCTTCCTAAAGCAAAGGTCTGCACACAAAATCCCTTCTATTCAATAAACTCCAGTGACTCCCTATTACTTCCAGGATTTAAAAAAAAAATGCTACTTTTCCATTCTTTTTACACCTAACTCCACTCCATGTTCTCCTCTGTCTATGAATGTTGACCTCTTTGCTGTTCTTCATGCAAGACTTTTCACCTTCTGTAAGAAGCTTTTCTTGATCCTTTTAATGCTAGAGCCTTTCCCCTGAGCTGATTTCCCTACATTCTGTATCTATCTTTATTGTACACAGTTGCTTGCATGTTACCTCTCCCATTAGACTTCAAACTCCTTGATATTAGAGACTGTTTTGCCCCCCCCCCTTTATGATGAGGATTTATATGGTACTAAATGTTTCTCCACAAGGAAACTCTCTCCCAAAGTAGATCAACATCTTCTCTTGAGTAGCCTAAAGAATTAAGAGGTTAAATAAGATTTTATAAAGGTGAATGTTGACAGCTCTTTGCATATGTTTCGAAAAATAAAATACTATTTAAAAAAGAATTAAAAGGTTAAGTGACTATGCACACTGACTCAATTAGGAGATCATGCCAAGAAATAGTCCCAATCAATTGGAAGAGCTCCTCATTAGTACTGATGTGAGAAGCCGCAATCTCATCTCATTGTACTGGAGTTCCATATTCTTCTCATTTTCAGGAGCACTAGAGTTGTCTTTCAGGCCTAAAAATTTTGCTCTAGAGACATGATTGGAAAGCACACCAAAAAGTTAATAGTTGGAAGCAGAAAACCTGAATTTAAATTCCACTTTTAATGTTTACTAGCTATCATTACACTCTTCTGAGTCTCAATTTCTTCATCTGTTAAATGGGACAAACAGTACTTTCACTATCTAACTCATCGGCTTGTTTTGAGATGAAGTGAGAGAAAGGTCTGTGCATGAGAAAAGATACTTATTTGCAAAAAAATAAAATAAATAAAGTCCTTTATAAGTTTTTTATATAAGCATAACTTAGACAGGGTGATAGGGATTAGTCCTATGATGTCAAAATTTAGAGGAAATAAACACACTTGCAGTTTTTCAACAGTGTAAAAACAATTGAACTTAGCATCTGATTTGAAGAATAATTAGTCAAAATAGGAAACATTCAGAAAACAAGCTTCTCTTCCCCTCCCCACTTCCCACCCAAGGTTCACCAAATGACTCTATCCTACCCAATTTTTCAATCAGATAATCAAAAAACATTTAAGTGCCTATTATGTGTCAATCACTCTGCTACATTCCAGGGGTAGAAAAACTTGAAACAATCCCTAACCTCAAAGAGTTTATATTCCATTGGGAGTGACAATGTATACAAATAAGCTACATACAAAATATATATTAAATAGTTTCTAGATGATTGATGTGTATGTGTGGATATGTCTCTTGTATGTGTGTAGCTGAAAAAGTCAGTAAAGGCCTCACAAAGAAAGTAGACCTTGAGCTGAGTATTAGAAGAATATATGGATTCTAAGAGGAAGAGAGAGCACTTGCCAGTCACTGGGGACAGCCATTATAAGGGCACAGAGACAAATGAGTAAAGTCATTTTGGTCAATTGAATTCATTAAGTAAAGTAATGTGTAATAAGGCTATTAAGGAATGTTAGGGCAGAGCACAAAGTGTTTTAAATGACAGAAGGGTTTATATTTGAAGCTAGAGATAAGAAGAAGATGCTGGAGTCAGTTGATAGGGAGAGTGACATTATCAGACTTGTAATTTTGGGGGAAATATGTTAGTAGATGTATGGAGAATAGATAAAAATGGAGAGAATAGAAAAATAGAGAGAGCTACCAATTAGGAGTGCTATGATAGTGTGGTCAAAAGGCAATGAGAGGCTTGTTAGGATTATGTGACTATGAGTAGAGAAAAGATTGACTGAATATGTGTATGTGTGTGTGTAAATGTTACATAAATATATAACATGTATGTACATATTTTATATATGTATATATACTATACATGCATATGTAAAATTTATACAGCTAATATATATATTTATAATTATCTTTATCATCTCTTCATTTATGAGCCATACATATACACACAAACACACATACATATTTGCACCATATACTGTTCTATAGTTGTTTTTCAATCATGTCTGACTCCTCATTAATTCATTTGGGTTTCTCTTGTCAAAGATACTGGAATGGTTGCCATTTCCTTCTCCAGCTCAGTTTTACATATGAGGAAACTGAGTCAAACAGGGTTAAATGACTTGCCCAAGGTCACAAAGCTAGTGAGTGTCTGAGGCCAGATTTGAATCCTGACCCTAGGCCCAGCATTCTATACCCCTAATTAAGATTAGGTTAAGTCAGCTCATTGATTTCTTCCAGCTCTATCCAGTATCATATAAGAGCAGAGGATACAAATAATAGAAGTGATCCAGAGTTAGGATTTGTCAAGGTGTAAGTGATAGTGCAAGGTATCAAGGGATCTGAGAGTAGAAGAAAGTGTACAGTTGAAGTGGTTAAAAAAGAGTCAAGTTTGAGAAGAGAGAAAAGGGAAGCCCAAACAGGAGTTTGGGCAACTACTGAAGGGTGGAAAAATTGGAAAGTCAATTCAAATCAAAGATAGAGTTAAAAGGATTGGGGCAAAGATATAAATTACATTTAGGATGTTATGATGGGATAGATGAATTTCAATGTTCTTGATCATGAAAGTGGGATAGTGAAAGATGTTGAGATCAGAGGCTAAGGTGAAATGAAAAAAAGAGATAATGAAAGTTGAGTAGGTTGAACTAGAAGGTTAGGGTGTTGATGAGAACACCCATGTGTGTCTAATATAAAGACAGAAGTGGGGATAGGAAAGAAGATGGTGACAGCTACTGAACTCTGAAAATGAAAAGAGAATGACCTGAGAGTTGATAGCAGCCACCAGGATTTAATTGGATGATAAATGAGAGTAGATTGAACTTTAAAAGAAGAGGAATTGTTGCGTGTTAATTGGGAGATGGTAAGTGGAGGAAAAAGGGTCTGGAAATGATGGTGAAGAATGCCGACTCCATTCTGTCTTCATGGGTTGGAGTATCCTTGGATATCCTTCACAACCGAATTCATCTTAAGAAATTAATCTATTTCCTATCTGGTACGTTTCCTGCCTCTTGCCCAGAGCACAAAAATTGTTAGTTATATCTCTTATTATTTGCTATGAGAGCACCTCAGTTTTCATTCCTCTGGATCCTAATTTCCATTTTTAAGACTTGTAATACAGAGAGAGAAGTTTTCTATCAGAATTACTAGAATGACACCCTTCCCCATTGTAAAGCAACTCCTTCAATAGGTGGGAGTTTCACAGGGAAGATTTTAAGGTTAAATAAGTTGCTGTCAGAGCAGCTTTGAGGCAGAAAGATTATATTTGTCTCATGTTCCATCTTCCATAAGTGATTTTTTTCTAAAGTATGTCTGATCATGTTACTTGCCTGTTAAGTGAGCCTCAGTAGATTCCTAACACCCCCTATGTTTGACATTTCTCTCTTCATAACCTTTCTGCCTAGAAATCTTCTTGTGCTTTCATCTCCTTCATTAACTCTATGATCTACTTGCCCTAGTCTTCTTGTTGTCACATGTCACAACATGACATTTGATTTCTCATCTCTATATCTTTGCACTGATTCTTTCCTATGATTCCCCTTAGTTTTCCAGTCTTTCTTCAAATTTTACCTTATTCAGTTTTTTCCCAGATCTATCACATGCTAATGCCTTCCTTTCTAAAATTACCTTCCATCTTCTCCATAGTGATCTAGTTATTAACATGTCTTTGCTACTAGAATATAAATTCCTTGAGGGCAGGGGTTGTCTTTGATTTTATGGAATATCCCTCTCTTTAAAAATGGAGAGTGGGAAGGTGTAATGTCTGGACTAATCTCTGGACAAACCTTGGTCTTAGGTGGAGGAGTGATGAAGGCAGGAGAGCATCTCTGTTTCTGTCTCTGTCTTCTGTGTCTCCTCTGTGACCACGTCTTTCCTCTCTGTGTGTCTTAAGTTTGAGCTTGAGCTCTCCTCTTTAGTCCTCTCAGCCCTTAAATATCTCAGTCTGATTACATCATTACATCATACTAAGTATATGCCAACTAGAGTGATTACATCATTATATCACATTAGGTATATGTGAACTAGAGAAGCCTTACCTCATCAATCACACTGAGTAGATGCTTAACTATAAGCACCCTGCTGTAAGTATCCTTGCTTCAAGTAGAATAGGAGGTGGTCATGCCCTCCCTGACTTCTCAGGGGGAAGGTGAGAAACTGCAAAGGGAAAATGGGGAGCCAAACAAAATATTTTAGCCAGTTTCCTCTGCCTGAAGAGTCTTATAACTCAGAGTTCCCCCAAAATCTGCAGCCTTCTACAGGAAGGGGTGAAGCAAATCTCAAAGAGGAGAACCTTCAAATAAAGATTTGAGAACAGAAAGTCCTTTGCCTCTAAACTCAACTGGATGAAACCACTTTTAAGAATATCAAAAGATGTTGAGAGAAGTGAACAGAGCCAGGAGAACATTGTATATAATAATGGCTACATTATGTGATGATCAACTTTGATAGACTTACCTCTTCTCAGAAATAAAAATGATGTAAAACAATTCCAAAAGACTCATGATGGAAAATGGTATCCATATCCAGAGAAAGAACTATGAAGTCTGAAAGCAAATCGAAGCATATTATTTTCACTTTTTTTTCTTTCTCATGATTTTTCCCTTTTGTTCTGAAATTTTCTTTTACAAAATGTCTAACATGGAAATATGTTTAATATGATTGTACATGTATAACCCATATCAGATTGCTTGCCATCTAGGGAGGGGGAAAAGAGGGAAGGAAGGAAGGAAGAAAAAATGAAAACGAAAATGTAATAAATGTTGAAAACTAAAAGCATATATAATAAAAACAAGACCTAAACAAAAAAATATATATCTCATTTGTTCTGAGTGGTTCATAAATGAAAGGAAATATAATTTATTGGACACTAGTCTCAATCCTTGCTACTCTCACACATACACTGATAGCATGTGAATTCCTTTTATTTCGTGAAATTCATCAGATATAGGCCTGGAAGGATTAAATTAAATGTAAAAAGTACCATCTAAATGTAAAATGTTATCCCTTTATTGGCTACCCTATTCCACAGGAAATAAGCACTAAAGATCTGGCTCCTGGTGATAATATTTTATAATCATTTGTTCATTTTATTAGCTGACTCACAAGTTGGATCCTTCTCTGGTACTGTTTTTCAATTGCAATATAGGCAGTCTTGGTTTTTAGATAAATATGGTTTTCATTATTATAGATGGCTTTGATTTGGTGCATGCAAGTGGGGTGTGGGAGAAAGAAGTAAGACTACCATGTCAGACACAAACAGATAGGAGACAGAGAATAAGAAAGAGACAGAGACAGAGGCAGACAGAGAGAGACAGAGACAGAAAGATAGACACATACATACAGAAAGAATAGTTTGTAAGTCGTGTTTAAAACAACTGGAAATGCAGATAATTTTAAATTGCTCTCTGGCAGTCAGTATAAACAGCATTCCAACCATTTAGGGTGGTTAAGAGAACAGATTCTTTGCTGCCTTGGAAACTGCCAAACAATGTCTCCTTTATCTATCTTTCTAATTAATTCCTCATTTTCATCTCCATTTTCAAAAGGAGTTGCTCTGTAATTAAATTTGCTGTCACATCCAAGATTTTCTGTACACTTACCAGAGACTCCCATCAGCAGTGCTTTGGAGGATTCTGATTTCTGCAGGTGCTGGGAGCCCAAAGAGTGTGTTGAGCCATGGAAATTTACCAGCTCAGAGTATAAATGGTAACTTCCTGATAGTAAACTTCTATTATATTAATTTATCCATATGGTGATTAATGTAGTGGGACTGAGGCTATCCCTCATTTTCTTCTGGATCATAGCTGACTCATGACAAGTTGTTTTAGCTTCAGAGGACTGAACATTGTTCTGTGTGATCTGCTTATTGTCAAAGATAGCAAAATTCTTGTCCTCTTCCATGTCATTATCACTCATCTCTTCTAGAGAACAAAGAAAAGAAGGGGGGACTCTGTGTTTCTAATAGAAAAGCTTGGAGGGCTAGATAAAGTTCCCAGGATTATAGGATTTAGATCCAGAAATGAATTTAGAATCCATTTCTTTTATACATGAGGAAACTGAGACCCAAAAAGATTGTAACAGGCATGGGATGCCACTGTATCTTTGTTTACAATGACATTAAGACATGCCTGTCTTATCTGTCAATCTTCTCTGAATTTCATTGAGAATTATGTGGAAAGTATCAATCAAATGCTAATGGGCAAGAAATCTCTTCTATTTTTTCATAGAAAAAAAGAATGGGAACATTAATTTATATTCCAGAAAACCAAATTTTCTTAAGAAATACCACTATGTGGATGGGGAAAAATATATTATTTAGCATGTCACAAAGTAACAACCATGTTCCAGCAGACTATAAACTTTGGGAAAATAAGCAAAGGGGGGTGTCCTATCAAATTCCTTTTATAACACAAATATGGTGCAGATACCCAAACCAGGAAGACCCAAAACAGAAAATTCTACACCAATTTCTCTAATAAATACTGATGCAAACATTTTAAATATAATACTAGCAAAGAGCTTTGACCAGATGGGCTTTATATCAGGAATACAGGATTGGGTTCAATATTAGGAAAACTCAATGGCATAATTGACCAAATTATGCAAAACCAACAGAAATCATATGAATATCTCAATAGATTCAGAAAAAGCTTTTGACAAAATATAGCACCCATTCCTTTTTTAAAATACTAGAAAGCTTAGGAATAAAGGGAGCATTCTTTAAAATAATAAGTATTACTTATCTAAGAACATCAGCAACCATTATCTGTTATGGGGATAAGCTAGAAACCTTCCCAATACAATCAAGATGAAGCAAGGATTACCATTATCATCATTATTATATAATATATTACTAAAAATGTTAGCCTTAGCAAGGAAAAAGAAATTAAAGAAATTGAAATAGGAAATGAGAAAACAAAACTATCATTTTGGCAGATGTTATGATGTTATACTTAGAAAATACTAGAGCATCAGCTAAAAAAAACTATTGGAAATTATTAACAACTTTAGCAAAATTGCAGGATACAAAATATTTTCACATAAATCATCAGCATTTCTATATATTACCAACACAGCTCAGCAGGAAGAAAGAGAGAAAAAATTCTATTTAAAATAATTGTAGAGGGGCAATTAGGTGGTGCAGTGGATAGAGCACCAGCCCTGAAGTCAGGAGGACCTGAGTTCAAATGTGACCTCAGACACTTAACATTTCTTAGCTGTGTGAACTTGGGCAAGTCACTTAACCCCAATTGCCTCAGTCAAAAAAAGGAAAAAAATAAAATAATTGTAGACATGAAGTCTACCTGCTTCAGGCGCTTTATGAACATGACTATAAGATACTTTTCACACAAATAAAGTTAGATCTAAACAACTGGAAAAATATTAATTGCTTATAAGTAACCCAAACTAATATAATAAAATGATGATTCTATCTAATCTATTCAATGCCATGCTAATCAAACTACCAAAAATATTTTATAGAGCTAAGAAAAATATTAACACAATTTATCTGAAAGAACAAAAGTTCAAGTATATTAAGAGAATCAATGAAAAAAATTTCAAAACAATCTGATGCTAAGAAAAAGAGTGATGGATTAGTAGAACAAATTAATTCTAAATTACATTTTATTAAATGACCATAGTAATCTAATAAATGATAAGCCCTAAGATCCAACTTTTGGAACAAAAGCTCATTATTTAACAAAAACTGCTGAGAAAACAAGAAAACAGTATAGTAGAAAGGAGGCTTGGATCATCTCACATTGTATATTAAGATAAGGTCAAAATGGGTACATGATTTACACATAAAGGGTGATAAAATAAACAAATTAAGAGAACATGCAATAGTTTATCTGTTACATTTATGGATGAGGAAAGAATTTAGGACCAAAGAAGATATAGAGAGCATTACAAGATTTAAAATAGATAATTTTGATTCTATAAAATTAAAAAGGTTTTGCACAAACAAAATCAATGTAACTAAAACTATGAGGGACACAGAAAACTGGGGGGGGTCAGTGATTTTTTGCAACAAGTATTTTTCATAAGGTTCTCATTTCTCAAATATGTAGAAAATAGACTCAAATTTACTTACATTAAAGAAAATACAAGTCATTCCCCAATTGATAAATAATCAAAGGAAGGAACAAGCAGTTTTTAGACTAAGAAATCAAAACTTTACCTATTCATGAAAAAATGCTCTAAATCACTATTGATCAGAAATATGTAAATCAAAACAACTCTGAAGTACCCACCTCACAATTATCAGATTAATTAATAGAATAAAAAAGAAAAATGTTAGATATTGAAGGGGATGTGAGGAAACTGGGATATTGCACTGCTGGTGGAGTTGATCTTACAATTCTAGAGAGCAATTTGGAACTATGTCCAAAGGGCTATAAAACTGTGCATACTCTTGGATCATACTACTGCTACATCTATATTACAAAGGCATCCAGAAGAGAGGAAAGGACCTATCTGTACAAAAATATTTATAGCAGCACTTTTTGTGATGGTTAAGAATTGGACATCAAAGAGAGCCCCATCAATTAGAGAATGGCTAAACAAACTGTGGTATGATTGTAAAGGAAAATTATAATGCTATAAGAAATGACAAGTAGGATGTAAATTAAAAAAACAAAACAAAACACCCAAACCTGGAAAGACATATGAACTGATGCATAGTGAAGTGAATAGAACCAGGAAAAATGTACACTGTAATAACAATATCGTTCAGTGAAGAATTGTGACTGACTAGCTATTTTCAGCAATACAATGATCCAAGACAATCCCAAAAGACTCGTGATAAAGTATAGTAGGGGCAGCTAGGTGGTACAATGGATAGAGTACCAGCCCTGAAGTCAGGAGGACCTGAGTTCAAATCTGGTCTCAGACATTTAATACTTCCTAACTGTGTAACCCTGGGCAAGTCACTTAACCCAATTGCTTCAGCGAAAAAATTAAATAAAATATACTATCCACCTATAGAGAAAGAACTTATATTAATTGAAATCATATTGAAGCATGTGATTTTAAACTTTCATGGAAATGTTTTAGACAATTACACATGTATATCCTAGATCTGATTATTTACTATCTCAGGGTGGAGGAGAAAGGACATAGGGAAGAGTAGACTTTGGAACATAAAACTTTAAATAAAACTATTTAAAATTGGGGAAAATATGCCCAGAATTTTTTTAAAATAAGCTTTTTTGGTTAATGTTTTTAACTATCAAAATTTTTCTTACTTTCTTTTGCATTTCCATGTTTCATGAGATCCTTGTCCCTCATCTCCCAGATTAAGGTTGCATATACTGACAGCAAAATAGTGGAGATTTCCAATGTGTTTCCAAAGCTTTTTGCCTGTCTGTCAAGAAGGAAACTATCAAGGAGTTTGTACTCAATTGAAAGTATTTAGTGTCTAATAACTGGCCCATTCAGGGAATGCTTGCTACCTGTTTACTAGTTACTTTTCTAAAGTAGATAACCTTATCTCAAGGCTCATAAGCTGTGTGGTTTGATAAGAGAATCCATTTAGAACAGCTAGAGATGGTACAGTGGATAGAACACAGCCCCTGAAGTTAGGAGGACCTGATTTCTTAACACTTACTAATAATGAGATGTGAGAAAGTTGCAAGGCTTGAGAAACTAGGGCTACTCAACCGTGGGAGTAACTCAAACAATGCTGGCCAATCTGTTGGTCAGTAAGCATAAACATAGCAATGGGAACTTCCCTATCTCTATCATTTCTCAATTGTACCTCTAAACCACAATATTAACATATCAACCCAATCTTTGTTTCTCTTTTCTACAAAATTATCTCTTAGATTCTGATCCTTTGCTAAAATTCCCTTGGAAATTAGCTCACTGTCAAGCAGCTAAATAAATTTTTGTCCCTTATCTTGGGACACTAACAGTGTGTTCTTTCACTAAACCCACAACACCAATCTGGGGGCCCCAATCTTATTGAGGGATCTTTCTCCTCCTTGACACTT
The DNA here is from genome assembly GCF_902635505.1 of Sarcophilus harrisii. Taxonomy (NCBI): domain Eukaryota; kingdom Metazoa; phylum Chordata; class Mammalia; order Dasyuromorphia; family Dasyuridae; genus Sarcophilus; species Sarcophilus harrisii. The sequence continues at coordinate 277,457,384 of NC_045426.1, read as the reverse complement.
GTTGAGTGGCCCTGAGCAAGTCACATAACCCTAATTGCTTTGCAAAAGAGAGAAAGAGAGAGAAGAGAAATTGAGAGAAAGACAGAAGAGACAGAGAGACAAAGAGAGGGAGGAAAAGAATCTATTTAGAACTGGAAGAGACCAGGGGAATCATCTTATCTACTCTCATTCTTTTGACATTTAAGATAAGGAAATTATATCCTAAAGAAATTTATTAAATTACCCAAGGTCACATGGTTAATGTCAAAGCTCGGATTTGAATTCTAGTTTCCTGACTCCAGATGCAGTCCCATCATATTTTACTCTCTCTATAAAAAGAAGAGAATCAGAGTTATGAAGAAAGTTATCAAAAGAATGAAACCAGAGTTCCCTGAGTACTGCTTTATTGAGTTTAGTAGAGATCTGAATTGGTAATACTATCTGATCTATAATGTGAGGTCTGTTTCCAAATGATGGCAGACATCAAAAGCAGGGGTTCAGTCATGTGAAGAATTAACAGTAGCCATTCTCTTTGGCAAAAGGTAGATGTATTTAGGGAAGAGGTAACAGAAATAATGAAGAGATACACTACACACCAGGAATGGTAAATATGAAATAAAGTGGAAGAGCATATAAAAGATAATTTCCTCAGTGAAACTCACAATTACCCAGTAGAAAGGGAGCACTCCATGAGGTTGGAGCATGTCCTTATCTGGACACCTCATGGGGTGCTTCCCTTATCTGGAAGGCTGAATCCTGAAAGGGACTTAGCACCTTAAAAGAGTTAGTTAACTATAAGGAAGAGAAGTAGGAGTGGGAAGCATATCAAGTTAGGGAAGATGCCATGTGCCATGGGAGAAGGGGAAAGAAACCATACTATTATGTATTTTAAAGATTATAAGCAAAGGAGATTTATAGTTCCAGTTACAATTCTTTGAACCCCCTTTTCTGCTGTCTTTAAAGAGAGCATTTCAATGCAAAATAAAAAATAAAATAATACAGTGTGTATCCTGAAGATGACAATATAAGTATAGATGTCTGAATGCTTAGGATGATATTGAAAGTGTGAAATAGGATAGAACTAATGAAGTGAATATTCCCTTGAATTATTTGGCACCACAATGAACATGCATAAAATATCTTCCAGCTCCTTGCTGTCTTGCTGTAAATCAACTGTTCAACAACAATAGAAAAAAAGATATATTTGAACAAAATTTGGGGGGGGAGAGAATATTTGTTAGTCCTATGGAGATAATTCAATGGGAACCTTAGAAAATATATATTTTTATGACTACATGCTACCTTTACAAAAATTGTTCTTATGCTAGGGCATAAAAAACTTACAAATGAATTCAGAAAAAAACAAATATTGAATAGATCGTATGCAGAATATAACTAAAAAAATTATAACCAATATAGGAAATAAAAACAAAGATACAAAACAAAATGGAAACCAACAGTGTTCTAAAAAATGAGAGCGTCAGAATGAGAAATCATAGTGTAAAAATATCAATCAATGTTAGGCTAAGAGGTCTGGAATGCTTGCCCTTTTCTTTCCAACTTAGGGATCCCTCTTTCCATCTATAAAGTTGAACTAGAAACCACATGAAAAAATAATGAGGCTTTTTTAATAGCAGATTTTGGCTTTTTACACCTCTATTCCAAAGCCCAAGGAAATCACACTTAAATCTTAGGCTCACTTATAAGCTCTCTCTTAAAATGAAAAAATAGAAAGATACACCAATATACAATGTTCCCTTCCCCCCCCCCCCCAGGATTTTGACTATAAAAGAGAAAGGGATGACAAGGTCAAGTGAAGATTTTTTTAGATGACAAAGATCTGGATAGATTTGTGGGCAGCAAAGAAGGAGTAAGTGAATACAGAAAGACTGAAGATAGGACAAAAAGAAAATAATTTATGGGATATACTCCAAGAAGAGATTGAAAGGGATGCGGTCAAAAGTAAAAGTAAAAACGACCTTTGTTAGAAGCTTTACCTCTTCTTCAGAGACTGGAAAAAGATAGGGGAGAATAGGAATGATGTGAGGAGATTGAAGTATGAGATGCTAGAAGGGAGCGAAAGATGTCATACAGTAAGAAAAAAAAGTCTATTAACACTTTCTGTTGTATACGCAATGTAGTCAATCAGAAGAATAAAAGGTTGGCATTCAATAGAGACATTGAAGTAAGATAACTTGGTAGTTGACAGTTGACAAAATTGTGTGACCCTCTCTGACAAAGTCTAGAAGCAGAAAATTGGAGCAGAGAAGATGGATATTTGGAGTAACTGAGAGCTTGGATATAGGCAAAATGTGGCTAATAGAAATTCAAAAGTAAAGAACAGTGTAGACTTACTCCAGTCGCTTGCAGATAGTTGTCCCTCCTTCTCCTCCTGACTCACATCCGTTCACTCTCATTGAGGAATAAGTCTGTCAGGAAGCTGCTCCACTGCCATGGCATTCAAAGACACTGGCAAGACACTTGTGGAGCCTGAAGTGGCCATACACCAGATCCTTATTCCCTTACTAGCCACAATGTGAAATCACTTGAGAAAGTGTGTGCTAAGCTAATTAGAGGGTCAAAGAAAACTTGAAAGTGAAGAGACATGTTTGAATTACCACTGAGACACTTCCAATCACAGCTAGAAAAACTTGTGTTGAAGATTCAAAGACTTGGGATCAGTTCCAGATGAGAATCCACAAATACCTTATAGATTTGCACAGTCCTGAAATTGTTAAACACATCATTTCTATTGCCATTGAACCAAGTATAGAAGTAGAAGTCACCACTGCAGATGCCTAATCACTAATCTCCTTTAATAATTTGATTGCAATTATTAAAAAAAAAAAAAGAACCATATAACATTAAGCTGGTTTTAAACTGGTTAACTAAAGGGTTAAGATTTCAAAAGAAGGAAAGTAAGATCAGAACAAGGGAAAAATTTTGGAATACTGCAATGGATGGAGTGAGATGGAGTGACTTGAAGTTTTATATCAAAATTGGCAATTTTATTTATCTATAATCAAAAGATTTTTTCAACAAACAAAATCAATGCCATCAGTATAAGAAGAAAAGAAAGGAATGAAAAGGAATCTTCACATTAAAAATACAAAATAGATAAGTCTAGCATTCAAAATCAATAAGAGATATTCCCCAACAGAAACGGGGGAAATGATATGAACTGAGAGTTTTTTAAAGGAAAAAATATGTTATAAATACTGACAAGAACAATGTTCAAAATTACTGATAATTAAAAAAATTTCGATCACTACAACACAAAGTATTATCACAAACCCATTAAATTGAATGTGATGGTAAAAGACAGAAAAATTCAACACGAAGAGTTGTGAGAAAAGTATGCTATTTCACCTCTCATGAAGCTTCGTATTGCTCAATTGTTCTGGGAAACAGTTTTGAATTATGAAAGAAAATTTTCTCACTTGGTAATATCCTTCAACCCAGAGAACATAGTTTTATACCACAAGAAGGTCAGTGACAGGAAATTATACATGTCATATGTACAAAAAATATGGATAGTATTTTTAATATCTCAAAGCTAGAAACAAAGTGCATAAAATTTTGATGAAAAAGGTAAACAAACAGGATTATAAGAATGTGATAGAATTATATTGCACTTTAAGAAATAATTATATAGGAGGTTTGAAGTGATTAATAATTTCCTTTAGAGTTAGGAAGACCTGCATTCAAATTCTGCCTCTGACATATACTGGCTGTGTGACCCTGGGAAAGCTGTTAACTTCTCAGTACCCCAGACAATACCCTAAGATGATAAATTGGAAAAAAAAAAAAAGGCTCCTGCTTACAGTAAAGGGAGTCTTCTCATCTAAGAATTCCTTTTATTATGAAATCATAGATCCCTTCCTCTCTACCCACTCAGGAAAAGGAAATGATGAATAAGAATTAAGAAAATGTGATCAGAAGACTTGAATGAAGTGAAAAAAGCTAAGACAAATGGACAATGCAAAAAAAAAAAAAAAGCAAAATTCACATACAATCCATGATATTGTCACCAATTTATTAAAATCAGAGCATAAATCCTTGCTTCTGGTTAACAAATGGTGAACTACAAAAATGAAAAATGACAAGAAAACAATTTATTAAGTGGTTTTGCTAAATTGTTGTTGGAAAATTTACTGTACTCTTGGGTGGTGTAGTGAGGTGGTGCAGGGTGTTTCTTGGGCTATGCCTTCTATGCCACAGCAAAAATGTTTCAAGAGGAAAAAAGTCACTTAATATCTTGTTTCCAGGCTGTAATAGTTGATCCTGGAGCTCTTTAAAATTTTTTCAGAAGTGAAAAGTGTTCTGAAAATAATCTGGAGGTAAGTGGGTAACCAAAGGCACTGATGCCACTGGCCCTCAAGTCCAGCTACAGGTGATCACTCTTAGAACCTAGATTTTCCAGTCTTCCTTGCCTCTTCCCACTTCCTCCAGAGGTTTTGAGTCAGGAAGACATGAATTCAAATTTGATCTGAGACATTTACTAGATGTGTGTTGGGCAAGTCACTTAAACCTGTTTGCCTTGGTTGCCTCATATGTAAAAATGAGCTGGAGAAAGAAATGGCAAACCATTCCAATATCTTTGCCAAGAAAACCACAAATGGGATCTTGAAGAGTCAGAAATGACTGAACAACTTACAATAACACTTTTCCCTCTTTCCTCCTAACTCCTTTAATTCCTTCTTCCAAATCCAACTTCCACTCCTTCCAAATCTTCCTTTTGTCAGTGCAATAAGTATTCCTCCAGGCTTCACAAGAGTTTCCTTCTTCTCCCCCAATTTCCTGAACCTATTTTTTCTGTTTGTTTAATGATTTGGGAGTTACAGTGTCATCTTTCAAACTCATCAGTCTGTTTTAGATAGCATTAAGAATGTTTCCTATTTAATGGAGGAAATAATAAACCAGGGAAAACTTTTTACCAGTCACCTCTTTCCCTTCATTCAACAAATACACCCCAATCCTACTCTTGATAGAAACTGACCTATAAATAGAAATTAATGAAGCCATTTCATATATTGTGTTACTTGGGATAGAAAATTTGTGGTAACTAACTTAATTGTGCTAATTATATTCCATCCATTGAGACATGCAAATCCCTTTGTCATATTGAACTCTCATTTGTGATGTGTTGGGAATTTTACCTTACAAATAGAAATAATTAGCTGATCAGTTCCTGCTGCTCCCTCTTCCTTTTCCTTCTCCTCCTCTACTGACAAAACTGATTAGCAATCTACAAAAGGAAAGCATTTGCACTTTGACAACCCTAAATCTACAAAAGGCATGTATTTCCTCCTTGTTTATATCTAACCCCAAAGATTACAGGCATAGAAAACATAAAACTGAAAGAGTCTGATTCAGGGATCTGTTGGAGAAAGATCAAGAACTGATTGTTAAGTTTTCAGTGAGGCATTTATACTTCAGAAGTTGACCAAAGATGCAAATTCAGGCTTGAATTATTATTTTGTGGATTTTCTTAAGAATTTAAAAAATGAAAAAGAAAATATTAATGAGAAAGACTTGAAACTTGAAAATGGGTCCTGCATTTTCAGATTATTTTACTCCAAGAATTATTATTTCACTTTTCAATGTCAGAGAAAAATAGCTGTCTCTTAACAATGTGGTTTAAAGAATCTAAAAATAGGTTTATGTAAGAAAAGTAATGGAGATTAGTGACTTCCTCAAAGGGCTAGGTACTGATCTTCTTTAAGATTCTATTCAGAACCAGACTATAATTGTGCCCTTCCTACTGCCATTCATTTTTTGAGTCACCCCATTTTTCAATTTCCTACTACTATTTGTCTATCGCATATACTAAAAGCTTCTGGTTGGGAGAGATAAAATTGTCTTACAACTGATTTTCAAGTCATTAGGTAAGCAAAATTGGCTATAATTAGTGGACTTACACGTCTCCAATTCAGTTCAATATGTATTTAAATATGCATCCTACTTGCCAAGCACTCCAAAATAAGACGTTCTCATCCAACTCCAAGTATAAGACCAGGAAAAGGATAAGACACTCATGTCAGAAAATCATGATCTCCTGTAAATGAAATAAACATGAGACTCATCTATCCTTAGTAAAAAGGAAGCCTTCCCAGAAATAATTACATTAGTAAACTTTTTTTCAAGTTTTATTTTAGGATGGGCTAAAATACCTTCTTCTATATTAATGAAGAGCAATCTAAAATAAAATCAATTAGAAATAATAGAGATTGTTTCAATGCAGTCTGTTATGAAAATACATGTTGGAAGTTCAGGGGGGAAGAGCCAAGATGGCAGGGTGAAGCCAGGAAACTGCTTGAGTTCTCCCAGCTTCCCTCTCCTGAAAACCACAGATTGAACAGAGTCCAGCTCCAGATAGATTGGACAGAAAGGAATGTTCAACTTAGATGGTATGTTGGAAAGCCAGTGAGAGGGTCTTAATCACAGCAGAGCAACAACTGAGACCCTCAATCCTGGCTCAGTAGCAAAGCAGAGCAATGGGCCAGCCTCCAGTCCCAGCTCAGAAGACAAATTCTGGGGAACCATTCTGTTCCCTGGAAAGAGCAGGTAAGACTATCCCCTGATGTGAGGGGCCTTGTGTTCAAAGCCAAAGCTCAGAGCTGCACAGGAAGTTTGGGATAGTTCCTCCTTTACCCAAGTGCAGAGTTCAATCATAAAAGGCTGGAAATTAAAAAAGAGGAAAAAAAGGAAAGAAAATGAGAATAGCAGAAAAAACCTTAACCATAGAAAGCTACTATGATGACAGGGTAGACCAAAACACCAACTCAGATGAAGACAAAATGTCCACAGAGGAGATCTCAAAAAGTGATGTGATTAATCTCAAACCACAAGAGTCTTCTTGAAAGTGCTCATAAAAGATTTTAAAACACAAATAAGAGAGGCAGAAGAAAAATGAGAAAAGAAAAGAGAGGTATGCAAAAGAGAGTCAACAACTTGGAAAAGGAAGGACAAAAATTGACTGAAGAAAACAATTTCTTAAAAAAATACAATTGATCAAAAGCAAAAAAAAAAAAAAATTCCATTGAAGAAATCAACTCTAAAAAACACAATAGGCCAAATGCAAAAAAAAAAAAAAAAATCTACTGAAGAAAACAACACCTTGAAAAGTAGAATTAATCAAATGGAAAAAGATAAAAAAGCTGACTTCAGAAAATCATACATTAAAAACTAGAACGTGGCAAATGGAAGCTAATGACTCTATGAGACATCAAGAATCAGTTCAACAAACTAAAAAGAATGGAAAAATGGAAGAAAATGTAAAACATCTCTTAGGAAAAATAGCCAACCTAGAAAATACATCCAGGAGAGATAATTTTAAAAGTATTGGTCTACCTGAAGGCCATGACCAAAAAAAAAAATGAATCTGAATACCATTCTTCAAGAGATCATCAAGGAAAATTGCCCTGACATACTAACATCAGAGGGAGAAATAGTCATTAAAGAAATACATTGATTACAACAAGGAAAACTCCATTGAATACTGGTGCAGAATTCCAGAACTATAATCTCAAGGAAAAAATACTAGAAGCTTCCAGGCAAAAGCAATTCAAGAATCAAAGAGCAACACTCAGGATTACCCAGGATCCAGCAGCTTCTACAATAAAGGAATACCATATTCCAAAAAGTAAAAGAGCTGAGGTTACAACCAAGAATTAACTACCCAACAAGACTGAGCAATATCTTTCAGAGGAGGAGATGGATCTCCAATGAAGTAAGAGACTCAATCATTTCTACTGAAAAACAAAACAAAACAAAACAAAACAGAACTAAACAGAAACTTTGGTCTTTAAACATAGGATTCTAGAGAAGCACAGAAAGGTAAACAGGGAAAAATATATATGATATTTAAAAGTTGTTTACCATTTACATCCCTAGATGGGAAAATGATATCTCTAATTCTTGAGAACTGTATCTGTTATTGGGAGTTAGAGGAGGGTATCACATGGACAGAGACTGTGACTCTGAGGTGATGATTTCAAAGAAAAAAGACATTAAGGGATAGAAAAAGGAAAGAGGAGGTATAATGGGACAAATTAGATTACATGAAGAGGCCCAAAAGACCTATTACAATAGAGGGAAAGAAGGAGGAGAATTAGTATTGTCTGAAGCTTAATCTCATCCGTTTTTGGCTCAAAAAGGGAAGAATGCAATTACTCAGTTAAGAATAAAAACACTAGGAGAAAGGGGTAAGGAAAGGGAAGAGGGGTGATAGAAGGAAGGGCAGATAGTGGGCAGGGGGTTAGAAACAAAATACTACTAAGGAGGAGCAAGCAGAAAAAAAGAACAAAGGTATATACAAGGGAGAAAATAGGATGGAAGAAAATATAGAGCTACTAATAATAATTGTGAATGTGATACAAATAACAAAATGGATAACAAACCAGAATCTTATAATATGTTGCTTATAAGAAACATTTGAAACAGAAAGACACATACAGAGGAAGAGTAAAAGACAGGAGCAGAATTTATTATGTTTCAGCTAAAGCCAAAAAAAAAAAAAAAAAAAAAAAAAAAAAAAAAAAAAAGGCAGGGTAGCAATTCTGATCTCAGATAAAGCAAAAGTTAAAATAGATCTAATTAAAAGAGATAAGGAAACTACATTTTGTTAAAGGGTACCATAGACATTGAAGTAATATTGATACTAAATGTATAAGCACTAAGTGAGAAAGCATCCAAATTCTTAGAGAAATTAAGTCAGTTACAAGAAGAAATAGTCAAATTATATTCATGAGGGACCTTAATCTCTCCCTCTCAGAATTAGACAAATTGAACCACAAAATAAATAAGAAAGAAACAAAGGAGGTTAATAGAATCCTTAAAACTTAGATATGATAGACCTGTGGAGAAAATTGAATAGAGACAGAAAGGAATACATCTTTTTCTCAGTAGTACATGGTATTTACACAAAAACTGATCATGTATTAGGGCATAAAAACCTCACAATCAAATGCAGAAAGGCAGAAATAGTAAATGTTTTTTTTTCAGACCTCAAGGTCATAAAAATTATATTCAATAAAGAGCCAGGGAAAGATAGACTAAAAACCAATTAGAAACTAAATAAACTAATTCTAAAAATGAATGTCAAATAAAAATAATATTGATAATTTCATCCAAGAGAATGACAATAATGAGACAACATACCAAAACCTATGTAAAGCAGCCAAAGCAGTCCTTAGGGGAAGTTTTATGTCTCTAAATAGTTAATATGAATAAAGTAGAGAAAGAGATCAATGAGTTATTCATGAAAATAAAAAAAAAAAAACTAGAAAAAGAACAAATTAAAAATCCACAATTAAATATCAAATTAGAAATTCTGAAACTCAAAAGAGATTAATAAAATTGAAAGTAATAAAACTATTGAACTAACCAATAAAACTAAAAGTTGGTTTTATGGGGGGAAAAACCCCAACAAAACAGATAACTCTTTGGCTAATTTGATTAGAAAAAAAGAAAGAAAGAAATACCAAATTACCGGAATCAAAAATGAAGAGTGAACTTACCACTAATGAAAAAGAAATCAAAGCAATAATTAAGAGCTATTTTGCCCAACTTCATGCCAGAAAATCCAACAATCTAATCGAAAGGGATGAATATTTACAAAAATATAAATTGTCCAGATTAACACAAGAGGAAATAGATTACTTAAATAGCCCCATTTTATAAAAAGAAATTGAACAAGACACCAATGAACTCCCTAAAAAAAAATCTCCAAGGCCAGATGGATTTACAAGTGAATTCTATCAAATATTTAAAGAACAATTAATTACAAGAGTATGTAAACTATTTGGAAAAATAGGTAAAGAAGGAGTCCTGCCAAATGCCTTCTATGACACAAATATAGTACTGATACCTCAATTAGGAAGAGCCAAAAAAGAGAAAGAAAATTACAAATCAATCTCTCTAATGAATATTGATGCAAAAATTTTAAATAAAATATTAGCAAAGAGATTACACCTTATTAGCAGGATGATACAATTTAACCAAATGGGATTTATGCCAGGAATACAGAGCTGGTTCAATATCAGGAAAACTTTTGCCATAATTGACCATATCATTTGTTGGAATCTTTACAAATTGTTAAGCCATTAGAGTTGATAGAGACAATAATTATCTAATTTGGCATGGTTCAATATGATTGATTTGATCTTAGAAGGAGATATTTTAAACCAGAACTTGAAACAAGGTACTAAGTACAACTGATAGAAATGATGCTTGTGTTCACACCTTTAGAGAGCTCATAAGTATCTAAGTACTCAATGGAGTTCACACGTTTGGGGGATTTCAGAGCTTAGTATGAGATATCCGAATTCACACCTCCCTTGAAGTTCTTAGGGCCAGAGAGCACTCTGGGAGATAACCCAGAATCCCTCTCCCTCCAGAAGGAGGAGTTAACCTTTGGGAGATCATATATATGGAGGAAGCTCTTAGAGCTTAAAAGAATTTCCCCGGAACATTGACTGGGGTCGGAGAGGAGCTCTCTGGGAGGAAGCCCACAAGCCCTATCTTTGAGGCAAGAGAGATTCATTGCATCTTCCAACTTGATGCTAGCTGGAGGCTGAAGAAAGCAGAGGCAGAAGCCAAGGACAAAGCTGCAAGAGCTCTTGGAACCAAGCAGAGAGATAGGCTTCTGAGCTAACCAGGCTCTATTGAAGGACACAATAAAAGATCTGAACTTTTATCAGCTGGCTGCGATTTTGGAGTAATTATTTACTTGTAACTGAAACTCAGGCTGCCTCCAGAAAACCTCCCTGAGAAATCCTCTCCCCTAGAGAGAACTATTATTATTTTAAAGAAGAGAAAAACACTAACAATCAATGACAAAACTAACAGAAATCATATATGATGATCTCAATATGTACAGAAAAAGCTTTTGACAAAATACAGCATGCATTCTTATTAAAAAACACTACAGAACATAGAAATAAAGGGAGTTTTCCTTAAAATGATAAGTAGCATCTATCTCATTATAATGGAGAAAAAGCTGGATGCATTCCCAATAAGATCTTTATCACCACTATTATTCAATATTGTACTAGAAATGTTGACTTTAGCAATAAGAAAAGAAAAAGAAATTAAAGAGTCAATGAGGAGATAAAACTATCACTCTGGCAGATGATATGATGATATGTTTAGAGAATCCTAGAGAATTATCCAAAAACCTACTTGAAATAATTAACAGCTTTAGCAAAGTTGCAAGATATAAAATAAACTAGCACAAATCATCTACATTTTTACATATTACTAATAAAGCCCAGTAGCAAGAGATAGAAAAAGAAATTCCATTTAAAATAACTATAGACAAAATAAAATATTTGGATGTGTACCTTCTAGGAAAAATTTAGAAACTATATGAAAACAGTTACAAAACACTTCTCACACAAATATATGATCTAAACAATTGGAAAAATATCAATTGTTCATGAGTAACCAAGCTATAATATAACAAAAATAGCAACTCTACTTAAATTGTTCTGTTTGTTCAGTGCCATACCAATCAAATGCCAAAAAAAATTTTTTATAAAGCTAGAAAAAATAATAACAGCATTTATCTGGAAGAACAAAAAGTCAAGAATAACAAGGGAATTAATGGAAAAATATAAAGGACTGTGGCCTAGCAGTACCATACCTAAAAATATAATATAAAGCAGCAGTCATCAAAACCTTTTGGTACTGACTAAGAAATAGAGTGATACATAACAGCAAGAGTATATAATGATTAATTCTGATGGATGTGGTTCTCTTCAACAATGAGATTCAATTATGGAATATTACTGTTCTGTAAGAAATGACCAACAGGATGATTTCAGAAAGGCCTGTAGAGACTTACACGAACTGATGCTGAGTGAAATGAGTAGGACCAAGAGATCATTATATACTTCAACAACAATACTATATGATGACCAGTTCTAATGGACCTGGCCATCCTCAGCAATGAGATCAACCAAATCATTTCCAATGGAGCAGTAATGAACTGAACCAGCTACGCCCAGAGAAAGAACTCTGGGAGATGACTAAGGGCCATTGCATTGAATTCCCAGTCCCTGTGTTTGTGCCCACCTGCATTTTTGATTTCTTTCACAAGCTAATTGTGCAGTGTTTCAGAGTCTGATTCTTTTTAATACAGCAAAATAACGGTTTGGTCATGTATACTTATTTTGTATCTAATTTATATTTTAATGTATTTAACATCTACTGGTCATCCTGCCATCTAGGGGAGGGGGTGGGGGGTAAGAGATGAAAAATTGGAACAAGAGGTTTGGCAATTGTTAACACTGTAAAGTTACCCATGCATATAACCTGTAAATAAAAGGCTATTAAAAAAAACAACAACAACAATGAGATTCAAACCAATTCGAATTGGTCAGTGATGAAGAGAGCCATCTACACCCAGAGAGAGGACCATGGGAACTGAGTGTGGACCACAACATAGCATTCTCACTCTCTCTGTTGTTGTTTGCTTGCATTTTGTTTTCTTTCTCAGTTTTTTTTTTTCCTTCTTGAATTGACTTTTCTTGTGCAGCAAAATAACTCTATAAATATGTATATTGGATTTATATATATGATTTAACATATATTTTAACATATTTAACGTGTATTGGACTCCCTACCATCTAGGGGAAGGAGTGGGGGGAAGAAGGGGATAATTTGGAGCAGAAGGTTTTACAAGAGTTAATGTTGAAAAATTACCCATGCATATATTTTGTAAATAAAAAGCTTTAATTAAAAAAAAAAAAGAAATAGAGTGGTGGATCAGTGGAATAGGTTAGATACACATGACACAATAATCAGTGACTAGAGTAATCTTATATTTGATAAATTCCAAAATGCCAGCTTCTGGGATAAGAACTCACTGTTTCACAAAAAAAAAAAAAAAAAATGCTGGGAAAACTGGAAAATAATATGTCAGAAATTTGGCTTAGAACTACATCTCACATCCTATACCAAAATAAGGTCAAAATGGATATAATTTGGGCATAAAGGATGATATTATAAGCAAATTAGGAGAGCAAGGGATAATTTGGAGATCTTTGGAGAAGGGAGGAATTTATGATTAAAGGAAGACTAGAGAACATTATGAAATATAAAATGGACAACTGTAATTACATTAAATTAAAAAGTTTCTGCACAAACAAAATCACCACAAGATTAAAAGGGAAGTATGAAGCTGGGGAAAAACTATTTATAGACAATGTTTCTGGTAAAGGCCTCATTTCTAAAATATGTAAAAAATTATGTCAAATTTATAAGAATACAAATCATTCCTCAGCTGATAAATGGCAAAAGTATATGAACAGACAATTTTCAGGTGATGAAATAAAAGCCATTTATATTCATATGAAAAGATGCTCTAAATCACTATTAATTAGAGAAATGTAAATTAAAATAACTCTGAGGCATCTCTCAAATTTGCTAAGATGTCAGAAAAAGATAATGATTAATGTTGGAGGGGCTATAGGAAAACTGGGACATGAATGCATTGTTGGTGGAATTGTAAAATGATCCAACCATTCTGGAGAACAATTTGGAACTATGCCCAAAGGGCTATAAAACTGTACAGACTCTTTGACCCAGCAGTACCAACTACTGGGTCTGTATCCCAAGGAAATCTTAAAGGAGGGAAAAGGGCCATATGTGCAAAAATATTTGTAGCAGCCCTTTTTGTGATGGCAAAGAATTGGAAAATGAGTAGATACCTCATCAATTGGGGAATGGCTGATTGAGTTATGGTATATGAAAGTAATGGGATATTATTGTTCCATAAAAAGTAATGAACAAGCAGATTTTAGAAAGGCCTGGAAAGATTTACACGAACTGATGTAGAAAGAAACAAGTGGGACCAGGAATATAGTATATATAGTAACAGTAAGATTGTGCAATGATCAAGTATGAAAGACTTAGTTCTTCAGTGGTTCAGAGATCCAAAGCAATCCCAATAACCACTAGCTACAAAATGCTACCTGCATCCAGAGAGAAAACTATGAATGAATGTAAATCAACACTTGCTATGTTTATTTTTCCCCCCTTTTCTTCTGTTTTTTTTCTCTCATGTTTTTTTTCCTTTTGTTCTGATTTTTCCCTCCTAACATGATTCATAAATAAATGCATATTTTTTTTAAATCAATGTACATATATCACCAGAAAAAAAAGAAAATAAAATTCTTTTAAATAAATGAAGATGGGGAAGGGAACAAGCATTTATTAACATCTCACCATGAGCCAGGCACAATGCTAAATACTTTACAAAAATCTCATTTAATATTCCTAACAACTCTGGGAAGTAGATGCTATAGTCTTCATTTTACAGATGAGGAAAATGAGACAAACAGTTAAGTGACTTGCAAGGTCACAACTAGTAAATGTCTTGAGATTGGATTTGAAATTAGGTTTTCCTGACCCTAGGACCAGCACTCTTTCCTTTATGTCCTCTAACTGTTCCTAAAGAAGAGATGTGCTGCTATGACAAAAACTGGCAAGAGTCAAGAAAATTTTTTAAAAGATTTTCCTGAAATGTTGTTCTTTTCAAAATATCTATTGTTATTTTTAAGGAGGATCTATCTTAGGTCTCTGGCCTCTTTGCAATCTCTCCTTCTGCTATTTTCCCAAAAGACTCTTAATAATATGTCTTAAATTTTGTAAAGTATTATACATATTGTTCATATTATACATTCATGTAGTCACAAATATACCATTTGTATCAAGTCAATAAGCATTCTAGGAAATGGAATTAAATATCCATATGTAGACATCATGGTCCAGGACAGTGCTCTTGTTTAAGAACAATGAGCCTTAGTTAACATTTCTGGAGTTTCTTAGTAAAAATATTCATTAGAGGCAGTGTTGCATATTAGATAGAGTATAATCAAGAATCATCTATCAAATTCAATGAGACTTTATTAAGCATGTGCTCAGTGCCAGCAAACTTGTTCAGTGTCAGAGTACAAAGGTAAAACTGGAATAGTTCTTGTCTTCTGTACATTATAAAAGTGGAGACAATAAGTTGTGTCTGTATACTAAAAATATGCCAAAGAACTGTGAGATTTGAGAAGGAAGGATTCTACTAGTTGGGGTGATAGTGTTGGACATAGTCAGGAAAATTCATTTTTATAAGTTCAAATCTGGCCTCAAACTTTTTTATTAGCTGTATGACCTTGAGTAAATCCGGATTAACTGCTTGCCTCAGTTTCCTCATTTGTAAATTGAGTAAATTTTGTAAAATTTCCTCATTTGTAAAATGAGCTGGAGAAGAAAATGGCAAAGCATTTCTGTATCTTTTCCAAGAAAACTACAAATAGGATTCACAAAGAGTCAACATGACTCAACAACAAAGTTCCAGTAGCTGTGGGGATCGAAGAAGGCTTTGTGTAAAAAATGTGGTGATTGAATTGAATGTTGAAAGAAGTCAGGGCCTCTAAGAGGCAGAGGTGCAAAGTATTCCAGACAAAGAAGGACAGCTATCATGAAGGCCTTCCGTGACAAAAGATTTGTGGCTCAGGACAAGGCCAGAATAAACCCTTTTGAGATTTCCTCATCTCTAAAATAGGAAAAATAATACCTATATAGCTACCTCACGTGATTGCTGGGAGAGTCTATAACAGAATACATAATATATAGTGATATAACAGATATATTTGTGACTACAAGTGTGTATAATATGACTAATATGTATAATACTTTACAAAATTTAAAACATATTATTAAAGGTCTTTTGGGAAGATAGCAGAACGAGAGATTTCAATGAAGCCAAAGAATGATCCCCCTTTAAAATAACTAGAAATTTTGAAAAGAACAAATTTTCAGGAAATTCTTTAAAATTTTTTTCTCATATTTAAAATTTTTTATAATTGCTTTTTATTTTTCCAAATACATGCAAAGATGGTTTTCAACACTCATCTTTGCAAAACCTTGCATTCCAAAATTTTCTCCCTTCCTTCCTCCTGCTCCCTCCCATAGAAAGCAAGCCATCTAATATAGGTTAAACATGTGTAATTCTTCTAAACATATTTCCATATTCATCATTCTGAGCAAAAAAAAAAAAAATAGATTAAAAGGGGAAAGAAAAAAAGCACAAGAAAGAAAAAAGAAAACAAGCAAACAACAACAACAAAAGGTAAAAATCTATACGTTGATCCATATTCAGGATCCATAATTTTCTCTCTGGATGTGGATGGCTTTTTCTGTCACAAGTCTATCATCCTCACATCATTGTCTCCTGATCCCCTCTTCCAAAAAGAAACCAGATGTCTTAACCCTTTCATCCCATTTTTTTTTCCAATTCCTCCAAACTATATATTAACTAGTAATGACCAAAGTTCTGGGTTCTTTACTACTGAGATCCTTGAACCCAGTTTGTTTTGTGACTTCATGAATTGCAAAGTAATTTGTCTGGATGATATTCAGTTAATTTATTTTGAGTGTAAGATGTAAAGGGCTGAAACTCTCAAAAAGTGGGTTTGAATCAGACAACCGAGCACTTAAAAGCTAATTACCTATTGGACAATGATTCTATTAGCATATGTTTGGAAAAATGGCCCTTCTCACTATTCCATGCTGGCTCAATGTTTGGTGTATATAGATAGTTTTAGGAAGGATTAGAGAGTGATGTGAGACGAGCCAGACTTACTTTTGGGCAGGACAAGGAGGAGAAAGATTGGTGGCAAGCCTGTGGCAGTTTTGTCCATCTCCTTTACTTCTCCCCCTAAAGACTTATCCTGACTCTGACTGTTCTTGAGACCTCCAGGGAGCTAGCCTGGACTTTAGAGTAAGAGTGTGTAATTATTTTAGTGTAAGAGTGTGAATCAATTAACCAGGGCATTACCCTCTGGGTAAACTGATAAGATTGTCTAGACTGTATTTGGTCTAGTCTGGCCATTCTTCCTGATTTCATATTATTTCTATGTATGTTCCTCTCTAGGATGTAGCCTGGACTTCTGTTAAGGACCATACCTAGGTGAAGGGGCAGGTCAATTCTCTGAGAGCTTCCACAGCTGTGGATCATGAACTTGAAGGAGCTGCAAAGCAGCCTTTGCAGATGTTCCTTGTGGATTGGGAATGAAATAAATTGGAGGCAAGAGGGAAGAGGAGAGAGATCAGGAAACTCAACTGCCTTTCAGTCTCCTTGTATCATCATCATCCTCTCACATGAAGAGATCCATTCTACAGATCTGAGTTAGACCTTCAGCAATCACTGGCAGGTGGCTCCTTTGTCACAACATATGGCACCTGAACGTGGGACACAAGAATCACAATAAAAGTAACAGCACCTAAGAGCTGTTTGTGAGTAGGATCATCCCAGAGTTCCTTCGGTAACCCTCGGGGAAGGAAAGGGAGAAGAGATCCGGTAAAGCTTTTTTAGTTGGGTAATTTTAGTTGGGGTAATTAAATGGGTCAATACATCAAAGGGCCGAGTCAGAAAACTGATGAGAGACTTATGAAAAATGCCTGTTCTGACTACAATCCTCTTCTCCATTTGAAAGCTTGCCTCCATGACATCTCACAAGCTTCAACACCTGCTATAGTATCTCACCCTACAACCATCTAGAGGTGATAGTGCTGTTTGTACTCCCTGCATGTGGACTCAGATACCTTAGCATGTGGACTTAGATAACAGTTAATGCACAAACTTACTGATCATGCTGTGGGGGGAAAACAATCACAGTCTTATAAAACAAAAAATGGGGAATTGTTATGGACCATGCCTAGGTGAAGGGGCAGGTCAATTCTCCGAGAGCCTCCACAGCTGTGAATCATAAACTTGAAGGAGTTGCAAAGCAGCCTTCACAGATGTTGAAGGTTGCTCAGCTCAGGTAGCTTTGTGGCATTCCAGCTCTGACTGAGGATTTTTCCTTATTATTCCTAGGTACTGTTGTTCCCTTCCTCCTCATCTTTTCAACTTTATGTATGTATGGTCTTCCCTTCAATAGGTAAGCCCCTTGAGGGGATAGAGTCTCCTTGTTTTTCCTTATAACAGTCAATTCTGCTGTAACTTGACTTAAGTGTTTCCTCCAAAGCAGTGCTCTATGCAAAATCATGCAATAAAGACCACAGGCTTGTAGGGGAAATGATACTGGAGCACAACTCTCGAGGAATAGATAGATAGATAGACAGACAGACAGGCACAGATACGTATAATACATATATATATATACATATATATATGTATACATATATGTGTATATATATATATCCATATAGGAACCTAATTTTTAAAATGGTAAAACAGTTTTCTATGTGTTAAATGATTAAGAAATACAGAAATACTATGATAAATAGTGGTAGCAGTGTCCAATACTTTGGGCCAAGGACTTTGCTTTAGCCTGCTCCAGGGTTCTGGGCCAGTCTTTTGTCACATGGGCAGGCTGCAATGGAAGCTAATGGAATGGTTTAGTCCTCCTCCATTTCCACCTTCTACTGCTATTGTAAATAAGTTAATTTACAAGTTAATTTACTTTGACAAAGTTTTTCTTGCAGATGGAGGCACGCATAGGAAAGGTGTCAGGTTGTGACTTACTGTGGTCTTTGCATTTTCACTGCTTCTTTCCAACTACAAATTCAGGTTATACTCAAAATGTCCTGTAATAGTATCAATCAAGTTGAAATAAACTTTTGTTTTCAAAATAAACATTTTATAGCAGAACTGACTATTTGTGATCCCAGCTCCTGGCCCATAGGAAGCACTTAGTAGATCATTATTGACTATTGACAATAGATTGTAGTAGAAATGGCATGAAGGAGACACTTCATAACTGTTTTTCTTCTTTTGGTTTAATTTGCTCTTTAGTTATAAATATTCTTTAGATAACTTCATTTTCTCACCAAATTTTTCTGTTTCTAGAAACCATGTAAGGTAACCCAAACTTGACCAAAGATCCTTTTATAAAATACTCAAGTAACAAGCCAGTCCCTGCTTGAACACTTCCAATGAGGAGGAATAAATACCATATACTATAATCTTCTAAGGAACTCATTAGACTTTTGTATTGCTATAATTGGGAATTATATCATGACTTCAAATCTAAATCTGCCTTACTGCAGTTCCACACATTGCATCTAGTTTTGTTTCTGGGACCAAGCAGAATGAATATAATAATCCCCTTTCCATGGGCCATCACCTCAAATATATATCACCTCTCCATAACTCATCTCCAGGTTAAATATTCTTGGTTCTTTAATACTCAAATGAAATGATCTTGAGATCTTTCACTATATACTAATATAGTTAGTGTTAGTTACTCTTTGACTTATCAATGATTTTTCTAAAATGTGACTCCCTGAACTAAAACTTCTTATGTAACATTAATCCCACCAAGTTCAAGTCAAAAGATGTGCTGATATGGCATTCCTGAACCTTTGTTCCTTCAACTGGACTTTGGCTGCTGTCCTGGATTCTTAGGTCTCCATAAACCAGATTAGAGACTCCTTTTCTTGAACTTATAAAGAAAAGGCTAAAACCCCACACCTATTCCTTGGGGTCCTGTGGGCTAAGAGTTGGAGGGGAGAAGGAGATGCTAAAACCAATATCATGTATCTTGCTGTGCATGAAAGAAGTAACCTTTTCTTTCAGATGAGAATGAAAGGGAAAAAACTCAATGTTGCTTAGAGAAATTTCTTGTGTCTAATATGTAATGAACAACAAATGGGAAAAAAGTTTCTCCCAAATATGGAGTACACCAAAACAGTTCTTAGAAGCAGGTTCCCCTAGTGCCTTCCACATGGGTAATGACATCTTAGGTTGTAGAGACAAACCCCATTACATATGTCAAGTGCTTTGCAAACCTAAAAGTATCATGTAGGTATCAGTTATTGTCATTCCTCAATGCCTGTCTACCACCTTAAAACTTAAAAATATAGGTTGGTCCACTATACATCTGTCAGATTGGCCAGAATGACAGGGAAAGATAATGCAGAATGTTGGAGGGGATGTGGGAAAACAGGGACACTGATACATTGTTGGTGGAATTGTGAATACATCCAGCCATTCTGGAGAGCAATTTGGAACTATGCCCAAAAAGTTATCAAACTGTGCATACCCTTTGATCCAGCAGTGTCTCTACTGGGCTTATACCCCAAAGAGATACTAAAAAAGGGAAAGGGACCTGTATGTGACAAAATGTTTGTGGCAGCCCTGTTTGTAGTGGCCAGAAGCTGGAAAATGAATGGATGCCCATCAATTGGAGAATGGTGGAGTAAATTGTGGTATATGAATGTTATGGAATATTATTGTTCTGTAAGAAATGACTAACAGGACGAATACAGAGAGGATTGGTGAGACTTGCATGAACTGATGCTGAGCGAAATGAGCAGAACCAGGAAATCATTATATACCTCAACAGCGATACTGTATGAGGATGTATTCTGATGGAAGTGGATTTCTTCAACAAAGACAAGATCCAACTGAGTTTCAATTGATCAAGTATGGACAGAAGCAGCTACACCCAAAGAAAGAACACTAGGAAAGAATGTAAACTGCTTGCATTTTTGTTCTTCTTCCCAGGTTATTTATACCTTCTAAATCCAATTCTCCTTGAGCAACAAGAAAACTGTTCGATTCTGCACACACATATATTATATCCAAGATCCACTGCAATCTATTTAACATGTATAGGACTGCTTGCCATCTTTGGGGAGAGGGCGGAGGGAAGGAGGGGAAAAATCGGAACAGAAGTGAGTGCAAGGGATAATGTAAAAAACTACCCTGGTATAGGTTCTGTGAATAAAAAGTTATTTAAAAAAAAAAAAAATATATATATATATATATATATATAGGTTGGTCTATAGATCATCAAGGCTTGCTTCCCATCATCATCTCCAATCTATGAATCCCCTAAGCATCTGTCTTCTCTTAGGAATAGCTTCTAAAACTTAGTGCTATCCCAGAGTTAAAGCCAACTGGA
This sequence comes from Sarcophilus harrisii, assembly GCF_902635505.1. Classification (NCBI taxonomy): domain Eukaryota; kingdom Metazoa; phylum Chordata; class Mammalia; order Dasyuromorphia; family Dasyuridae; genus Sarcophilus; species Sarcophilus harrisii. The sequence continues at coordinate 277,436,493 of NC_045426.1, read as the reverse complement.
CAAGTTAATAATAGTAACAACAACAACAACAACTATTATTATAGCTAGCATTTTTATAGTACCTATTATATGCCTATAAATATTATCTCAATTGATTCTTACAATAATTCTGGGAAGTTGGTGTTATTATTATTATACCTGTTTTACAGATGAGGAAACTGAGGCTGAAAAAGGTTAATTGGTTTTCCCATGTGTCACACTGCTAGTATGTGTCTCAGGCAGAATTTGAACTCAAGTCTTTTTTATTCCAAGGCCAGCACTATATGACATAAGGTATGATACAACAATCATATATACATACCAAATGAATATTGTATAATTTGGTGGGAGGAGGCACTCCAGCTTTGAGTTTCCCCCCCCACCAATATTCCCCTTTTCATATTCGCTGCTTCTCTCTTACTCAAAATTCAAGTTATGCTCAAAATATTCCCTAATAGTATCAATCAAATTAGAATAAAATCTTGTTGTTCACAGACCCCTGCTTGAGAACCCTTAGATAATCTCTAGGATCTCAACTCTCAGTCAATGATCTTATGAATTAAAATGGCATAAGAGCATGATTATATTGAGAAATTAATTTCTTCCTGATGACCTAGATAATTCTTTAAGAAATGTTCAACATAAAGGAACCTGACTTCCGTAGTAGACCTACCAGGCATCTACTTTTTCAGTTTCTGCTTTATTTATCCCCAAATATGTAGGGTTCTCAGAATTATCCTCAGGTCCAGAAAATAACCAAGGAAGCTGGACCACTTTAACACTTCTTTCATGGTGCTGAATCTTTTTGTCTTGACTAAAGATAAGGCTATTTGAAAGCAGTCTGCAAATCTATGTAAGATCATATGAAAATCTTTTTTAAAATCAAGTAAAAATGTGTTCCACATTTACTAGGAGAAAAATACTTGGTAATCCTATTCAAAGGTTCTTCTCATCATACATATTTAATTTAACAATAGAGTTTAAAGTTAGATTTGGTTCTAATTTTTAAAAACTGCCTAGAATAAAAAAGTCTTATTTTCAGAACAAGCATTTTATAGCAGAACTGATTATAAACTTGCTAATCACCAAACTCGGCATCCCATCTCACATCTACTTGCCTTTGTACTCAGTATCTAGAAGGCTGCCCCTTCTTCCCTCTGTCTCTTAGAATACCTGACTTCCTTCAAAGTAAAGATCACACACCATTTCCAACAGGAAGGCCTCTTGATTCCTTTTGTGTGTATGTCATAGACCTCTTTGACATTGTATGTTGTGAAGTCTCTTTATCCTTTCTAAGAATATTGTTTTTAAAGGCATAAAATAAAATACATAGGATTATAAAGGAAACCAATTATATGATAACGTCATCAAAATAGTTTAAAACAAATAAGTTCATGGAAGTGATTGAACTAGTCACCAGTCCTCTCCCTCCACTCAAGTTATTTAGTGTATAGTAGTTTGTGTACATTTTCAGTCCTTCAGGTAGGTTATAATGTTCTTGAAGGAAAGATTGTTTTACATTTTGACTTAGTATTCCCAGCTCATACATAGCCAATGTTTTGCACATAGTGGGTGCTTAGGAAATACTTGTTGGACTGAATTGGATTAAGTTTTCCAGTGAGAAGCTATGTTTATATATGAGCAACCTCATAACAACTTTGTGCAGGTATCAATCCCATTTTACAGATGAGTAAACTAAGGTTTAGATACTTTATATTACAAGTCATGGCCACACAGCTAACAAATTGTCTGCTAAATTCAAAAATCATACTATGTCTTTGGCATTTTGATGCTGATCAGTCTTTTGTGAGCCTAATTTTCCTTAGACAAGAGGTCCTCTGAGATTCTACACTGACAGATCTAAGGATGTGGGAGAAGAGACTTGAAGGCCAGAAATGTAGTGTCTTATTTGAGGTAATTCTGTCCATGACAGAGACCACTAGTTCTGATAATACATCCTCCAACACTAATCATCCCCTCTTTTAGGTTTTTGTTTTGTTTTTTATAATAGAGAAGGAGCAGAAAGAAGACATGAAATGGATGAAGATGGAAAGAAGGAGAAGAAAATGTTAATAAAATAAAGAGATATTTTTAGGACTAGATAGAGAAGATATTATACTGGTTATTATTACATAGAAGTGATGTGGATAAAACAAAAGCCACTTAATTAATCCTTGTGACCCTGGAAAAATCATCTAGCTTCTCTGGACCTTGATTTCTTCATCTGTAAAATGGAGGAGTTGAACAGACAATTTCTAGACTCCTTACAACTATAAATCTATTAAGCCATGATTTTATCTCTTTTTTCTGAAAACATATTCTTTTTTTTTTTTTTTTAATTTTTTTATTTAATAGCCTTTTATTTACAGGATATATAGATGGGTAACTTTACAGCATTAACAATTGCCAAACCTCTTGTTCCAATTTTTCACCTCTTACCCCCCTACCCCCTCCCCTAAATGGCAGGATGACCAGTAGATGTTAAATATATTAAAATATAACTTAGATACACAATAAGTATACATGACCAAAACATTATTTTGCTGTACAAAAAGAATCAGACTCTGAATTATTGTACAATTAGCTTGTGAAGGAAATCAAAAATGCAGGTGTGCATAAATATAGGGATTGGGAATTCAATGTAATGGTTTTTAGTCATCTCCCAGAGTTCTGAAAACATATTCTTCTGGCAAGTTCAAGTGAGGTCATGAGTAAAATACACATAGTGCCCAGAACATAGTAAATACGATATAAATTCTAGCTATTTATTGTTATTAAATTTATTATTAACAAAATTATTAATTAATTAAATACCCATGATACATAGAGATTCTTTTTTTTCTTATCCTTTCTCTCTCCTGCTAAGAAAATGATGTTCTCATCTTGGAATTCTCTTAGTATTTTAGATTATCTTGAGTGAGAAGCTCAGAAAGACCATGAAATTACTTACCTTTATATCTTTCAGAGCTCCTAGATCTATTCATGCTTAATGAATGAATGAATACTGCTCATTGTGTTTTGCTTCTATTTCATCCTCTTCCTTACTCCAGGATGATGGAAAACATAAACAAATCACTCTATTCATGATTACACAGCTATAATGGTAGGGGTCAATTGAGCTAGTCCCCATTTAAAAGTTGGAAGATGCTATATCCAGATACCTTTGTCAGTTAAGAACATTTCTATTATATCATTCAGGCAAAGGCACTTTAACTAGGTGGGACTAGAGATATATTTAGATTGACTGAAGACACTTGGCCACACTCCACAGACTTTGTATAAAATGACCAAGCCAGTTTGGAAATAAGCATTTGAGTATCCAGGAACTTAACAGTGAAAACTATTCCAAGTGTGTAACTGAATGAAACCAGCTTTGAGTTAATAAAGGTAGCATGCGATGATCTGTTTGGACAGCTTGTTCAATAATTACCCAATTGATAATAAACTGTTTTTATACCCTGAGTTTTTTTTTTTTTTTAGAACACTATTTTTGCTCTTCAGTAAATATATTCTTTTTTCTTTAAATTTTATAATCTTTTGCATAAAGAATATAAGTAGATCATTACCTTATAGTTGGAGGATGCCACTGGTATTCTTATCTCTTGATAATGGATAATGCCATTTGTTAGGAAAGGTGGGATCAGACTTTCATTTCAGAGGAACTGATAAGGTGCTTTCCTAACTATTTATGGGGTAGGTAGGTAGCTCATGAATAGAGTGCTAAACTTGGAGTCAGGATGACTTGAGTTCAGTTCCATTCTTAGACATTTACTAGCTATGTGACCCTTGGCAAGTCACTTAATCTCTGCCTCAGTTTCCTTATATATAAAATGGACATAATGATAGCACCTACCCCACTCCCTCCAGGGTTGTGGTAAAGATCAAATGAGTTATTAATTGCAAAGCACTCAGCATAGTGCTGATATATAGTAAGGATTATATAAATGTTAGTTATTATTATACATGTGCCACTGTGAAGTGTTTAATTCAATAATTATGGATTTTGTCTAACTCCGCTGTTTTCCAGTTTTGTAGTGAAGATAGAATTTCAGTCATTTCTCTTGAGGTATTATTCTGTGGTTGATTGTGTTAAAAGTTCCCAAGTTTTCTGTTTCTTGTTTGATTCAGTTTGCATTTTTGTTTAATTGGGCTTCCCAGTGACTGAAAAGTTTCCATATTATTTTTCAGCATTTGTTCCTCACTTCTGATTTCTTTCCTTCTCCAGCTTCCATAGTAAAATCTTGGATTAGTGTCAACTTGTGTATTTTGATCTTTATACTGCTTTGATCCTTTTGTATCACCTTAAACTTTTGACTTCTTTCTTTTGTTGATTAAGAAAAGCTAATGCTTCTGGTATACTCTTGCTTTGTGGATTCTTTTCCCCACATTTCATTTTTGTTGCCTTTAACTGGGCAACATGGATTTAAGTGATTTACTGTATATACCAGCTAGATATTGAGCTAATCTTTTAAAGTCTTTCCATAGATCTTGGGTCTCTCCAATCACTTTGTTATAGTGCTGCTTGACTTCTATCCTTAAGAGTATTCTTTGACCATTCAACCTTTCTTCTATGTTTCTTACCAGGGAAGTAACCTCACATATATTGTTATGTGAAGGTCCTGAAGTGTTTTTTTGTTGAACCTTTTGTGCTCATTAAAGAGCAGATGCAAATTTAAAAAAAAAAAAATGATTGATCTTCCAGTATAGTAGATGTTAAATGAATGCTTGCTGATTGATACTGTCAATCAGTAATCAGCAAATCAGTCAATCAGCAAAAGCTTTCTGCAATTCATTTAAAATACTCCAACTCCTTTTCTAAATCATTTGGGATATTCATATTGTTTTATCATGTTTTATCATTCATCATTTCTATAGTTTGAGTTAAATGAAGATTTGCAATAATTTTCCTTCTTCATCTCTTATTGTAACTGGGCAGCTAAGGTGGCCCAGTAGACAGAGAACCAGACCTGAAGTCAGGAATACCTAAATTCAAATCTAAATCATCTATGTGACTCTACCTCCAGTTACTTAGGTTCTATGTGACTAATTTTTTTCAATTGTAAAGTGGAGATTACTATCTAACCCCCAGGGTTGTTTTGGACCAAATGAGATAATCATTGTAAAGTCATTTGCTCAGAACATGATACATAGTAGGCATTTACAAACCTATCCCTTTCCTTTTCCCTCAAAATATCAAAATAACATAAGAAGATAAGGTGCATAGCCCTTCTGCATCTTTGTCTGCTTCTGTGACAAAATTTCTTTCACTAAACTAGGAGGATGAGTTTACATTCTAATACTTTTAATTAGTTTTAAAAAGCATTTATTTTACCCACTTGTATAGGATCCAAAAGGTTCTGAATAAAAAGAAATAATAGCAGGACACACTCTTTTCCTGGGGCTAACTTCAGGCCCAGAGGCTGGATCTATTGTGCCTCCTGGCTGGGCTAGATCTCTATACTTTAAAAGCTTTTCTTTTCATTTTTCTTGGAAATGATGGATATCTGGGATGGAAATGTTTGTTTTTTAAAAGTGTTGTTCTTTCTTCACTTGATAAACGGTCAAAGGATATGAACAGACAATTTTCAGATGAAGAAATTGAAACTATTTGTAGTCACATGAAAAGGTGTCCCAAATCACTATTGATCAGAGAAATGCAAATTAAGACAATTCTGAGATACCACTACATACCTCTCAGATTGGCTAAGATGATAGGAAAAGATAATGATGAAAGATGGAGGGGATGTGGGAAAACTGGGACACTGGTACATTGTTGGTGGAACTGTGAACAGATCCAACTATTCTGGAGAGCAGTTTGGAACTATGCTCAAGAAGTTATCAAATTGTGCATACCCTTTGATTCAGCAGTGTTTCTATTGGCTCTATATCCCAAAGAGATCATAAAAGAGAGAAAGGGACCCACATGTGCAAAATTGTTTGTAGCAGCCCTTTTCGTAGTGGCAAGAAACTGGAATCTGAGTGGATGCCCATCAATTGGAGAATGGCTGAATAAATTATGGTATATGAATATTATGGAATACTATTGTTCTGTAAGAAATGACGAACAGGATGGATACAGAGAGGCTTGGAGAGACTTACATGAACTGATGCAGAGTGAAATGAGCAGAACCAGGAGATCATTATACATGGCAACAAGAAGACTATACGGGATCAATTCTGACAGACATGGCTCTCTTCAACACTGAGATGATTCAAACCAATTCCACTTGTGTAGTCATGAAGAAAACCTACACCCAGAGAGAGAACCATGGAAACAGAGTGTGGAACACAACATAGCATTCTTATTCTCTCTGTTATTTGCTTGCATTTTGTTTTCTTTTGCAGTTTTTCTTTTTCTTCCTTCTTGATCTGATTTTTCTTGTGCAACAAGATAACTATATAAATATGCATACATATATTGGATCTAACATGTATTTTAACATATTTAACATGTATTGGACTACCTGCCAGCTAGAGGAGGGGGTGGGGGGAAGGAGGGGAAAATTTGAAACAAAAGATATGCAAGGGCCAGTGTTGGAAAAATTACCCATGCATATGCTTTGTAAATAAAAAGCTTTAATAATAAAAATAAATAAACAAACAAAAATGTTGTTCTTAAATTTTTATGAAACAATGTTATATCCAGGAGACTGTGGACAACAATTCTCTCTTCATTTATGGGTTGGTTCCAATAGAATTTATTGAATTCATCATAATATTTTGAATTCTCCATTTGTGGTGTGAGGATTTTGTTATTTGTCAGTGCATGGAAAATAGTTAGATTCTGGTATGTAATTCTGAACTCTAAGGCATATCTTGTCTAGTCTTCAGTGAAATTTTAAAAATTGCAGTTGTGCATTGTTTAATCTCCACTATTTTTGCATAATCTAAAAACCATTATTATTATTGTTATTACTATATAAATACTTCACTGATATTTGTTAAAATAAATTTGTTGAGCTTAGCCTGTGTTATTAACCATCTTATGATATGGCTGCTCCTTTGTTAGATAGTGAACCCCCAAGTTACTTTTTGCTGACTCTCTCAGATCCTGGCCACCCAGAGAGTCATATAAAGACAATTAGAAATCCAGAGACTCCATTGCAAACACATTGTCCAGACAAAGGTCAATACTCTGCAAAATGCCTATTTACTTAAGGCACTGATTTTGAACTTGATGAAAAGCATTGGTTAATGTCAGGGAAGGGAGCTCCCTTGACATATTGTTTTTTAAGGTTTCCATTCCCATGTGCATGTTTAGGGGTCAGGTCAGGACTAAAGAAGCCATTCAAAATGAATTAACGTGGCATAAACTGTTAGTATTTCTCAGGCTTTTAGTGTCAGACTCACCCCTACCTTCTTAAATTATGTCTCCCTGTCTTAATTTATCTCTGTGTGCAATAACATTTTGTTCCACTCAATAGGAATTCCTGCTGTGCTTCCTTTTAGTGACAGTACCTTAAGCCTATGTATAAATCAGGGAAGCTCTCAAGGAACTAGAGTTTGTTATAATACCATTTCAGAGTTGGAGGTGCCTGAGAGACCATCCAGTCTACCTGTACCCAAATTAGGAATTTTTGAATCTGAGGTAAGAGACTGAAAACATGGCTTTGGTTTGAAGTAGAAAGATTGACTGGAGGAAATCTCACTCCTGCCAATCATCTAATAGCTTTCAATTCAAGTCAATCCCTTTAACATTTATTAAGTACCTACTATAAATTAGTGGCAGCTGGATGGCTCAATAGATAGAATACTACTCTGAAGTCAGGAAGATTCATCCTCCTGAATTCAAATCCAGCCTCAGACACTTACTAACTACGTCACTCTAGGTAGGTCATTTTATCCTGTTTGCCTCAGTTTCCTTATCTGTAAAATGAGCTGGGGAAGGAAATGGCCAATCACTTCAGCATCTTTGCCTGGAAAACCCCAAATGGGGCCATGAAGAATCAGATACAACTGAAAAACTATTGAATAACAACAAATGACTAGCATTGTGCTACACTATGAGATTTTCCCTAGCTACATTCCACTAAGAAGATACAATGTATAAACAAATAAATATTTATATGATAATCTGAGGAGGGGGGAAAGAATACTAATTAGGGAAGTCTAGGAAGGACTTTCAATATTAAGTGGCACATAATTATAAAGGCCCAGTATAAAAAGATTGGAAGGATAGGGGAGCCCAGTATAAAGAGAGAATGAGAGGGAAAAGAAGGAAACAAGAAGAGAAGAGAAGAAGGAGAAAGGAGAAGAGAAGAGAGGGAAAAAGAGGAGAGAAGAAGAAGGGAGAGGAGAGAAGAGAACAAAGGAGATAAGGGAAGAGGAGAAGAGAAAAGAGGAGAACATAGGAGAAAAGGGAAAAGGAGAAGAAAGGAAAAGAGGAGAGGAGAGGAGAGCAGGAAAGAAGAAAGGAGGGGAAGAAATGGGAGGAGAGGGGAGAATAGGAGAGAGGAGATGAGGAAATGAGAGAGGAGGAAAGGAGAGGAGAATTGACAAAGTCAGATTTGTGCTTTAGGATGATTACTTAAGAGAACCAGGCAAATTGGAGCTGGAAATCTAGAAACTAGAAATCTTTTGCAATAGTTGAAGTCAGGAATGATGAGGGACTGAATTAGAGTGATAAGCTAGACCTAAAGTAGGGAGAGGAATCTGACTAAAAAGGGTCAAGCTGACTCACAACAGAGATGAGGCAGATAAAAGCTTCTGTGCATTTAGGCCTAAGAATGGCCACTGCACTTCTAGCTTGGACATGATAAGGAGGCCTAGTATAAAGAGATAAAGAGAAAGCAAGAAGGAAGAAATGGAGATGAAAGAAGAGAGAGAAAGAAGGAAAGGGAGAAAGAGAGGGAAGAAAGGTAATGTCCCAACAAAGATATCAGGATAGATAGATAAAAAAAAATTTTTTTAAGAAAAAATGGAAAGACTTGTTGAAGTTCGAAGGTAGCATTTGATCTAGTCCTTGAATGATAAATAGTAAGGAATAGTATAGGTAGAAATGGGTGAGAACAATTCAAATAGTGAATATGATATATGCAAAGACACATAGGTAAATGGATGTCAGATACAGACAAAGACAAATAGATTAGATGGGCTGACATTGAAGATCAATACAGTGGAGTAAGATAGAAATAGAAAAGTAAATTGGACCAAATAGTAGAGAAGCTTGAACTTTATTCAATAGACAATAGGAAGTCATTGATCGGGCTTGAACAGGGAGATAGTTCTGGAGGAAGACTAATCTGGCAGTTCTTGCTGTTTCTCCTTGTTCTTGAAGAAGACCACTATGACATCAGGGAGATAATACCAGATCAAGACAACTGGAGATGGCCTTGGATGCAATGGAAAACCTTGATCTTTTTAAGCTAAAGTCTTCAACATAAAGTGACTAAGTCTAGATAGCAATTGAGGCAAAGAATCTCCTCTCATCTAATCAAAAAAAAAAAAAAAATCTAAATCAATAAATCTGGGAGGGGAAGATCCTCAGGATCTCTGATCAAAGCAGAAATTTTTGCTATTTACATTCAATATGAGGGCAGTTCCCACACAGGATATATTGGAAGGAGAATGAATTGAGAATGGAAAATAAGCAAGCAGTTGATTTGAGAATAATTAAGGAAGGGGGAATACAAAGAAAATGAGCTATGAAAGTGATATTATGAAGTAATTTGAAAGGACTTGGGGGGGAGGGGCAGGTAGATGGCTTGGTGGATAGAGCACCATCCCTGAAGTCAGGAAGACTGGAGTTCAAATCTGATCTCAGATACTTAACACTTTCTAGCTGAATGACCCTGGGCAAGTCGCTTAACTCCAATTGCCTCAACCAAAAAAAAAAAAAAAAAAAAAAAAAAAAAAAAAAAAAGAAAAAAGAAAGGACTTTGATTAATTGGGAGAAGGAAGGAAAGAAGTCCACCACTAAAAGATAAGGGAAATGAGAAGGATCTCATTTTTAAAGGAAGATTAGTAATCATTTATTTATTAAGGACATGCAAAGTACCACCAGGTGTTGAATTATGTACTGGGAATACAAAGACATAAAAAAACCCACCTCCTGACCTTAAGGAACTTACTTTTTCTTTTTTTAAAGAGGAAATGACATGGATACATAATAAATTATGTAAAATAAATACTAGGTAAGTTTTAATGAGGACGCATTAGTAGCTGAGACTGGAGGATGTCAAGAAAAAACCTTTGAAGATAGTATTTGAATCAAAACTTTGAAGGATCTTAAAGATACTAAGGGGTGATGTGGGCAGGGATTACATTCTAGGCATTCTAGGGGGGAGCCTACATAAACGCATGGAGACAACAGAAGAAAATTATATACAAGAAGACAAGTTTAGCTAGACTGTGGAATGTATGCATCAATGTTTAAGAAGACTAGAAAGTTAGGAGTTACATTATAAAGGACTTTAAAGGTCAAACAGATGAGTGGAGGTAGGTGGCAAAGTGAAAAGAGCTCTGGACTTGTAGTCAGGAAGACTTGAGTTAAAATTCTGCCTTCCTAGCTATGTGACCCTGGGCAATTACCTTTACCTTGGCTATCTTCAGTTTCCCCATCTGTATGATGGAAATGACAATAATAGTATCTATTTCACGGGATTGTTCTGAGGATCAAATAAGATGATATTTGTAAAATTCTTGGCAAAAAACTCCACCTAAGCAAGCCATTATTTTATATCTTGGGGGAATAGAGAGTCACAGTAATTTATCGAGTAGGAGAGTCATATTGTAAGACTGATAATTTAAAAATATCAGTTTGGCAAGGAACGAAAATTGAAGGGAAATGTGTGGAGGATGTACTGAAGAGAGAAGAGACGAGACAATAGGGACCAATTAGGACACTATTGTAACTGTATTTGATAGAAATACATAAATAGGTAATAAGTCTGATTAAAAGTTAATTTGGAGTAATGCAAATCATTTATAAATTTATATTGATTGAGTTTTTTATGTAAAAAAATTTAATCATTTTAAAAACAAAGGGAGTAAAAAAGAAAGCATAGTAAGGAGAGAGCAGAGCAGAAAACAGTGTCCAGATAGTCAGGTAGCTAAATGGGGACAGTGGACAGATTGCTGGGCTTGGAGTCAGGAAGGTTCATCTTTATGAGTTCAAATCCAATCTCAAACACTTACTAGCCATGTGACTCTGAACAAGACACTTACCCTGTTTGTCTCAGTTTCCTCATCTGTAAAATGAGGTGATAAGGAAATAGCAAACCACTCCAGTATCTTTTCCAAAAAAAAACCCAAATGGGCTAAAAATCTGATGTGACTGAAAAATGGTGGTTGTTAAGTTTTATAATGTTTTATAATGGCTGTTTTATAATGTTAGTATTTGGTAGTTTCATTATTTCACATACAGCTTCAAGCCCAGTACAGTTTTGTTGACCCTTACAAGCCCTCTCTATTTTCAAGCATGTGCAAATGCCCAGTCCCAGCTTCTTCTCTAACATTTCTGTCCTAAATAGTTCCTGACAAGATCCAATTTTCCTTATAGCTACTTTCAGGCATGAATGTGCTCCAGCCATCTGTAACTGCAGGAAGTGATTATTAAATCTTTAGTATCAGCATTTGCACCTCAGAAATCAACAACTGATATAAATAAAGGCTTGATTTATTCTTGTGTTGATTTTCTAGACTTATGAAAATCTAGAATTTGTTTTTCAATTTTATATTGAAGATGAAACTTAAAAGTGTGTTGTATGTTTTTTTTTCGGTCATTAAATATTGGCCAGTACAACCCATACTGCTCTATAAAAATTGCTTGAGCTCAGTAGGAGTTCAGTCGGAAACTCAGAGAATGAAGGAATTACCCAACCAGAGGCCTGGTGACTAGAGGCTAATTAATAAAACAATAATAATAGTAGGCATTAATATAGTGCTCTAAGGATTGCAAAGTGCTTTATATTCATTATATCATTTGAGCCTTATAACATTACCTTTCCTTAAGGTCAAACATTTGGGCAGAAGTGGAGTTTCCAGAAACTAAATGCACTCAATTAATTAATATATTTCCAGACTTACTTGTGTGGTCTTGCAGCCAAATGTCCTTAACATTCTTTACATTCCTCTGAAGATCCTTGAGTGCACAATGAGCTCTGTGAAAATCTAATCTTGGTGCTTTGTACCAGTCACTTAACCCTGTTTGCCTCAGTTTCCTCATCTGTAAAATGATCTGGGAAAGAGAATGGCAAACCACTCCAGTATCTTTGTCAACAAAATCACAAAATGGGTCATGAAGCATCAGACACAATTGAAAAACAACTAAACAAACAAAAAATCCAGCAGTGTCAAACTCAAAGCAGGATGCAGATTGATTTAGAAAACTACAAATTAAGATTATCTATGTTGTATTGTATATATCACAATTGGGATTGGGATACAGATTACTGGGTCTGTATCCCAAAAAGATCATAAAAGAGGGAAAAGGACCCACATGTGTAAAAATGTTTGTAGCAGTTCTAATGGTGTTAAAATGGCAGTACAGAGAGTGGAGGTGGGAGAAAACCCTTCTGGTCAACATAGGTGCTTCATGAAAGAATTCACAAACCTGAAACGTTTAAGTTTTATTGTAGGATGAGAAGTCAGCTTTGCTAGGAGACTGACTTCCTCAGTGGTAGAGAAATAAGAAAAGGTTTTTCACTAAGAAGTAAATGTCTTCACAGTGGACAGGAGTCCTGCCAGGCAGCTATGCCCTACTCCAGACTTCTGCAAGGACCAGGAGTCTAGAAATTTCCTTTAATAGGAAATCTGAGGCTCAAGTTTCAGGTTGAAAAGAAAGCCAATGCCCCCAGGCCTAGATATCTATCAATATCAGGCCTATATCTCCAATTGAATGGAAAGCACTCTTAAGGCTTCCCGAAAGAGAATCTGGCTACCAATGGGGGAGGCAGGGTGATTTGCTTTAGAAAAGGCCAGCCAGGAGGATATACTCTCTCTCAAAAACTCTCTGGAGTCTGGGAGGCCAGGAATCAAAGGGGACAGAATTTCAGAGATTTAATTTTACAGATCAAAAGGGGACAGTTTTTTTGGTTTTGGTTTTTTTTTACAGCGTTTACCCACATTATTTCTCCCTCTTCAGCAGTTACAACCCAAATTCATTTGGGGAAAAAGGGGCAGAGATCTCAGACTTCATAATGGCTTCAAGCTGACAAAGGTCATAGAGATATCCCCAAGTTTACTGGGGAAGGGGAATTTCAAGCCAGGAGGGGAGGTGTGAGACAGTAGCAGCTAAGGGGAATTATGTGTCCCAATCAGTTGTCCCATGATCTGCAGGCTGGAGGAGCAGTTGAAAATTTGCAGCTTGAAACCTAGAGGAAACAAATCTCATGAGCAGTTTGAAAATGCAGAGGCCAAATATGAGCAAAAAGATAATAATTAGAAGTGGAGTTAGTATAGAGGTTAGTAGCGACCATAACCAGGAACCCCACCCAGAGGAAGATTGGGGGAGGGGGGAGGAGGTGTAAGGACTTTCTCATGAATGTCTTGCATCCATCCAGCTTTCTCTAAGATTCTCTCTGTCACACTCGACCTCCTTAATGTACATGCAGCAAGAGGTGTTGACCAGGGCACAGACACATCTGCTAGAGGCAAGGAGATAATCTAAGGCCATTTGGTTATCTAAAACCATGTACCAAGAGAGTCCAAGGATTCTTGGATCTCCCGGAGCGAATGTGAAGTTTTACTGACCAGCTGGTTGATTGTGGCAGTAAGGATGTTCTCATGTTTTAAGTATCCCACCTAGAGGGCTAGCATTGCCATGCCTTTAAGAACCAAAGAACATTTGCCCCACATCCCCACTTTTGTCTCCTTGAAGGGGTGGGGACTGTGTTTGAGGTGCTGGCATTGTAGCCTTGAGTGCAAGACTGATAGTGCTTGGTCTGAGGGCTTTTGAACCCAGCCAGAGGGAGAAAGGACATACCTCTTTTCTTTCCATATAGCCCCATGAGCATGCAAAATATGAAAAGCATATTTGCAGTCAGTATAAGTGTTCACTCTCATTCTCTTTCCCAGTTTCAAAGCTCTAGTTAGGGCAGAGGTCCCAGAAGGTAATGGCTTGGCCTCTAGGATGCCAGTGAGAGTCACCAAAGAATATTCTGCCTTTCTTTCCCTATTTTCAAGGAGCAAGGTGTCAGGGTCAAGAGTGTGATGTACCAAGAGTCAGGTCAGACAGGAGACCCTGATATCTATTAAGTCTCCCACCAAGCCAGTGATGTCCTTTGGCTTCTAAAAGCTCTAAACCTGGAGGGGAATTAAAACCTCGAATGGCTTTTCCAAAGTTATTTTTGAGGCTTCTTCAATTAAAAGGGCCCTGGCAGCCACTGCTCTAAGGAAAGATGACCACACCAGGGAAAACAAGTCCAGTTTTTTTGAGAAGTAGATAATCCATCTAGGATCGCCCTAGGGTGTGGCCTTGCCTGTCAGGACTGCAGATTAAGATAAGAATGCAGTTAAGCTTCTCTAAATCTCTTAACTGTTCCAGCTCAAGAAATTTCTCTGGAGATCTGAGAAGAGAAAATTGGATCCCCAAGTTTACCATTAAATCACCAAACTGGTGAAGCAGAGGAGAGATCTCAAGACAGGTCCTGAGCCCCCCTGTAATCCCCACTCTATGGGGGGAGGGAAAACAGAGTGAGAGGGAAGAAGAAAGAAATTCAGTGGTCTTACTGGCCACATCCAGAGATAGCAAGGGTTATGCTGTTGAAGTCATGTTGGGACTGGAGAGTGGGGGAGCTTGACCAAGCCCCAAACTCCTGCTGGAGGGCAGGACATTGGTGAGAGGCTCGACCCCTGTGGGCAATCTCCCTTCCTCCAGTGCTCCTCCTGCTCAAACTCAGGGAAAGGACTGGGGAGTTTAAAGAACAGACCTCTGTAGTTCCCAGGAATAACAGCCAAAAGAAGGGACTTGTCTACAAATCTTGTTTTAATTCCGTGGCCTCTTTTCTCAGCTAAAGCCTGATTCTTGTCATTAAAGACTCTAACAGCTGTTTTTAAGGAAGAAATCTGAGAGACTAAATCTGGCTTCTGCAATTTCCTCCATATATCTGGGGCAGGTTATTTAATAGTAACATCTCCCCAGGATAGATCAAGGAGGGTGCTGGCCTTAAAACCCTCAAAAAGCTGAGTGAGGTGGCCAGGTTTCTCCTCAGTCTGGAAGAGAGTAGATGAAAACCCTCAGGAATCTTTGGATTTTCTGAGAAATGATAAGACTATTACAAAACTTGAAAAACTTGCAAGGATCATTGGATTCCCTGACACGTGAAGCAATGGACAGTAGATTGGTTTTGGATTATCTCTTGGCTACTGAAGGAGGTGTATGTGTGATTGTTGTTTACATACCCTCCTTGTAGGACTTCTGGAGATCTTTTACAACACCATGTTGATTCACATTGTTTGTTATATCACTATTTGCATGTGCAATTTGTGTTTATTACATCACATTAAACCTGCACTGGCTGTGGGGAGAGTCATCAATAAAGCCTGTGCTTTATTGTTATGTCCTTGTGTAATACCTCCCATGCTGATGGTTTTGTGCATACCTGTTTCTAGTAAGACCCTTCATCCTAGAAACCCGCTAACAATATCTGGCTTGATTCCCCACTTCCCTTTAGTGTTTTTCACCTCTCTTCCTGAGAAGTCAGGGGGGGCATGATCATCTCCTTTTTAGTGCTTTCACCTCCCTTCCTGAGAAGTTGGGGGGGGGAGAATGATCACCTCCTTTTGGGGGTTCTCACCTCCCTGAGAAGTCAGGGATGGCGTGACCACCTGTGTTCTAAAACAAAAGAAAGCGGGAGATGTAAAGAGCTGAAACTCTGAATAGGTGCACTGGAATTAGACAACTGAACACTTAAGGCTAATTACCTATTGGACAATACTCTATTAGCATATGCTTGGAAAATGGCCCTTCTCACTGTTCTGTGCTGGCTTGATCTTTTGGTGTATACAGAGAATTGTAGGTGGGATTAGGGTATGGAGTAAGACAAGCCAGGGTCACTTGGACGGTGAACGAGGAGAAGGGAGGTCGTGGAGATCCTGTGTCCATCCCCTTCACTTCTCCCCCTAAAGACCAAAAATAAAAACCAAGGACTTTCGCTTATTCTAACTCCAGCTGATTCTAAGGCATCCAGGGTGCTAACGCGATCATCACAGGGAATGACTGAATAAGATGTGGTATATGAAAATAATGGAATATAATTTTTCTATAAAAAATGATGAATAAACAGATTTCAGAAAAACCTGCAGAACTGATGCTGAGTGAAGTGAGTAGGACCAGGAAAACATTGTACACAATTTTTAAAAGTAAGAAAGAAAGAAAAAAGTCACCAGGAGACTTTCTACCCCCTTATCCTTTCACCCCCAATTGCTAGCACTTTCCATCCTGCATTTAACTTGTAGATGTTTTATATATACCTATATATTTTATATATATTATCTTCACCAAATAGATTCCTTACAGTCTTAGAAAGTTGCTGAGGAAAACTTAAGTGACTTTCTTGTGTTTGCATAGGCAATACATATCAGAGGCATAATTTCAACCCAAGTCATCCTGACTTAAAGATTGATCCACCTTATATTATACCATGATGCCTTTCTTGAGAGACGCTATAGAGGGAGAAAACTGTCAAGACTTTGAAAGTGATTGAATATGTATGATATCAATGGTAAAAGAAAAGAAAGAACAAAAGATGATAGAATTACTAAGAGTAGAGAAGTACCCTTGACAGAAATAGCAAAGTGTAAACAAGGAAGAGATTTAGGGGAAAAGCTAAGTTCCATTTTTGTATTGTTTTTTTATTTGGTCATGTTGGATGCCTCATGACCTCATTTGAGGTTTTCTTAGCAAAGAAGCTGAAGTGGTTTGTCTTTTCCTTCTCCAGTTCATTTTACAGATGAGGAAACCAGGCAAGCAGGATTAAAGTGACTTGCCCAGGAGTCATACAGCTAAATTTGAGATGCTTATACAATTAGGAATGTCCAGCAAGGAGTTAGAAGCATTCAGGAATTCAGGAGAACAACTGGAGATCATTTACTTACAGATGACCATCAAAGTCATGGAAACAGATGAGATTCCCCAAAGAAAGAGTTTAAAAAGAGATGTCAATATACCCAAGACAGAGTTTTCAAAGTATAGTCACACTTAAGTGATGAGAAGCACAATGCCAGGAGAGACCAATGTTAGAAACCAAGGGAGGAAAAATATCCAGAAGCAGTGGATAGTTAAGCTCAATGACTATCCTTGCTAATCTCTGCTGTATCAATGGCTAGAGTAAGTAATGGCAGCCCAACATCAGTCTACTTGTTTAACAAAGAGGAACTTTACAGCAGCTTCTTTCTCCATCTTAGCTGAACATGAAGGTAAAGAGATAACCAGATGTGAGAGAGAGTGGGGCAGACCAGGACTGGCCAGAGACTTGTGATTGTAAATTGGTCAGATTATCTGGAAGGTAGATTATATGAAGGAGAGTATTATATAATAAACCTTGAAAAATAAACTGTAGCTTAATTGTAAAGACTTTTAAAAGCTGAACAAAAGTGTTTGTATTTATCTTAGAATAAAAGTTCATAACTTAGAGTCTGAGTCTAGATTTCAGAGAATGTGTGAACTTGGATCTATCTTTATTTTAATATAATTTGTTTTCTTTTGTAATTCTATGTATTTTAAGCATTTAAAAATATTTTGACCATAGTCAGTAGGTTTTATTGGCCTGCCAAACTGGTCTATGACATACAAAATGTTAAGATCCTTTATTCTATTTTAGAGGCATTGTCTCATTGTTAAAAGAGTCAAGCTCATCACAGTTGTTCATCATCTAATCTTGTTGTTGTGTACAATATTCTCTTCCTTCTATTCACTTTATTTAGCATTAGTGCATGAAAGTCTTTCCAGGTTTTCTGAAATCAACCTGCTGATCTTTTCTTATAGAATAATAATATTCCATTACATTTATATACCATAAATTATTTAGCCATTCTCCAACTGATGGGCATCCACTCAATTTCCAGTTCCTTGCCATTACAAAAAAAAAGGCTGCTGTAAATATTTTTGTACATGTGGGTCCTTTTTTTATCTCTTTGATCAGCACTGCTGATCAAAAGGTATGCACAGTTTTCTAGAAATGTGTTGTATTCCAAACACTTGTGGATTCTTTGACTTCAAAACCAGTTTAGAAGCTTAATGTGCTGTTGATTTGAAAGAAGGTTAGAGAAGGTTACAAAGAGTCATTTTTGCTCTCTGTCATCTTCAGGTATGCACAGTTTTATAACTATTTGGACATAGTTCCAAACTGCTTTCCAGAATGGTTGGATCAGTTCACAACTCTACTAACAATGCATTAATGCTCCAGTTTTCCCACATCCCCTCCAACATTATCATTATTTTTTTCCTGTCAGTTTAGCCAACCTGAGAGTTGTAAAGCAGTACCTCAGAGTTTTCTTAATTTGTATTACTCTGATCTGTAGTGATTTAGAGCATTTTTTTTTATATGACTAGAAATGGCTTTAATTTCATCATCTGAAAATTGTCTCGTCATATCTTTTGACTATTTATCAATTGGGGAAATGGCTTGTATTCTTATAAACTTGAGGCAGTTTTCTGTATATTTTAGAAATAAGGTCTTTATCAGAAACAATGACTGTAAGTTTTTTCCCAGCTTTCTGTTTCTCTTTTAATCTTGGCTTCATTGGTTTTGTTTGTACAAAAACTTTTTAATTTCATGTAATTCATTTTATATTTCATAATGTTCTCTAGTTCTTCTTTGGGCATAAATCATTCCTTCTCATCAGATCTGAGGGTAGATTATCCCTTCTCTTGATTTGCTTATAGTATCACCCTTTATGTCTAAATTATGAACACATTTTGACCTTATCTTGGAATAGGATGTTAGATGTTGGTCAGTGCCTAGTTTCTGTCATACTATTTTCCAGTTTTCCCAGAAATTTTTGTCAAATAGTGAGTTCTCATTCCAGAAGCTGGAATCTTTAAGTTTATCAAACACTAGATTTCTGTAGCCATTGACTATTGTGTCTTGTGAACCAAAACTATTCCACTGATCAACTTCTCTGCCAGTACCAAATGGTTTTGATGACCACTGCTTTATAATAAAGTTTTAGATCTGGTACAGCTAGGCTGCCTTCCTTTGCATTTTTTTCCCATTAATTCCCTTGAAAATATTAATCTTTTGTTGTTCTAGATGAATCTTGTCATTATATCTCTGAATTCTTGATCATGATAATAGAACACTTTTGGGTAAGTTGGGGAGATCAAGGCTGCAACCATCACTGTTTAGTTCCAAAGTGCAAAAAAAGTTTGGATTATAGAAGAAATTAATGGATTAGAGGGTCTTCATGTTTGAAGGAATATCTATACATACATACATGCTTGCAGATATACATATATACATATAGAAAAATAAGAGAAATAGAGAGGAGCACACACATTCATACACATCAAATATGAAGAAATAATGGGGGTCAACTAAAGTTATTCAAAGAAATGTTTGGTCTAAATGTAGAATGATGATTGTGGCTCAAGAAACGCAGAGAAGAGTTATTAGGGGGGATTTTATATTCCCTGGTTTCAGGTTGAATTGTTTTTTCCTCTTTTTTCCCATCTGTTCATCATATATCACCTTCTGAGATTATGTTCAGAAGAAGATACTCTCAGAAAGGCAGACAAAAACCAGCAGACCCTGAGGGGTCAGGAACTTTATTGTTTTTCCTTCTATGAATGTAGAAAATTGGTATTTGATTCCATCAAGCAGCCTTATTTTAGCCTCATACCAGGCCGGATGACTGGTTTGCCTTACTTTTTTATACTAGAGTTTTCCCTGTTCTACCCACTCCACTACCCCAATCAGGACACCTGTTTAGTTTGACCTGAATTTTGAGAAATGACCTGGAGATCTTTCAGGATGTATCATGATTTCCTCTTCTTTCCCTACTCCCAACCTCTGCCTTTCCTCTGAGATTATTTTCTATCTACTTTGTTACATCTTATATGTATGTCATTATTTTCATTTTGTCTCCTTGAGGGAAGAGATCACATATCTGCTTTTCTTTATATCTCCCCTGCTTAGTATAATGCCTGGCAAATTTAACAAATCCTTTATGACAGAGTGGCATAAAAGGTGGGTGTTGGAATATGGACTTTAGTAATTTTATTCTTATTATTTTTTGTTGTTGTTCCTACTAAGTTTCAGATTATATATCCTGAAGGTTGAGAAAGTGTACCTACAGTAGTGTAGTTTAATCATATGACTAGGAACTTGATTCTGAGTTGGCAAAGGGAATTTGGAAGGATTTCAGGATGACTACAAGGTCATAAGATGAGCCTTTAAGGAATCAGCATACTAATGGGTGTAGATCTTCTTGGCTGCTGAATTCTCTCTGCCTTTTTGGCCCCCTTAAGAACTGTGTATGTATTGACTACACATATGCATTCTATATTAAATTGTTTGCCTTTTCAAGGAGAAAGGGAAGAAGACAATTTTAAATTCAAAACTTTAAAAAAAAGAAAAAAGAAAAGAATGCTAAATTTCTTTCACAGGTAATTGAGGGAAAATTATAAAAAACAAACAAACAAACATACTTGCATATATAAGCCCTAATTGGGAAAGGCACCCTGACTTTTCTTCTTCTCCTATCCTGATCCAACTAAAAGATTGTATAAGGTGGGACAATGAGAAATTCTCAATCTCTTACTTGGCCCCTGACCTTCCTATTCAATGCTATTCCAGTTACATAGTGTTTCTCAAACAGTGGTTTTACAACCTTAAAGAAAATATGCAAAAAAATTAAGAAAGGCTATGAAAACTAGAGATGGAGCTGTGGGCTTAGCTCAATATCTTTGTAACCCTGTAACGGAGCTTGAGGCAGTTTTGCTGAGTGACAGTATGACAAAAAAATCCATTTCCAGACTCCAGGCATTTTCTCTGACTGCTCCCATGTGTAGAATATTCTCCCTCTTCTTCTCTCTCTGATTCTCTTGCTTCCTTCAAGTCCCAGCTAAAATCCCATCTTCTACAGGAAACCTTTCTCAATGCCTCTTATTTCTAGGGCCTTTCCTTTATGAACTGTCTTCAGCTGACCCTGTATGTGTATATGACTTATTTGTTGTATATTGTTGTCATGTTATGTCACTCATTAACTGTGAATTCCTTGAGAATGAGGACTATCCTCTGCCTTTATTGGAATTCCCAGATCACGCAATCTTTTAGTTGGACTGAGATAGGAGAAGGGGAAAAGTCAGGGTGCCCTGCCCAATTTGGACTTACACAATTTTTGTTTATTTATATGTGAAAAAAAATTTGAACAGTCTAAGGAGATGCTTAATAAATGCTTTTTTCTTGACTCCTAGCTTCCAGTCTGGTACTCTTCCCACCACCCTTCCTTGCCTCCTTGAGTGGTTTTTTGGACTTTCTCTAATCCTACAGCTCCGTACTTATGTTACTCAAAGTCTTTGGCACTGACAAGTCTATGCTTTCCAAAGCTTTCTCTCAGTCATTACTCTCACATGATGGTGTCTCAGAGGAATTGAATGGTGCATTCTGTGCCATGTGGAATATTTCCATGTCTGGCTGTCATGTGCTTAAACTTCTAGGGAAACTCTATGATTTTTCAGGTTGTCTAGGAGCAGGCTTTGTAGCATAGAACTGACCAGAGGAAATCTTTTTTGAGGACTTGCTCCCAGAATTTCTGATTAATCTTGAACTCAGAATTCTAACATCTTCCATTAATCAGACCCTTATTTAGGTGTTAGATTAATGTATGTCAAATGAATGAGAGAATCAAGCCATGACAGTTCAGAGGAATGATGGTAAAATCAAGATAGGTTTCTTTAGTGTTTCTTTCCCAGAACTGTATCTGTAGCCCCTTCTTTCCATTTTGAATGTGCATAGGACTAGAACTCAGAACTCCCAATTCCTGATTCATTATTCTTTCCATTGCTGTTTATCAGTGATAATTGTATATGTGTGTATGTATACATATATATATACAGATATATATATATATTTAAAGCTTTTTACTTTTAAAATATATGCATATAGTTTTCAACATTCACTCTTGCAAAATCTTAATGTTCTGAATTTTTTTTCTCCCTCCCCTCTTCCCATTTCCTCACTTAGGTGGCACGTAATCCAATATATGTTAAACTGTACAGTTTTTTTTTATATATGTTTCCACAATTATCATGCTGCACAAGAAAAATTGGATCAAAAAGGGAAAAAAAATAGAAAGAAAACAAAAAGCAAGCAAATCACAACAACCAAAGTGAAAATGCTTAGGTTGTGAGCTACATTCAGCTCCCACAGTCATCTCTCTGGATGCAGATGGCTCTCTCTATCACAAGTCCATTGGAACTGAATCACCTCGCTATTGAAAAGAGCCATGAACATCACAATTGATCATCATGTATTCTTCTTGTTGCTATGTACCATATTCTCTTGATCTACTCACTTCACTTAGTGCCAGTTCATGTAAGTCTTTCCAGGACTTTCTGAAATCATCCTTGCTGATTGTTTCTTATAGAACAATAATATTTCATAATATTCATATAGCATAACTAATTCAGCCATTCTCCAACTGATGGGTGTCCACTCAGTTTCCAGTTCTTTGCTACTGCAAAAAAGAACTGCTATAAATATTTTTGCACATATGGGTCCTTTTCATTTTATTATCTCTTTGGGATACAGGCTCAGTAGAGATACTACTGGACCAAAGGGTATACACAGTTTGATGGTCCCTTAGGCATAGTTCCATATTGCTCTCCAGAATGGTTGGATCAGTTCACAACTTTCCCAACAATGTGCTATTATATCAATTTTCCCACATCCCTCACAACATTCATCATTATCTTTTTCTGTCATCTTAATCAATCTGAAAGCTATGTAGTGGGAGCTCAGAGTTGTCTTAATTTGCATTTCTTTGATCAATAGTGATTTAGAGCATTTTTTCATATGAATAGAAATGGTTTTAATTTCTTCATCTGAAAATTGTCTGTTCATATCCTTTGACCATTTATCAATTGGAGAATAGTTTGTATTCTTATAAATTTGAGTCAGTTCTCTGTATTTTAGAAATGAGACCTTTATCAGAACCCTTTGATATAAAATTTTTTGTTCCCAGATAACTATATTTTAAAAGAGGAAAAAAAGAAAAAGAAAAACTTTTTGACTAGACTTTTAATTGCCTTGGTGTTAGAAGATCCAGGTGAGAGACTTCCTCTACAAATGCAGGATGGTACTTTCTCTAATGTATTGTCTGAAGGGGTCATCTGGTCATCTGAGAGAAGAGTTGATTCCCTAGGATCACACAACTAGTATGTATCAGAGACACTAAGACCAGTTCCCTATTCACTGCACCAGGCTACTTCTCACCATATTAAGCTAACAAAAGTTATATGTGATTTTCAGAAGTAGGACGCTAAGCTGGTCAATAGATGTTATTTGTTTGTCGTATAGACAGTTCTGAAAGAAAAATTTCAGTTCTCTGGTTCTGACAACCAGACCAAAATACAATGAAGTCTCAGGGAATGGATCTAACTAATCTAACAATTTGCTTTTCACAACAATATAGGAGTGTGGAGGAGAAATCGGAGTTAGTATTTTCCACATTTTGTAGCCAAAGAAACTGAGGTAGCACAAGTTAAGTGACTTACTCAGGTTCCCACATCTAAATATATCTAAGACAGGTTTTGAATACAAGCTTCCTGATGCTAAGTCTAGTGTCTATTTATTTATCTGCCTCATAATCTAAGAAAAATTTTTGTCTCAGAAGAATAGGCAATGTTGGTTGAGATAGTCTCTACTCACTTGCCTTCTAGTCCTAAGAAGACTGTCCCAAGAAGAAAGATTGAGGAATGGAGTGAAGGACACTTTCTCTCTTCTCTTCCCCCTTTCCTTTCTTGTTCTGTTATGTCCTTTTCTTTTCTTTCTTTTTCTTCTTTCCTGCAAATCTTTTTTTGCCTTGAGTGTATTGTTCAATATTGCTTTGATAATCTTTGTTTTTCTTCTCAGTCATATTTTATTGTTCCAAATACATGTAAAGATTGTTTTCAACATGCATTTCTGTAAGATTTTGTGTTCCAAATTTTTTCTCCTTTCCAAGAAAGCAAGCAATCTGATATAGGTTAAACATGCACAATCTTTCTAAACATATTTCCATATTTGTCATGTGCAACAACAACAAAAAATTAGATCAAAAGAGAAAAACCATGAGAAAGAAAAAAAGCAAACAAACACACAAACAATAAATGGTGAAAATACTATGCTTCAATCCACATTCAATCTCCATAATTGCCTCTCTGGATGCAGTTGGCATTTTGCATCCCAAGTCTATTGGAATTGTCTTGGGTCACTGCATTCCTGAGAACTAAGTCTATCATAGTTGATCATCACACTATGTTGCTGTTACTTTGTACAATGTTCTCTTGATTCTGCTTACTTCACTAGAATCAGTTCAAGAAAGTCTTTCCAGGCTTTTATCAAATCAGCCTGCTCATCATTTCTTATAGAATAATAATATTCTATTACATTCATATACCATAACTTATTCAGCCATTCCCCAACTAATGGGTATCTACTCAGTTTCCAGTTTCTTGCCACTACAAAAAGGGCTGCCACAAACATTTTTGCACAAGTGGATCTTTTCCCCCTTTTTATGATGTCTTTCTTTCCCAAAATCTTAATGATAGTGATCAAGAGTGGAGAAAGCTAAGTAGTTCAATGAACAGAGTGCTGAATTTAGAATTAGGAAGATCAGATATTTACTAGTTGTATGATATTGGAGAAGTTACTTATCTTCAGTTTGTCTTAATCCATTGGGGAAGGAAATGGCAAAATACTTCAGTATTTCTTCCAGGAAAACTCCATGGATAGTACTGGCATGCTATAGTTCATGGGGTCATGAAGAATTGGACATAATTGAATGACTAAGCAATAAGATGGCCAGGTATAATAGAAGCAAACTGGGGGAAAAGAGGTTTACTGTGACTTAGATTACCCTGAAAATAAAACAAGAGTCACAGATTATTTTTCCCACTTTAGGATGATAGCTGGTTTCAACTATTTGAAAAATTGCCACATGAAAAGAGATTAAACTTATTCTTGGCTCCAGTAGACAGAATGATTAGTCAGCATTGTCCAAGCTTCAGTTCAATATAAGCCAGGCAATCAACAATTATTTATTAAACTCACAGTTATTATACTGTGCTAACTGCTAGTTATATAAAGAAAGACAAGTTTAAAAAAAAGCCCCTGTTCTCAGGGATCATATATTCTATTGAGCGAGAAATCATGTAACTACATTTACAAAAAAATAAATACAGAAGAGAGTGAAGGTAATCTGAGAGGGGAAAACTTCTTTATAATTAGTTGTTTTACAATAAAATTAGCTAATAGGATAAGAGTGAGTTTGTCACTGTATGTTTTTGGGTGGAGGCTAGAAGACTATTTGTCAGAAATGTGGTAGAAGCTGGAGCAAATATTGTCTGAGAGCCTCCAGGATTCTCTGCTAGCTTTACATTTTAGTGTTGTCATGTGAAGGTGCTTTAGTCTCAGGAACAGAACCAGTAATAGGCTTGTGTGACTGGGACTCAGTCTTAGCTTCTTCTAATTTAAAGTGAGCTGGGGGAACATACACTGGAGGAAATGTAAACAAATGAGATTAGAGCTCAGTTAGCAAGAATAATGAATTTAAAGAGGAAGCTAATCAGATTTCCCAATCTATCTTGCTCCTTCTACATTCCAGTTGGCTCCCTAATAGGACTTTGTGTCCCAAGACTCAAGCTCATTCCTTTCTCCCTGGCCCAAACTGTTTGCCTCTAAAGAGTTTTGAGGTGTTTTTCTCAGATGCAAACCATGCTAATTGTGGCTCAGCTTCTAGAATTTGTGGAAGTGAGGGAAAAATCGGTAATGTTGCTCACATATTTGTATTCTTCATGCCAAACACAATCCTTGGCACATATTGAGTGTATAATAAATGCTTTTTGATTGATTAATTGATGAAACATTTAAGTAAAACTCCTGCTGGAAAATATAGAGTGTGAGTGAGTGAGAGTGTGAAGTTGAGTGTATGATCACTTTCCCCTTGGAACTTTCCTATAGAGCTCAATCCATTTAGGACAGTGGTGGCAAACTCAAATACATGC